>NC_046229.1:17923168-18537640 GCF_009819885.2 Catharus ustulatus
AACACTTGCACCACATTGTCTAATTCTGATGGGTCTCAAAGCCACAGTGCTATTCCCTGCACTCAGAATAAGCCAGCTATGAGGCACAAATCTGTCTATAACCATATGGATTTAGTCTCAGTTCCACACAGTTAGACAACTTCCTGTAGCCATGTTCACATTTAAGTGGAGGAAAACAATGCTGGAAGCATAGAAAGAAGGAAGCTACTCTCCATTCCCATAGTACTTGTTCAGTATTCTGCACTCACAGCTCCAACCCAGCCCAATTTGCAATCCTCAGTTATCTAAGGTTTTGCTCAGGATCAGTTCCCATACCTAGGCAACCTGTCAGGCCTCCCCATCACTGCTACTCTAAGGTCCCCAGCACAGTCAAAGGCATTAGCTTTAGAAGTCATATTCCCACCAATTAATGAATAAAAAAATATAGTCTCTTAGTCTTCTAATAGCTCTGAATTGCATACAGGTCATTAACATGGATGCCTCTAAAAAACAAATTCCAAAAGTAATTGTTATTGTTATCAGACAATAAACAGCTGGATATCCAAAAGTCTGTAAACACTTCTCATTGCATTTCACTTGAAATATTACAACGTTGGAAAACATTACTAGACCATTCCCATCTTCCTAATCATAATTTCTTCATATTTTTCCCCCAAAGAAATTATTCAAGTTTTACAGAAAGCAGTATTTTACATGAGAGAGTACAGCTCATTAGTCACTTCTTACAACTATTCTAAGATACATATCTTTTTTACACTGAAGTGCATTAAACAAACATAATAAACTAGTTCTAGAATGTTACATTTGTGATTTCTTTTCAGTCTAACAATAAATCTCATGTTTACCTTCCAATATGAGACACAGGTAATTCCAGAGCTTTGGTGGAAGACATGCAAAACAAACTGTCACACTGACATTAAGAAATCTGGTAAGCAGTTACAGTATAGTAAGGTGTATTGCTTACACCTGAAATTCCCAAGACTCCAGACAAGTACTTGGATACCACTTACTTAAAACGGTAGGAGGATATTCACATCAATACTAGTAGTGCACTGTTTATTCAGCAAGTGAAGATGCTAAAATGCTTCCCCCTGTCCCCCCAAAGAGAAGATACTGATCACTTTAAGTGTCTCAGGGGAAGTAACTTCAGTCTTACAGCAAAGGTCAGAAGTCTTGAACATTTTACTACCTAAAACACAGAGTGCAAACACAGCACTATCAAAGGCTATTAAAATTATTTTCCTGCTCCATATGCACATAGGCCCACACTTTTTAATCAAGTTCTGTAGTTCCAAAATCAGGGACAATACTCTTCTACTACAGCAAGCAGTAAATTTTAGCATACTCAGAAAAAAAACAAATGCAGGTACACAGAAGAAACATTAACATGAAAGAAACTGACTTAAATTATACACTAGGTAAGGGCAGTGTGAATCAATTCTCAAATTTGAGTATTCAGAGTGACACAACTTACAATGACTAGATTCTCAGCATTAAGAGCTATCAGAGGTTGTATGTGTGTTTTTGTTAGTATTTCTTTTGTGGTGGAAAGACTTTGGGTTGGTTTGTGAGGGATTTTTGAGTTTTTTGCTTGGTCTGTTTCACTGTGGGTATGTCCTTTAGTTTTTTTAATTAGCTCATAACTTACACCTATCCAGGGTTATCAATCTCATCTATCAGTAGAACAGAGCAAAATTTCATTTAATCCAATTTTTGTAATTTTAAGAATGCAAATCACAATGAACAGAGGTTTACAAAGACAGCACAGAGACCATGTCATGTAATGATGAGGAAAAATAAACACATGTGAGTGAAAAAGATGAGATGATGTGCTGCCAGGCTCCTTACCCATTGCTGCTGTTGCTGGAGCTCCCTGATGGTATTCTCAGCTTGCTCCAGTTTAGTATTGGCCTCATCACTCTGTTGTTTGATGGTGGCCAGCTCCCGTTTTATGAGGTAGTTTTCCTCAGCCTCCTGGGCCCTTGTCACTTGTCCCTTATAGGACATAATTTATTTTTTTAAGCATTTGATGACAAATCCAAGGAAAACTGCCTTTGTGATGCTTAGCTGCTTACTTCATCAGATTGGTTTTGCAAACAGCACAGAGTACAATTGGTAGAAATTTTAGGACAAAGTAGTACTAAACAGCTGCTTTAGTACTTTATTACAAAGTTCAGCATCCAGTTAGCAAGCACAGCTTTGTACTTGCATTCAATAAAATTCCTTTCATGCATTATTACTCAGTTGCACATGCACAGATTGAGGTTCACAATATCCAATTTCATTGTTAATACAGTGTCATAGAATCCATTTGCCACAGGAATTTGTACAAAAAATTACAGTAGGTTAGGAAAATTACTATAACGTGCAGGTATTTGGTTTATATATTTTTTAGTAAACAAAATTAAACTAGTTTCTAGCAAGATATATTAGCTCTGTGTTTATTCCAAATCAGCAAAGCAGGGATAGAATACAGCATGCAAATATGCATGCATTAAAGCAGTTGGGTTTTTTCATGAGTAGGAAGAGAGTCATACAGTAAAAGACTAAAAGACTATACCTGTATCAATCTATCTGCCAAGGAAGCACTTTCCTACAAAGGAAAAATTCAGATAGGAATGAGGAAAAGGGAAACCAAAATACAAAGGGCTGATAATAGTGACAAAAAAGACCAAGAGCTGATAGAAAGAAAATGCCCAAATTCTACCCATTTTCTGTGCAAATTGTTTTTGCAGAATTAACAACTCTTCATATAAATGAAGGCAGCTCAGCCCGAGGGTCCCAGGAAGCAGCCTTTTCTGCAACAGATTTAACACAGTCCATCTTTGATACAATAAGGTTTCAAAGCCAGATTTCCATAGCATTTAAATTCACCTACAGGAGTCTGGGTGTTTTTATTTGAATGGCTTGCTCCCCTAATTCATGAAAGTTACTGAAGCATTATCTGATATGATCAAATAGATATTTGCAAGAAACAATCTACAGTTCCCCCCAACATGAAACAAAGGTGTAATTTGAGCAGAGAGGGAACTCCACTAAGCACTAAGACACTCATGCAGAACTACAGCTTCCACTAAGATGAAGCAGGGAAGTTAAATGGTGCAAACTGACAGACAAGTAGGAAATGTCAACTATGACAGCTAACGTTCTGTTTTACTGAACTCTTGCAGTAACTCACTAAGCAGTTCATAGATTCTCTTTCCTTGCCAACTTTTGCAAGAAAAATTTTCATTTTTGCACACTGACAAGCCCTACTGCCCTGCAGTTGTAGTTAATTTCTACTTTATCACCCCTGAAACTACTCAATTTTTTGAGCGTTCTACAGCAAACACATCTATTCATAGACCTTCTTTGTCCTTGAAACTTTTATGAAAATTGAAGTTCAGACTAGTAGATAAGAGCTATTACTTAGAAGTTAAGGTACACTAAGGAAATCACAACTAAATCAGATGGGTTTGAATGATGGAAAAATATTTTGGAAGTAAGTTTCCAACAGAAGAACTTAATGTATTTTTCACACTTTATGATGTTTTTTAAATGCTCCAATGATGACAATCTTCAGAAATTCTTATTAATAGGTACTATTTTTCCATTTTGAATTGTTTTAATTCCAATCAGATTGGGATAGTCTGAAGGTGAATTCTGAAGTTCTAAGTACAGAATTTGCAAAAGCACTTGCATGTTGCAGTTCATCATGGACTTCATAAGTAAAAAAGAAAAGATTTCAAACCTCTACAAGTAAAGTATAAAACAAGGATGTTAATTATTACATATTTGCCAAGGTCATTGAAATGATTCACTACAGCTTCAAGCTTCTTAAAGAGAGCCTACTCTTTTCCATTCATTTTATAAATCTCCAATACCAGAAACAAAAATGTTCATAAAAAATATTTTTGGTCACAACTTTCATAATGTGTCCTTATCATGCATCTTTTCCAAATTAAATTGTGAAATCAGTTAATTAGAATAAAACAGACTGCTCTTAAAGAAATTGCAACAGGGTTTAATTGACATCTTTCAATTATGTCACTCTTAACGGAAATGCTACCATTTCCTTCCCTGTGAAACATGAACAACTGTTTGCAACTCACAAGAGCATTCAATTCCATTTGTTGAAAGATGGTCCCTGTTTGTGCTTAAGATGGACAGGCACGTTCTCAATGTTGAGCAGAGCAGCTCAGATGCAATCTGCCACAGGAAGTGTGATACCAGGATACAGGAGAGGCCACTGGAGAACAGTTGGCAATATATCCACAGCAGTCCTCATGCATACTTTTGAGGTTTCAGTCAGTTACAACAAAATCTAACAAAACTCTACTCCTGACTAAACATATGAGAAATAAGTCTTTAGATATTCTCCCCACCATGTACCCAAAATTGCCACAAAACCTCAACACTACATAGAACAAATGAACGGCAGTGCTCCTGTTCTCAGTATGAATGCTGCAACATCTCTCTGGTCATTGCTAGGTCTGTCATTCTGCTCCTACATTAAAACACCAAGCAACTTCAGATTTTCAAAACTGAAGATTCTCTCTCAATGACCTATTTTCCAACCAACCAGTCTACTATTTCATGGAGTCTTTTGGACTTTGAACATATACTTCTAATTCAGAAAGAAAACAGCACAACACAAGCTGGGTATGTCAAAATGTTTGATTTTATAATCACTAAGAAGCAGACCTAACCTTACATATTTAAAGCATTAACCTTAATTGCTTGGTGACAGCCATGTTATTTGGCTAAGCACAGCTAGTAAACACCAGAGATTATCAGGAAAACAGTCAACTGTAATTCTGAGATTCCCATTTCATATAATGAAATGGCCGTCAATAAAGTCTAAATTAACAGAGATTAAATCTAATCCCCAACATACTTACTTTTTCTAGTGTTTCAATGCGCTGTTTTAGCAGTCTATTTTCAGTTCGTAACCTCTGGAAGGTAAACAGTTCGCAAATCCATTTCTCAAGTTATGAATTGAAAGTCTAATAAAAGCAAAGCAAACTAACAACATTTTTAACATTTTTATCTCATCACATCCATGAAAATCAATATAAATACAAAAATAATTCATGACTTTCTTAGCATCCTTTCATGTAATGTACAAGCTCAAAATATGAGTTTAAATAGCTTGGTACAGCAAAAAAGAGAACATATCTCATGTTATACAAAAACATCTGTTGCATTAGCTGAAAGCTGCAGGGGAACCATGGGGCATAACCCCACACCAGACTTGACAGCCTCCCCTTCATGAACAGAGTCAAAGTCTTCATGGTTAAGGGACATGAAAGTGCACTCCCTGCACTAAGACAGGCTAAGGAGGCAGCTACAAGGTTTCCTTCCCTTTCCTCACAAGAATTTACATTAATCTGTAAGATTTGCCTCAAACGTACCAGAAGTAAGAAAGAATGGTACTCTACTCTATACTTTACCAGTGTGCTTCCTGTAAATTTTAGCAGTCAGCATTCAGACAGAAGAGATCCTTACCTTTCAGAACATGGCATTGGATATCAGTTCAGTAAATGCTTTATTCTGCCAGGCTAAAAGGCAAACTCAAAATTATTTACTTCTGTCCCAAAGTAGGGCCTAGAAGCAGATAGCTTTGCATTGTTTGGTTGGAGTTTTTTGAAGATTTTTTTGTTGGTGTGGGCTTCTTGGTTTTTGTTTTGGGGAGGTTTTTTGTTTTCTTCTTTTTTTTTGGAGGGGGGAGGGTGATGGGGCCAGAAGCAGGAAAGGATTTGAAATGAGTTCGTATACTAGAATCTAAAGTTACGTTTGTCTTTCATATGGTTTTACTTTGTCCTGTTCTGCAGAGAGATGTCATTTGAGCCCTGCAAATCTGATTTCAGCTGCTGTAAGAGCAGGTATTCATGCTACTAACTGCCTCACTGCCTAGCACAATAGTAAACTGCCTGAAAATGCTCCTAATACCTTTGTGCTCCCAGGTGCATCTCAGTCATTTTTCTGAAGAACTGATGCCTTAAAAACTGATATTGAAAGGTAAAATTACTAGCAGTGGATAGGAAGAAGGAAGGCTGTATCTAACTGCCTCAACAAAGCTTTATATAATACACTTGCACATCATTTCTGCCACTGTCTTTTCTCATAGAACTGGTTAAAAACACAAGGAAGAAAATCCAGATCAAACAACATCCTGCAGGGAAAAAAAAAGTGAAATAGGGAAAAAAGGCATCAAAAGCCTATTTATGTCACAAAAGCAAAAAGATGCAGTGATTAAGTACATACAGGAAGTAGGTCAGTTAGCAAAAAGAGAAAATTAAACTCCACTGGCAGTTTGGCTTTTTTCCCACACTTTATATTAACTGCAAAAGCTCTAAAAGAAAAAGTGACTGCAGATAGAAGATACTACAATCTGGGTCCAATACATAAGAAAAATAAAGATCTTAAAATCAAAGACAAACCACTCAAGTGCACTGTATGATAAAGTCTATCTTAACATGTGTCTTACAAACCTCCTGTGTGGAGCACCTACATCTAAACCAGCATATTTGGAAACTCTGAAAAATGAGGGCATCTGTTTTTAAGCTTTTGTCAGCAGGAAATGCTTAAAACTTAAGTACAGCAGGTACCCAAAGATTATTTTTTTTAACATCCAACAGAAGTTTCTATAATTTCACTGTAGGTGTCCTTTATGAACAGACATCCCAAATATAAATACTGAAAGAAAATAATTTGGGGACCTTAATTATGTCCTGTTACATGCAGAGATAAAACATGTAACTCCCATCTAGAAATTAAACTTATTCATAAACAAATTTGTTGAGGATTCCTTACTTTAATTTCAACTTGTTCTTCCATTTCTTTTGTCTTTATTGTAGTGTATTCTTTTTCTAGCCTAAAAATTAGAAACAGTAAATTATGATCAGAAACACTGTGGATAATTTACTTGTTGGTGTAATACCTAACAATAACAGTAGAACAGAGATACAGATTATTGATATCTCCTCTGAAATGCACTCCTGTAAATGCTTAGACTGGACCTAAAATTAAACACAGATATGAACAGACTGAACCAGCACTCTGAAGTGCAGGAGCTTCCTTGGATACATTACATTGGCAGCAATTTGGAGCTACTCTGTAATAACCCCTTTATGTAATACAGCCATCAATTCCATAGATTCAGTCAAAAGAAATCAGAGCTTGGAAAGCCTGGAAGAAAAAGATGCAAAGATATCTGAGAAAAATACCTTAAATATAAACCAATTTTAGCCTCTCCCCAGCAAACCAAATAAAAGGCTGCAAAAAAAAAAAACCAAAAAAACAACAAAAAAAACCCCACCCACAAGCTGAGATAACAATGCCTCTACAGAAGGCACATCAGGAAGTTCAGACTTGGAATGGTAGGATTTTCAACTACATACACTTGTACTGGTTTGCAAAGAAAATATTTTTCCTGAAAGCTTTGTTGTTACTTCTTTTTTAGAGAAGACTGCTCACTCTACTGATCATAGGCTGCTGACAGAAGAAAAAGATTGACAAATTCAGCTTGGAAGACCCTGGGCACAACCTGCAGTGCAACAATGAACATATGATAATTTATAACCAATAGGTGACCCACCAAATTTAACCCTGACAAATCATACAGTCTGCAGCTTAGCTAACCAAAACAGAATTTACCAAAGGCAGAAGAGACATGCAACTAACCTTAACAACAAGTAGTGATATTGTCAAGATTTCAAACCCCAAATGAAAGTTTTGCAGTTGTCAATGCTACTACAAAGTTTTAACAACACTAATTTTGACTACAAATGCTCTCTTTAGCACTGATTATTTTTCCAGTTCCTGAGAAATAAAATCTTTGGAATTTAGGTCAGATCATAAAAGTTTCATCTCCTTTCCCTGCTTCACCTTAAAAAAACCAAAAACCCCCAACAGAAAACCATCCCCTACCCAGCCATCCTATTATTCAGTTCCTTTTTACAGAAGTGCTGTAATTCCCCACAACTTGCAGTTTTCTTCAAATGCTTTTATAGTTATTTTTGTAAATGAGATATAGTTTTACTATATTTAAGAAAGAAAAGCAAATACTACTTTAGAACAATTTTTTTTTTCAGACAGAACTTCAGTTTTAACTGTTTAAATTGTATAAAATCCCCCAAAATACAAAGATGGTAAGTTCAAAAGGAATCACTGAATAACAATTCTTAAGGGTAGACAAACAGTAACTCAGCAACAATATAATCTACTTTCTCAAAATGTAATACCTACTTTTTCATCTTTTTTGCATTGTATTTGACTTGGTAAGATGCTTGGATTAATTTGTCAGGACCACTGTCAAACTGATGTGGAATGACCTTTTGAAAGTGCTAAAAGCAATCAGAGCACAAGATTACATATAATTAACAGCTGCAAGGAAATATACACACACTACACATTTCAGGTCTCTTAAAATTATTATAACCATAGCTTACCTGTAACATTCCTTCCATGTCAAGTTGCAGTAATTCTGCCTGGTTCATCTGAAGTAATGCTAAACCTACTCGAAATACTATCTCTAAACCCTGAAAAGAGAAGTTAAAAAATATCCAATATACCCAATATTCATGGCATTGTCAACAGTACAGTTTTTTTACTATTTACTAACACTGGAAATTTCACCCAAGTAAGCACAAGTAAAAGGGCTTCTGAAAAAATCTCTAAACAAGCTGCTTATGTGTTTCTTTTTTTGTTCCAAGGACAAGCAGTCTGGCTATTTGTCCTGGTGCCAGACATCTCCCTCAGAGAAGTTAGTGATGAGGCAAAATCTCAAGTGACAGGAATTCTCTAGGTCAGCTCTATCAACCATTTTAAGTACATCTAGTAGAAAAATCCCCAGTACTTGTCAAAAAAAAGCTAATTTAATTTCAGGCACAGGACAGTGCAGTTAAACTACTGGGGGAAAAAAAAAATAAATAAAAAGGAATGTCTCACTAAATACCCCATCTTGAATTTTCCTGAGGGCACCCACCTTTGACTTACTGCTTTCTAACATTAGACTGCAGAGCAAGCATAAGCTATGAGTGGTTACTGGTTACAATTATGCAAAGCTTTAACCCTAAACACAGCATAGGTGTCTTTGTGATAATGACACCGAATAATTCCCTAAATTTCTTTGCCACTGATCATAATCTGGACAATAAAAGGAATTTATACTTCCTCTTCTTGGCTTGCATATGCCCAAGGAACTTTAACTTTGGTCCAAAAGCAGCTTTAGTTTCCACTACAAACTCACCATAATCCTGAGGAATGGATGTCCCCACTGCATGCAATGCTAATGCACTGCATCCAGAAAGAAAAGGTTTGGGAACACTTCAACAGGCTTAGAGCACAAAGATACACACAGCATCAACATTCAGTGACTTAGTTGCTCTTCCTTGACAAACTGCACACACAGACACCTTCCCTTAAAATAATCTGATAAGCATAAGAAATAAAAAGCAAGACTAGGAGATTTGTCCATCATGATGGGATTCATACCACTACTTAAATAACTGCTTTCAACAGCTACTCTTCAGATATAACATGTGTCTACTACTTAGTAGTTACCTCAGACATAAAGATATCAAATATCCTCGTTGCAATCGGTAGTGGAAAAGTTGTAAGGAATATAGTTAAAAACCATGACGATGCATACATAGAAGTGTGAAAACTCTGAGACTGAAAGTGCACATAAAGCTCTGGAAGATGTTCCTGGAAAAAAAAGAGGAATAAAATACACAAGTATGTTGAGCTCCTGCTTGTAGTTTTGGTGCAGACATGTTTTTGACAAATTTAGAATACAAGAAAATAATTCATAGTACAGATAGCAGCTGTCTGTACTAGCAACAGGACTAGGAAAGATATGACTCATCCTTATCGAGAACCATGCAACACAAGTCCCAATACTGAATGCCCTATAAAATGTCTACCCTGCAAAGCAGATAACAAAATCACTTCCTGATCCTATGGGGAAGTCAAGCTTCTAAGTCCCTGAGTGATATCTAGAATGGCCTACTAAAAAGAGCTGACAAAGTCTAAGACTATGTGATATTTCACCCCGATCATCATACTAGAAACTGGATCGCAAAACAGAAACCTGTTTTTCTCCATCAGCCTGAGCAGGAAGAACACCTGCATTCCAAATCTGACAACAATTTCAATTCTACAAATGAGGGTATCTACCAATTTTCATCCTTTAAGATACTATAAATTGACTATCAAGACTTTGACTTTCAGAGTCTTCAAACAAAATTAAACATTCATATGCTTAAACTGCAGCAACACAAATCCTCATGCTTCTGTGTTTAAAGCCAGTCACTGTCTGCCAAAGGTTTAAAAAAATTGCTCACATGCATTTACTTCTGCAGTTCTGAAACTAGTTATTGTCAAGAGTACAGCCTGTTAGCCAACAGACATGCCTGCTCTTGAGCTGTAACTCCCGAGTTCCTTATTAATAGTTACTGAAGAGCAAGTTTGATAAGATTTTGTATGTACCTGTATCATGCATTCAAACTGGTACATACAAAGGCCCAGTTCAGCCATGCTTGGTTTAAAGAGTTCTCGTAGTCTGTAATCTTGCATTAATTTAACAAACACACAGAATGCCTCTTCTTCTGGCATCTATATCAAAAATAAAAAAGTACAGTAAAAACTCTGGACAAATATAACAATATATCAGAGTAAAAGCCTGGGAGGATTTAGGGTTGGGTTTTGTGTGTGTGTGCATGTGCTTGGAGTGGAGTTTTATTTTTGGTTGTTGGTTTGTTTGTTTTAAGGTTTTTGTTTTGTTTAAGGGATTTACAGCCAATTACTCCAAAGAACTTTTGTATATATTAAATTCTAGCAAATAATTTCTAGACTAAAGGAGGACTGAAAATTTCTTACTATATACCTTACTTTGTCATAAACCAAAAACCAATAATACAAAGGCAGCTTTAAGATAATCAAATCAAATGTGTAGTTCCATTTGAACTCTGAGGAGGTTCCATGTAATAGAAGAGAAATGAGAATTTCATTTACTTTTGAAATATTACTCGCCAAAACAGCTTGCAAGCCTGCAATCCTACCTTATTTCTGAGAAGCAAATACATTCACACACTCCAATACAATATCTTGGCAAATAGATTGACACAAAATAAATCTCATTTCATTTCCAGACTAAACAGCTGCCCTTGACAACTCCATTGCAACAAAATCATGAAGAAAAAACCATTGCAAATTCCCAATAAACCACCACAGTATATTATGCATTCTAGCATGGATTTTAATGGTTCACATATTTTCAATATTTTTACCTGCATAAGCAGTAATCCAACTATAAAAGCACTTCCTTGACAGTATCCAACCTCACGATCCACCAAAGAGTAAGCCTGGGAAATAAAGTTAAAACTCTCAACAATTAAAACCTTTAAAAACTATTATTAATAAAAAGTAATCATAGCTCATCCTACTATCTTGTTAATACCTTATTCTTCCTCTCCCCAAATCCAAAAAGGGCAGACATCCTATCCAAAAGTTTTAGAAACTCCAGTTGTTACCTACTGCTACAAACTCCGTTCTCTGAGCTCGTACAAAGCTAAAATTAAAGGATACCTACCAAAAATACAGGCAGTTTTCAACTACATGAATTTGCCAAAAGATAAAAAACCACTGGCATACAAATCTCACAAAGTAGTAGTTTTATAGGAGACAGACCAGACAATGAAAGAAAGAGTCTTCAGAAAAAACATGTGTTGCGCTTTTATTTACAGATGGATTAAATGTAGTGATCTCTATGCAGGTGGCATCTTTGTTTTAGAGTTATGGAAATTGCTATGATTTGGAAACCTGCCAACTTTTCTGTTGAAACTATGTTCTATGGAAAGGTCTAACCTTCAAAATTTAACCTCTATTGAAGACTAAGTAATGCAAACAATGCTACATTGGCATTTTCATTTTGTGTCTGGGCACTGGAACAACTGTAGATTAGCTTATACCTGCCATTTGCTGCTGCCACGTGCACTTCAAAAATACCTGCAAACTGAATACTAGTTCTGATTGCCAATGTTCTTGTCTTGGGCAATGCTGTTTACTTCAATTCATGGCACACTTCATACCATTACACTATCAGCAGTTAGTGCATGAGTTTGTTTTAATGCCAACTTGGTTTTAACTTTGTGAGACATAAAAAAGACCAACTCAAGGAATGTCATCAAAACTAAAATGGGATTTGTTAAACCATTTGAGTGTCTATGGTTTAAAAAAACTTACAACACATGAAACTGGTGCAAGTTCTCTATATACCAGGCAATCCAAGCTGGTGCATGTTCTTGCTAATATATTTTCAAGGGCTGAAATACCAACTCACCTTCATTACGTTGAACAAGACCTCCTGCCCAAGGCTATCTTTTTCCTTGAAAAAATCATGTTCAGGGTATGTTCTAGCAATGTCCCTTCTTATTAATTTTTCACAAGGAGATGTCATTTTTAAAAGCTCTGAATACTGATCCTTAATTGGCATGCTTTGGGCACTGCATAAAAGTTGCCAAACAATTGCTCTGAAGTGATGAGGTATCCCTTTTCGAACCAGCTCCTGAGGCACAAAAAGACAATTTATATTTCCTGAAAATATTACAAAAAATAAACGTAGAGAAAACACAACTTCAGGTTCTTCACAATTTCAGAAAAAAATTTACATCATGGCAAAAAATACTTGGACAGTTTATAACACCAAATTTAGTGGGATTATTAAATTAACAAAAGTAAGCAGTCTCTGAATCCCTTTTAGTGGTTTAATTAGCTACTGAAAGTAGTCCCTCATCCATGGTAAACCATGTGAAAAACTGAATATTCAAATAATTTTATACAAGAACTTCCGTTAAACAGCAATGAATACAATTATGTCTGTATTTCATGAAAGATTACTTTCTTTCATGAAAGAAGAGAACACCCTTAGTAATATTTGCAGTAATTGAGAGCTAAGAAATCACTAACAATTACTTCCAAAATTGGCAAATGTCAAAAAGTAGAACTGACTGTAGCACAGTCAACTGCAACAAAGAATTTGCACAGTACAACTCTCATTTAACAAACTTAACAAGTTGTGTCTAATTTCTCTGGTGTGTCAGTATTTCCAAGTTATCTTTTAAGAAAGTATTTAAATACAATTTCAGACACTGGACCAAGAAAACATTAAGTTTACACCTACTAAATTAACTAAATTTACTTTATTTTTTTGAAAAAGGTCTGCCAGGTATTATACAATTCAAACATGCCCAGATGAGTACACCTAAGAACCTGTTCTTGTCCTTTAAGAAACCACAAGGACAAGTAGTCTTGGTGCTTGATCTGAAAACAGAGAGAAGCATTATTCAGGAATTTAACAGACTGTGTTGGTGGAACATTCTGTAACTAGAATAAGTCTCATCTAGAAGATTGTCTCTTCAAGACTATTTCCTTTTTGTACCTTAACTGTTATCAAGTATTCTGTCTCCTAAAGTCTGATTTCTTTCATTATAATTTATTCTGAAGCCAGAGTAGTCTCCTATTGCTCTTCTTCCTGTTTATTACACATATTTCTCCTACTTCTCCAACATTCCAATTAATTAACGCAACACCAATAACTTGCAAAGAGACTTTTGTTTCAAGTTCTGTTTTTCTTAAACTTGAATTCTGCTGCAGGAGTTTTGCATCACTGACCCCCACTTTCTAATATCCTTAAGCTCTCAATCCATCCTTCTTCAGAAACACCATAGTAATGCCACTCCAACAATTTCTCCTATCTACAACACAAAGGTGTTTTTCCTATAAGATTCCCAATTCCAAGACAAGAACCCTAACACATCAGCTTCACACAACTGTCTCTTTGTCAACAACACAACTGGACTGTGCATCAGTCATCCAAAGCCTCAAAGGCTACTAATAAAGCAAGAAACTTCTTGCTAATGCATTGTTAACATACCTGCTTAACAGAATAACAGAGTTAACCCCTCCAATTTTCCTGAAAGGAATGGCAGGAAAACACATCCTACTAGGCATGTCACGTGAACTGAACAGAAGGACTTCAGAAGTGCTCCATAAATAAGAAGCAAGTTCTGAAGTGGATTGAGAGATGTAAAGGATGGAACACATCTTTGGAGGAAGGTATAGACACATCTAAAACCTAAAAACCTTACCAGATTTCTAACAACCTAAGACCAGCTTTTACAGCCAGGACAAGGCACCTATGCTGCTACCTATGTACCTCATAGCACAATCAGTGAATAGGTGTGGAAGTTCTGATATTCCATCATAAATGCAGACTCACAGTTAAAGTCGACTTTCTACAAAAAAATACTGAGAATTATTTAACAGCAAAGGAAAACTTGGCTAGTTTTCAGTATGATATTAATCAGCAATATAATCAAATATTCCCTGAAAGTTAGTCAAATACTCCTCAAATTGTACTTGGCCAGCTGTAAAAACAAGTGATACTTGGGATACTTCAAAATCTTCAAACAAATTCTAACCAGATCTTCTTATTACCATCTCACTTTTCCTTTCTCTTGCCAGGTTCCTGTGGCCTTCTTTTCATGGCCTTTTGGAACACCTTTCAGGAACTGCTTTCCCTATGCAAGCAGAAAACCTTTAGTTCATTTTCTTCCCTTGTTTCCTCTCTCAAGTCATGTTCTCTCTTCACAACTGCTTCATATAAAAGATACTTTACTTTAGCCCATTGTTCTGCCTTCCCACAACCTATTCATAGACACACATTTCAAACTGTTCAAAAGACCCTGACACATTTGTATTCTGCACATAAAACTACAGACTACAGCCAATAAAGAACCAAAGCAGAACAGACTTGCCTACTAACAAAAAAATCCCACACTGTTTTGCTTGTGCCACTAAAACATGGATATTTTCAAGTGCACTAAATGCTTTTTAGTTTGAATTTAAAGTATAATTGAACTCCACTTCTGTACATAACCACAACTAACCGAGACTGGACACACTGGTCAAAGTTTATCCAATCCATCCAGGACTTAGAAACTATGTGTTCTTCTGCCTAAGGTCATCTCTGGGGTCAACATACTTGGCAAGCACAAAAACCTAAACTCAGTGTAGCCTTTGAGCAGAATTATCTGCTCTCCTACTAAGAATGCTTTAAAAAGAGAGTTGCTCAGTATACAGCAGCATAGCATACACGTACGTAATCACAGCATAAGCTATCAGATGCCCTTAAGTTGATTTTCAGTAATTCCATTTTTGGAAACATGAAGCTAATCACCCTTGTACTCATGGAAATCTCTCATCAGAGGTAAACTGAAAGCTTTAGTATTCAGGATACAGTAAATGCATCTGGTTTTCAGCAGGAGACATTTGCTGGGTAACAGCACATAGGAAGGTCACAAAGGAAGCACTAAGGCTTAGGGATGGAAAGATTCAACTGGAAGTTTGCACTACATATTTATTTTAAAAGAATAAGCCCATCACAAATATAAAACAGTATCACTTTTAACACATTAAAAATATATCCAGAAAACTGTTTCCAACTACTACCTTAACTTGCTTTTCTTTCTTTTTCCGTACATCTTCCCATTCATTCACAATCCTCCCCCACAGGATCCACGAGTCTTCTTCAAGATGGCTGAGATTGCTAGAAGCTGATGAACTAGATACAAGAGAAGATCCACTATTTCTTCTTGACCCATTTACTGATCGTAAGGATTTGCTATCTGTTTCCAAGAGTCTGCAAAGAAAGCATACAAAAAGCAAATTCAAGTTCTTCTAATCAAAGGATCACACTATTAATTGTTTTCTTGACAAAGAACGCACCCAGAGGTTCAGTGAAATGGTTTTACCAGCATTCATTTGGACTAAATGTGAAAAGAACTGCTCAATGTCACTGCTTTCTCTTGAGATTGCAAGTAAATCTGCAGACAGAATAGTTCACACTGCAGCATTTTAAGAAACAGATAAAAATGTCACCGTAGCTGTCATGCATCAGACTGACAAAGAAAACCTAAGGAAGTTAAATATGCTCAATGATAACATCAAACGTCAAAGAACTTTAAAAAATACAGTCATTTAAATGACAAAAAATTAGCCTCCTAGAAGTCTACCTGATTACACTTTTTAAAAATTGACAGTGTAAATAAAGACAGAACAATTAAAACCTTTGAAGTAATTTTAAAACAACTGACATTTGCTGCCAACTGTTCACAAATCACCATGGTGTTTTATAAATTCACAGGAGAAATCCCAGACCTACAGACCAAGGACAAGGCAAGACAAGTGCTTAGTAGAGCTAATGAAGATGTAATTAAAGTAAGGAGCTCACACGTGAGAACCTCTGGGGTTATCCAGCAGCAAAGTATAAATAAAGATGTGTCAAATGCTAGATGAGTTCCTGAGGAGGCTTCCCTGTGAGCTGGTTGCTGTGGCCATGGATGTGGCAAAAGGCAATGCTTTGTTTATCCTGAGCTAACACTGAGCCCCATAATCAGGGGAAATTTTTTAGACCGTATGTTAGGTAAGAGCAGGAACTCAGATTAATTTGAAAGTGTTCTGCTATACCAAGAGTATCATTTGTGCTTTAACTTCTAAGAATTCTAACATCAGTATGTCAGAGCCATGTGGTTGAACAATTTCTCAAAAATTACACAAAAGTTATTCCCCCAGCACTTCAGCAAGGTCAGGGTATGTTTTAGATATTTAAGAAAATATAACACAAGGCATATAGTATCTGAGATGGTATGGAAATCTCAGCATACCTACAATTTTTAAGCTCTCAGCTACAATGAAGATATTTATACTAGCTTTCCCTGTTCCCAGCTTTCACCTACTGGTGTTTATGAAAGAAAGGGAAAAAGTAATTTAACTAATGAAGACAAATAGTACAGTTTCTGCAGGAGTATGTTTTTTGGAAAAGAGTTAAATGGTAATACTTCAGAGAAAAAAAAAAAGCCTTTTCAAGACAAATTTAATATTCATTTGGAATTTTATTTTTTAAAAAATTCAAGTAAATTTCCATTTATTAATGGAATGCATAAAATCTAGTTTTGAAGAAAATACTTTTAAAAATCCACTTCAAATTTTTAGAAACCTGGCTTAGACTGTTCCATAATGAAAAATTAGTTTGAAACTTCTTTTCTCAATCCAAGGCAATCCTAACACCAAATTCAAAGCAACCACAGAGGAAAAAGCATAGAATAAATATTAAGATTATAAAAACAAGGTTCTAATGAGACACTTCCAGCTTTCACAGGTTTCTGTAGAAGTTACACTAAGTTTCTGCAATTTGACCTTACCTGGATAAACTCATTCTCCTTAGATTTGAAAACAGGAAGTTCTTTTCACAGTAAGTCGCAAGTTCTGTGACGTTTAGTCACTCTTTTCTTTCATTTAAAATTTATAAATGATTTACTAATGCCAAACAGTTCCACCAGGACTCTGGACTGAGCTTCCTCTTTATTCTGCAGGGACTTCCAGTATAATTAGATTACAGAATGCTACAAGACATAGCTTGAAACAATTTGAGTTCTTCCCTTTTCTAACTGTTACCTAATTCATATTCTCCTTCTGACATAAAAGCCTACAAAAAACCCAAAACCTTTACAAACATCCACAGCAGCAGTTCTTCCAGCAAGCAGAAAGAATGGTTCCCTGTGAACAGAGTACAATTGTCAACAAAGTGCCACTGTGCTAAACTGCAGATGCAAACTGTTCTGAAACTCCAGTGCAGCCAGCATAAGAGCATCGAATTTCAGTATTAAAGGGCAGTATCTCACCAGCAAAGATATACTTGATAGGGAAGCCTCTAAACAGAATTCACACACAAGACTAGTGTGGGACTAACAACATGTCTGGCTAAAATGAAATAAAACCAGACAAGTTTGGTTAGTTTACTCACTAAAATGAAGAAAGCTGACATGAGACAGAAAGCCCAAGCTCACATTCTTCTTTCAACGAGGCAGGTAGTCTGCCTGCAGGCCGTAATGAGAAGGCTGTAGATGTAAAGGCATTACACTCCAACATAGATAAGAAGTCCAAAGAACAGTTTGCCTTTCAAATACAAGTTCGTTGCTTTGTCAGGAACACACTGAAAAGCCTCAGATTAAATGCAAATTAGCTTTCTTAAAAGTGCTATTTAACCCCTTTTTTTGCTTCTTTTGATGACTTTTCATTTGCACAGCAAAAATTACGTGGAGTTCATCTTCAAAGGCAAGGAAGAGCATATGAGGTGATTCTAGAAGCTTCCTTCTACTGTCAAAATCTGGACAGATGTATCAAATTCCCTTCAAATTGTGCTGCTATCAGGTTGCAGAATGCAGACATGAAAGAAGACATGCCAGGTGACACACAGGCATTGTCTCTCCTCCCCCCAGTTACTGTCTTCCTCCACTGGAAGTTACTACTCTCAGAAGTGACTCAGTAAAGAAAAAACAAACAAATATACAAACCAACAAAAACAAAACCCCAAACCAAACAACCCCTCCCAACCAAGAATAATATTTTTAAAAAAAACATAAACAAAAAACCACACACAAAAGCCACCAAAAGCACCACCAAAAGAAAACCAACAAAAAGCAACTCACCTCCCTAAACCCACCAAACCAAAAAAAAAAAAAACCACCAAAAAAAAACCCAACCCAAAAAACCTCCAAACAAACCAAACCCAATCAAAAATAAAGTACTTGAACTGCCTCATTGCAAAGGCCAGCACACTCACAGAAGCTGCAACAGAAGCTAGTTTGAGCTAAATTATCAAACCTTGACTTCACTACAGCTCAGGGATAGCCATCTCCAGTAGGTAACAAAGCCCTGTGGCTACCTGCCAAGTCTAAAAATCTACTTGGAGCTCAAGTTGTTTAGAGCCAACCTCTCAAAAACTATTGAAACTTACTGTTGGAGTAATATGTCAAAATATTGTCAAATATAACCAGATTTTGCAAAAGGACAGATGACTTAGGAGTTCTGCCTCAAAAGTGCAAATGAGTATGGCTTCTAGAAATTCAGCATTAAGAAATTATACCGTCCAATTTCATTTCTTAGTAACATTTTGAATTTGCATCACTGTGCACATCAAGAGTAATTGATCCACCTGAAATTTGCATCTTGAATTGTACATGGTGCAGATAAATAGGCACTCATGGAAAGATTACCATGAAAACTGTTACTTACTATATAAAAAGGCAAGATGAACAGAAAAAACTGATTAGGAATTTACTTTTAATTAATTTAAGGTACTATGCATCTAGAACCACAAGTGTAACAGCAGGAAGGCAGCTGAACACAGTTCTGTCTCTGTACATAGCAGGTTATGTAGCTGAAATGAGAACTGGATAAAAGTGGGAAAAAAAGAATTGAGAGATATTTAAGATTTTGAGAAATTAATAGATATTATAGTTATGATCTTGAAGGTCACATGGTTATATACAAGTCTCATCCCTGAGATACTCTGCTTTAAACTGGATACTAAAAGTCAGAGTAACTTCTTACTATTAGAGGCAGCTATAAACACTCCTGTAAAACCAGGAGAGAAAAACACCTTTTAGAGTTCCAAGAAATACAACTTGCAAAAACACAGCACAAAAATACAAATTCATAAACCTTTGGGTTTTCAAATTGAAGTGTTATGCCATCAGATTTTAACTAATTCCCCTTTAACAGCCTCTATAGTACAATCACAATAAACCAATTTTAGTGTCATTACTGTACTTTGAAGAGCAAGGAGTTTTCCATTCACCTGTTCTGTTCCTCAAGTTTAGCGAGTAATTCCAAGTCGTCTGGGCTCAGTTGTGTTGGTGAGGATGGTGACAGGGCGGGTGTGGACAGGGTGGTGGAGGGGGATGTGGTGTGCAGGGAGGCAGATGGGCTCGCCACCTGGCTGGCCATTTGACTGACAGTGTGTGATACTGTGTTCTTCACCCATGAGAGAGTGGAGCTCAGCTTGCCTGCAACCTTGTCTGTCGCCACCTGTATTGGCAAAAAGAAGACGATGCAAAAGTTGTCCTTTTTAAACTCATTTTTTTCCAGCAAACCTGCTGCATCAAACAAAGGAAAAATATACAATATGCACAAAGCAACACTGAGATTATTTATTTCTCCAGGACCCCAAGGCTGTCAGAAGTAACACAAGCATCACCAGCAAAACAGTATTATAGAAGTAACATGCAAGTATGTTGCTAATCCACAAAGACAAACCCGGAGAAACTCCTGATGTATACTCACAGAGCTCATCTCTGCAGTACAGAAATACCACAGGATCCAGGATCAGCTCCGACTTCCCATTATAAAAATAAATAGAAATAAAAACTTATTTTAAAACATCTTGATAAACTAAAATAATGGCACAGAAACTGTAGAAATATAGAAACAATCAACTACTTTACTGATAGACACTAAAGCAGAACATCAGTGTAACTCCCCCCAGACCACCCACTGCTCACCTTCACTAATCCCTATAGTACCAGGACCAGGGCATCACACTGCTGCTTGCCTCTTTCCTTTCCTCGCTTTCTCTTCAGGTCATTCCTACAGCAAGTGACCTTGACCCCAGTCCCACTGCCAGTGCCTGGACAGACCCCAAGGTTTTGGGGAAAAAGCAAGAGGTGCTGCTAGAGTCAGGGAAGCAGTGGGCTCAGGAAAGCCAAGGTTAACTGGTGCTGATCATTGTCTGGTGCTGCTTCTTGAGCAGTGCTATGGAAAGAAGAGCAGCTGTTGGGGCATCTGCCAGTGAACCCCTCACTACAGCATCCCTTCAGCATCTGAAAACGTAAGAGACTTTGACATACAGGAACTCAGAGTTCAATCCTTCCCCAGCCCAACTCAGAGGAAATCCAGACGCACCTTAGAGGAAGAGCTAGCTGCCTAGCACATGTTAAGACTTGGCAAAACCAAGGCTAAAGAGGAACCTCTGAAGTAGTAACTTCAGTCCTGCTGGTAACTATTTATTTTGAACTTTGCTGATTTCCTCAAAACACTGAATTACTCAATGCCACAAACAATTCTGCAGTACAGCCTATAAATAATTACTAAGATACTAAAGACACTGAGCTACAGCAAAAAAAATCCCTTCCCAAGGTCCTCCAACAGAATCCAATTAAAGCAAAATTTCAACTGAAATAAAAAACTCCATTTCATCACACTGTGCATTTATCTGAAGCCCAATAGATAAACTGACTGCTGAAACAGAAGCTTTTATTTGGATACAATGCTACAAAGAACTTCCTTGTCAATCAAATCCAGCAGTATTTTATTTTCACTTCATATCAAAAAGAAGATACACTGAATGCCTTCAGAAAACAAGAGGAACAACACCGGCCAAAGCAAAACAAGTGGTACTCAACCATTCCACTTGCTCTCCAATAACAACATGACACCTAAGAGCTCTCCTAGAGGAATGTTTAACATTCATTTTGAAAATGGTATCAAATTTTGCTAGAAGTCATCAGAGGCAGAGATGCAAACCACAGGTGGGGGTAGTAAGATACCAACATAAGCATCAGGAAGGTTCCAGTTGGTTCTTGTCACTATTGGACAGCAAAAGTCAGGTATATAAAAAGGAAGAAGAAAAAAAACTCACAACAACCCAAAACACAAAGATCCCAACACATATCTTTTAAATGTAATCTTGGGAAAAAATTGTTTCCAACACTAGCATTTGACATCATCTTTTATAAAAGAAAGGAATAAAAATTACTAGAGTTTCAAAATTCTAAGTTTAATACATACATTAATATTTCATTCAGTCTATATCCTTCATTTGCTATTGCTATGAAAGGATAAATTACTGCTGTTTCACTTTGAATAAAATCCCATTATAATGAAGGTAACTCATACATCTCACTTAAGACTGATTATTTTCTCAAAGGCTTTAAACTGCTTAAAATATCACAAGTAATGCAACTATTCCAAAAATAAATGCTGGCAGAAACAGGGCCAATCTTAACACAGTAAAAATGACTGCCATACGCAGCAGGCTTTAGGAGTCACTTGCTCTAAGAATCTTAGGTATAAGGATTAGAAAAGCAAAGATTTTGAGTAATACCCTATGTGGTGCAAACAGGAAGAAAAAACATACATTCAATTTTTACCTTTTCACAAAATAAAGTAACTGGGAAGACTTAAGGCATAAAACAAAATTCAAGGTCAATCTGGTGTATAAATGATGCAGTTTACACTGTACAGTAAGAGAGCTGAAGGGAGGTGGTGTAGGGACAGAAATCAAGATCTTGCTAACATTCATTCACCAACATATCACTGGACATTAAAAAATTAACTCAAAATTGTGAAGAAGCCAATTATGTGAAGAATATTAAAAAGTATGGTCAAGAAAACCATGCAAGACAGCAGTTCAGTCACTCAAAACAATGTGCCTAACAATACTGTTTCTCAGGGCAGCTCAGAGGTGCATTAGAATGTATCAGATAATTAGTACCCCAAAACTATTTCTAGTCAGCTATCTGAAAACACTGACACAGAGCAGGCAAAGAACGCAACTGCCAAAAGCAAATGTTTGAAGATCAAAAGGCTCACAGTGAAATTTGCATCAAAAACACGTGAAGAATTTGGGGGAAAATAGTTATGGCAGTCACCTAGGGCCAAGCTAAACTAAGAAAAACACAATTCTGATCTACAGTTAACTAGTCACATCTATATCTTTTTTGCCAGGCTTTTCCAGGTTTCCTAAGTATCTAAAGCCAGCTCTCTCAACTTGTCAGCATTAGCAAAGACTCCTGAACCAAGACACGAAGGTATTAAGCTACGTGTTCATCATCCATTTCCCTAAATAGGATACAGTAAAAGGATTTTTCATATTTCATCATTTTACCTACCTTAATTTCAAAATTTGTAACAGTGGCAGAAGATTTTTATGTCTGTGGCTCTAGAAAACTGCCTCCAGGACCCAATACATATCAGAATACTAATTATAAGTAATATGCACAGTTTTTAGCACTTATTTCCTCTGTGTGGTTTTACTCAAATATGAGAACAAATTGGTATTTTGATGAGAAGTGGAAATAAAATAGTCTAATTTGGAATTACAATGTCCAAGAAGTCAATTATAAAATACCAGGATTTTTGAAAGTGAGTATATAGTGTCAATAGTAATTTTAGGGAGTTGATTTTGCTTGTTTCTTCTAAGTATATCTTTTGTTTTGGTTCCCTTTAAATACTAACATGCAAACAGAACTTAGTCTAAATTTTAATAGAAAAATCACTGGCAATAAAGTAAATTGTTTTGATGGTAGTTTATTAGTAACAATGACTCGCTTCAGGAAAGTATGGAAATAGCAGTTACATTTGTTGAGCTGATTCTAGTGATGTGGAAAACATGGAATACCAACATTAACATGTAAAGATTTAGTTACTTGAATTAATTATTTTACCAAATTTAAGATGCAAATCTATGGTTTGGTTTAATTATTTTTCCTCCTGTGAAGAGTAATGCACCAGCATTCCTATGGACACAGAGTATACCTGCCTTCTCAACTCTTTACCTTCCCCTTAATAAGGACTGAAAATCCCTGCTATGTCACCAGCTTTCCAATTCCCTGCACACCGTTCCAGCCAACAGCACACTGTTCTTGCTATCACTAAACCACCACTGCTGCCTCCCACCTTTCTGCTGACAACCCCTGCAACAAGAGATCTGTCACACACCAAGACAACACGGACACACAGCACACAAGTGATTCCTACTGACTCCCAGGAGATCAGCACCCCTCCTCTGAAAACACAAAGGAGAGAATTACAGAGAAACTGGGGCTCCTCCAGTTACAAACCACAGTGGCAGCAATGAGAATACATTTAGTATGAATGACAGCAGATAGTTTCACTGTCTGGAACTAGTTTCACTGGGCATCACCAACTCCAGCAAACACAGGAATGTCTGTGTGAACATGTGGTTTAACCTCTCTTCTTTAGAGATGTGATTTTGCTTAACACAATATTCTGGAAAGACTCAAGAAACAACTCTCATTAAATCTTTCATCTTTGGGGGTTTTTTGACAGTATCCTCAAGGCTTTCCCAAACAAGTGTTTCTTTAAAAAGCTGGTTATTATTATTTTAACAGCTACATCTGCAGGCCTGCACCAGTGTCTGATTCTTGCCTGCAGGAACGATGCTCTGCACTTCAGTTACAGCGTCCTTCCCTTTGCGACTATTCCTTGCTGTGGAAAAGAAATTGTAGTCATGTGCTCAGCTGTTTGCAGCAGTAACAAGGACAGCCAGATAAACCACAGCGCCCCTCCAGTGATCTTAGCTAGGTCACAGTGGTAAATCCAACTACACGAGACAGGACTTTTGGCGTCACCCTCGCCCCTGACTGCCGGAGCCCTGCCGCTCGCAAAGCCGCTCCAGCCTGGCGCTCCCCGCAGAACGCTGCACACGGAGCTCCAGCCCAGCCTGCTTCCGATCCCAACACTTCCAGATCTAGGCGAGCTCTCCACCCACCCCTGTTCAGCTAACCAGCCCAGGCTGGAACTCCCCAGTGAAAAGGATTTTTTGCTCAACTCATCTCAGCCAGTTTTTCAACTCTGCAAAGAGAATTGGTTTTCTTGTTATTCCCAGCATTTTTTGGATGCTGAAATCCAAGCTACCTTTAAAGAGTACAAAAGATAACCTACATTGGCTGGGATGTATGCCAAACCAGCAAAGAACATCATGAGGATGCTGAAGCTACTACTAATTATTATTGATGTGTGATCAAAAATAGAATCAACCGATTTTAAAAATGTGCTTTTTCTCGGGAGGGGAATCACTCAAGAACCTGCCAATTTATCCAAGATTTTGAAAAGAAATGCCACTTCCAGCCCACTCCTGAGACACCAACCCCTTCCATTGAAGATGGCTGGAGACAAGCAGGCAGGGGCACATCTTCCTTACCCTGCACAGGAGGACACAGGGAACTAAGCAGGCATCTCCCAGCTCCAAAGTAGGCACACTCATTCAGGCTCCCAGTGCTATTAACAGCTACACAAGCCAACGAACCCAAGCACAGGAACAATTCATTGGCATCTGCCTGCCTAAAGTCATGAGATACCTCCTAAAGAAACGTGTGAATTTTGAGTTGGAACATACTGATCTTTAAAAAGATGGAGGGACACAAAATACAAGACCCAGTTACCAAAAGCTTTGTACTCTTATGCAGTTTCTATCGGGAAAACAGAATTACCAGCAATTCTCAGCCACCTGATGATCAATCAGGTAAGACACACACCTGTCTGTTACATCCCCTAAGATACTGCAAAGACAATAAATGTTTATATTGATACTAAACAGATGATATGTGGCATATATATATATATCAACTAAAATATATAAAATTCAGTGTCTCAACTTTATGTTTAGTATCTTTAATTAGCTGATGATTACAGGGCTTTATTACTAAAAGGACTACAATACTGTGTTTACTTTTCCAAATTACTCAAAGGAATATTACAATGAGGCTGCATATAAAGTATTTTAAGTAAAGCCAGCTAAAGGTAGACTGCAACATTCCACATTATATACAAATGTATAAACCACTTTCCCTGAGAATACTCAGGTAATGTGCAGCACCTTACAGAAGGCCTAATTATGTTAGCACTCCGTATTTGCATTCACCAGACAAAATCTGTTTTTTCTTAAGAAGTCTATTTAGATTTCTTTTAAAAAGCTATTTCACCATACATTTTGAATTTGCTTACTACCTTTTTCATGCATTCCTCTGAGGAATATTTGTGTCAAAGAATTATATCTTGATATCTTGATTACCCTAAAGATTACAGATATCTTGAAATACTGTCTCAACTATTCTTACCATATGATGAAGTAAAAATAACTGCAAGCCTTACACAAACATTACTGTATATATCATTTACTTTCAGCAATTTATTCTCTTCATGAAAAGAGAAAGAAATGGGAACTTCCAGAATACAGGAAGTAATCTCCATACTACTCTACATATAAAAAGAAGTCTGACATAATTGGGACTGAAATTGTATATGTGGTTTTCAAGCCAGTTTTATAGCATTCCATAGACCCAGTCTCCCTCCTGCTTCAAAGTTAATAGCATTCTAATATCTGCAGAACAAATTAAACCAACTCAGCCAATGACACATGCAGAAGATGCAGGTGGTGAGTCAGCCTGCTATGACACTCCCTGACAAGCAAAAAATCCTAATTCAGGACTCAAACATGGCTTCACTGGAAACTCCATTTGGATCTTTCACTATAAACTCCATTTGGATCTTTTACACTGAAAATTCATATAACTGATTTCTGATGAAGCTTGATTAAGAAGTCCTCACTTATCCTCATATTCCTGATTTTTCTTGTAATGTCACCTAACAGTAGTCAGAAATATCATGGCTACCCTTCCCTAGCTTTTATTTCACTCAATACACACTAGCTCTCCAAATCTTCCTGAAACAAAAGAATAAAGCAGTCTAACATTTTAGATTATATAAAATTTAGGCAATCAAAGCTTTAAATAGCATCATTTCTTAAAACTCATCATCTGACTAACATGTCATGGGGTTTTGATGGTCCCAGAGAAACCTGAAGTGGAAGTTCACATGCACAACTAATACATAAGGTGCTTTAAAAGGAATTTCATTAGAAACATCGTAGCAACCCACTAAAGGTTGAAACCATTGCTCAAAGTCATACGAGTATCATTTCCATCACTGACCGAGTTGTACTAAATTTCATTTCTTTCCAAGAACAATTCCAGGTTTTTAATTACCTCTGCAGTCCAGTGGGGTTTACAGTCCATCAGGCATTGTCCCAGTGTGCTGAGAAGACAAACCACAGTGCTTTTGCTGACACTATCTTCTGTCCATCTAGAGATAGTCCTTAATCAGAAAAAGTTTCACATCTGACACAGGAATGTAACAGCCTTCAAGAAACTGAGGCCTTCTTTCCAGGGAAAAGAGCTAGATACAGTGCTTTTGTACTAAAGATGGCTGAGAGCTCCTCAGAGAAAATACAGATGGACCTTTAACAGAAAACTTTCTTTGTTCTCTTAGACCTCAGTCTGGAAAATTCCTTTGTATTTGAGGTTCAGCACGTCAATAGCACACACATATACTTGAAGGACCATCCCCTTGGCTAGCAAAACAGAGGGAACAATCAGATTAATCACTTAAAATAAAATCAACTATGTCAAGTTTTTTTATGCAATAGATTGGAACATTTAGGGGTTTTGTCTTTTCAGTAAAATGCAACTCCATTATTTAACTGGAGTTCAAGTATTATCAGGCACTTACAAAAGAGTAACACACTCAGAAGCACATATGTTTATAATTATAGCTCCTTTCTGCAGATTTTATTTTCCTACTCATTCCTCAAAGCCTAGCTTCCTCCTAGAAAGGAGGCAGATCTAGCATCTACACTACATTAGGACAAAAATAAACTGAAGTACACAAATGCAGTTGAAGTTACTAAAAGCATAAAGTCCATATTTTGGAAGTGAAACAATTGAGTTCTATTTTTAAACACTCACTGACCCTTAATCAAAATCAATGTTTTTAACACAACTCTACATTTTAAAAGGATTCAAAATTTACAAACAGTTAAATTGATAAGTTTAAAAGGTTTTAGTATCTGACACATGAAAACATACCATTCCATTCAACTTTATTTATGTACTTGCAGCTCAAGAATTTTCTAGGTCCAATTCTCCTGTTTACAGAGACCAGATAAACTTATGTCACAATGTACAGGTTAGAACCAAAATGCTCATCTCACATTTACCAAGCTGTGCACAGTTCCCTTCCCAAAGGGATGTATGAAATGAGACTTACTGGAGAAACCAAAGGACATAAGCATGTCCCTTGTGCAATATGGTAACACTTAAAACTTCACTCATTAACTCCTAGAACTAAAAAAAAAAAAAATACATGGCAGAGGTTGGTGAGACCGTCACCTTCAGGATATTCCTCTCCTTCAAATGATCAGCTAAAAGGCCAACTTTCTATCAGTTACACTCAAGAGTGAAAGTTTCTAAATGACTGACTGGTCACCAGCCTTTCTTGTGAGCTACAACTCATTGCAACCTGCAGCTGCTGACAGACAAGAAACAGAATGTATAAGTTGCAGCAGTGAGAAGCATAACTAATTAGTAATTTCCACACAGGAAAGGTGTCCAAGCTATTCTGTAAACAGAGCAGATATAAACACAGCTGCAAACATCAATAGCCAATTCTTTTAATACAATCCATGCCAACATCTGTGGTCCTGCAGTAGTATTCCATTTTGCCCACTAATTTACTTACCATAGCCATGACTTGCCTCCACAAGCACTTACAGCATAACTGGAAGCAGTGAATTTCTGTGCTGTGGAAGGGTCTCCCTCCATGTTATTCAAGTCTGGAATAGTGCTCCAGAAGCCTTCTTTGAGCACAGCACAGAGAAATCTAATTTTCCTTAGATATTTAATAGAGAAAAGGGAAATGGCTCTTCAGAGAAATGATGTGTCTGCTCATCATCAAATGAAGTCAGTTATGTTCTGATTAGTTGGCCACTCACTTCTGCACTTTTATTTGGAAATAAGGGCCTGTTTACTTCTTTCAAAACAGCCTACTAGGGGAAGAACACAAAGGAGACCAATGAAACCCAGGTGATTTTTGGAGCCACCCTGACGCCAAAAAGTTCATGTAAAAATCCCAAGTCCATTTTAACACAATGTCTCTCATTATGGAATTTAAACTTGCTTTTGTAATCTTGTCTTTGGAAAGACTGATCACAATTCTTTCTCTAAAAGGCTGGGAAATACTAAGACTTCAGCTAAACCCATGAAGTTCCACCTGTAATGCATTCTGATGGAGTTAAAAATGACTTTTCTCATTGAATACTGAGTTTCAACTCTGCTGTTTCAGACAGCATAGAAGCTGGAATTTCTTTTTACTGTGCCTGGAAGTAGTTCACTGCTTGAACTACATATAATCAAGAAGAATGCATGAAAAGTGAGAGACACGAACTACAGTGCACGTTTAAAATGTTAGGTTTCAGCTAGCTAGTAAGTTCTTACATTCACTTTAAGTGACATTTCACAGTTCTAGTCTTCTACAACAAAAATTAACAGTAAGCTCCTCTAACATCTTCTTAGCCACGAGTGCAGGGTTAATTTATGGCAGCAACAATCCATTACTGAAAAACTGACCCCATCTGCCATCCTGATGAAAACAATGAAAAAAATGCATAGTTAATGCAGTATAAGATACTGATGAGTCAGAACTCTAAGAACATGTTATGATGTAATCAAACAGGTATTTAATGCTATGCTAACAATCACTAAGATTTAGTCATGACATTAAGCCATAAGAAAACTCTGGAGTTTGGGAAGATCAATAGTTTACCATATGGCAGAACCCATTAATATAGCCTATTACCAAAATACTACATTTGGATTTTTCTTTCTTTCTTCTTTTTTTTTTCCAAAGGATTGAACCATAGAAGCAAAAACAATACTGGTCAGACAAGATGTAACATAACCCATCAGAGACAGGTAAAGTTTGTTGAGGCAAAAGAACAAAAAGATATTTGATGATGGCTTTTGGCTGCTTTCCAAGTTGGAAATTAGGGCAAAATAGGTGTCCACAGTCATTCTATATCACACCACCTTACTTCTTGTCCAGAATAAAGACTCCAAATATACAGCTGCCTCGCTGGGACTGGGGAGGATCACTTCTACGGACAATTAGCAAACAAAGTTGACTGTCACACTGCCAACATCATCCCTGTCATCAGGACTGAAAGGAAATCCATTGCCTGAACTCTGGAGCAGGCTCAACAATTCCTAGGCTGTCCCCAAAACACCACTTGATGGCTGAACTGAATAGTTTCCAGAATTCTCAGAAGTTAGACAACATTAAAAGTAATTAGGGAAAAGTGACAATTCACTAAACCACTTCTGCTGCTCTGAGCAGATGGTTTCTGTGCACATACATAGGACAAAAACACATCACAACTGTGTATAAAACGAGCAGAGGCAGAGCCCAGGCACCATCCATCACCAACTACCCATTTCTTGCAACCAGCACTTGCTGGAGAAGGAAACGATGCGATGCACAGGCGCTTGAGCGGAGATCACTACAATGAAAGCAAGATAGTATTCCCAAATTAAAGGAATCCAAACACTGGCAACACATGATGTTGAGTGTGACAAACACAGGAGGCATGAATTCAGCATGCTACCTACAAACTGCAGTGACATATTCAAGAACTTCAGAGAAAGCATTTAACAACTCAAAATTACATATTACTATAATATTTGCTATTTGCCTTTTCTAAAACTGTTACCATTTTAATTTGGTCTAGAAAAAAGAATTAATTAAGAGACTATAATCAAGGCAAGTATAGGTTGGTTTAGAAAGCAACATTCATAAACTCAGGGTTAGTTTTTATTATTGTCTCTTGGATCAATGAGAAAATATTTTTTCTTACAAACTATGCACTTGACACTTAAAATCATATGCAAAATGTTAAATTCTGTCTGTTTCTTAAGTATTAGAATTTCTTTTTTCTAAGTTAAGGAAACTTAAGAATAAGAAAGGGTAAACATAACCATAAGTAGGCATACTCCCAACTCAGCCGTTTTTTCCTTTCTAAATTGTGATGTTAGAACCTTCACGTGGCGAAATAAGCATTTGTTTTCAAAATTCACTGACAAAGGACTTGTCTTCCCATTTTTAGAACTTCTCTGTTTACTATCAGTCTTACTTGGAAAATAAACTGACAGTAACTCTTCAGGCATCTCACTTTGTCCATCCCTTCTTCTACCATAAATCTGGAAGAACTTTTCTCCTGTTCTCCTCCTTTCAACTACTCCAGCCACCTCCTGCTTACTTGTTCAACAGCAATTAAGTAAGTCCACAAGAGACAAAGATATGAAGAGCAATTTGAAAAAACCCAGCCAAAGAAACCAACATTACCAAAACAAAATATCCAAGCCACCAGCTGCAGCTCAAGAAGTCCTTAAGCCTCAGCCTGTGGGAGTGTAAGAAGAGATATGGGAAGGAAGTTCTGTTGAAGCTTTCTTCTCCAAACATCTGTTCCTCTTTGAAGAGCTGTGGGGCTGGATGGACACTCAGCGACAATCACTACAGCTGCTGCCAGCCCACTTGATAAAATTCAGGCAATGCTGACTCATAATACTGAGTGCTTTCCTCTTGATCATGCCCTTCTTTCACCGGCTGTCTCGATTTCCTCGCCTAATCCTTACTTGAGAAAGAGCTCATATCTTTGCATTTCAAAATAAGACAAATCTTTATAAGCATAGATAGCTGTACAATTGTGATCAAAGCTGACAACTCACACTGGGAAAGGGCAAAGAAATAAACAAGCACATTTATACAAAACATTTTAATGCTATCTACCTGTAAACCAAACAAGACCGAACTGCCATCTCCTTTAGGAGCACAAAACAAAGCAATTTAAAAAAAAAAGCAAAAAAAAAATTTTTTTTGCAAATACGTTTGGAAATAAGTAAAACATATTGAACATCATCTGTCCTTCTCTGTATCAGTGTCTCCTTTCTACGTCTTTCGTATGTGATCTTTGAAAAGAAAGCTATCCTAGGCTAATGTAGAATGCAGTGCTTTGATACAGGCAGTGTTAATGGCAGCTCACGGAAATTGAAATTCCTATCAGCCAATTTCTCCTTTGCTACAAAATTGCCTTATCAATGTTGACGATTGGCAGGTGTTACATGGATGCACAGAAGCAAAGCCATAACTGAATAACCAAATCTGGAATATATAATAAGTAACCAGAACATTATTATCGACTCTTTACCCTCATTATATAATCACGTTCAGGCTGATGCAGCAGGAGTTCTCGCATTTGAAAATTGAAAATTATCTCGCTCAAGAATGACAGACTCGCGGGTTCCCGGCTCAGCGTTACGCCGATAAGCCAAGCAAGAACTCGCCCTCTGCAGACAGACCCGCCGGAGGCTCCCCGGGCCGCGGCCCTTCCCGCGGCCGCTGCCCCAGGGCACTTCCACCGCGCCCGCTGCCCACTCGCGTCCCGCCGGGCCGAGGCGCGGAGGGGCCGGGACGCGTCGGCCCCACGGCCCCCGAGTCGGGCAGGGCCGCGCAGCGCGGCCTCCCCTCCCCTCACCCGCCCGGCAGCGCCGCCCGCTCCGCCGCCCACTGTGCCAGGAGGGCCCGGGCGGGGGCGGCCGGCGCTGCCCCGACACTGCTCGGCCCGGCCCCGCCGTCGCCCGAGGGGTCGGGACAGCGCGGCCGCGATCGCCGCGCCCCTCCGGGCCCGGCCGCCCCCCGCCCCCCGCGGCGGGGCCGCGCGCCCGGCGCGCCTCACCTTGGGAGCGCTGCCCGCGGCGGGAGGCGGCGGCGCGTGCGGGCATCGGCGTCCGCGCCCCGCCGAGCCCCGCGCGCCGCTCCGCCGGCCCCGGCTCCCGGGCCACGTCCCTGCCCGCGCCGCGCGCAGGCGCACTGGGCGCGCAGCCGCCGCGAGGGGCAGCCCCGGCCCGCGGGCCCCCCGGGAGAGGCGGGCGGCGGCTCTGCCCCGTGCCCCGCCGCGCTGCCCGCGGGCCCGCCGGCCGGAGCCCAGCGGAGCTTCCCCCCGGCTCTCGCGGGTCCCGGTGCCGTTCTCTGGAAGGCCGGGCGCCGAGCCGTCCTCGGAGTGTGAGGGTCGCTCGTGTGCTGCCCTCGCGCAGGTCGCCACTGTGTCGCCGCTGCCGCCCCCGCACTGCCCCCGGCCGTGAGCCGAGCCCCCGCCCGGCCCCGGGTCGCGGCATCCCCGCCGCCCGTGCTCGCCCCTCACGGCAGCCGCACGAAGCCACCGCGCCGCCGGCACCCGGGGCGAAGCCCCTGCTCCGCTAAAAGCTGGGGTTTGGTGTCATGAGAGCGTCTGCCCAGGCATTTCCATATCGCCGTCTCTGCGCTAGAAGCTGCATACAGTAACGCGTTCTCCGGGAGCAACAACACCGCCTCGGGCTAGACGGGCCCGTCCCTGCACACATTTGTCAGGCACGTTTCAGCCAGATGCCGATTAGGTTACACAAACAGTTGAGAGACTGTCTGCCCGGAGCAGCTTCCCGTCTAATAATGAACCCATCCGCCATTGTCCTGCTACAGTAAGTAGAGACTCCTAGACAAAATCATACAGAAATTTCCATTTGGAAGAATTATAACAAAACCCTTAATAAGTATTTTTTATTTTAGAAATATTTAAGAAAATAATTCCAACACTACGAGAATATGTATAGTACTCTCCAATACTGCTTTATAGCTAAATATACAAAGAATACACTCTTACAAAAAAAAGTATGCAGCAACAGACTCTTCTGCATTGAAATAAGATTGCCACTCCTGCAAGCAACAGAAAAAAAAAATCCAAAACAATTCCTACAAATGACCACATGGGTCAGTCCAGTCACAGACAACAGCTTTACTGCCTTGAGTCCTCTGCAGACAAACAGGGAGAGAGGCCCTATTGCAGGAGATGTTGCTCAAGCATCAGTTTCACCAGTCCAAGAGACTTACAAATAATAGACATTGCTCTAAAACCCCTGCTTGATACCTTGCTCTCCAGAACGCACCTAAATAAAAATACCACATACAAGAGAAATTGAGAAATAGCATTAAAGGGAAAAAAAGAAAGCTTATACTTTTCCCCTGTCAATATGCCATGAAAAAAGGTACTTCATTAAAGAATTGAAAATACCAGCTTTTACCTTAACATATTCAGAGTGTGCAGGAACAGCAGTCACCCCTCTAACAGACATTGTCACTAAAAGCCAGAGGAGCCATTCATCCTGAATTTGTAAGATGCTGAGGTGGGGCTAACAAGCCCAGCTGGAGTGTCTGTTTGGCAGAGTGGTAATGAGCAAGAAAGCATGTGGGTGTGGTAGGTTAACAGGTTGATTTTTTGCCGTGGTGAGCTATTTGAAGAGTAAAAACTCTTCTTACAGAGAACAAGAAATCAATTTTGTTTTTCCTTGTTTAGCAGAAAGACGAACAAGTCTTGCTTATGATACCATTGTCTGTGAGGCATTTGCCATGGGAATAATTGCCCAGAACAGCAGACTTTTTGAAGACTATGGATTTATATGTCAGAGGGGAGAAAAAACAACATGCTCTGCTAGAGATACTTTCTGTACAAATTGAAAAGCACATAGAATTTTGAACTTTCAAAAACTCATTCTTAGATCACAGAATAATTTTTCATTTAGATTGGAAAGATCTCCAAGATAATTGAGTCCAACCTCTGATCACACCTTGTTGATTAAGCCAAGGCACTAAGTGCCCCATCCAGTCATTTCTTGAACTCCTCCAGGGATTGTGACTATGCCACCTCCCTGGGCAGCCACTTCCAAAGCTTAACCACATTTTCAGGGAAAAAATTCTTCCTGATATTCAACCTGAGCTTCCCCTGGCACATCTCAAGGCTATGTTCTCCTGTCACTAGTTGCCAGGCAGGAGAGGCCAATCCCCATCTTCTTACAACATCCTTTCAGAGAGTTAAATTACTTCCAAAGCCAGCAGGTCCCTATCAAGTAGGAACCACGCTGGTACTTGCCTGATGTAGTAAACATTTTTTTAAATTTTATTTTCTTGGTTATTTATATCAAATTAGTATTTTTTAAAATATTGGCTTATGTATAACTAGCAAAGTGGATTGTTGGTATTTTTTTGTATGAAATGAACAAGCACAACCAGACAAATGCATCAGGAAAAGGATTCGCTACTGTCTGATGCCACTTGACCTTTTTGATCTAGTGCATATATATTTATGCAAGTCTATATTATTGCTGTAATTCATCAAATGTCAACAATCCCAAGAAGCTATAATTTATTGTAAGAACAGTATTCAATTCAGATTTTGGTTGGTTTGATGTTTTTAATTACTTTCTGCTTGATTTATTGTGGGATTTTTCCCTAGAAAATGACAGGAATTAAAATACACATAATTGGTGACTTTTAAAAAGACCAAATCTATGGATTTTTTTTTCTGTTTAAGAACCTCTTCTCTGTGATATATCCCTGGCTAATAACCACCCAGACATTTAACATAAGGAGACTTGGAAGCCGTCATGCATTATGCGTAGACATTAGATGATAGCAGTATAATTTTTCCCTCAAAATTGTGTTTCTCTGATATCACAGAATCAATTAGAGACCATCGAGCCAGAGCTTTGACTGAACACCACTTGTCAACTAAACCATGGCACTGAGTGCCACGTCCAGTCTCAAGCCCCTCCAGGGACGGTGACTCCACCACCTCCCTGGGCAGCCCATTTCAAAATCCAGCCTCTCTGTGGAGAAAATCCTCCCAATGTCCACCCTAAGCCTCTCCTAGTGCAGCTTTAGGCTACATCCTCTTGTCCTGTCGCTGGTTGCCTGGAGAAGAGGCCGACCCCCATGTTGCTGTAACCTCGTCTCAGGCAGTCCTACAGAGTGAGAAGATCTCAGCTGAGCCTCCTTCTCCCCGGCTAAACCCCAGCTCCCTCAGCCGCTCCTCACAGCACCCATCCATCCTCCAGACTCGTCCCCAGCTCCGTTTCCCTTCTCCGGACTCGTTCCAGCACCTCAGCGTCTCTCCTGAAGTGACGGCCCCGGGCGGGAGGCAGTGCTGGCGGTGTAGGGGCACCCGCGAGGCTCCGGGGGCTCGGCGAGGCGCTGGGCCCGTGCTCTGGGGGCTCCGAGGCTCGGCGCGGCTCCGGGCCCGTGCTCCGGGAGCTCCGGGAACGCCGGGGGCTCGGCGGGCAGCGCAGGGAGCGCTCCCGGCGGGAGCCGCCCGTGCCCGGCGGCGCTGCTCGGGCCGCCCGCGGTCGGTCCGCCGGGCCGGTAGGGGGCAGCAGGCCGCCCGCGCGGCCCCGCCCCGCCGGGCAGGGCAGGAGCTGCGGCTGCGCGACGCGCGCGGCCTTTTCCCGTTTGCTGCGGAGCGCAGTCGTTGTGCGGAGCGGGCCCCGGCCTGAGGGACCGGACAGTGCCTGGCACGATGGTCGGTACCGGCACGGGGGGGCTCGGGGGCATCGCGTCCGTCGTTCCGCGCCCGCCGCGCCGCGCTGCCCGCGCGGATGGAGCCCGATTGTGACGGGCTCGGGGCGGCCGTCAGGCGCCGGCGTGGCAATGGCTGCCGTTCTGCTGGGGCTGCGCCGCGGGCAGCTCGAGGGGCTCCAGCGGGGCCCGGCCCGGCGCCGTTACCGGCTGCGCTGCCCTCATGGGCCCTGTCCTGCCGGGTCCCACCGGTGCCGGCTGGGTCGGGGCCGAGCCGCGGGGCCGGGGCTGATATAGCCCCCGGTGCCCTGCAGCAGCCGCGCCGGGCCCCGGCGTGCGGGTGTCGGGCTGGCTGAGGGCGGGGGTCTGAAGGGGAGGCGGCTCCGTGGCAGAACGGGCCAGAGGAGTCACTGGGTGTGCGGGAGGACCAGGAAATGAGCACGGTCCGGTCCGGTTCGTGCGGAAGGGCCTTCGGTTAAAAGATACTTTGGTAAAAGATGCACTTTGGTTTTCTGTTGAAACATTAGTTCTTGTGGGAGGGGGAGAATTTATGGGGTTTGATGTGCCGGGTGTTTGTTTTTTTTTCCATTTCGTTTTTATCTAAACGTACGAGAAAATCTGTTTAATTCCTGATTGCACTATGGTTTTATTAGTGGCACATTTAGTTAGAATGGTCTTGGCTTACAGGTTTATATGTAAGTAACTTGTCGTTTATGTTTCTTACCCAAGGGGTTTGTGAAGGTTGTCAAGAATAAGGCATACTTCAAGAGATATCAAGTGAAATTCAGGAGAAGGAGAGGTATTAAAATCTCTGTAACACACAGTTAAATGTCCTTGATGAATATTTCTACTTTGTTCACACATCTTGCACACTGCAACTGTTTTTCAGAGGGAAAAACTGATTACTATGCTCGCAAACGTTTGGTAATTCAAGATAAAAATAAGTACAACACTCCTAAGTACAGGATGATTGTGCGTGTTACCAACAGAGACATCATCTGCCAGGTAAGGCCTGTGGTGTTTGCTGCTCACCTGCCAGCCCTGCCAGGGTGAAGTCAGCACAGAGGGAGGCTTGGGGCAGCTGGGGTTTCTTAGGCCGGATCTGCACAGTGTTTGTATTGTAAAACAGCTCCTTAGAGGAGGACAGTCTTCAGTGTTACCACAGCTTCAGTAATAAACCGTGTGCATTGTAGAAAAGAAGTTTTACAAGTGTTAGCAGTTTTGCTGTGAGGTTATTTGCAGTGTAAGACTGTACTGCTTTAATGATGGTGGGATAAGTAGAACATTGTTGGGAAAGGGAGGATGTCTCTGGGGTTGTGGTTTTTTGTTTGTTTTTTTTCCTGCTGTATTTAAAGGGCTTCAAAAAGAGGCGCTTTTTGCTTGGCTGAAGACAATCAAGTTGACAGTGTGACCTGTCAACCTGCACTGACTTGTGCTGTATCTAAAGGTGCCTTCTCTTTTGAGAGTTCTGTTTCTGTGATGTTGTGTGGCTCACGTGAAGCACTGAGGCCTTATGATGGCTGTCCTGTGAGATGAAAGGAGACTGGTAGACAAGAGCAGTAGGCACTTCTTCCTGGTCATTAAGTATGTGGTTGTGTGTAGCATGATATGCAGTTCCTCACTGTGGCTCACTTTTCTTGTTTAATTTTTAGAATGTTTTGACTATTTCAAAGTTAAAAACTTAAGAAGGCTTGTTGTATAATAAATATGTTGTTAAGCTCAAAAAAGAAGCAGCTAAGTTTAACTAGTTTTTCATAGATAGTTACCTACTGAGAACAGTCAGCTCAGTCATTAATGAGGTTATTTTATCTTTGAAACCCAAAATGAAAATGAGTGGTGGCAGGGCTTACATCTGACTGATAGTACCTTTGCAGTATGTCAGAGTTGTGCAAAAATGGGACAATGTTTGGATGTAGAGAGGACGTGTGAGAGTCAGAAGGAGAAGGTTCTGTACACGAAAGGAACAGCAGAAACTATCTGATAGTCCAGGAGACCCTGGGATGATGATGGTTTCAGAATATGGTTAATAAAATCATTCCATAAGGTTACTAATAGTGTTACCACAGTGTCACATGCTTCTTGTATTTTTCGAGATGTATTAGAAAATGGGACAGAATTCATCCCCACTCGTAATAATTCTTTGAATTGTTGCTTTTAGTTTCTGGCCTCTTGATCTATGTGGAAAGGTAATTACCAGTTAGTGCTGACAAACATTTTAGCTGGCTAATACAGATTTGAATTCTTTGTGTCTTTACTTGAGGAGCTGATTACTCCTTTTGCAGAAACAAACAAAATACAAGATGGGGGTGGAACAAAGCACCGCTCCTTGAGCTTGCATGCAGAGGGTGGCAGGTTTTTGCACACTCAGATCCAGTGTTGGCTGGAGTAGGTTTCAGAGGAGCCACTTAGAGCCCCAGAGGTGGAGCACTAAGGTTTGTTTGTTGCCAGATTGCCTATGCCAGAATCGAGGGGGACATGATTGTGTGTGCTGCCTACGCCCACGAGCTGCCCAAGTATGGCGTCAAGGTGGGCCTGACCAACTACGCCGCCGCCTACTGCACCGGCCTGCTGCTGGCACGCAGGGTACGTACTGCACGGCTGGGGCTGCTGCTCTGCTGCCCTGCCTCCTCTGGGAGGGGAGACACCACTTCCTCCACTGGTGTGTTGGCCCACCTGAGTCTTTGGGGTTCTCAGAATTGTAACTTTTGCTGTCACAGATTTGATGTGTCTTGTGACTGTCAAGTCACTGTGACAGGTGTGACAGCTTGCAGTCTCAGCTCCAGCAGCCCATTTTTATGTCTCAGCCCTTAAGTTCAGTGGAGGAAGGGAGGGAGGGAGGCAGTGAGGATAAAAATGTAAGAAATGCACCTCATAGAGTTTGAAAACATGTAAACAGTGGCCATCCAAAATCCACAAGGGTTCATGAATTTAAGTTTAGTAGTGTACCTGTAGAAACAGAAGGTTGGAACTTGACAGACAGGCTTTACAGTGGTGGCTGTAAAAAGCTTTGTTACTAGTATTGAGTGCATACTTTTTGCAAAGAAATTTGTTAAAAGCAGTATTCTACTGCAAATTCACATTTTAAAGTAGTGGTAATTCTATTATCAATGAATGGAGGGAATTTCAAAAGTCCATTTTCTTTCCCCACAGCTTCTGAATAAATTTGGCCTTGATAAGATCTATGAAGGCCAAGTTGAAGTCACTGGTGATGAGTACAATGTGGAAAGTGTGGATGGCAAGCCTGGTGCTTTTACATGCTACCTGGATGCAGGTCTTGCCAGAACTACCACTGGAAACAAAGTCTTTGGTGCTCTGAAGGGTGCAGTGGATGGGGGGCTGTCTATCCCTCATAGGTAATGTGTGTTACAAAGAATTTCTTCAGGGTTAGCCGAGATGCTTATGTATGTGACAGTCTATTTATACTAATCAATTTATGCTGAAATAATTTTGTACTGACATGGTAATGGTTATGTCATTAGGTTCTGGGTTTGGTTTTTTCGGTTGGTTTTTAATCTATGAATGCAATTCTGATAGTGCTGCTGGGAATCTTAGGACTGTCAGGAGATGTTATGAAACTTGTAGAAATCAAAGAGCTATCTTTGATGTTTTTACTAAAAATGAAGTGAATGCCCTTATCAGATCTTTGAAGGGTATTTGCTTGGTTTAAGTCTTCACCAAGTTGTACGTAGGTATTAACTTCACTGTGAAAAAACGACATACAGGTACAAACCCACTGGTAATTGCTACAGTTGTCTGTACAACAGTAAGTCTGAGCAGTCCACCTTTATTTAGAACTTCGACATGGATATTTTGGCTGTTACCTAACACTGATATTACAGATGAGTGCTGCAGCAGTAGAGGAAAAAAGTCTTGAGATCTTTAGTGTGTTTTCCTGCCCTCTCTGATGCTGTCCTATTCTTGGCTAATTGTCCAGTTTTTCTGACTTGGCTGCTACATGATGATACCTGCAGTGACTGAGCACGCTGTAGTTGGTCCATGGTGTGTATATGATGTGCTGCAGTGTTTCAAGACGGGACTGATGGCAGCTGAGATGAACTTAAAACTTACGCCTTTTATTTTTTATTAGAGGGTCCTATGCCTCAGTTATCTGTAGGAGAATCTGATGTATCAGTCATTTCAGCATGCATCTTAGCCTCTAAATTAGAGCCTTAATGTGCCTGTATCTGCTGTTTGACAGCACCAAACGTTTCCCTGGCTATGACTCGGAAAGCAAAGAGTTCAATGCTGAGGTTCACCGCAAGCACATCATGGGCCAGAACGTGGCTGATTACATGCGGTACCTGATGGAGGAGGATGAAGATGCCTACAAGAAACAGTTCTCCCAGTACATAAAGAACAATGTAACACCTGATGGGGTAAGGTTTGTGCTGCTGGAGCTTGGGCATTCATAGAGATGCTGATAAGTCTTGCACAGCAACTGCTGTAATAATGCAAAGGTGTCTGATATATAAAATTATGTGATTTGTGTTGGATGTTACCCATTCAAAGAAAAGTATTTTTTCCTTCATTAAGGGCTCTATAATTTACTGTAGAACTTCTGAAAGTGGGACTTTTTTGCTTGCTGTGGAATTTATTATTCTGCCTATAAATTCAGGCTTACAGGCCCTGAATCTGTAACCACTGGACCACTTTCTCCCCTCCCCAATAGAGAGACTAAAGTAGAAGTTTCTGTACAGACTCTCTGCTCTTTCCTTGTCCTGCCCTTCAGCCTGTCATTTTTGCAGCTGTAGTGTTGTAACTGAGAGTGAGCATGTAGTTGTGGGTCAAATCTGTGGTGCTCTTTGTGTGACCCTAGAAGAGAGTTCTCCTATTCCAGGTGACTAAAAAGAGCCCAAGGTAGCATTTCATTAAAGGCTAGACTGTAATACACTTTATTTTAGTACTGCTTCACATTTTAGAGTTACCAAAATATTAGAAGATGGGTAAGAATACAGAGGTGGCTGCTTCTACTTTTTCCAAGTATTAAACTCCTTCCAGATTGCTTGTCCTTCTGTCTATGATGTTCTTGCTTGGTTCTAGTAAGTGATCCTGGAGCTTTTAAACACAGCTCCCTCACATCCTTTTTTTAGGCTACAGCAAACTTCATTCTCTGTCCCTTCATTTCAGTGGGGTTTTGAGGTTTTTATAAATTTAACTAGATGCTAGTATTTTCTAGAAAATTCTAAAAAGAAAGTAATGTAAATGCCAACTTCATTTGCTTTCTAAGCAAACAGCAGTTATAGCTTGTATTCAAATGAAGTGAATCTAGGACTTAGGTCACTAGATAGACCTTGCTCTTTGTACATCTAACAAGTTTTTCACAGCTGAGATCTTCGTGGTCTTAATTAACCACCAGCAAAAGAATTCTTAAAATTTGTGCCGTTTTGGAACCAGAATTGCCTTTGGGACAGAGCAGCATTATTGCATGCCTGGGGACAATGCAGGCACAGGGATCTTGGATTTCTGATAATCCTAAAACTGGATCACTATGGTAAATTTAATTATGTTTTTTTCCCTCCAAGATGGAAGAAATGTATAAAAAAGCCCATGCTGCTATACGGGATAATCCAGTCCATGAAAAGAAACCCAAGAGAGAAGTCAAGAAAAAGAGGTAAAATTCTCATTCTTTTTATCATCTGAGTGACTTTTCTGTTGGCAATATCTTAGTTACAGTCGTGTTCCGAACCAGATTAAGATACAAGCAGTTCCGTGAAACTTTGCAGTTAACTCTAGCAGTAGGAATATGAAATTCAAGAACTCTTAACTATTTAAAAAATTAAAGTGAAGAATGCTTGTGGTTTGAATAGCTGGAACAGTAAGTATCTTCAGGTCCCAGTGTTTTCAGTGGGAAAGCTGCTTCAGCTGAGAGCTCATTGACTATTTTGTCAGTACCAAAGTATTTTGATTAAGGATGTGTGAGAAAAGAAATCAAGACACAGCTATTGCATTATGCTTGATAATGTCTGTACTTCAGTCACAGTTGTGATGCACTGATACTTTTTTGCTTTGGACCTACTGCACACTGTGCTTCCATTGCAGATGGAATTGTCCCAAGATGTCCCTCGCCCAGAAGAAAGATCGTGTTGCTCAGAAGAAAGCCAGCTTCCTCAGGGCCCAGGAACGCAGAACTGAGAGTTAAGACAACTTCCGCAGTTTTCTGTGAAGGTTCTGAAAAAGTGGCAATAAATTTATTGAGGAAGCAACTGTGTAAGACCAGCTTATTTATATCTTTTATAAAAATAGAGAATATTTTTATGGTCTAAATGTTCTGCACCTGAAAGGGTTTTTTTCTCCTCTCTCAAACTACTGTGTGAATTGAGTTTTCAGAGAAGAGAGGTGACAGACTTCAAAGACCAAGGCTGCTGCATCAGAATTACTTCTAGAAAGCGGAGAAGAAAGTAAATTCGATTGATTTTTGGCATGGTTAGTATCAAGGACTAAGTATAAGAGCTTGTTGCTTCTAACTAGAGAAAGATGTAATTTTTTTTTTTAAAGACTGTACCTGTCCTTCACAATTCTTTCAGCATACTTCTTGTTTGGTGGGGGATGTTGTCTGGATGATAGAAAAAAAGAGGGTTTTTTTCCCTAAAAACCAGTAAGTTCTAAAGCCTTTGCCCAAAGGTAACCTAATGCTTTCAGGTACTTCTCACCTCCAAGCTTTGGCTGCTACTGAAACAGGTACTGTCTTGAGCTGAATACTTAACATTATTTAGTTGATAAGAGAATTAATTTTAAGTTGCATAGATGGGGTAGGTACAGAGGCCTTGTTAAGGAGTGGGACTCCCTGGCAGTTACACACCAGAGCCTTTCCCCTTGACTCCCCACACACTCACCCCACAGCCAGACCACGTTCCCTTCCAGTTCACTGCTAGGGTTCCCTTAGCAGAGCCCACAACATCCTGTTCCATAAGGCAGTTTATTCCTGGCACAGAAACAACTGGAGATGCTCCCTCTGAGGAGCACCCTGGGCTTTTATACCCCTCACACTCCACCCCTATTCCCCTAATGCCAGTGTCCACCTCCTCAGTCCTGCCTCCCCTCTCTGTCCACCCACCTCAGCCACCACCAGCTTTCATCTCCTTATCCTGAAGGGTGGCTCCCACCCAAAGCCCAGTCAGTCTTTGCTTCCCTCTGCAGCCTGAGCCACCTGGAAGAGAGGTATTCCTCACCAGCCTTGTCCTCCTTGTCCAGGAGCCTGCTTTGCCTCCTCCCTCTCAGCTTCATGGACACTTCTGTGTGCCAATAGGTTTCCCATTAGACTCGAGAAACTGTTTGCACAATTTAAACACCAGTCAAGTAGGCTACACGGAGGAATGTTTTGCTCTAAGATACTGGTAGTTGGTGTAAATACTGGTATTGAAAAAAAGAGGCATGTGACTTACTGTAAACAGAAGTGTATTTTTTTTTCCAATGAAAGCTTCAACTTGATGCAACAGTAATAAAAATGAAGATTCTGTACAACAAACTGCACTATTAAACATTCTCCAGCTGTTACGATACCCAATGATGTTGGGTAAGTAATCTCTGCCCAAGTAGCAGTCAGTGTCAGATTTTTTTCACCAAGAACATGACCACTTTACACTTTTAGTGCATTACTGGTTACAAATACTTATTAGTTCATAGCTGGAGCACATTAGCAAGTTCAAGACAATAATTAGCATGAGCATAGTATTTCTTAAACTAAAAGGCTGATGTTCACAAAACAATCCTAACCCAAGCTGCATATTATTACATCTGGAGATGTATGGAGAAATTACTTTGTGGTCCCGTACTTCAGTGTCATCATTCTAGGAATGATTTAAGACAGGATACCTAGAGCAGTTAAACCTTTCAAATACTTAAAGCTTGTTCTTACATCTGCTGAGAATTAATTAAGGGGCCAGGATTCAGAAGTATACAGATAACTGCCATTAAAATCATAAAGATTAAACAACTTTATACCTAAAGTATTTATAAATTGAACATTCAACAGGTACATATTGAGCATGTATTCAGGTGTATTATGGACATCCAATTCTGCATAATTATGAACACAGATGTAAATCTGAAAAACAGAAGGGTGCAGATTAAAGGCGGTAGAGTGGTCATACTTTATGGAGTGCCAGGATCAGGTGATACTTATTTACTCTTGACTTGAGTCTTAACAGTGACTCATAGATGCTACTAGAAAAAAAGAATAGTAACACACTGCAGCTCACTTAGTAACAGCTAGGAATGAGCTGGAAAATACCTCAGGCTCCTATTTGAGCAATATTGCACAATCCTGAACAATCCAGCTTCATTCTTAAAATTCAGGTCTAGCTCTTGCTTACATATTTCCTGCAGTAGTTAAGAAAATTCAAGTACAGATCTGTAGCTAAATGTGGAAGGGACAGTAAAGAGGCAAAACTATCCATAACTATGAATTGTTTCTCATGTCATACAGCAGATTCCTACACTATGCAGACTTCCTTTTTTTTAAACTGGTTGGACACATCTACTATTCAGTATTTTTAAAAATTAACTTCAGTTTTCATACTATAGCTTAGTCCACAAACTTGCTTTTCTCTATTTGCGACAGCTTAATTTGGGTTAAAGGTGTCCACTGAAGTTTTTCAAACTGCTGGTATTGCTGCTAAACCATACACATGACTAAGAAATAATATTATAAAATTCTTGGCTGCCACAGGGCTCATACAATAACTTAATTAAAAATATTTAACTACTTAAACATTCAAGATGTAAGCATGAGGTAACAATGTGTAAACAGAATCTGATTTGTCTCATATTACAACCTCTCCATTCTAGAATAAAATTCTAATTTTCCACAGTTAAAAAATTATTTAATGTGCAAATTCTGCCATGCCAAGGTATTAGTAAACTTCAATCTCACAGTTTATTCATAACAGCAGCTTGGACTTGGACACATTACTTGCAGTAGTGGTGATTCTTCATAAAACTGCTTAGGAAAAAAGTCCTCTGCAGGTATTTCACAAGCGAGCAGTGTTTTCCACAGAAATGGAAGATGTTCCCTCAGCTGATGTGGTGGCACAGTGAACATTTTCATCCTGTTCAAGATCTGACAAAGTGCACAGAACAGTCAAGCATGCAGAGTTCTTGTTTCTATAACAGCACTGAACACCAGAAGGACTTCTGGCATCTGCCTCATAATTCAGGGGCATGTTCATTCTTTGAGAAGCCCTGTCATGAGTTACTGACTGAAGGACAGGACTGAAACAACCATTAAAATCTGAGTAAAGAAATATCTTTTTAAAAAGGTGCAGATTGTTTTTATCAAATGTCTTAGGCCACCTCTTGTGGCAGGCATCAGTATCTCTTCTGCTGGTGAAGAAGCTACGAATCGTTTGTATGAGAAATTTTCTTCCACAGTAAAGTTTTTAAGTTATTGAGTATTAAAGAATGCTCCATTTCCATCTGATTTGCTGTGACTTTCAGGGCAATGCACAAGTACAGTTGTTTCTCTAGTTCTTCATGGATATCAGAAGGAGCACCACGCAGCAGATAGTCTTTAAGGAGCTGACAAGCTTTTGCCAAGTTTGGCTGAATGACTTCAGTGGTGCATCTCATTTTGCTTTGGTCACATAGTGTTCTACAGTCTGTACCATAAATGCAGTCCAAATCTGAGTCACACTGACGATCTTTAATTATTTCCTTCAAATTAATTTCTGGCACTATTTTTCTCATGTCCATCATTTTCAAATCATATTTATCATTATATCCCAAGTTTTTGGCACTTGTATCACACATAAGAAAGTTTCCATAAGGTCCATGGAAAATATCTTCCACAAATTCTAAAAGCCCTATAGCTATTTTTGCCTTTCTTGGCCATGATGGAGTGAACCACTGGTCCATGCTTCTTCTGAAGCCAGAGGGAATGAGCAGTTCTATAACCCATGGAAGGCTGATTCCATAGAGAGAGGTATATTCAACTCTTTCAGTCACATAGAGATCCCCACAAAAACCTATCAGCTTGGGAGTATGCTCCTTATCCTGCAAGATCACCATTAACAGAAACTCTTCTAGCTGCAGGAGTGCCCATGCAGATTTTGCCTCTGGCAAAGAGACTCTTCCATCTTTGTTTCCATCAGCAAAAGACAGGATGAGATTAACCAGTTCTGAAAGATTTCCTTGTTCACCCAGTTTTGCCTAAAAGCAACAAAGGAAAAAGATTAAGTATGACTTCATTAACTACCTCCAATCCATTTGCCACTGTACTTCCTGTTACTCTCCATCTATGAATAATACAAATAACTGGGTATGTTCTGGTTTTCACTGGTTATGGATGTAACAGGACCTGCCATCAGCTGCCTGCAGAGCTTCCTTTTTGTTCTGTTTTCATAGGCACTGAGCATACCATCCTCTGAAAGTACTGCCTTTCTTTGCACTTCAAAATGCAAATATTAAAATTCAATCATTGTTCTTGTTGGGATCAGTCTTTAGAAAAATTTTATCAAGTAGCTTGTTCAATGTTCTCTAAGAAAAAGTATGGAGAATTCAGAAGTTTAGATCAGGTTTAGTTTTCAGGTGATTAGGAATCAGGAATTAGGAATAATGTTATCAACTATATTTTGTCCAATTATTAAGGGTACTAAGACAAAACTGAGTACAAATCCCATAATTACACTGAAATGCTTAGTTTTGTTATTTGATATAACCACCTCCATTGTAAGACTACAGAGAAAGAAGCCATTGCTGGAATCAGAACTGTTCCATTTTCAAATAGGCAGATCAACTTTTTCCAAATTTTCCTAAAAACTACCCTAACACAGCTTCTGCTCACCATTGATAGAGACAAAGCTGCTGTAATGCATGACAGCTGACATCAGCCTTACATCATGTTTTCTATACCAATACTAGCAAAATCTGTAGATATACAAGAAGAATGCCAGCTCCCATCATTTAAAGAGAAAGAAAAAACCCTGATAATTAGTCTTGAAACTTCAAGATATGCACCTCTGTGAAGAACTATTTTTGTGCTGACTATTTTTCTAGCATACAAGACTCATATAACAGGGTATTCTCTCCAGCTTCAAGAAAACAAGCCTTTCTGTCAAAATAGAAAAAAAGAAGAATATACTTACTTTAAAAAGACCATATACCATTTCTTTGAATTTCTCAACAGTGGTTCCTCTTGTTGGTTTATCAAATAGGACTATTTCCTTCCTTGGTTCTGGGTCAGTACCAAAATCTGGTTGAGCAGCTTCTTCCATCTGGCATTTTATAACACTTTGCAGATTTCCCCAGATTCCTAAATAGACCTATGCAGAAAAAAAAGGGAAAGATATAAAACACTATAGAAGTCCATCTGAAGACCACTTGTCCTCCAACCACTGCTTCAAGAGTCAAATGGCAACACAGATGAGAAACTGAATCCTGTGTGCCAACAATGAATATGGCAATTTGAACAATGGCAGCTTCAAAGACAACCCACTGCTGCAGGTACTTCAGAGACACTGCACTGTTAAAAACCAGACAGCTTCCCAAACAACAGACTGGCATCACTGCCACCTTGGCATAGCTTCTCACGAGGCTGCTGCTTCTATTGGTGATGCAGGACAGCAGAGAAGCTGTATGATGTACAAAGAATGCATATTCTGGCAAATTATGGAAGGGTTCAGCACATATTATATATGTTGCCGAAATACATGTAGTATAAAATAACCATATACTACAAACAGGACTAATTTATATTATTGTATATAGGTACGTATTGTATATATTAATTTGTATTACAGTGTATCTTCTCTGTATAGATGTGTATATATATGTGTGTGTGTTTGTATATATATATACGTGTATATTGACACACACACACTCTGCCTGTCGCAGCATATAAAGTTTGAAATAATCTGTATTAAACAGATTCAACTTGCTGACCCCAAAGTACACCTGACGTTCCAGACAATGACATTTCAGTGGGAAATAATAAAATTAGGTTGGATGAGTAAAGCCTTACCTGGTTATTGGGCTTTGTTGACAAACATTTTCCAAAATACAATGTTTCTTTAGCACAAAGACTACTACATGCTGACCCATCAATAACACCCGTCTTGTATTTATCACACTGAAAGAAACGGGGAGAAAAATATTTAAGAAATTGCTTAAGAAAGGAGGCAAAAACTGTATCTCTTCCAACACCTGAGTCTTGAAAGAAAAACCTAAGAAAAAAATTTAATAACCCTATGCCAAAATAAGATTAAGAGACACAACTGGTTTTATCTGTAACTGAAGTTGTAATCTTACTGCAGCATGATGGAATATGAGAATTTGATTAAATGACGTGGCACTGAGTGAATTAGTCAAACACTTGAGAAAGCTATACTAAATAAATATATTTACTATACTATATAAATATACTTACTATTATTTTCCTACAGTCGTGTCCTCTGCACAGTTCTGTGTAGGTGGAATACTGGACATACATGATCCAGCTGCCAATAAACACGACTAACCAGGAGATGAAGAGATACTTGATCCGCACGTACGACAGACGGACCTAGAGCACACAGAGAGGAAATGCTGTTTGTAATTCACTGAGCAGCAGTAAACAGCATTTACTGTTTCATCTTTAAGGAATTTGACTTCCACAGTGATAAAATAAGCAGACTGCATTATATGGAACATTTGCTTCCTTCAGTGAGCAAAACTGACAACAAAGGTGCATTTGACTAATGTAAGTGGGAAATTGAGATATAAATAAATAGAAGAAAAGGTGTCAGACCCTCACAGGGCAAGCCAGACTGCAGGAACCAATTTGATCAAAATCATAGGCTCCCAGAGCTCAACTGAGTGAACATTTCTCTAAGACCAGTTACCTATGTTCCACTGGTGGTAAATCAAATCCAACAGACCAGAAATTTGGCCAAAAAAATAATCTGTGTTAATGTGTAAATATGAAAGATAAAGATACAATTAGTAGGGGGGGTACCAGGGTCTGTGGCCTCACAAATAGTTCTCACAGGGCAGAAGGAAAAATTACAACTTAAGAACTGAGGGAGAGCTAAGTGTCTTACAAAAGGAGCAATGTTTTGATCTTTTCCTTTTTTTTTCTCCTCAGAGTCTGGTATGCTAACAGGTTGATTTTCATACGTCAGGATCAGAAACTAATTAGAAGATCAGGATCAGCTTTAGCAGCAGGATATAAGGAAAATGCATGACAGCAGCTATATTTGGTCAGTATAAGATCCATTTCTATCAGTATCCTGATTTTCAGCAATAGCTATAAAAAGATGCTGTCAAAGACTGATAATGTATGTACCAAGAGTGCTCCCAGTTTCCTCTAGAAAAACTTGCTAAGCCAAATGTGATATTCTGTATTTAGTAAATCCCAAATCATTTATCTTTCACCAATTTACCCAGATTCCCTTAAAAATTATATAAGCTTTTAACATCCACAACAAACTTTAGCAATTAATTCACAGGTCTACTATCCACTACCAAGGTCAGGAACTGGACTTTATTTTGCTGAAGTCTGATTCATATCAGCTTTTTTTGAGACCCCCTAGTTCATATATTGGAAGAGAAGAATGAACAATCTCTGTCCACTCTGACTTTGTAGGCCTCCATAACATACCTCCCTGTGATGTCATCTCTTTTCCAAACTGACAGGTCCTAACTTGACTGTTCATCATAGAGAAATTATTCCATATGCTTGGAAAAGGCTTCAAGAAAGGTAGTAATGATGAGCAGTTTTGTCATCACATACAAGCACAGAACTGCAGCAGATTGAAATAAGCAGTTTTTAAAACCAGAAAGACTGCAGTAATTTATTAGTATTTATTAAAATATACCAAACAACCAGCATGCCTTACACCCTTTCTCTTGGAAACAAAATATGCAGCAAAAGTCAGTTTCAAAAGACCCAAAGGTGATTCCAATCCATAAAGCTGTGGTCCTGCCACATGCCTCAGCTGTGCATCCCTATTCCTTCACACCTTCACACACATGCACTTGACAATCTTAAAACTACCTGGTTAAAAAAGGAGAGCTACAATTAACTTTTTATTCCAGTGATTTTTTTAGAGACAGGTTTTGTAATTTTGGGGTTTTTTAAAGCTGCTTCTAATAACTCTGTTATGTAGCAGAACATGAAGCACAGAGAACTACTGGTAAAATCTGGGGAAGATCAACAGAAATAAAACTGACAATTTTAGGGAGAGCTGTTTCATGTGTAAAAACTGCTTGGGAACCAAAGCTTCTGGGACAACAAACCCTGTTCATTCCTCAGTGTTTCTTGCTGAATCCTGCCATGAACCTTTATAATACACTTTAAACCAAAGTGCTGTTTAATGAAATTTTGTATTATTGTATATATTTAGTACAACCTCAGAGACCAGCAGAGGCCTTCAGGCCTCAGGACCACTGCAGAAGATTGACTGTTCTCCCAGCACAGATACTGTATATATTGTCCTCCTCCTTAGGCAGAAAGGGAATGTACTTGAGACCAAAAATCCTCTCCAAATGCCATCTGACTACATCATGTATTTGGCAGGAAGTTCCAGAGAAGCTAAATTTATTTTGAGCTCAGCACTGTGCCAATGGAGTCATGCTGCTTTTGACTTGCAAAAGCTGCCCAGCCAGTTCAGAGCATGGACAGCAGCATCCCTCTGCTTCCAGACAACCAAGATTCCACTCTTCGCTTCAGAGGAAACTACTTTTCTAATAAGGACTTCCTCATCATGTTCAGCAGAAGACATGATCATTATTTGATTTCTTCCCATACATTCACCTACCAAATTTTCATTTTCTCCCCAGAATGGGTCTGTGGGTATAGACACACTTAGCTCCCTTCACCTGGCACGTGCACCCACTGCCCTAATGCAGGGACAGGGCTTTCCTGAGCGGGTTTGGTCACACAGGTGATGCGCCCTGATTAACACCTGCTCATTTCTGAGCAAGAAGTCCCAGGCAGCATTTATGGAACAACACATATAGATGGACTCTGTTTGAAGCTGTGACAAACTGCCAGGAAACTTGTAATAAAAACAGTTTTAGGGCAACAGAATGACTGAGAGTTCCAAAATTATAAAAAAAAAAAGGGAAGAAAGCGTTCAAAACAGGAAACAGTTTCTTTTTTCAACTCTACTGTTCCATCAAGACTTAAATATGAGCCAGGGAATGCAAGAATGAGGAAAGCACTTGCAATCCTTGATGTTAAAGATTCAACTTCTTCCATCACTTATATATTCTGCTAAGTCATGCACACTGAATAATAATTAGACATTCATCCCCTGAAATAGAACTGGAAAACCACTTCTGGCAAAACTCAAGCCTGGATGCACTCCAAAGCATATGGAGAGTAGTGAATCAACATGCAACATATAACTTGACAGATTTTTGGTGAGTGTATATTTTATTTAAAACACTTTTATGGTAAAAGAGTATGAAAGTGTTTCTTTGTTTAATAGTACAGAGAGCTTAATTCTGGAAAGTATTACACATAACCATAGTGAAGTAATCTTCTCCAAATCAGTTGCTCACTCCATTTGTCTTACATGCTTGCAATTGAAAAGGACAGATGAAAAAAAGTAGGCCAGTCATGTTAGCAATTGTTTTGTTCTCTGTTCAGGCTGATTTGTCTATCACAGGAGACACTTCAGGTAGGCTGACATGATGTCTGAGAGAATTAGCCCACACTGCTTTGGATGCCAGGAACAGGACACATTCACATCTTTAAAAGTAGACAGTTCATGCTTATGATTGTGTCAGTGTCTTGAATTATTTTGTATCTTGAGTAACTAAAGTGAGGAAACAGAGCTGAGGTATCTTTTGAAATAAAATAATGACCAAGATGGAAAATGAGACATCTCTCCTTAAAAGGTTAAGCAAAGCAGAAGGGATTAAAATCTTAAGAGCAAAGAGATTATTTAGGAAATTTCTGCTATGTGGGGTTTTAAACTTGCTTATTCTTTGGCCCTTCAAAGACAGACTCTTTTACATTACTGAAGTCCATGAGGCACCTTTAAAGAGTCTGTAAACTTGGCCCAGAATCTATAAAGTCAAACTTCCACACATGCAAGTGCTCTTTACATGATTATTGTCAAAAGCAATCATGCTGACTAGTCCTCGGCCTCACAGTACAATTGGTAACTACAGCTATTAGAAAGAATTTCAGGGCAATGTCCCTTAAATTTGGGACACTAACCCTCCTTGTCAAACAAAATCCCAGTGTTAATCGCCCAACTCTAAAATCCTATAAATACAACTAAACTATTTTTGTGGTCTTTAGTGGTGTTTAAAAGTTTCTCAGGTTTTAAGGTATTTTTGTTGGTTTTTTTGCTATTATTACAGGATTTGCAGTCTAAGCAATGGCAAAGCTTTGTACCTTAGAGTTACTATTTTTCATAGTGACAGGATTTATTCAGGGAGGCCCTAACACTAAGTTTTGGGCTGAGCCAAGACAGCTAAGAGTGTGCCCTGCTCCTTTTACATGAGCTGACACATGACAGGACGTCTTTTTTAGGCTCAAAGATTATCAGCTGATTACCTACGAATCTTGCATTCTGCACAAAAGCTAAAGCATGCATAAAGTAAGAGAAATTTGCTATACAATATCTGTTGCAACCCAGCTCCTAACATCCTGCTCCCATTAGGACAGAAAAGCTGGAACAAGTATTAAGTTCTGTCTCACAGAATCTGATGTTCTGGCAATTCATTTCACAACATAATGTTCAAGAAGTCTGGAGCACCAGCCAGTAAAAGCTGGAATTCACTCAGTGAATTCCACCTTCCACTGTACAAACATCTTTATCTCTCCCAGTGTGCTACTTGAAATGCTGCATAGAAACACTGCACAAGTCTTTCCACCTTGCTCTCTAAGTGAGTGATAGACTTAACTCACTGAGGGCTACGAGCATTGGCTTCTTTGGAGACAGATCTCAATAAAGCACTCAGCAATCAGTGTAGTTAAATCATGACTACATTTGTCCTGTACCAACAGTCACATGCAGTGAAAAGCCAATATATCAATAGTTGCTGCCATTCCATGGAGGCATCAAATATCAACATACATTCACTACCACAGGAAAATACGTTTGAGTTCACGAAGCCACGATTAGATCTCCTACAAGTCCGTAGGATATGCAAAATCAGCTCTCAGTATAAGAAAGTACAATCAGAATTTTTTTTTTAATCTGCAATAGAAACAAACATTTAACTTCTTTGGCTTTTCTAATAAATAATTTTGTAATCTTCTTGTTTCTTAGCAGGTTTTAAAACATGTATTTTGCTTGGAAGGCCTTAAATTAAATTTTGAGAAGAAGAGTAGAGAAGAATATTATCAGATATTGCCATATGATAAGAAAGAGACTAGCAAGGCAAAGGAACCAAACATTTTGGAGACTCCTAATTTGAAAGGTAGTGTATAGATTATTCATTCATTTTTTATTTGTATTGAAGGCTTTATGCCATGGAAATCCAAATATTACACAAGTGTCTATTTCAGTAAATAGATCGAGAGTAACCTTTTAGGTTTAAAACCCAAGTGGTAAGAACCCAGAGTTACAATACATACCGTGAAACAAATACTACAGAGGCTAAAATTGTATCTGTATGCTTCTCATTAAACATTACACCCCACTCTAGGTACTTCCAGAAAGAAAAGAATATTTCTCCTCGTCTGGAACTTTTCCAGACGAGGAGAAATCCAAACATTCAAGATTTTAAAATGCACCAATATGAAGTTTAAAATTTATTAATCAAATGATCACTAAGCATTATCAACAGATGACAAACACATAAGAAGCATATATAAGAAAAGTAAATATTATTTATCTCCTCCAACTCAACAAATGCTCACCTTAGTTACAATCTAGTTAAAATACAACCCAGTGGATAACATCAAGCTACCACAACGTCATGACTGACTGACATTTCACCGCACATTTCCTACGGCACAACAGCCACAGTACTTCCAACCAAAACATCCTTACTCTGCTAACTGAAGTGCAAACACGTACAGAAATACAAAAACGTGTCTACGAAAGGGACAGAAATACAAAAACACAAATACAAAAGCGTGTCTACGAACATATAAGGAAATGGAGCAGCAGAAGACAAGTGCCCGACATTAATTTTTTAGAAGACACGCAAAAAAGGGCACGAGTTTCTCGTGCACGCGGGGTCCCTGCTGGGCAGCATGGATGGCTGCAGCGCGGGCGATCGGTGTAAAGCGGGGGCGCGGAGCACAGCACGGGGCGCGGCGGTGCCGCAGGTGTCGCTGCCCCGCCGTGAGCTCGGGGAGCCGCGGGCCGCCAGCAGCGTAACAGGTCCTGCTCCGGGGAGCGCCCGGGGGCGGCGGGACAGGCCCGATCCGGCCGGCGGGCCGGCGGCGAGAGGCACCGCGGCCCCGAGGCCGCCGCCACCTGCTCCCGTGCCCCGACACCCGCCGGCCGTGCCCGGCGCCGCCGCCTCCCGCCGGCCGAGCGGCAGCGCGGCGCAGCCGAGCCCCGGCCGCCGCCAGGCGCCGGCGTGAGGGGAGCGGCGGCCGCGCCGGGCCGGGCCGGGGGGAGCGGAGGGAGCCCTGCGGAGGGCGCCCGCTCCGGAGGGAACTTTGCGGGGAGGGACGGGCGCCGGCAGCGGCCCCTGGCCGGCCTACCTGCGCGGAGTGGGGCTTCCTCAGCCAGGCCCCCGGGAAGAGCCGCCTCGCCATGGCAATCACACATCCCCGCAGCGGGCGGCGGTCGGAGGCGGAGCGGTGAGGAGCGCTCCCCCGCCTGCCGCTGCAGCCGCGCCGCCCGCTCCGCTCCGCTCGGCTCGGCGGGGAAGCGCTGCCCCGGGCACCGGCGGCTGTCAGCGGGCAGGGCGGGCGGGCGGCTGCCGCCTCAGCCTCCGCTCACGCCGCCGCTTCGAGGGGCGAGCGCAGCAGCTGAGGGAGCGAGGCGGGGCTGAGGCGCCGAGGGGAGCTCCGCCCGCCCGAGCCCCTGGGGCTGTCCCGCTCCCTTTTCCCCCGCCGGGGCCGCCCGGAGCCCGTGGAGCCGACAGTCACCCCCGAGCTCCCCTCGTGTCTGCCAGAAAGTGCTCGGGGCGCTGTCTGGGGACAATTATGGGTAAGTCAGTTAATAAATAACGCGTGTCGTTGATTGCCGACAGGCTCCTGTCATTTACTGGACAGGGTATTAAAAACAGCTGCAGGCTCCTTACAATCTTAAAAAAACGCAAAAACCAAAAATAAATCCCCACAAAACCCCAAAAAGAAATAGTTCCTCCAAAATAAGGAAGGAGTGTTTATCTGAACCCATATTAACATAGATAAGCAAATTTTTTGCCGTGAGGTTGGTGAGAACAATCTGAATAGGTTGCCCAGAGAAGCTGTGGACACTCAGTTGAAGGCCGGGTTGGACAAGGCTTCGAGCAACTTGGTCTATTGGGAGTTGTTCCTGCCCATGGCAGGAGGGTTGGAAAAAGATGATCTTTGAGGTTCCTTCTAACCTCAGCCATTTTATAATTCTACATTAGTGCCATAAAGAGAGGAAAAGTTACCTATTTCTTCTTCACCCGGGGATCTCTCAGCCCTTCCTGCATTGTAGCAAGCCTTAGTCCAATTGAAATTTGTGGAAGCACTATTAATTTCAAGTAAAATCATCCTTCCTTCTGCAAGGTTTGGTTTTTGTCCAGCCTTCTTGTGTTTATGACTTGATTGTGACTTGTTTTAATGCAGTGTGTTAACAGAGTCAAAGTCAGAGGCTGAGTGTCTCCAGTCCTGATGCTTTTTGTCTATGAGACTTCAAGCACAAAGATTATACCAAGGTGTTGGGATAAAAACATACTTATAGCTTCTGGTGTTCAGTGCACTTACCAAAGAATGCTGCTTTGATGAAAAGACGAGTCACAAAATACTGCTGTAAGGATAAGCTGCCACTTCTTGGCAGGGCTTACTCTTAAGGAAAGATGTGTACATGGAAACCAAATGTTAGGCACTCACAAAGAATTTAGAGATTTGTGCTTGAAGATTCAAGAACAGTCTGTGACTGTTCTTTGAATAATATGATCACTGCCAGAATCACCCTGAAGTATAAATCTGAAAATTAATTAGTAAGATTTGGCACTCCTGTAAAAGCAATCCTGGCTTTAGTAACAGCCAATGACTCTCATGGGGTTTTCTTCTCTTCCTATTCAGCAGGCCCAGATGGCTGTGCTTTCTGCATCACCTCCCTCTACAGTTCAGTGGTTTGCACAAGTTTAGGTGGGTTATAGGCATGCAACAGAGCAGCAACACAAAAGGAGGCCACAGAGCAAAACATTTTAACATTTTGCTGAATAATCTCAAGCCCTTACTTCATCCAGTGCTCTGTGCCAAGCCTTGGAATGACAGGCTGGGAGTAATTGTGAAATGTTGGTTCCATATGCTGGCAAGGATCTAAATGTTTCATTCCTGTTACATCTAGATCCAGTTACTGGCATATGTTCATTAGGGGATACATTTTTCACTCAGTACATGAGATCTTCATCATCTGTGAGAGCAGGTGCTTTATTCCAGTACTGAAATGTTTAGTTCTTCTTCAAGTACTCTTTGTGTCCAGGCTTTGCTAAATGCAAAAAAATAAGTCCTTTTCAGCCTTTTTCAGTTACCTGTTAAATTCCCAGTTAAGACTCAGTAGAGAGCTCCCAGGAAAAGCTAGTCCACATAAGCCAGAAAAGTAATGGGAATTGTGTAACATGCACTGAATTGGTATTCACAGGATGTGGAAACCCAAAGGAATATTCTAGACTGGGAGGCAGATGCAGAAAAACCACATAGGTAGAACATAAGTCATGTTGATGTATTATTTATGTACAGCTTTTCCTTTCACACATTTCCATTCTGCAGTTCACACATCATCCATTTTTGTAGGCCCACACCAAAGCTTTGCTGTATCTTAATGTCCAAGCAGTAGAATCTATGCTGATTTATTGCTACCTATTAATTCTTAAGTTTCCTATCCAGCTATAACACCACTAAGTGTTGTTATTCTAGTGATGCAGGGTTTTTGTATCAGGTAAAAATCGACTGCTAGTTGTACAATGCAGTGTTTGTCACTCACAATGTCAAAAGGTAAACGTAGTTTTACAATACGTTCTTACATTCACCTGCAGTTCTGTGACAATTTGGAGCTTATTACATATTGAGCATAACATAGAAAAATCAAAAAATGCTTGCAGAGGCTGAAGCATCCAGGAATTCTGGACATATAAGGAATGAATATATGAGACAAATAAAATACTGAAAAGCTACAGAGAAAAATGTGAATTCTTCAAGATAGTCAGTGTAATGTGCACCTTTAAAGTATAATAAATAATTTTATCCGATTTCTTTTGAAGGCAAGTCTCTGTAACTTGAGCAAGTAATACAGGTTTTAACGTCACATGAAAGCTAAACATTAACTTATTGCAGTGGTGCTGGATTTACTTCTTTTAGTTATTTGAAGCAGCTGCACCCACATACTGATTTAACTGAAATGCTGTCATAAGAGACTCCATGGGAAATCCTCAGGGTTCGCCCACTCTCCCTGCCATCATATTATATGCAGAGAGCCTCTGGCTAATGTTAATAATCACAAGACTTCTCTTTCTCACAGCAGCTTTACCAACTTCCAATCAGCCTAGCACAGCTTCCTAGATTAATGCTGTTATGCCTAAGAAATATTCTATGATCCTGAGCAGCTACCACAGTCTTAAAATGTTACAGCCCCTGTAGAATGTGATGCCCTAGCACTTGCCATTGCCCAGGTTTGTAGCTACATTTAATAAGTGTATTTACACAATATATAATATGGTAATGATTTAAAATAAAATAAGCTGCGTTTCCTAAAATAAAGTCTAGAAAAATTTAGAGGTTTCTCTCTTTTTGTGCTACTCAGCTATCTACTTGCTCACATATCTGTCTAGGAGTCTATTTTTATACATACTCTACTTTCTTAGGGCTCTCTTTGTGGATGAGAATGAAGGCCATCCAATCTTTATATCTAAACCTTCCCTCATGTTCCTTTCAGAGAGAGATATTGTTTCCTTCCCCTTTGCAAATTTCTGTGAACTCTGACTTAATCTGTGCATTAGCTTTAATTTTATCCTAATAGATTATTTCCTATTTTCTCCTATTCAGATTCTTATAAATGCTAATGCTTCTATTGCATGAGTAGGTGGAGCCATTTCTTACTCAGAAAGCAGACAGCCTGTTAAGGATTCCCTTGTGGCTTAACTTGGTATAAACAAATCATTAATCTATTTGAGGAAACAGAATCTTCCAGCCAACAGGTTTCATTTCTAAGGCTCTATTTATATGTCCACTTTAATCTCACATAAATTCACCCTGCTGCTGAAGCAGATGGTGTCACCTTCTCTTGCTGTTGGTGCCTACCTTCTCCCTTGGGTTGGCATAAACATTTCTGTTGTTGTATAAAGAACTAGATCAATGATTTGAATTAAAAACTAATCTTGACTCTTTTTTCCTCTGAGATAGGTTAGAGGCACTCCAATTCCTTTCATCAGTAGTTTGGACTTACATGGGAGCAAAAGAGCTGTTTGTAACCACTGAAACCTTTATCTTATTTAAACACATATTCTTGAAAAAATCATGTTTTACTGTCAGATAAATTATATAAATGTATGTGACTGATTTGCAGCTCTTGACTGAGATTAGATACAACCACTATTATTAAACATTCAGAGATACTGATTAATTTGACAGACAAGTCTTTGCTTTGAGAGACATGATGTTTACTCTTTTATTCTAGTGTATTTCTTAAAATTCAAAATGTACTAAAAACATTACAGTAAATGGGTTTTAATAATATAACATATCTAGAGTAAATAGGTCTTCAAAAATCCAGAATAGAAAGCTTTACATGTATCCTGTATACATCCTGTATACATTAAAGGACTATGAAAACTCCAGAAATACCATGCTCAGAAGAAAAGATTTGAAGGTGGTAAATTGCAAGCAAATACTAAATAACTGTTTGCATTTTTGTTTGCATTGTTTCAAAGTTTACAAAGATAACACAGTTGACATTTAATCAACTAGTAAAATTAGGTTTCCTTTGTCCATATCTGTGCTTTCAAGCCTACTTCCTCTATTAATTGCTGGAGTTACAAGGTTTGAGAATTTTACCCAAGATTACAGTAAATTCACGAATACAAGCCGCACTGAGTATAAGCCGCATCTCTGGGTGTTGGCAAATATTTCGGTTTTTGTCCATAGATAAGCCGCACACGAATATAAGCCGCTCTGTCGTTCGCAGCGAGGACCCGCGTGCAATTAGTAACAGAACCGCGGGAGGGCGGGGTTTACTGGCTGAGCTAAGGCTGTGCAGGCTCGGCCCGCTAGGGGCCGCTGACGGGGCCAGGTGGCCCAGCCCTGTGCTGCCGCTCGGGGCCGGCCGCCGCTGCCACTGGGCTCGGTCGCCCCGGGTCGGCGCTGCCCCGCGGTGGCAGGCAGGGACGGAGCTTCCCCCGCTCCTACGGCAGCGGCGGCGGGCGGGGACGGAGCTTTCCCGCGCCCGTGGCGCCGGCGGCGGGCGCGGACAAAGCACCCCACCTCCTCCCCGAGCCGCGGCAATGGCTGCATGCATTTTCCCCCCCACCCGGGCCGCGGCAATGGCAGCACAGGGCCCCCGTCGGCTCCCCGGGCCGCGGCAATGGCGGCGCCCCCCGCGCCCCCCCCCCCCCCCCCCTCCTCCCCTGGGCTGCGGCAGAGGAGGGAAGAAGAGAGCTCTCCCGCCTCTCTCCCCGCCCCCCGTGCTGCCTGCAGGGAGCCAGGGCAACACGGTAACACTGTAACAATTGCGAAATGCCGGCTTTTACTGGCCGGTGCTTGGCTCGGCACTCTGGCTGGCACGTCTGGGGTTGTAAATGTCAGAAAATTATTAATATATTAGCCGCACCCGACTATTAGCCGCACTTCTGGGTTTCCACCAAAATTTTTGTCAAATTGCTGCGGCTTGTATTCGTGAAATTACTGTAATTGTTATATGTTATAATGCATGGTCAGAGTACACTTGCTAACATTAATCTATTTCTGGTTTGGAAAGCCTTTTATAATTTTCAGATAACTTATTTTCAACATGGTTATTTTACTTAATTATCCAAGCTGTTTCCTTCTCTGAATGAAAAGATATATAAAAATAACTTTTAAAATAAATAATCAAAATAAAGTTATAATCCACTCTGAACTTCTGTTCGCACTACTTGAAGAAAAAAACTTCTTTGTTCTGTTATTTTATGCTTGTGGTAGTCATCTGTTAAAAACCACAAACCTTTTATAATAGAAATGTTAGTCTTAATTCCTATTTATGGACTTTCCAATAAAAAGCCTAGTTGGCATTTCCCAAAATTTCTCCCCCTGAATTAACACTTGCACCTTCCTTCTTACTTTATAAGGTAGCTCAGGGAGCTAGGAAATATCCAAGTCCCAGCCCTCACTCTTTAAAAATCCTCTTAGGTTCTAAACAGTAGATTCCGGTACTGAAGCTGGTACATATTGATAGGAGAAGGTCAGGATGAGAAGATGAGCAGAGTTCAATTCAGAAAGATGCTAATTTTTACCTCCTAAGGAAGTATTGGAACAAATCACCAAGCAGGGTAGCACATTTTTCAACACGTGGTGCACTTAGGAGAGCTCTGACCTAAGCATAAAGCAGAAAACAGCTGCAATGGTTTAATGCATTGCTACCCCCAGCTGTCCTGCCATCCCCTCTGCCCGAGGACATTTCCACAAGAGAACTCTTTCAGCTCACAGTCGAGCACATTTGCTTTAATTGCCTGAGAAGTCAGTTCATGCCAAAATGCTAGACTGTGAACCTCAGCTAGTGAGGTGCAGCTCTGCCCTGCCTTCTGCCAGCTATGGTATAGAAGAGAAAAATGGGTAGAAGAACAAGTACAGATAGCAGAGCTGCTGTGAAGCTCTTTCCTCACTCATCCTCTACTACTTACACCTACTCTCATGCTGTTCTCTCACTTCAGCCACACAGCTCTTTGTGTAGCTGAATGGTGAACTGTCTGCTGAACTCAAATTAAAAATAACACAGAAAAAGAAAAAAGCCACATCAGTTACCCATTTTGACTCTGCATGCCACCACAGAGTGCCATATTCAGAAATGCAGGAGTACCTTGACATTTGGAAGAAGTGGCAGAAACAGGAACTTCTTAAAATGGTGTAGAATGAAAACCACTTCAATTCTGCCCTAAAAGTGATGTCTCCTTATATTATATATTCCAACCCAGTGATTTGTTGGGCAGAATGAATGAAATGTTGTGTTATGTAGGAATTTGAACTGCTAATCATTATGTCAGGCTTTAAATCATACACAAGTAAATCTGCTTCAGTTCACAGGCTTTAATGAAGCTGGAAATCTGGTCTCATAAGCAACAGTTAGTACAGTGTAGTGGAATGCCTTATCAAACGATCTTCATGATATTGATAAAAATTAATCAAAACATTACACTTTATCTTACTTTTTTTGGCTACATTCAGAACCTCTATACATAAAATCCAGAAATTTTGAGCTGAATTGTTAGAGAATTCTAGCAACACCCTTGAAAAAGCAGTAATGATTAGAAGAAATCTCTAGGAAAAAAGCATTTCCTTTTAGGAAACCTCTAATTGTAAGGTCTATCAAATTTTTAGGTCAAAAATAATTTTAAATGTATTTTTAATAGTAGCTGATTGAAGTTGGTAATTTTGAGGTAATTTGTAATACATGAACTTTCTTAAAAAGCTTGTCACCACTTATGAAGACAGCATCTATATTACTAAAATTCCAAGCTCTTAATAAATACATGTACAGTTAATCTACTTAGGTATTTATCATTGGTTTTTTTCCTAGATAAAATAGTTTTCGCTTCCCTTTAAATAAACAAAACAACAAACAGACAGTCAGGCATATTTCTGCCACAGAGCAGATGTCTTTTTTGATCCCTACAGTAGGCAATATATTGATTATATATTAATTAACTCCTGGAGCCTACTTTATGGAAAGTGCTGTGGGATTGTTGATTGAAAAAGGCCAGTAGGCAATAAGTAGTAAATTAATTATTTGAAATTTGTCAACATCTAAATTTCTACAGTACTTAGCAGGAATTCCCACTGTAAATATAATTGCTACAGTTAAGTAAAACTGTTTTATTCTTAGGCTGATTTTTTTTTAGAAGGAAAAATGCTGTTTTAAGCAAAGTAGGGAGCTGCTTTCACACACAAATTTTCTTATATCATTAAAAATACCCAGGCAGAATAAATTCAGTAGTCTGAAATACATTCTTTGGGTTCTTTTCTGTGTAATAGTACATATTTCTGAACAACAGGTTTTTTTATCCATCTATACAGCATAGTAAAAGAATGACAACACAGTAAATACCAGGTTAAAACAAAAACAGTTTAAAATGCTATAAAATAAAATTTTTAAAATAACCAGTCTTATGCTAATGTAGTATGAAATATTATTATTTTTAGCTCTATGCTTCATTAAACTTTGAGGTAAGTATCACTACAGTAACAGATTGACTATACTATTCCAATATACCAAAAAATACCTTGTCAAATTAGTCTTATGCCCAGTTCTTACAAGGCTCTGCAAGTCTGGTGTTGCAGCTCTCATTGATCAGTTCTGCTACATGCTTTTACAATTCACAATACAAGTTGTGATTTTTGTACTACCCCCTCACAGCTCATTTTTCTTCTGTAAAACAGACATACCATTCCACCCCTCCATCCATCAATATTATTCAATTGTTTTTAATTAGAGGCTATTGAAAACCTGGATTATACCTATTATCAAATTTGCAGCACAGCTGAACAAAGTTTTTGCCTGCACTGAGGGTGTGCAGAGATCACCCAAGAAGCAGACTGTGGTCAGAACTTATTAAAGCAGTCCAACTGCTAAAGAAAATGCATCATGGAACTGCAACTAAAGTAACTTTGTTATCAGACAGTGTGGTATGTGTAAGAACACAGGCCTTAAAGATGTATTTTAAGATTGCCCTGTATGAATCTACATCACAAATCATGCTATCTGATTCCTTGCCTTTTGTTTAAAAGAAACCACAGCTGCATTTTATATACAATTAACTGTATTAAAAATGGCTAAAGATATAAGAAATAAAGTCTTGCAGTTAATTAAATCTTTTATTATCTCAGAGGAAAAACACTGAACACATATCTTTTGTACTATAATGAATATATTCAGTGTCATTATGGTGAACAGTGCAGCTCTTGTGCCTGCCCTGAGTTCTCATTGTACGTAGGTTCAGAGCCCTCTTTCCAAACGCGGTGTTCAAATGACACCACCATCACTCTCAAACAGAAGCTGCAGCAGATAAAGCATTTTCTTTTGATTGAGCAGGCAATCATACCCTTTTTCTAGATTTTTTATTTATGTTTATGTTTATGTTTATGTTTATGTTTATGTTTATGTTTATGTTTATGTTTATGTTTATGTTTAGTTCAGCATAGCTGAACTAAAGGACCAATTCACAAACCCACGTTTCTAACCCACATCACCAATTTTGGTTTGGGATTTGGGAGTATATCTGAAAAAAAAGAAGTAGTGGGTGAGGTAAACTGAATGGCTCTCTGTTCAAAGAGAGTCTTTGTTAGACCTTTACACCTCTAGGAAGGGTTAAGTTGTAGCCAGTCAATGCAGTCATTGTAGTTGACACAGTGTGATTTCTGTGAAAATATTTCAAATTACTACAGATACTTATTTTCTCTTTCATTTAGATATGTATTAAATAATTTGTTATGGTTTAGGCTGACCTTGATGTGAGATTTGCAGAGTTTTCAATCAGTTTATTTTGTGACTTCCTCTTTATACACAAACAAACAGACTTACTGTGTATTGACATCCCAGCTTTTACCTGATTTATCCCAGCTTCTTGTTCTCATTGTGCAACTGTCCACATAAAAAACCCTTCTGCACAGTACTGTTTGAACCTGGACTCATTTACACTGAGGATATAGGTTTATATCTAGTTTTACTTCCAGTCAAACTCTAACCACAAATATAATTTCCTATCAGGAATCGTTACAATTTGTTTTAATTTAAAACCAGAACAAAGTGGTAACTATACAACTTTTCCATCTCTTTTTTTTTTACCCTATCCATCATCCCAGCCATCATGTGATTCAAAGTGCATTCCAAACAAAAGAAAATCACATCTTCAATAAATTTGCTGTTTCTGATTTAAAAAAAAAAAAACAACACCTAGATTTACAGGTCTAGCAAGTAAGAGTGCCCTTTTCACCACAGGCTATCCATTGGTAATTAAATCACAGCAGTAATCTGATACAGCATTAGATCTTTAGTAGCATGATAGTACTGTCACAGGCATTTTACATCCTAGAACCTGCAGTAAATTAAAAAGTCCTTGGAGACCATCGCTACTTGACCTCTTGGTCTGCTGAATTCCAGGCAAGGCAGAAAAAAATCAGTTCTACTTTTAGCAACCTCCTGCACATTAGTGCAGTGTCTTAACAATGCTTGCCTACATTTTCTTCTATCTTTGGCAAGTACAGCTCTAGAATTGATCCTGAGAAATTTGAGACAGCTGGTAAAGTTCCTGGGAGAGGCAAGCTGACAACAGTCTGTTGTAATTTGAAGGAGAGTTAATCTATAGCAAACTGACTTCTGATTTAGATAATCCTCACACATGCTTATTAGGCCTACCCCTTTGTGCATTGTCTTCTTTAATTTGTCTCAGCTTTTTAGGGTGCTTCCATGTTGATAAACCCTTTGAATGAGGTCTTTCTTATCAAGAAGTTGTCTTCACATCTGCTGATGGCAGGCCTGGGTATTCTCTTTCGCATCTCTCCTGGGCAGGCGGATGGACCTTGGCTGGGTGTACTGGGGCATAGCAGAGTCATCAGTCCCCTCTGTGGCCATGGATGCTGCCCCGTGAGGGTCACACGTGGCCCTCGACTGCAGCCAGGCTGAGCCCATCGCATGGCACTTCTCAGCAGCAGTGAATTCACTGGGCCAGTGTCCCTGCTTGGCAGTCCTGCTTGGCAAACTTCCTGACTCAAGAAGCTGCTCATTTGTCCTATAATCAGAAATACCTCTGCTGTTCACTTCATAAGTGGCCCATGACCATGGAATAGGCATTTGGTATCTGAAAGAGATGGCAGCCTATGGGAACAAACTGAAGGTCAGCTTATGGTTCCCTTTTGGCTTGCAATTTAAATACTTAAAAGGAGGAAATGAGCCTTTTCTCTCTGCATTTCCATTTTGACATGAATATTTTTATCACCTCTTCTGGTACCTTAGTGCTGTACTCCCTCTTCAATACTTACATGCTCTCAGCTCCTGGGCCCCTAAAGTCTGCAAGCTGACCTGTCTGCAAACAAACCTGTTTTTACATATACATGTATGTGTTATATATACATTAATACATAATATACATATATACATTAATGTTTTCCAGCAAGAGCAGTTCACTGAGCTGCCACCTCTACTTGGCTCCCAGCACAGCGGAGCCAGTATGTCCCTGAGCAGAAGTGAGTGCAACCTTAGATGGCAGCAGCTGTTGGACAAGTGTAGCTGAGCCAGGTGACCATACCCTCTGATACAACTTCAGAGAAGAGAGGGATTTAAAGCCCCTTGCTGGTGCTCTGCTCCCCATCCCCCTCCTCAGCCCAGGTCTCCCCTGACCCTGGAGGGGTAGGCTCAGGGGACTGAACCAGCAGAACCATTTTAACCACTGCTGTGGGCTTAGTTTGTACTGCTGAGGGTAGGGAGCAGGTCAGAGGAACACCCAGGTGGGCTGGGTGGGAGCCATGGCAGCATCCTGGGAGGGAAGCAGCAGGACTGCCAGCTCTTGATGTACTTTGTAAAATTCACATTTCCACTTCGCTGCAAAAGCTGACAGAGGAGATGACTGGATATTTCACTAATATTTAGGGACTCATTACAAAAGAATATAGCACAAGGGGAAAAAATGAAAAACCTGTCTGTCCTAGCAGCCTCACATTTTAGGGATAGAGTCAGGACTGTATAGATATGGATGCGCCTTAGTGCTGGTATGAAACAAGCCAAAATAGAAAATAAGTGACTGATGTAATAAGAACTAATTTTGATCCTGTTTTTGTATACTTTTTTTAGCTGAATGCTGTTAAGCAATGCTGTGTTAGAACAAAATCTGGGCTTTCAGGCTGAAAGAACATGACATCAGTGTACAGCGATCAAAATATGCGTGTGACAATAGCTATTATATTTGGATTAGCTAAAACAATGACACTTAGATGGCACCTTTAAAGTAAGCATATCAAAGTTAACAAGTGTAACAGTATCATTATTTCGTAAGTATTGCAAGACTGAAGCATGCAACTGGTGACTTGGCTAGTGTGTCAGCCTGGGACCATTTACAGTTCTTTCTGTGCAGCCCCCTGGGGCTGGCAGCAGAAAGGGCTACTGCCTTATCTTCAGCCCCCACAGCTGAATTTTCTGGGATGCAAACAGCTCTTCAGCCCCTGCTAAGTGTTAGCAGGGTCCTGTCATGCTGCACTGTTCAAAAGTATTTTGTCTCCATTCATAAATAAAGAGATGTTATCTAGGTAGGAATACAAATCAAAAAGAAAAGACAATAAGAGAAGTGAGGGACTTTCCATCTGAGTGGGACTTGGCAGACCGGCTGAAAGCTTGTTTGAAGGCCCATACCGCATTCCACGAGGTGGGAGAGCAGAAGGAATGCTGCACTAATTCTCCCTGCAGCCAGACTGATGTCCAGAACAGATTTTTCACCGCAGATGAAATGGCAATATTCTGCCATGTAACTGTGTCCTGAGGGGCTGTTAAACATTTTTTAACTTCAGTTTAGAGTTAAGAGGTAAGTCTGGTCTGTACTGCTACAAAATTTAACCACAAAAGAGCTGGAAATCCTGCTCTAGCAGACGTTTTTACAGTCCACAAAGGAGCACAGATGCTGATAGACAAAACCTTACCATAAAACAGTATGATGCTCCTCTCCTCAAGAAGTTATGAGACAGCCCAACATAATGTAAAATATTTGAGACTGCAATTACTTTTGCAAATCTGCGGAGCACAGCTAAAGTGAAAGAATAAAATGCTTGCTTAGCTTTAGCTCTGAAATGCTGACTCTGCATTTTAACTTTAGTCACTAGCTAGAGCTTCAGTAACTGCTTTCAGATCTGTGTGTAGAGAGAAGGGGAAGGAATGCATCACACTGGTGCATGACTGAATTCTCAGGGAGTTTGAGAACTGGAATCTCTTTCTGATCCAAGCAATTAACCAAAATTTCAAGCCTTGGCAGCTGTTTGTTTTCTGAAAGGAGGCAATTATATGACCACAGCAGCAGAATGACAGTGAAGGCAGAGAACAGAGTAAACCTTTCTTAAATTTCACCTCTGAATAACGAGCTCAGATTTTTATTAACTGTTCACACAAGAAAAAGGAGAAAAAGATTACTTAGGACTACACTTGCATATTCTCATAAAATCCCCACTAGCTGGAATAATAATAATGTTGCAGTTCTTTCACAGTTACTTTGTGGAGCTGAAATACTGCTACATTTGCTCATAAGTCCTCAACTCAGAAAAAACAATATTAGCTGTAAAAACACAGTAACTCATACATAAGCACTCTCAGTAAGGCCAAACCTAGTCAAACACTTGGTTTTTTTCTCCTTCAGACTCACTCACTGTCTTCAGGTACAAAAAAGTGTTAGTGTAACTAAGGTAGATGTGAGACATAATCTCTTACAACAAAAGCCTTTCCTACTCTTAACTAGCATACACAAAGATGTTGTAAATAATGTGGAAACGCTGTGTCTCAGGCTCTTGCTATTTCTGTCCTTGAGTATCTCTGTCTACAACTGGGTTTTTTTCTGCACTGTTACACATATGAGAACTGAGGGATTGCTTCTTGTTCAGCGACTTCCAGCAATCAGAATTCAGCCATGGCAGGGTATGAACTACAAAATAGGAGTAACTAAATGCTTATAGCAGAATGATGTGAGCATTTAATAGCTTCTAAGTGCCTTGAATTATGAACTGTAGTGCACTTGAAGAACTATCTGTTCACCTACCAAAAATTACTCAGTCATACAAAATCTTGACTTATGTTTTACAATGAATTTCAGCAAGGTTACACACCTGGAATAAAATTTTAAGTGAATGAAGCATTAAGGGCCTTTTAAGCATCAGCTTGTTTGACATTTTTTCAAGCATCAGAAGTGTCTGCTATTAGATCAGAGCTAATAGGCAGAGTTGGTTGTTTTGTTTTTTTCTTAAAGTGTCTGTGGTACTTTGAGTAATAGTGACAGAGAGATTTAAAGAATAATTATAACATTGCTAAATGTTAATTTTTCAAAGGTAAACCACCCTCTAATTATTTTCAAGTCTAAATGTAGCTTTTGTCAAAGGTTAATATAGATTGTGATACAAAGAGATCATATACTAACCCACACAGTAATTGTTGTGTAATACATGTATTGCAGAAGGGCTTTAGAGACTTAATAAAATAAAAGGGCTTGCAATACTCATAATATTCTATCTTCAAAATTTAGCAGAGTTTTAAATATTAAGAATAAAGAAATAGCTTGGGATTAGTGGGGCAAATATGTTGTTTCTCTATACATTGAATTTAACAGGAAAAAATGTGTCTCAATTGGGTCAGCAGTGACAATGAACACATTTAAGAGGGTATTTATAGTTTAAGATTTGTCAGGCAAGATCATGACATTAACAAGAAGATGATGGAGTACAGGGCAGGTTTTTTTCAGGATTTCCTGATCCTTGAGAAGGTAAAAATAAAGAAATGGCAAAGTGTTTGTGCTAGGAAAAACATGGGTTTGTGTGAAGACCAATGTAAAGGTACCTTACCACCAGTAATATTAATTTACTCTCTGTTGATGTTATGTGAGGATGAAAAATTATTAATATTCTTGTCTATCTAGAAAAATATTAAAGATGTTTATTTTTAAATGTTTTCAGTGCTATTTTTATCTTTAGTATAAAGAGAATAATTACTACAACTGTTAGCTCGTTGTAACACAATTAATACAAAATTCTTCATCTTACAAGTTGCCTATGTTTTAGATTTTGAAATTGAAGATTATTTTCTGAGTCGAGCTCTAATAAATGTAGCATATGTGCATTGTCTTACTAATTAGTATGTTTATGTAAAAGGGGATGTACCATATTTATCTTGATTTAAGATAGGAAGGTCCCAGATGAGCTTCCTTGCTGTTTCTGTGCTTAAACAATGCAGAGAAAATGTCCTGGGATCTAATTTTCCCTCCTTGCTGAATTGTGGTCATGACAACCATCTGTACAAGGATAAGCTTCACAGTATTGTCTTGTTCGAGGGTATCATTTTGATGTTATGTTGTGTGGTACAATAAGGTAATGGCAAATAATATTGTGCAGCAGTTGGTGCTCTCATCTACATACACTGCTGACTTAGACTTTTGGTTTCTGTGTGTTTTGGTTTGCTTGTTTAATATTTATGTGGACATTGGGATAACAAAAGTATAAAAAACAACAATAACTTGCAAAAAAATATATTAACATTTGAGAGAAGGGCTAAGGGAAATGCCATTGTTCCGACTCTTCAAATTTATCCATCTCTACTGGGAATTTACATGTTGAATACGGAATTTAGTTTTTCTCTGCTGTGCCAGCAGGGCAAGACACAATTTTTAAAATCCAACCCTTCGCTTTTGCATGTCTTTATGTCAAGAGATTGCCTAACAGGATATGGACAAATATAAACAGAGGTAAAGACAGTGCTAGGTTGTTATTATTTAGCTTCTTTCTGAAACACAGCTATTTATAAGATGATGTAGAATAAAGCTGAACATACCTATCATTAAGCAGAATACAACAGATAATAAAAGTGATTTTTTTCCCTCCAAAACTTCTACACAAGCAAACCCTTAATGACATAGCAGGTAAAGTAATTTAATTTGGCTTTGGTAACTCTGTGCCTCAAAGTACAGATATAATATATCTGGAATTGAAAACACACAAGGAATGATTGGTTAAGCTATATTTTGAAATACTTTTGTGCTTTTGTGCTACTTTTGCCTATTAGCAGAAGGCAAAAAAGAAAGTAAGTTAAGGAAGTTCCTTCTAAAGACATGACATACAGTCTTACTGAATATGAACAGAAGAAATAACTATTTTTTACTTACTACTAGCACTGAATACAATACAAAGATTCTAACTTGTTCCAAATCAGATTAATCATGCACATCTCATAGTATACTAATGGGAATGCTAAAAAGAGTTGTTTAAACATTCTAAATTGCTGAACCCAGCAATTTTTACTATTGTTGTTGGTTTTTTTTGCCCCACATATGTCAGTCATTAACAAGTATCCTCCTTCTGTAAGTATGGGTTTGCCAGTTTGAGCATTTTAAATTAAAAACCATTTGTAAAGGATCATTTTCACATTTCCAATAAGATTTCCAACCCTGTAATAATCTGGTCAGGCTGTGCAGAGGAATAATCAATGTTACGCTGTCTTGTCCTGGAATACAAGTTACTGAACTTGAGTCACCTGTGTCTGTGTATCCCCTCAGCCATTTGATTTGCCTGATCGTGCAGATGGATTGGATGGGTAGGAGTCACACACCTTCTGCTCTGGAAAGGGGCTTCCTATCTGATGGAAATACAGTGACTTGCTAAAGTGGTCAAAAATTATATTGTAGTATAAGTTACTAAATTAGTAAACTGGTGGGAGATGAAGTGTCTATGTGGGAGATACAGAGCTTGGACTCTTTCTAGTTACCAGTAATAGCTGAGTTTAGAGGAAACAGAGTTTAGATTTTTTTCCTGGTGTTTGGCTATGAACTCATATTGTTCTTACAGGAGAATTACATGGAATCGAGGTTGTGGCAAAATACTCATTGTCTGCTCTTTTTAGTCATAAGGCTAAAGTTAACAAGCTTAGGGGGTACATTCTGGCCTAACTAATGCAATCCATGTAAGAGCAAACAAATCAATTTATCAAATTGTAATTACTCTTACATAACGTAGGGATTCCTAGTTTGTTTTTGTGCTGCCCTCACATAATGCTATTCCAGCAGCAGCTCCTGGCTTTGTGACAAGTGGTGCTTTATGGGTAGGTCAGGGCCATGCAGCTCTGCAATTCTGCAATTCAAGTCTGCAAACTCCTGCTGGGAACAATATTTTAAGGACAAGGAGAGTAGAGATGGCACGTGTCTTCCTTGTTACAAAATTTTGTGTTGAATTTGTGGGCGTTTTGGAGCTGGTGGTGAAACAATTTACATTCTAGGAGACTGATTCTACTTTGACAAATTTTGATTAAATTAATTTTATAGATACAGCAGGATAACAGGCTGGTCAGACCTTCCAAGTCTAACATAACACTAAATAAGGAAGCTGTGATATAGCCAACGTTTATTCTGTTGCTGACGAGAAAGTTTGCTTTTTAACTTAGCTCAACACTGATTCTCATACAACTATTGTGATTTAAAAACAAGAATTTGTATGTGGATGTATGTCAGGTTGAGTCTATTTTTTTTTTCTCCTGCTGGTGACCCTTTGCCCTCATCACCAGCAGTATCTGACTGCTGTTTACCATACATGAAAATCTGTGAAAAGCAAACAGGGCCCTTTGTGTTGTCTGAGACTGTTTTTAGGAGACATCACAACTCTAGTTTAGTGCATTCAAGGGAGAACTATCCCCTTGAACTTGTATTTAAAGTAACTCTGAACACGGGATTTTGATTATAAGTATTACTTTATTCTGATGTAACTAGGAACTGGCCAGACTAAGCTGTACTCCAGTACTTTGCACCTTTCCAGGTATGGCAAACTGCTCCAGTAGCTTAGTTTCAGATGTCTTTGAGAACTTGGGCAGTTTGACCTAGAGACAGATTGGAATTCTAAATTCACCATCCAGTCTTCTGAGTTCAGCCATTCCTGAGAGTGACACCAGTTGGTAAAATCTGACCCAGGGAGCACTTGCACCCCAGTGCTGCACAGGGCTGAGCTGCACACAGCAAAGGCTCCTACGTGGTTAGGACAGGTTTATAGTGTTTATTACCACGGTACTGGGCAATGACCGTGTTTAACCATGCAGAACATAGACCCAGTACTGGAGTCTGAACAAAACACAGTGATGGAAAACAAAAAGGCCTTTCTGGAATCAGAGAATTGTTAGTATTGGAAGGGATCTCTGGAGGCCATCTAGTCCAACCCCTCTGCCAAGGCAGGGTCACCTAGAGCAGCTAACACGGAACTGCATCCGGCTGGGTTTTGAATGAATCCAGAGGGAGACTCCATGACCTCCCTGCTCAGCCTGTTCCATTAGCTTAGCTAATACAAATGCTGCTAAAAGCTGAAGTTCAGCTCATCTCCTAAAATGGCAGCATCCCGATGTCAGTGCAGAGGAGCACACTGACCAGCCCGCTGCCCACAGCAGGGCCGCGGCAGCCGCCGGTACCTGGGCCAGGCCTCGCCTCGCCTCGCTAACCACCCGGGCAAGAAGGCGGACCCAGGCTGATCCCACACGGCACGGCCGACCCCACCAAGGCGGGGAGCTTCCCCCCGAGCCCGGGCGGGAGTCCCGCGGGTGGACAAGGCCCGGGCTCTACCGCATCCCCCCAGGTGCGGCGGGAACAATGAGCGCCACAGCCAAAACGAGCTCCGGCGGCGCGCACAGATCCGCCCCGGACGCGCACGCCTAAAATAGTCCCTCTTTGTTCACCAGCGGCAAAGGTTGGCCTGCGTCCGTGTCCCTCCGCCGCGGCGCCCCCGCGCCCGCCCCCGGCGCTGCCGGCGCAGGCGGGGCCGCCGGGGCGGGGCCGCGGCCCTTTGTGCTCCCAGAATGCACCAGCGCCTCCTCCGCGGGAAACAAAAATGGCGAGGGGCTGCGCCGGGGCCGGGCTGCCCGTGAGGCGGGTCTGACCGTCCCCCGCCGCCGTCCGCCGCGGGTCCGCGCCCGGGGGGCCCGCTGCGCACCGAGCGCCCGGCCGCACGGCACCGCGCCGCCGGGGGAGGCTCCCGAGATCGCCGATTTCCCTGTATGAGGCGGTTGGCACCACTGGAAAGACCGAATGAGGTGAGGGGTGGGGGGGAGGGAGGACGGCCGGGCCCACGCGGTGGGGGGGGCGATCCCCGCAGCCCGGGCCGCCGGTGCCGCATCCCAGCGCCGCGGCGGGGAGCGCTGCGAGGGGCCCGCTCCGGCGCGGGGGGCCCGAGGCCTTGGGGGAGGGAGCTCCCTCCGAGCGGCCACTGGCAGGCGAATGTGAGGGTCAGTGGTGCTCCTCGGTGACCAAAACAAAGGGAGGGAGGCAGCGGGCCGGTCGGCGGGGCCGGGGGTGCGGCGATGAGGTGCCATCAGCCTCGCGCCAGCTGTATTTTCGTCTTCTCCTTTAAGGATATTGTCCGAGTAGGCTGCGTTTGCTCGAGTGCGAAGAGAGCAGCACAAAGAGGTAGTGGTGCTCGTTGGTAACTTTGTTTTGGGGGTTTTTTGTTTCTTTTTTGTTTGTTTGGGGCTTTTTCTGTGGCTTTGTTTTCTTTTTTTTGTTTGTTTGCAATGCCTCACATCTTAATTTCTGTCAACCTTGACGATTTGAATGTGCACAGCAGGTTTTTAGCCCACTTAAATGGGGTAACTGTTGCTGGCTGAAAGGATATGAAGTAATGCTTTTCTCTTTTTTTGGTTGAATTCTGTGGAAAGAATGGGCTGATACCTCTTTTAGTGAAAGAGAACAATATGGTTCTGTGCTAGATGCTCTGGACCCTGATATTAGTGTTGAAATACGAGGGGCTGTCGTTCATCCATGAAGGATCAGGGTGCTATTAGAAGTAGAGGGCCTGCATAATTAAATGAAAGGCTCTGTCGGGAAAGCAGTGTAGCATTATGGTTGTTTCTGGAATTTGTGATAGGCCCAGCTTATCATAACTTTAAAAGGTCAGACATAGTAATGGGTAATGACATGGTTTCCTTCTGACTTAGTGTAAGGGAATGGGACCAATGATATACACTCAAACTGCCAAAAGTGTGGGACAGTAACAGTAACACTGGGACAGTAACTTTTGGTGTTGTGTTGGTTTTTTTGGCTTTTTTTTTAATTTAATCCACAGTCAGATTGGTAAAAGTTAACCTGGTAATGTTTGTCCCTTTTTTTTGAGAGCTCAAATTACATTTAATTTGAAAGCATTTGAGATTAAAAGAGGCAGCAGAAATATTTAGTTTCTGTATTGCTAGAATACAGGTTAATGAGCTCATAGCTTTTCATTGAAAGTAGAGTAAGGGAAAACAAAGATTTGAACGTATGAAAGGAAATGCATAATATAGTGAAAATGAGAAGGGTCTTTGCAAGGAACTACAATCTGTGAAATGTGGCTCTGCACTGAGAGTATAATGTAGTAATGTTCTTCTCAGTTAACCCTTATTTTGTCAAACACAGGTGTGTGACTTCTCAACAACTTGCCTTTTCTGTTCTGGAAAGAAGTTAATATCAGACGCAGATGCTTCTCATATGACTTAATAGGTTAGTCAGCAAGATAATGTATTTCTAATAGGTGAAAGAGACATGTATTGGTAGTTTGTATGAAGTTATGTTTGTCCTTCCCTCCACTAAGAGATCAGGTAAAATTTGAGAAGAGCAGCTGTAACAAATAAGTTCCAGTTAATTTCCCAGTAGACGGTAGACTTCTGTATTCCCTAGAGATGGATGTGAATTAATGCAGAGGCACTAAAGCATATTTTGTGCTCCTCATGTGAGTTGTGGAGGAAGAAGCTTTCAGATGTGACTAGAAGCACATGTGATTAAAGCCAGTATGAATCTTCTTAGTTTGTGAATTGACCACATTTTTTGTGTGGCTGGCCGCTGGCCTTGCTGCAGAGTTGGTTTCACCTTCTTCACAGGCCTTCCTTGCCGGAAATGGAGGGGAAGTGTGTCTTTGAGCAAAACACAGCAGGAGAAGAATTATAAAACCACAGGTATGGCTGGAGAGAGAACTTCCATGGAGGAGTGACATCAAGGTGCTTAACTTTCTTTGAGAGAAGGAGAGCTAATGATGAGAGCATTCCTGATGAGTCTGGGCACTTACTAAATATCTTCAAGGATAATACTACTTATGTTTCAGATGTATTTGTTTTTTTAAATTCTGTGGAATGCTTATAGAGATTGCTGTTTTTGCAGACTGACCTTAAAGAAGAAAACTTATTAATGGGATTTTGGTCAGCTCTGAAATCCTTTTCCTTCCCCCTTCTGCCAGAGGAGGGTAGCATGTTGTCTGTTATTTCTTTTCATTGCTGGGGTGTGTGCTCACACTCCCTTAGATATGTTGCTGCGTGTACTGGATTTGAATCCTGTAGAAACCCAAAAGGCAGTTGCTGTATGCACAGAGGTGCTGAGGATACAATTAAGGGGAATTTTGGCTTGAAGAGGTGTCTTGTGACCTGGTACCATTGTTTTCTCCCTGTACTTTTTGCTTCTTCACATGCAAACACGTGATCCATCCCAAACAAATGGCTCTTGCAGTACACGACTGCCCTGTCCTAATTCCTTACTTTCCCTAATTAAATATGTTATTCTGTAATGATCTTTCAAACTAATACTTCCACTATTTATATCATGTAGATTTAAAACACTTGTAGCTATTTAAGATTTCTCAAGGGAGAATGTGAGCAAAAATAAAATCATAAATGCTTGTAGTGGTATGAGCATGGGAATACACTTATCCTGGTAACCACCTCTTTTTAACAGTATGCATCAGTCTTATTAAGGACAGTCATTTTTCACAGGGTTAGGGAGAAAAACCACAGTATTCTATCTAGATGCAGTCTAACAAGTTTTGTGTCACAAGCAGTCACTTCCCCTCAGTCCTCTGGCTAAACTTCTTTCTGATATGGAGGCCTCACTTAGTTTTTATTACCAATTTTTTTATTTCTTAGAAGCAAAATTTGTTACTTTTGCCAGGTAATGTGATGCCTGGATCTACTTAAACTCGCTAATGAAAAGATACTCTGTAATAACTAGAGAGTTCCCTAAAGAGTCTAACCAGCCAGAAGAATTCAAAGAAAATCATAGCCAAAATATAAGGCCCTTTGAAAGAAAACCCTCACCAAAGCCAACCACCCTATTGGGACTGTAATGTATTACGTAAAATCACATTTGACCATCATGGGTACTACTAGGGTTGACTGGGTAAAGATGAGAATAATCAAATTACAATTTCTCATCTTACTGATAAGGAGTGGCTTATACAGAATGGTTGCCCTGAAATCGTTGGTAGGACAAAGTTGTTCTGCTTTAAATGATATTTTAACTTCTATCCATGGTGCATTTGTTCGAGGGGCCTATGAATTGGCTTGCTGCACCTTTGAGCAAATGGAAACTTGACTCATGTAGGCCCATGGGACCAGGCTGCTTTGAAGATCACCAAGGAAACTACGTGATGTTCTTGTAGGGCTCTTCCTCTCTATTACACGTTGTGAAGAGCAGGGCTAATCCATAATGATTAGAGAATTGCGCGTGTTACCCCATCTTTGGAAGGGGCTGAGTTCAACCCAGGGAACCACAGGCTCATTAGCTTCACTTGGTCATTAGTAAAGTCATGAAGGCTTCCTGGAGGATATTTCTGGATGCCTGGAAAGTTGATGGCTGGTAAAAGTCACCAAAGATATAAATTATGGCCTGAACAACCTGACCACCTCCTGTGTTAAAAATGGCAGGGTTTTTGAACATGGGGAGAATCTCATCCAAACTCAGTTTTAGTAAGACTGAAGGAAGAGATTGAACATTAAATTAATGAAACTCAACAGATAAGAAAGCAAAGCCCTGCATCTGAAGAAGGAACCCCAGGCTAAGATTATCTGGGGGTCTGACAGAAGGCAGAATATGAGCCAGCACTGTGTCCTGTGAGCTAAGGCAAGGGGAATCCTGGGCTATAACAACAGAAGTAGAAGACGGAGGGGAAGTGATTATTACTTTCTACACATAACTCATTAGATAGCATCTCAGAATGCTGTGTTTTGGTGCTACCACTGCAAGAGACATCAGACCAAAAGGGTTTTGTGTAGGGCCACCAGGACAGGTCAGGGACTGGAGCACTTACCGTGTAAGAGGGACCTTAGGGAACCAGGTTCATTCAGCTTCAGGGAGACAACTGCAGCCTTCCAGCTCCTATGTGAAAATTAGTGTGATGTAATTAGTGTCTTCACAGCAGGAGGACAAGAGGTAACACGCCTACATTGGAATAAGAGAGATTCTGATGGGGGAGGGAACATCCCCCATCCCCAGGGTGGCAGCTCAGCAGTGGAACAGGGACCCAGGGTACTTGTGTGGCCGCCTGGTTTGGCCTCACTGCTCATGCTGTGCTCAGCAGGACTAGAGAATTCCTATGGACCTTTCTATCTTGAATTATTGTGTTATCCTAAACAACACTTAAAACTGAAAGTAATTTTGATACTGTAATTCTTATCCCCCAGTCACTACTCTCTACTTTACTTTTCTGGACTGAGGGGTGCCTAGATTAGAGTCCCCTTGCCCTTCTTGGAACAATTGGCTTTTGATAGTACCAGCATGCAAAATAATGTAAAGATAAGGAGCTTTAAGTGTGTTTTATAGATGTTGAGTGATATGACACATTGGAAAAGCAATATTAATTTCAGCCTGTGAAGTAGTGTAGAGGATAGACTATAATCTGGATTTGTTCTTGATCCTTTGCTTAATAGAAGTTAGTGGCAATGTGTACCAATATGATAACCTGTTTATATGTATTTGAAAAGTGACTGATGCAATAATGTTGGTATTATAAAAAGTAATTTTTTTCTTTTTGTTACCAGTTCAGTCAACCTGATCTGAAGTTTGGTCCTGGATTGGGGTGGAGGAAGTTAACTTAAATTTGACTTGTCATCCTGTTAATTTTGACTGTCTTCTTGACCCGGCAGAATGGTTTTTTTTTGGAGGGAGGAAAGTATGTTTGCCACAGTGAACAGATAATGGTTGGCGTGAGATCTTTATAAATAGTGAAGAAGCTGAAAGGAAGAAATGTGGCCGGGATCCAACATCTCTCCAGCTGTTAATGTAGAGACCAGATCTAAGTCACAGGCAGAGTTGGAAACATGGCTGTAGCTTGGTTATGTGGAACGGGGTAAACAAGCTACAAATATTAGTCTCAGACAAGATTATTTTCCCTTTTCTGCTGTCTTCTAGCTGTGAGTACAGTAATTTCATGATTACAAGCTGCACAGACTATAAGCCACATCTCTGGGTGTTGGCAAACATTTCGTTCTTTGTCCATAAATAAGCCGCACCTGAGTATAAGCCGCTCTGTCGTTCGCAGCGAGGACCCACGTGCAACAAAGTTGCCAAATAGTAACACAATCGCGGCATGGCGGGGGTTACTGGCTCGGCTAAGGCTGTGCAGGCTCGGCCCGCTCGGGGCTGCCGATGGGGCCAGGTGGCCCAGCCTGGTGGGGCTGCTCAGGGCCGGCAGCCGCTGCCACTGGGCTTGGTCACCCCAGCCCGTGGCGGCAGGCAGGGACCGAGCCCGCTGGCACCCGCGGCGGCAGGCGGGGACAGAGCCTGCCTACTCCTGCCGCGGCAGGCGGGGGCAGGAGCCCCTGCCTCCTCCCCGAACCGTGGGGATGTCAGCACAGAGTCCCCTGCCTCTCCCCCGCCACCCCGCGCTGCTGGTACTGAGCTGGCCCCACCCGCCGCGCAACACAGTAACCAATTTGTAACAATCGCGAAATCCTGGGTTTTACTGGCAGGTGCTCGACTCGACACCCTGGCTGGCATTTCCGGCGTTGTAAATGTCAGAAAATTATTCACATATTAGCCACTCCTGAATGTAAGCTGCATTTCTGGTTGGGAGCAAAATTTTAGTCAAAATGGTGCGACTTGTATTCGTGAAATTACTGTACTTGTTGCTTACCTGGCTTATTTACTCACCAGGTCTCTCTGTGAGGTACTTTAATTTGTTTTAAGTATCAGTCAGTGAATCCATCTTAAGGGAAAGAGAATGGAATGGGAAGCTAATGGAGAAGCCAGTTTGTCATTCTAGAGCTGCTGGGAAGGGAGCAGGGTGCTGTATTGGATAAGCCATGTGTGGCACTGCCATGAGTTTTGTGTGTTCTGTGACCTCCACTCCCCATATTCCATGTGAATGTTAACTCTCCTGTTTTAAGGAGAGAGGAACAGGCTGCTGGTATCTTAAAACATCTTACAACTTCTTCATAGTTTGGTTTTCTCTAATAAAGGGCTGGTTTGCAACTTAAGACCAAAAAAAACTTTGATATTAATCAGCAGTAATATCACACTTCCAGAATCTGAAGTGATTATCTCTAGTTCTTTCACTATATTTTCCTTTCCTGTGGGATACCACATTTCCAGTTTTGAGATAGATCCTAAACGTCTGTGGGCTGTCTTAGTAGAATGCGCTCTGTATGATTTCTATCTGAATTCCCTTCTGATAAATCTTTAGTCATCCCTTCGCTGTGATTTGCATTTGCGAGGAGTAAATGACCTATTTGTCCCACTTAGAGTTTTCTCAGTGGATTAAAAGTTTCTTCAATGTACTTTGGGCAATTTGTTGTTGAAACTTAGTATCTTTAATGCTTCCAAAAACTATCTGTACTCATAGGGTAGCTATCATCTATTACTGTTGCAGCATTTATGAATCTGGCAGCTGGTCTGGAAGTCTCCTGAAAGTGCGTGGATTGTCAGTGAACCTGACTAGTTAAGTCATGCAGTCTGGCAGTGCCAGCTGAGGGAGTTTGTGTCCGAAGTTGCTTGTTTGCATTTATCCAGTTGTGCTTACAAACAGTTCTGTGAAACAGATCAGTGAACTGAGAAGGCTGGGAAAAAAAAAACCAACAACCCATCAAGGGAGTTTTTCTTAACAGATTTTTTTTCACTGCAGTTATTGAGACTAAAGGAGTCCAGGAGTATGAATGATCTTAAGAAAAAGACACTTGGACACAAGAATGCTCAGTCTTTTTAATCCTCCAACCTCTTCACATCTTTTCCCCCAGTTTTTCCACCACTCCTTTTTGTAGGATATCTGTAGAGGTAAAGGAGTAGAGGCACTAAATGAACACCAAAATTCTAACTGTTGATAAAGAGGTTAGAGTTACAAGTGAGTCAAAGCTAACAACTCCGATTTTGATAAATGCAATGCTAGGAATAGTAACTGCTTGTGGTTCATAAATCAGACTGATTTAGGTAGTTGACTTTGGGAGGGAGTTTGCCATTCCTGTTTACAATGACAATCTGCTTCTGCAACATACTATAAACTAATTCAGTAAGTAGATGAATAGAAGGTATCTTTCTGCCTGTGTTGCTTGAGAATTTTTGTTGCTATGATCTAGACTCCAAGGTGAAAATCAGTGAACGTTTTCAGTACTTCATGACATTAACTTCTCAAGAAAAGGTAGAAGTGCATTTCTATTTTTCAAACACATATCATTATGCACACACATTTTACTGACTGCCACACTAACTTCTGAAAGATTGTATGGATATATAAGTACTTTGTTTTTGCATTTTAAGTGCTAAAGTAAGTATACAGCACAATATCCTTAGCATTGAGTAATGATGTAAAGCCATGCATGCTGTATGACATACAGTGTAGCTTGATTGTGAAAACTAAATGAAATAGTGTACATCTTGGTAAGATTTTTTTGGGAAACAGTGCATCTGATGGATATTGTGCAATTATAAGTTCTTGAAGAGAAATGTTTAAGATGGTGGGGAAATGTTTATTTCAAGGTTACTAATTTTATTAGTAACCATATTGTTATGTTAAGAAGGTGCTGTGAAGCTAACTTTAAGGAAGACTGGAAAGCAAGTCGCTGGAAAATGCGGAACCTTCTTGCTTGCCAATTTTGAAATTCACTTTGCATTTTAACTTCCAACAAAAGTTTTATTTTACTGGTAGGTGTGACTCTTTGGCATTCCGCTACAACAGTTAGAGCTGTGCTGAGATAGATGAGCAAGTTAGTAACATTTTATGCATGTAGCTTTTACACCAGTCTGCACTGCATTTCTTGTGCAGTGGCTCCAGAAGATACTTCAGAGACACCTACTTTAAGTAACTTATGTTCTGTTCATTAAAGTCAACTTGTTAAAACAATTGACCTCCTACTTGATCACAGTCAAAACCATTGTGGGAATGATTCCCTGGAGAGAAACTTCCTATCCGTGTGGAAAGCAGCTGTTAAGTTACTGTCAACCTATTGTAATAACTACCCCTATTTTCAGTCTCTGAGCTAAACCATAAACTGCCACAGCAGGAGCTGCTTCATGAGCTGTTCAGCACTGCCATCACTCACAAAGAAAGCAGTGTGGACAATGGAGGAGTGTCTGGTTTATTGGCTCACATCTTTACTGCGTATCAACGTTCTTCAGGGGCTAAAGCTGCTGTTGTGTATTTACATTGTTACATAAGTGAATGTATAGATTCATTAAAGTGTTTTGTGCCAGAAAATGATGCACACTTTTTTTTTGGTTGTGATTTCAATGGTTGTATGAGACAAACTTTTGTACTTAAAAGAATGCTTTTGAAGTTTCTTTTTTTTAATATAAGGCTCAGTTGTTCTTTAAGTGACAATCTGTACTGTTTATGATAAATGAATTTGTGTCTTTTTGTGTATTTGGTATGAGATCTTTCACACATCTTTTCAAGTACTGGAAAAAAAGAGCAAACGTTCTTGCCTTGTAGCAGGAATAGCCACCTATTTCTAGACTAGCCTAGCTAGGCTAACCTAGCTTTTTCTAGGATCTTAAACACCAGAAAATATTGGAAAGAAAATCTTGATACCTCTCTGAGAGTAGTTCTGTCAAACCAGTTGTAAACCAGATATTAGTGCTGAGAAAGCAAAAAATAAGTGTCCTTGGCTGCTATGTTTTTATTCTGTTATTGTAAACCTATTTTGAATGCTGCATGTATCCTGTCTCTATTATCAGAGGTTAGAATAGAGCTGAGGAAAAGTAGCAGTATTTTGAATTAGCTTTTATGTAAGAAGCAGCAGAATTGGTGAGATTCTTTATCTGGGAATTCTGGCTTGGTGGTGAGTCTGAACATTGATACTTGTACCATGAAAAGAGAAGATGGAAAATGGCAGTTTAATTTTCTGTTGCAGTGATGAAGGCTGTCAGATGAAGTGACAAGGTGTCAACTGTGAAACAAGCCAAAGGATTTTTTTGTTCCTCTGGTCTTCCCTAGTCACCCATCTGAATATTTTTGTTTAGGATCAAGCAGGACCTAAATTGGTGACCCAGTTGTGCATGAGGATGCCAGAGGCCCATTATAGCTGCTCTTACTGTAATGTTGTTGTTAAATGTCACATTGATTATAAATATGCTTAAAGTGGCTGTTTTTCTTGTGCCTTTCTTCGTTTAAACTGTTTAATATGATATTTTAAGCCATTCCTTTCCAGATTTATTGTCATATTAAATGTGAGTAGTGAATTCTTTAGAGAGAAGATTCCTTTCTCTTTGAAGCTATAGAGCAACTTCTCAAATATCTGTATAGCAATTCTCTAACTCTGTGGGACACTGATTAGTTTACTGCTTTTGTTGACACTTTGCGATTGATTCAAATGTTTTTGGTGCTGATAATGTACCTAAGATATCTTGAGTGAGGTGAAACTGCCCTTCAGTTGACTGAATCCTGTTTAATTTTCTGATTCCTAATTGTTTGCATCCATGTTACACATACATGTAGCTTCTAGAGAAAATACATTTGTATATACAAATGGTAACTTTATTACCTAGTCTCAAATTCTGAGTGTTACTTATGAAATTCTTCCTTGTGCACTCTCTGGTCCTGTTTTATAATTTTCTGTATTTTGCTTTAGTTGAAGTGTAGTGTTTGACAGCTAGTCTGAACTAAAAGCATATCCACACTTACATGTAGATAGACCATGTATTATGGAATATATGAGGAAAAGTGCTTATTGATACAAATAACTTACAGTTTTGGATTTCATATCTGAAGAAAGGTTGCAAGATCTGTTGTTCCTTCCTTATTATTTTCCACGCTTACTCTAACAGAGGAAAATTTATTTTGCATAATAAAGTCAAGACATAGACATTCTTCCTATGTGCTGGAAAGCTCTACAGCTATGCTTAGTTGCATTGGATGATTCTGTGTTGGGAGTACCTCAGTATTTACCTTGAGCCAGCATAATGCTCATCCTGTACTCTCCCAACCAAGGTAATGCAGTTAGAATTGGTTTAGGACCTTTTTAGCTTCCTTGGAATTTTAGAAAACTGGCAGTGATTTGAGTTTTGCATAAGTAATCCTGTATTGAATGTTTTTGATGTGTTTTTCAATGCTTCTGGTGATTTTGGGAAGGGTCTCTGAGCTAGGAAGTTTGTGTGTCCCCATCCTCACTTACATTAGTTGATTTCCTAGAACACTTCTCTTTTATAAACATGTCCTTGTCAGATCTTGTATAGTAGCAGAGGCACCGCTATTAAAGGTGTGTAAAGTCAGAAAAGATGAGCAGGTCTTTCATTAACTGAGGTTCTGAAGTTGATCATGTTGATATTTCCAACCCACAGCTCCTTTAACCCAGTTCTGGTTACCTCTTCTCTTGCTTACCTTCCCATAGAGACTCCACAGCGGTGGGTAATTCACTGGTCCAGAAGCGGTCTCCTTTACGTCGCAGCCATAAGAGCTCAGCGTCTGTGGCCAAGCTGCCGTTACGTGATGGACAGAAAGCCAAAAAGCCACTTTGTAAATTTGAGGAAGGTCAGGATGTCCTAGCTAGATGGTCAGATGGCTTGTTTTATCTTGGAACTATCAAAAAGGTAATCACATTTTTTTTAACTTCACTGGGATCTTGAAGTGTCATATGCTTTTGAAACTTGTAGTATTATTGTCTCGCTTACGTAGTATTAGATACATTCTTCTGTTTGGTGCTTTTACTCATTACTTCCACTGTATTTCTGTCTTTCAGATAAACAAACTGAAGCAGAACTGCTTCATTATATTTGAAGATAGTTCCAAATCCTGGGTTCTCTGGAAGGACATACAAACAGGCAAGAACTTCCATGCAGTAGTCATTGTTTGGTATCTTATTTGTTTGGATTACTGTTAAAAAAGATGATCATATTATATTCTTTTATTCTAAAGAGTGATATAATGTAATGTGATCCTGGAACAAAAATTACACTAATAAGGAAAAAAATATTGAATATAGGAAAACTTCAAGTTGATGATCCTTGTGGGTCCCTTCCATCTACAGAATATTCTGTAATTAAGAAGTTTGTGTTTTAATCAACTGTTACATTGGTATGTGGTATAAATGGATATATAAGATGTAGTTTTGTTTTCATTTTGCAAACTTACTTTTTTCTCTTTCCTCTACCGTAACTGTGAGCTTTTGTGTGCTTTCAGATATATAGAAGTAGTAACTGTAGTAATGTTGGAGTTTAAGGCAACTTTGGCAGATCTGTCAAAAAGATATGCAAAGGGTGTATATATTTACATGGAAAGAAGCACAAAATATTATAAATACTAAAGATTTATTAGTTGTCCAGCTAGTATTTTTATAGGTATTTTTAGCCTAAATTTATCTTCTTTATTCAGTTACTGAATTTTTTTATTGTCGATGTTGAAGAACCATGGATTGCATAGTCAGTAGGCAATATAAAGGCTATAAATATCTGATAATTTGTCATAAGTGATATAAATATTCATAACACAGTGTACAAAATGTCTGAATATGTTCTTATTAAGAGGTTTGGCACTGTAACAATGTGTTTCTACAATGCATGCATCTGTAAGTGAAATTGTGAAGAAGACTATACATGTGGTAACTGTTCTTACTGCAGATATAATCTGAAAAAATCGTAATCTCATCTTTGTCTAGGAGCCACTGAGAGTGGGGAAATGGTCTGTACAATATGTCAGGAAGAGTATTCAGAAGCACCAAATGAAATGGTTATATGTGATAAATGTGGGCAAGGTAACTAGATTTTTTCTTTCTATTTACTGCATTTTAAAAGATGTTTTGATTTGTTTCACAAAGGAGGATATTTGCCCGGCTATGACTGACTGCTCAACTGATCTTAAATTTTGTAGCCCTTAGTGGCTATTAACAGCTCAGTGAAAGATGATAATCCATGTTAAAGTGACTAACACCTATTCTGTAAGTCAAGATTATTTTTTTCTACTAAGAAAATTTAAAAGACCATTTTGAATGTGTTAGCAATCTTTTTGTTCAGGTTTTTTGCACTTAATGATGGATAATGCCTTGTACTTTAATTGAATTTATGTATAGTTAATTCTGTGTAAGCTTTTGTCATTTTAATCGGTTTGGCTGATCGTTTTTCATACAGGTTACCATCAACTGTGTCACACACCAAATATTGATTCCAGTGTGATTGATTCAGATGATAAATGGCTCTGTCGACAGTGTGTCTTTGCAACAACAACAAAGGTGTGTTTCTAGAAAAAAAGTTAAAGATGCATGCAATAAGAAATGTATTGATTTTGAAATTGAAATAATAAAAAATATGGCATGTTTTTAGTGATTTCTTTTTATCTTTATCTGAACTCAAATTTTGTATGTTGAGAAGTAATGCTGTTTTTAGAAATTGATGATATTTCACTTTTAAACAAACGTGTTAGTACCAAAACATAAATACACCTGAAAATATTTGACTTGAAAGTTATGAAAACTTTTCTATAGTCAAATGAAAAGCTTTGAAAGTTTCAGAAATACATTACTGTTTTTTGTGATCTGAGGTATCTGTTTTTGCCCAGAGAGGTGGTGCTCTTAAGAAAGGACCAAATGCCAAAGCACTGCAAGTCATGAAACAAACGTTACCATATAATGCAACAGACCTTGAGTGGGATGCAGGTCATAAAACCAATGTCCAGCAGTGTTACTGCTATTGTGGAGGACCTGGAGAGTAAGTAAATGGATAGTATGTAAGAACTTTTCTCTCCTGCAGCAACAAACTTGGGCTCTTTTCTTGTAGCCTTCCTTGTGAACTTTTTAGTTGCTGTTTCTGTTATGTGCACATATCAGAAGCTGGATGCAAAGTGGGATGCTGAATTCTCTATACATTTTTGAAGTCTCTCACAGTGGGAAATATATTATTAATTTATTCTCCCATGGAGTGCTTTTGGTTTGTTTTAATTTTGTCATGTGACCATCACAGATCATCACAGTACATTCTAGAACGAGTAAGGAATTTTTTTGTGTGTCGCTACTGTTGATGTGTTGAGTTTAGATGGAGTTGTTTGTTGATGATCTTGCAATTCAAGGCAGAATTTTTCTTATGTTATCTCAGCTCTGTCATAAGTCATGAAAATAAATGTACCTAGAGATTTAGTTTATTAAATTTTGTTGGAATAAATAGTTGTCTGATTCTACCATAGTATCACATCCTGGTTTTCAGTCACTGGCAGGGGAAAGATTTTTTCCTCTTATGGCATTAGAGTCTGCTGGTGCTTTTTTACAAGAAAGGCAAGAAGAGGGTGTCTTAAGCAGGTGGAGATGAGTACTCTGGTGTCTGCATAAATGAGTGATTGAATAAGATAGTATTGAAGATTTGAGGTCAAAGCAAGTAAAGAGTTCCACAGAAAAGCAAAATTTTTGAGTGTGTACATACAGGACAGAGCTCTGGTTTGAGACTTTTGAGACTTAACAAACATGGCTGTCAGTAACATGGCTGTCAGTTTTGCGTGGTTCCTTTTCTCAAGGGAGAAGCTGAAAAAGGAAAAGGTGTAAACTGAGGTTTCTTTTGAGGATTCAGGTACTTGGGTCCCCAGAACAAATATTTGTGACCTAATGCAGTTGTGTTGTGCTTTAGAAAATAACAAGGAAACTAATCTAGTATGTCAGAAGGAGCTTGTATGGAGTTCCTGAATTCTTCCTCCAAATTAATAAGTGGATATCAGAGTAAAATAAATGTGTTTTTTCTTAATTTAGTGACTTAATTATTTTACTAGGCCTTTATTATTCCTAGTCTGTCTTTTCTAGTAATTCATTATGGAAGTAAATGTTACTGAAATATTGGTAGAGATGACTGTTTTACAAACTGCGGAAATCAGTTTTGGTCAAAAGATCCCTTCCTATTTAATTTAAACATAATGAAGAAACAATTTTCAGTAACTTTTTAACACATCTTGTGTCTCTTTCTGTTGTTGAAGCTGGTATCTAAAGATGTTGCAGTGCTGCAAATGTAAACAGTGGTTTCATGAGGCTTGTGTGCAGTGCCTCCAAAAGCCAATGCTTTTTGGTGACAGGTAAGAAAATTAAGCCATACTTTATGGTTGTATTTCTTAAAAATGTGAGGGAAGTCTCATATGTGAACTTTTATTAGGGCATCCATAACACAACAGTATCTTTCAAAAAGGGGCTGAGTTTTGAGTAGAAGTTTATAGACAAGGCAGCCTGTGTTTGGGTGCCAGGAAAATGCAGTTCATCTCAGCTGAACAGGGGATGCAGTGGTGGGTGGTGGAGAGGTGACCAATGGGGAGAGTTGGATTCCAGCTGTTACTGCCTTCACTTTGTGTGGAAATCCTTTATACAATAGGGCAACCCTACATCCTCTGCTCATCTGTGAGGAGTTAGGACAAAAAGAAATGAAAAATAGTGCTGGTCTGTGCTTTTATCTTAAGAGGAACTTGGAACACCTTGAGCACATGACAGAGGAAAACTGGAGAAGAGAATCAAAGAGCATTTCATTTGTTATTATGATTTTATGTGGGAATTTTTCTGGAATGTGTGTATGAAGGAACTGAGTTATGACACAGGAATGTATGGGTCCTTAAAATGAGTATTTATACTCGTGCAGGTTTTTGCATTTGAAGGGTTGTGCTGAGAACATCACAGAGCATCTTCATGGTACAGTCACAGGTTGAGGGACTTTCTCAGGCAGAGTAAAACAGTAGCACGATGAAATTAAAGAAGTGCCTTGGATCTGACCCAGTAGGTATCAGCACAGGTTAGAGAAGTTGCTAAAGTAAGATAAAGGATAAAGAGACTCAGAAATACCATATGGCTGAATTTCTAGCTTGCTTAACTTTCACTTTTTTTCATAATCAGGGTGTTAAAACACTGTGTGTATATGGACACCCACCACCCAGACATGTGTACATATACATATGTATGTATTTTTAGGTTTTATACGTTCATTTGCTCAGTTTGCAGTTCTGGACCAGAATACCTCAAACGTTTACCCTTGAGATGGTAAGTATGAGTTTAAAAAAAGGAGTGATATGAATACATGCTTTGCTTTTTTCTTTTTGGTGTTTTGGTTCTCCTTGCTAAAAAGGAAATATACCTGTTAGCTTGAGCTGTTTCCTGAGTTATTCTTGCCATGTGTATGATCCGGGATACATTTCTTTCAAAGCTTATCTTTAAGGGTAGAGATATATTGTGATTGCATGCTCTTGGATTTCAATCCTGGGATCATTCAGTGAAGTAACAAGCAGCTACTCACTTGTTGTGTGTATGTGAAGATTGAGATATTGAAGTTAAGTGGTTTTTGCAGGTTTAGGATCCTGCTGTATTACATAAGCAAAACGTAGTGAGTACCAGAGTGTGCATCCTGATACATTTTGTAATAGTTTCCTTGAATAGTCTAATGGGACTAGTCTGTAATAGAAGTTATATATACCTAGTGCATACAAATGTGCATATATACCTAGTGCTAACAAATACATGGTGGAAATTACCTTGTTAAATGTTAATTCACCAAAATACAGTAATTTCATGATTATAAGCCGCACCATTTTGACTAAAATTTTGGTCTGAACCCGGAAGTGCAGCTTATATACGGACAAAGAACAAAAAGTTGCTGTTTTAGTTGGGAGGACAGATGTCTGCTGAGAAAGGCAGGAGCTTCTCTTTGAAATGGAGAATGTTAAACCCCTCCCTCCAAATTATTATAATTTTGAAATCAATGGGCTTTCAGGCGAAAATATGGGAATTAGGAATAACAGTTCTTTACTAGGGAAATTAAAATAGAAATACAGTACTACAAAGAAACAAACTCCAAACCCTGACAAAGTCAGAGTACAACCTGACACCCTGTCAGGCAGGGTGTTGGTAGCAGTCCCATTAAATGGTTGCTGCAGTCCCCTTGCAGTGACAGATGTGATTCAGTTGGAGCAGTGCTCCTGTAGAAGGTGCAGTTTCCATCTCCAGTGGTGATGTGGAGAAATCCAGTTTTCCTCTGGAGTCCAGTGGAGAAGAGGCTACCTCAGTGTCCCAAAGCCTCTGTTTTTATCTTGGTAAGAAATGTTGGACCCTTCCCCCTGGCTGGAGCATCTCCCAATGGGATGCAGTAATTTATCAGTCACACAGTGGGACTCAATGGGCCATTAGCAGAAAATGACTCACTGGAGGAAGGATGGGTTGTGAAAAGATAAAGAACAATGCCCCGTCTGGTTTAAATGGATGGCACATTAGCAGAATATCTGCCGTTGAGATAAGGATCACTGCCCCCACCCTCAACAGATGGTGATAGAACAGATACCTTTTATCACACTCTGTATTGTAACCCATGACAGTTGCCAACACCCGGATGTGTGGCTTATAATCATGAAATTACTGTATTTGCATGAATTCAGAGCTGATACATTCAAGTTGAAATTCAGACTTGCTTACATACGCCATGGTCCAGACCAGTTTTGGAGCTTAAAAAAAAATCATGGCAATGAGATGAGGCAGAAATGAAAGGGAGATGCAAAACAGAAGGAATCACTTGAAGAGAAATTGCAGGAGGTTTCATAGTGCTGTCTGGATTGAGTGTCTTATCTTGGGCTTTGTGTTCCTCCACCTGTATAATGCTAATATATTTTCTACTAAATTGTTTCAAAGGAAAGCAATTGGAAGAAAAATACTTGTTTTCTCTGGTTTTTTTATTCAAATATTCTAGGGTAGATATAGCACATCTATGCCTTTACAACCTAAGTGTTATTCATAAAAAGAAATATTTTGATTCGGAGCTTGAACTTATGGCCTACATTAATGAAAACTGGGATAGATTGCATCCTGGTGAGGTAAGTAAGTAGAATACCCTTTCTTGTTTTTAAATCACAGTGCATACGTGTGTCCTGAAAGTTGACAACCTGTGAACTGTTTTACTCTGGATGTTGAATCCCTTTAGTACCTTAAAATCTGGTAATCCCAAATAAAGAGATTTTTTGACTTACTTGCAGAAATAGAATGCTTTCTAAGTGGGGCATATTTTTCTAAACTGTAAAATTTCTTCAAGTTATCTATACAAATAATTACTTGCATGGCAACTTTACTTAGCTGTTTATTCTGTTGCATATCTACATTCTCTTTTAGCTTCATAATTCTTTTATTACAGTAATTTCACAAATACAAGTCGCACCATTTTGACTAAAATTTTGCTCCCACACTGGAAATGCGGCTAATACTCAGGAGCGGCTAATATGTGAATAATTTTCTGACATTTACAGCTGCCGAAGTGCCAGCCAGGGTGCCGAGCCGAGCACCTGCCAGTAAAAGCCGGCATTTCGCGATTGTTACAAATTGTTACTCTGTTGCGCCGTGGGTGGAGTCTGGCTCCCTGCAGGCAGCACGGGGGGCGGGGAGAGAGGCAGGAGAGCTCTCTGCTTCCCTCCTCTGCCGCAGCCCGGGGGAGAGATGGGGGGGCCCCGTGCCGCCATCGCCGCGGCCCGGGGGGAAGGCGGGGGCCCCGTGCCGCCATCCCTGCGGCTCGGGGAGGAGGTGGGGGCTCCGTGCCGCCATCGCCGCGGCCCGTGGGGTAAGCGGGGGGCTCCTGTCCCTGCCTGCCGCAGCAGGAGCAGGCAGGCTCCGTCCCTGCCTGCTGCCGCGGGAGCGGGGGGGGAGCTCCATCCCTGCCTGCCACCACGGGGCAGCACCGGGCCCGGGCGAGCGAGCCCAGAGGCGGCAGCTGGCCCCGAGCGGCCCTGCTGAGCAGCAGCGCCGAGCTGGGCCACCTGGTCCCGTCGGCAGCCCCGAGCGGGCCGAGCCAGTAAACCCCGCCCTGCCGTGATTCTGTTACTATTTGGCAACTTTATTGCACACGGGTCCTCGCTGCGAACGACAGAGCGGCTTATACTCAGGTGCGGCTTATTTATGGACAAAGAACGAAATGTTTGCCAACACCCAGAGATGTGGCTTGTAGTCCGTGCGGCTTGTATTTGTGAAATTACTGCACTTCGATATTTTCATGTGCCCTGACCCAAAAATCTAAATGCTGAATTGAAGGAAGAGTGTATTGCATGTGAAGGCCACATTAATTGTCTCTAAGGGCACTAAACACACTGTTTGTGTTAAATATTGTACTCAAAAATTTCTTCTTTCCTTCCTAATTTTCTCACTGGGTGTGGTCAGTTTGTGTCTGGTTTGTTTTTGATCCTTTTCCAGTCGGATTCAGCTACTTGTCAAGTAATTTTGATATTAATTCATTACTATGCTAGTTATTTTCCCAGCTCTTTGATTACTGAGTATTTATGTTAGCATTAAAGGAAATCCATTTACTCAAGCAGACTGACTTCATATTTAACTAAGAGGACCAGTGTTGATCTTTGTATATGAGGTTAGATGCAAAAATTGATTGTTTAAGTTCGGTGGCACAGTGTTAGTAGAGTGCGTGCTCTTTTTTGTGCGTGAAAATTGTTTAGGGTTTTGAAGGTTTTTTAAATACATGGCATATAAAGGGTTGAAGTTTTCCAACTATCAGTACCTCCTACTTTTATACTTAAGGAAATTCATACAACTGTAGTCCAATTTTACTAGCACTCACAATTTGAGAACCACGTGTATGTTCTTGGTTTAAATGAGTAACCATTTTTCGTAAATAATGGAATATAGTCTAAACCTATATATTTTGGACTATCAGTGACAATACTTTGTTAAAAAGTCAAGCAAACATTAAAGCCATTACTAAAAATTAGAGTAATGAATACATATCTAGTTTACTTTGATATGTATGCCATCTTTTATCTCAGTCATACAAAATCAGTAAGTCTGTCATATCAGAGCTTGGGCTTTGATTTTTAAAAAGGCTGCACAAAATGTAATTCTCACACTATTTTTTCAACAGAATGAATCTTTTAGCTTAACAGATATGTAAACTGCATTTAATTTTGAATTTTGTTTTTCTTAGTATTGAAACGTAGAAGGAATTTGTTCATTTAACAATATTCATTGTATTTAACATAATTTCATGTTAGACTGGCTGGTCAGAGCAGTGGATGAGGACAGTGGAACTGTCATTGATTTGGAGCACATAATATTGAAGAAAATGAAAGGTTACAGTCCTCTCTGTCCTCTTCCCCTTTCTGCTTCCAATCCATCCATGCTCAGTCTGCTCATTCTTTGCTCTGTCTGTAACTAAAGGGGTAGGAAGGAAAGGGCAGATCCAAAATAAGTAAACTCACTTCTTTCATTAGTATTTTCAATTCTTTCATATTTCTACACCTTCAAGGAAACTACTAATTTGAAGTCTGAATGCTACATTTTCAAAGGGCTAGATTTTTAATAAATTCATAAAGCTTTATTAAGGAAATTTCAATGTTTTATTCTGAAAAGATTTAAAATATTTCATGAGGTTGGCAAAAATTGGCTTGAAAAATCTGGCTAACTTTGGTTAATTAGGGAAATGAGGGAAAGAGAATTGTCACGGAAATAATTGACATACAATATAATGATTTGAGGGGTTTTTTAATCTCCTTAAGTTGGCATTGTTAAAAATGATGCTTTAGTTTCCTTCTCTACCTATTTATGCTTGAGTAAGAGGAAAAGGGTTTTAGCTGTAGGTAAGATATAGGTAGTAGTAAATGGTGGAGTTAGCAGAACTCCTAAACCAGTAGTTTTTAACGTGTTGTTATTTAGAATGCAATAAATATGTGGCAGTTTTCTGTAGTTTAGTGCTTCAGAGTTGCAAGACCTCTAGATAACAATGGATTGTATGGAATGCATATGGTGAAGATGGGAAAACAAGTTGTTACTTTCTTTGGCTAAAACCACTTGAGCACCTGCCTTAGCTTTGGTAGTCAGGTAGACTGTCAGTCTTGTCCAAAATCATGTTAAAAGGTTGGGGTTTATTTTTAACTGTTAGGACATTGAATTCTTTGACCATTTCTCTCTGGCTTGTTTGGTGAGAATTGTATTCTTTAGAAATTGCCTTATCCTGGATTTTTTATTGGGTTTCTTTGAGCTGCAAATGTTGTACAGTCTGGTCTTTGGTATTCATATTAATAGTGAAACTTATAAACTGCTGTCAGGTCTAATTAAAGATGAATTTACAAGTTTTGGCATGGCAACATGAAAACAGTCTAATTTTACATTCTGATATATAAATGTTGTAGTCACATGGTAGTTACCACCATACTTGTTCTACTTTTCTCTGTAATTATTCTCTGTTATTATTTAAGTTTTCAGAGAGAAGATTTCATATTTTGGAGGTTTGATAGGGACTAGTTACTTCAGACTTTGATGACAGGAGGGAGGTTAGACTGGATCTTAGCTAAAGGGGCATGAAAATAAATCTACTGGGGTTTTTACAGTTGTAATAAGTCTTTTGCGTGTTTTCCTTTTTTTGTATCAAGTTGAATAGTATTAAAGAAAATGTGAATTGGGTCCTATGGCAGGACTTAGCTATAATTATCATAAATAATTAGGTTCTTTTGTCTCTATAGCTATTCTCTGTTTGCCATCTCAATTATTTTGTTAAGGAGTCTTGGGAGAGCAATCTTGTGTTAAATTCCTTCATTACACTAAATGTTCTTAAGATTTTTTTTTATTGTACTTCTTAAAAGTGAAACCCATTCTATGTCCTGGGCTTGGTCCTGGCATTAATTCTGTGGATGTAAATCACAAAATATATGGGATTGTGGTAAATGTGCAACCACAACTAATATTTCATTGATGCACTTCACATTCAAATCTGTAGTTCAAAGACTCAGAGTAACTGGAATCTTTCTATTACTAAAGATTTTGAGAGGTTAAATGATTTCTTAATACTTTACAGCTGGCAGACACACCAAAATCTGAAAGATATGAGCATGTCCTGGAGGCATTAAATGATTACAAGACTATGTAAGTTATTGGTACTTCTTGTTTTAAATGTTTGCCTATTTAATCTGACTTCGGTTGCAGTTTTCAGTCTGTGGTAATTGCTCTGTCTGTAGCTAACATTTTTAAATAATGTTTGTTTCAAATTAAAACATTACATAACTGTTTTGGAGAGAGAGTTGTTATAACTTCCATCCTCCTTCCACTTCACATTTTGTTTTTGAGAAGGAGGATTGTGATGAGGTAAAGAGGGGAGTTAAGTAGTTTTTGAATTAATATTCTCTTTGAGTGTAATTTTGTTTTACATGTACTCTGCTATTTTAAAAGTCACCTTCCCGTCAGAATTTCAACAATTAATTTATCATCCTCTAGGTTTATGTCTGGAAAAGAAATAAAGAAAAAGAAGCATTTGTTTGGCTTGAGAATTCGAGTTCCTCCTGTGCCACCGAATGCTGCTTTAAAAGCTGATAAAGAGCCAGAAGGAACTTCACATGAATTCAAAATTAAAGGCAGAAAGTCATCTAAACCAATCCCTGATGCGAGGTAAAATAACCCAGTCATTCTAGCAGTGTTGTGGTTAATTGTGCTACTTCGGGTATTTTTTGGTGCCAACAAAAAAGGTCATTTCTTTGTAGAATGTTTTAAAAAAACAGGCAAAGGCAGATTATTTGTGAGAACAAGGTCTTAGAACAAATGTTAACTTTCTATTTGGATTCTTCTAAAAAATCAACATGAAATTTAGCAGTAAGAACAAGAGAAAATATCCCGACTTTGCTGTCATTTGGGAAACAAAACCTTTTGCCTTACTGGATCTCTGAGGCAATAATCTAACTAGAATTCTCAATAGGAAGTATGTTGTGAAATAGCAACTCGTATTGGAAAATGTGCCATCTTTTTCACCAAGAGTGATCCTATGAATAAATGATATTTAATACTTGTTCATTCCTCTTCAACATTTGGGAATCAGTGATGTCCCTAGAAATACATTGAATCTGTTATGTTTTTACATAGACAATATGTAACTGTGTACTTGCAAACTTTGATTTGCCAGAATCACCTAATTTAATACAATGTTTTAAAAATAAACATCTAATTGTATATTCATTGCCAAAGGAAAACATGTATTCAATGAAAATTATCATCAGTAATACAGAATAAAATACAAATTTTCTTCTAGGGAATTAAGTAATGGTATAGAAAGAAAGGGGAAAAAAAAATCAGTAGGTCGTCCACCTGGTCCCTATACAAGAAAAATGATTCACAAAACTCCAGAGTCATCTCCTCTGGTAAGGATATTTCTTCCCCCTTCTTCCCTTCCTTCTAACTGCATCATAAATGTTGAAGAAAAACATAACAAGTTAATATGAGTTTATATTCCCTCACCTGCTCTCAAAATCAATAAAAATTAAGTGCCTTTTTTTTCCCTCTTAGGATAATGAACCAGTTCCAGTGATAGAGAACCCAGCCTTGGAATTACCCTGCACTGTTGGGTAAATTAAAAAAAAACAAAAAAACAAAAACCAACCCTCCCGTAAAATATTGTGCCACCATGTGATTTATCTGTTTGCTTCTGAAATGTCAGCTCAGTTTTTAATATAAGATTCTTTTTTTTACATGGCAAACCTGTTATCTTGCAAAATAGGAAATCTGATGGAACTGCACATTCATCCAATACCTCAGATGTGGAATCCACAGGTGCTGCCAGTATGAAAGAAACTACCTCATCTAACATTTCCAGACATTATAGGTAACTACTCAGTTACTCTGTGTGCTATAAAGATCAAGATTTGCAGTGCATTAATTTTAATAACATTTTCTCAGAGTAGAGCTATAAATAGCATGGGGAAACACGAAGCAATAGGATGAGTGAAAATTTGTCTTTAATAGTTCTGCTTACAACTCAAAGGGAGGATTTTTGGTGCTCACTAACCATTGTTTTTGATGTACAATATGTGGGTAAGTTGCATTTACTGAAAACAATTAAACTGTGTAAACATTTGCTGAGCTTAGTTTTCTACTAGTGGTCACAAAAGAACTGATGTATCCTGAATTATTTTTAGTGACTTTTGTTTTTGTAGGTTTGTATGTTCATGTTATAAAATTCTAAGTATGCTGTGATTTTCCTAGAGTTAATAGAGCATGAAAAATTTTGGCACAGAATTTATAAATAAATTATTAACTACAGTCAACCTTCCTGCAAGCAAATTGTTACTTGAACTTTTCCCTCTCTCAAGTTCAGCAAATATAATTTTCTCTTTTATTGACATACATGGATTCTACTATTTTGTCTTCCCTTTCTCGTTCATGCTATTGAGTGCTTTTGAGTAATTTTTGTGTGCATTATTGTTGTAATTAGTCAGTTTTCAAAAAACTCATGTTTAGTTTAGAGTTTTGAAATTGTTACCTAAGTGTCATACTTAGAGTTACCTATCTCTAGGCAATAAGTATTTTTTGATTGTAAAACAACAAAAATTATTACATGAGTGGCATGGAAATAATTGATGATATACTATACATTTTGAATTCCCTTGGAATTAATGCTGTGGGGTTTTATTTTCAATAGTTTATCTGACTCGAGAAAAAGGACTCGTACAGGAAGAACTTGGCCTGCTGCAATACCACATTTGAGGAGGAGAGGCCGCTTTCCGCGCAAAGCACTCCAGACTCAAAATTCAGAAATTGTAAAAGATGATGAGAGCAAGGAAGATTACCAGTATGATGAACTCAATACAGAGATACTTAACAACTTAGCAGACCAGGAGTTACAGCTCAATCATCTGAAGAACTCCATCACTAGTTATTTTGGTGCAGCAGGTAGAATAGCTTGTGGGGAAAAGTACCGTGTGTTGGCTCGTCGGGTGACACTTGATGGAAAGGTGCAGTATCTTGTGGAGTGGGAAGGAGCAACTGCATCCTGACTGTAGGACTGAACATTATGTTCACTGCACTGTCATCTGTAAGTACAGTTCATAATGCAGAGCCTCGAGAGAAATGGTCTTTAAATGTGTTTCTGAAAAAAAACAAAACAAAACCAGTTTAGCCTTAACATGTAATTGTTATCATTACAGCTCTTGTGATAAAGACTTATCTTTTTAAAATCTGATCTGAGACTTAAATTTTTTAATCTGAACATTGTTAGATTGTTTTAGGTTGGGATATTCTGGGTTACAATTGCTTAAAAATGTGCATGGTGTTTAAAAAAGATGACATTTTCTAGAGAACATTCCATGGATACAGTTATTGTGATTTAGAGAAAATATTATGTAGATAGCACAAATATTTGAAAAATCTTGGTTTGTTTTCTTACCCAAATGTTTGCAGAAATGTATTTCTATTTCAATACTTTCTAGATTTCATAAGTGCAGTGTATATAATGCCTACTGAAGACTGTAAAATACTGAAGTTTTCTTTCAAACAAAGTGTAAAAAAAAAAAAAGAAAAAAAAAAAGAAAAAATATATTGAGCCTGTAAATTGCTCTGTGACCAGACTTCATTGTCTTCTTAATATATTCTGTGTGTGTGCGTGTGCGCGTGTGTGCGTATATAGAGAGCTGTATATGCACACACAGAGCTGGGCGTGTATATAGATGTGTGATTGTGACCTATGCAATACCAATTATGGGATCGGTCAGCTTCTGAGAATACATCCCATAATTCTTTTTTCAGGAATAGTTGCCAGTATTTACACAGCAGCATTTCTTCTCAGGCTTATTGGGTGCTGTTGCTTTTTATGTAGTAAGGAAGTGTCCGACCAGTGCAGCGTGTTCTGGCAATGGGTGCAGTCATTGATGTTCATGTGCTCTACATTCCATTACTTTCCATTTGAATTAACCGTTAAAAAATAATGCAGGATCTGAAGACTTTAAAATAAATTCTGCTGGAAATAACAATTTGAAACTCTTGTGGCACTCTGATTGTAAATTTCGTGGCCCAGTTATAAAGTAAGTTGACAGGAGCCCTGCAGGATTCCTACATTCCTGTAGAAACAGTCATATTTAGATAAATGTAGTATGAACTAAGTGTATTATTGCACAGGGTCAACAAATGTTGCCATTTGAAGTAATGTTACTGATTTTATTACAATATTACCTCTTTTGTGTTTATGAAATGTACCAAGTTTTGAATTGGTAAGATTATTTTGCTTGTTAAAAAAGAAAAGTCAAAAAGTCTCTTGCCAGTATTAGATATTTTTTCTTTGTCTGCTACTTTTGAGGGGGTTTTAGCCAAAGAGTAAACAGAAGAATATTTTTACTTTGGTGGTTATTCACTGTACTGTATAAGGTTAGCTTTCTTACATGCTTACAGTTTGCCACCAAAATAAAATTATGTAACATTAACAAATGACAGAGTGGTTTAAAGTGTACTGCCTGAGTCAGTACTTATTTATTCCATTACTTGGTTATTTGACTTTTTCTGCTCATCTTAGACATCTTGAAAAGGTGATTTTTTTTTTTCAGATTTTTTTTTGTCACCTTGTAGCCAAAGGAAGCAGAGAAAGCTTTTTATCCTGTGCTTGGCTTATGGCTGGCTGGGTTATATTAGCTTTATAAAAATGCTAATTAAAAACTCCCACTTCTGTTTACCTTCACTAAAATGTATGGGTTTTTTTTCTCATACCCTCAGCTATTAATTTAATGTTGCCTTGCCTATAGCTGCAATATTTTGATAACACAGCAACTTCATGTTAATTTTTGAATGTTTATATCTTGAGATAATGCAAAATGTAAAGCCTTTGTAACCTTACTCACACCATCTGTATTTGTCCTTGTTTCACTTTATCCAAGTCCTTTAATTCTAACTGAACACCAGCAGTATTTTTCATAAAGATTCATTTAACGATAAATATTGGAATGTACTTGGGGACTTTAGTGGGGGTGGTGTGGGGAGAAAATACTTCAGCTGTCCATAGACCTAACTATTGTGAATGTCATTTCATTTTATTATGGTGATTGACTTAACTCTGATGTTCAGTTTGTATTTTTGGAATTGCTTTTCTCTTAGAATTAAAAGACCAACATTAAATGTGTGTATTTTTTGAGAGAGAAGAATGAGTTTTGGTTCTGTACTCTTGTGAAGCACATACTTGGTGGCATCCTCCCATCCATCATTTCCCAATCTCTAGCTTTCCTGTTCCTGTCCTGGAGACACTTGCCCTGCACATAGACACTAACTGGTGTTCCAGCTATGGTTGAGGGATGCTTTGTTACAAAGTGTCATGTACTGGAAAATGCTGCAATAGTGCTGCTGAAGATAGAGCTAGAGTAGTAATTAAAGCACACCTACAAATGCCTTTCTCATTTTATGTGAATTTCATTGTATGTAGTAGTGGTGTGTCTAAAGGAAAAAGAAAAATGTTGCTGTATGTAATGATTTCATTTTGGTATAACTTGATCATTGTATGTATGCATGTGTGTAAATATATGTAATTCTACTTTGTTGTGGTCACTGATTTAGAACCATTTCTATGTGTATATTTAATATTTTTCCATTATGTTTTATTTGTATTACAGTAGTATTTAGGTAGAAGTCTCTCGTGACGTTTCTAAAAATATAAGTATCGCATGAACAAGACAGCAAAGAAATAATGGCACAATACTGGTCAGAATTGTAAAATATGCATCATAGCAAACTATTTGTCCAATCATTGTTCTCAACAAAAACTTCAACAGGAATTTTGAATAAAACTATGGATTTTCTATGCATAACGCATTTTGAGTGAGATTACGAAGGAATTTTGGAAAATGTCTAAGCATGATACGTGAAATGAAGGTCAATATTTTAATTTAACATGAAGAAAAATAAATTTAAAAAGGCCTTTACAGGAGAGGACAAGCACTTTATTGTTTGGGGAGGGGGAAGGTAATTTAATAAACAGAAAAATGTTTTGTCTTTGGAACATCCTACTAAAGTGATCTTTAGTGTTATATTTTAAAAGGAAATTGGTGAATTGAGATGGAACACACGAAGGCTGATGATGGAGCAATAGTCAGAGTGATGAGGATAAACTGGACAGAAGCATCAGTTCTGTGCACAGAGGGAAGAAGATGAGTCTTGCCAATGCTATGCAGGTAATAGGTTCAGGCACATCTCTAGTTGTCTCACGTGTGTCTAAATGAAAAATAACACTCCAGTTAAGGGCATGATGGAAGAAAATTATATTTTGTAGAAATGGAGTAAAGGGTTTTGGAAACAATGAAACATTGTTTTATCAATGTTGAACTGAAACTGATGGCTATACACCCACATGGAGGTGTCAGATCTATTGATGTTCTAGTTTAGTTAGAAAAACATTAATGCATGAGTTAAACTTTGGAGTTGTCAATGTTTGTAGAAAACTTTGCTGGTGGTTTTTTTGGTTGGGTTTTTTTTTTTTTTTTTTTTTGTTAATTGGGTTATCTACAAGTAAGGTGTAATGAAATGAAAGACATGGGGAAAAGAGTCTCCTTTGGACAGGGAGAAACAACTGTCTTTTAGCAAAGGTAGTGCAGGACAATAGAAAGCAAAGTAAAAGACAAGTACCAGTACAGCTGTGCACAGTCTGAGAACGAGCTTGAAATTTTAAGCTTTTGCTGTCTTTCAATTTTGTCATTCAGCAACAAAGAAACAAGATTTTTGTCTTGGTGTTTTAGTGCTTTGCATTTTTGAATCCCTTAATGTGCTTGTCTAGCTCATCTCTGCTATCTTTTAAATCAGGTTTGTACATATTTCAGCATTGAGATCCATACACCACAATATCAACAGTTCTGGTTTTCATTAGAACCAAAATACTTTGCTGGCAGATACTAATTTTTCAAATACAGCTGTAGTTCATTGTTTTTATACAGACTTTCTTCTAATCTGTTTACTGATACTATTTCACCAGTATGTGTTTTCCTTGCTCTTATTTGTTTCCAGCTGCTCAATTTGACAATATTGTTTGCATCCTTGTTAGCTACTTAGTGTTTGGCACTGATTGACTTCCATGTGGTTTTGGTTTCCTAGTCTTCTGTTTATTTAATGTTCAACACAGGGTCTTCTAATCCTGACATCTGCAGTTTTACTCTTAACAAGCCCATTTACTTCAAAACTTTGCTGTTGTTGTATTCGCTTGTGTCACCATCCAGTGGGATAGTTATTACTTTGCTATGTACCTGTTTTTGTCATTTGTGATCACTACTAAGGTTCCCTGCTTTGTGTTATTTTGGTTGCTCAAATTTGGTATCCATAACTTCACAAATTGGTTGCACGATAGCAGAGACCAGAAATTCTAAACATTATCAACAATAGTTGGAAATTGTGGAAAAGGGAATTCATGAAGAACTGGAAAGGTTTTAACTCCATTAAATCCTTAAGCATAAAAGGACTTTTATTAGACATTTATTTTCAAGTCCCTTAACATAAGGTTGAAATGTATAGATACATGCTTCTTGAACTTTTCTTTTGGCAACTCTATGCCTTCCTTATGTACCTGTGTTCTAGTTTAGCAGGTAGCAGATGGAGAGTGAGGATGGATATAATTTCCAGAAACTTGGTATGCACCAAGGGAAGAAAGGAGTTTGTGAACACTAACTCATTACCAAGACTCATTAACTGTTGCCAGCTATAGCACCAGATAGCATGAGAGGTGCTCAGATGCTTATGGTGAAACTTCAGCAGTGTAGGTGGGCTTACTACTACTTTTAAGTTGTTTTCATTATTTTGTTGCTATTTTATTGTCTTTGCCTTTGATACAAATCAACAGTCATGTGAATTGTCAGTTGTGAAAAGAGTTATGTAGCTTTTGATTGCATTTTTAAATTCTGTAGCGATTTGTGTAAATTATGCTTACTCTCCTCTGTACCTCACTATTCATGCAGCATTCCTCCTGTACGAATAGTGAATTTCTGTAGAGTACTACTGGAGCCAGGAGGAAAGCATGGAGAAGGAAGGGCTAAACAGAAGCTGTTTCTTAGCAGTAACTAAGAGATCTGTGTTTCCTGTCTACACCACAGGTTGCTAAGTTCTCAAATGAAAGTCTCAAGAATTGTTCTTTGAAACACAGGAAAGGAACTGTTAGTTTTTAAAGACAATCAGATACAGCTCAGTCTTCCTACTTTCAGGCTGTCCTAATTAAATTTTGGTGATAGTGAGTCTTTAGAACAGATTGCCATATAAATATTAAAAAACCCAAAAACTCCAGAAAGGAGGAAAGAAAAGGTGATTGCTGTGACTAATGGAGTAAAATCTTGAAAAATGTGGTCTTAACACTGTACCATGTGGTCATGGAGTGAGGATGGTGCTGCTTCCTGACGAGTGGAGTTAAACAAGGCTGTGCTGCACTGCTGAGCATGAGAAACAATGTGCCAGTGTGAGGCACAAGGCTGTGTTGTGTTGTACAGAAGTGAAGGCAGAAGGTGTCATTTCTCATGGTGCATGCTTGGAGAGATCAGGAAAGGGAACTTCTGCAGGCATTTCTCATGTCTGTGTCCAAAAATAGCTCCTGAGAGTTAAACTCATGTACTTTTTCAAGTCGAATCACTGTTCCTTCTACCACTAATTGCCCAATCTGACAATGTGACATTGAACCATAGCATTTTATGATTGAGTTCAGTGATTCAAAACACAGCATAAAGGAAGTTCCTATTTCATTACTTGAACAATGTGGTTTGCAGGCTTCCGGACAGGCCTGGGTGTCTGAAGAGCCTTATGAAATGGTAAACAAGCTTGGATTGGTCCTGTATGACTCAAATACTTGAAAAAATGCTCCAGTAGTTTGAGCCTTATTCTCAGGATCTTGAGTATTATTTTATGAATAATGCAAAAATATTACATATTAATAACTAGTAGTAATTTATGAGATTCTTAATTGTGAGCTTGAGATTGTGGCACTACTTCCTGTTGATGTTTGCTGCTTAAATACAGTTAAATATGTTAAATACTTTATCTTAGACCAGAGTTTGGTGTCTTTCGGATCTGACACCTGTGTAAATCCTAAATTATTTGTTTGCACTGATAAAGTTGATATTTACAGTGAACAAGAACAGAATTTGAACACTGTATGAGGAAGAAATGAAAAAGCTGCAGTACTAAACCCAAACTTCCTGTTAGCTTAGCATTCTTGATCTTTTGCAGCATCAATAGCATTCTTCATGACAAAACAACACACAGGTTTAAATTTGATTTATTGAAAATCAGTTTTGCATAATTATTCAACATCTGCAAGTTTTAAAACATTTAATTCTGCATAAAAAGTCCATTAAGAAAAAAAAGTAATTCATATTCTCCTTTGTAAATTTTATACAGTCAAAAGCAATCTACTCTTCAAAATCCAAGTACAATGTTACTTAACTGCAAATTTGAATACCAAATCCTTCACCTATCATAAACATATTCCAGCTGCCAAAGTCAATGAACCTTTCTAGTTATTCCTGCTTTCATTTTCTCTAGTGGACCTTGAATGAAGAGCAAATACAGTCAGAGCTCTTAGTTGCAAAACAGTAATTTCTTCCAGATGAACTCTGCTGCTGATGTTGCATTTTCCTTCTCCCAGAGATCGCTGCTTGTAATGGGAGACGCTGAACTGCAGCAGTCCTGCATCTCTGATCAGAGCAGGCTGCATCCAGTAGCAGGTTAAACTGGGACACCAAACGGTTTTGCCACTGATGTGTAACTATAGAGAGGCACAGCTGGGAAACCCAATCCCTTCAGGTGCCCTTGGAAAACTTGGCAGAGCTTATCTGTTGGAGTTCTAAGCTGAAATCTTGACTCTAGTAGCTTGGAGAGCAGAGGTAGATGTCTTAGTCACAGCTTCCCAGAGCTGGTTCAGCATTTTGCAGATGGTTTGGAGCATCACACATGGTGATGCAAGCAAAGGTAACAACATGGTATAGTGCTATTGGGAGAGGGACAGGGAAATGGCAGGAAAATGTTACTTGCTACTCTAGCTGAAAGAATTGCTTTTTTCCTAGACATTGTTCTTATCATAGAAATAAGCTTTCAACTTAGGCAGTTTAGAATAGAAAGCATCATATGTAAGTCAGATACACAAAACCTTAAAGGGGTACAGTCTTATTTTGGACACAGCTTTGCAGAAAGATGTAGTAGCTCTCTATAACAAGTTCTGTAATAATAATACTTGTGCTTATAAAAACTATTATAAATATTATTGCTAGGTCCTCCTGTCTGAAGTTGAAGCTGAAGTGCTGTTTCTATGTTCTGTAGCCCTTGCTAGCATCTGTTTCATTTGAACAATGTATTTTTTCAATGCATCTATTGACCCTGTTTTTATTCATAAAACAACATTTAATCACAGAAAGTCTCAAAGTTGCAACTCTGCCATTCATACAGATGACCCCACAACAGGCACAACACTACTACATATACTTTTTTCCAAACACTTTTTTTTAAAAGTGTTTTTAATAAAGTTTTTTTTAAAAAAAAACTTATGGTGAAATGTAGTTAACACATTTATACAAGAAGTTCCAATGACTTGGCACGTTGTAAAATTTATTCTTGAAACTACTAAAAAAAAGTTAATTCTCACGCACCAGGAGTTTTGGCAATAACTGTACCCTCACTACACTGTTAAAAGCCGCTTCATCCAGGTATTATGAATTTCTGATTTAGTATTAGCTTTGCCTTAGTGCTACTACATATTCAGTTGATCATAAAACTTGCTGCTCCTGCGATTTGTGCCCTATTTAGATGAACAGCTAGGTACAGAAACAAGGGTTGTATGAAGAGTGTACTTATATCGCTGAAAGACTTGTGAGGGTGAGCAAAAAGGGAAAGTTTAGGTAAACAGCTTTGGTTTTATATGCCCATTTAAGTCACCTGTTATATCAGTCATACTTGTAATAAAATAAAGTGGAAAATAAGAGGGATTTTGAAACTACAACAGTCAGTGTTTCTTTTGGCATATCAGAACACCCCCTACCTTTATTAAAAGGAAAAAACATGAGAAATTACTTTTTAAAAAATTATCTATTACATGAGGTTACAGTAACTAAGAATTTGAAAAGCATACTTTAAAGTGTGCCTTTATTTGTTTGTAATACCATATAGTCACTTGTCTCATGTAATGGCCAAAAAGGAAAATAGGATTGTGCAACTACAGGACAGAAGGATTTATGAAAAAGAATTGTACCTATTTTCTCCAACTGTTTTTCAAAACTGCCTCAATTTCACATTGATGGTGCGCTTTTTTTTTTAAAGTGCTGATATTAGTCATCTGTTATAAAAAGAGGATCTCATATTCTTACATAGTTAGCCCAGTGTTTCTCCATGATGCCAAAGAAATAAAAACTGAGGATTTTTAAAAACATGTAATTTTGAAGAAAACTGACAGTAACTACCAATCCTGTAAACTTAGGCACATGTAAATTTACTCAGTATTTAACAGCAACTAAACCAATGTCTAAGTTACTACTTAAACTTTTATGTGAAAATGAAGAAAATGACAGTTATATTAACATTACTTTGCATATGCACCAAGTGTGCTATGCATTAAGTAGGCATTAACAATCATTAACAAATCCTACAAGTACAAAAAAAAATAGTTAATAGTATTTGGAAAAATGGGAGAGTTTGGGAGGAGGCATTATGTTCATTTTAAAAAAAGTAAACAACAAACCACCACAAAAAACAAGAGAAAACCCCTATACACAAAACAAGACCAGCACTATCACATCCAAAAAACCCAGCATGAATTGCAAACCTGATTTTTACTGTCTGTTCAAAAGAATCTGAAAGGTCTTTAGTTTCTTTGCTCCCCTTCTCCCCCATACCTGTTATACTGTTACGATCATAATATGAACATTAATGAATATTAAGTTCTACTTTTCCTCTTATCTTCAAAGAGACTTTTCAGCATGTAAACCTGAACAGCTGATACCACCACCATTACTCCCAAGTTGACCATGGACCAGAAATTCACTCTGTCAAAGTTGCTTTCTTGTATGTTTCTGTCACGGGCCTCAAATGCTCTGAGCAGGGTCTGAATCTGGACACTTTTGCTTAATCTGGCTTTGACACTGTTGATGGATTCCTGGTAAGTAACAAAAGAGCATTTTTAGAAAAAAAAAATCACCTGAATTAAGTGTACAGCTTGCAGCACATACAAAAGTATGTAATTTAATTTCTTGACAAGTGGAGAGTTAATTTCATTTTCAAATATACATATCCCATATACATAACCCGTAAGGATAAATGCAGCAGTAACATTTTCTCTGTTTCATATTTAACAAAAATATTTCAAAATAGCTATTCTGGGGAGCGAGATAAGTTTATGATGATAAAGTTCATTGTTACACAATAAGGAAAATGAACACCACACAAGAGCTTTAAACATAAGACATAATTCCTTATTTTTGCCAGAAAATGTGTTCACATTAAGGAATGAAACTACTGAGTGCTCATGTTAGTCCTCATAGAGCTTGCAGGGAAAGTAATACTTGGCTAAGTAAACAATGGATCAAATACTAACCCTAACTTTACAAAAATTACATATTTTATAAGATTTTCAAGGCTCTCAAAGACAAGTTTTGCATTTCCTTTTCTTTTGTAAGAGATACCAGTATGTAAACAAGTATCTATCAAATCCAAGTACTTTTTGTGATTAGTGTGAGTGGGTTTTTCTTCACAATTTTACATATAAATTTTGCTTTTTTCTAAGTGTCTTGATTGCCAAGACCTTGTCAGACTTTCAGATTCATTATTTGGTTTTGTTATTATTTAAAAGTATGTTATACAGCTATAAAATATTTTAAAGATTGTTTCATTATTTAAAGATCTGCATTGTGTTTATGGGAGTAATAATACTGGACCAAGCAATCCTTTGCTTCTACACTAATTTCAATATTTAATGATCATAAAGGGACTAAGAGCTTTGACTCAGCAGTAATCTGAATCCTACATCAAACAGGCTCAGCATACAGTTTAAGCAAACATAACCACTCCATGTCTGCAAAGATGAACCTGTAGTTTATGTAAAGTAACTCTCATTCTGTTTGAAAAGATGTAATAAAATTTGGGGGGAAAAAAATCTAATATAGTTATATCTAATATACTGAGGATAGAAACGGTAATCCATACTTCTGCAAAGAGATGATGAAGAGGCTAACACAGTATTTTATCTTTAAATGTGGATAAAAATTATGCAGTAATTCTAACTACATCATTAGGGCTAAAAAATGTTTTAATGCTCAAAGTATTCATTTCATTGCTGCTAGGGAAGAATGTCTCATTTGAGTAGTAGGAAGAAAGAAAGCTGAATTGGAAATCAAGTGACTGAGAGCTAGGCAGTTTTTTCTTGCTGATGAAGGGCCTATTCTGAAAAGATCTCAGAGTTTCTGTGTGTAAATGAGATCTATGGTACTAGACTTCCCATTCTAGTAAATTAATATTTGGAACTGGACTACATTCCAGGATGGTGCAACAGACCAAGGCAGAATGGCTGCATGATGTTGAGGTTTTTTCCAAATACTCTTACATCGAATATAATGAAAGATCAAATACTAACCAGAATATCTTCCAATTTCATGTCTAGGAGATCTGTGCCTGTAACATACTTCTTCCAGTCTTCCTCATCTTGACCATCTTCTCCCATATTGTCCAGGATCAATTCAAAGAAAATCACCTTTTCAGAAATGGTACTAAATGTGTTGTCAAAGCAGAACATGTAATCTCCATCTTCTGTTTCCACCCTGTGTATATAAGCAAAACATGATTATCTACACTTCCCGTGCTCTTCTCAAAAAGTCAGTTTTTGTAAGCACTCCTTTCCCTTTAAGACTGACAGTTGTGCACTTGGAAATAATCAAATCTTCTTTTTGTATAAAAAATAAGAACTCTAAAGACACCTTACAGATTTCAGAGTCACAGCAAAACCATCCCACTGACTCCAAAGGCTCAAAATGATGAAGACAGCAGCTTGCTTTCATTTTTTGGGGACTTGGAATCATTGCTAATCATTTTAAAAATGCACAATAAGTGGAATTCTTATGCAGTATAGTGAAATTACAAAAAATATTACATATTTTGACTAAAGGACTGTAAAAATAGGGCACTTTTAGCTTCTTATTTCACATGATCTTTTGATATTAGATATTGAGACCTTTTCAACTCCATAATATTATCACTGAATATTAACAGCTATTGTTACAGCAAAAATACCCTTCACTTCATGGTACCATTAATGTAAAAAGCATTCAGTGTTTATAAAAGGAAAACTGCTATTCTCAAACTGTCCTATTAGAAAGTCTTTTGTAATACTTAGGAATTTAAAGTACTCAACTTTCATTTAGTTATATTTGCTAAAGAAACAAAAAAGTTCTTTATGTAACACTTCCGAGTTTGAAGATTTTAAACTTACGTATGAACTCCATCTGATTTTCTTTCATCAAAAACTAGAGTTTCACCTTTCGGGGACAGCAGATGAAAATCAACATCTAATCCTGCTCCATCCAGAACCTGTGAAACAAACAAAAATAACCAACCTCTGACCAGCAGAATTCCTGATTGCATTGCTGACAGCAGCATTTTTAGGGAAGGCAAACGTTTTCAGGTAAGGGAACAGACGTATAAAGAATCTGAAAGATTAATCTGTCTGGTCAGCTGACACCAAATGAACTGGAAACAGATGAAAAAATGGTTCAATCTAAAAGCACTTTAGCAATTTCAGAATCTTAAACTAAATGTAATCTAAACCTGCCAGGCTGGGCTTATACTGAACCGTTCCCTAATTACTTTTAAGAATGGATTCAGTTTTATCAACAAGCAGGTTAGACACCCTGTAAAAATGCCAAAAAGAGATGGCTAAATGTGGCATTTTTATGGGTGATATCACTGATTGGCAAGTACCTGCACTAGTCCCATTTCAGTGGTAGAATTGTTCCAACAAGTCACTTTTCTGTATATACATGTTACACATATTTGTACAATATGTGCTGTCACCCCTAAGACCTCTTTGTTGGGTGAATTAACTGTGTTGAAGACAGGACCAAACTTCTTATGCCAATCAAAGCTTTACCACAAGACCTCACCTTCTGATGCATATTTAACGTCTGAACTCTGCCAGGGCAGTCTCTTTTCCCAAAGGCAGAAGGAACTGAAGGCGTTTATCTTCCTAAATTCTTGGAAGGTGTCTACAGCATTACAAAGCTGTGCAGCTTTAGCTATGTAACACAGCTACAGTTGTATCACACCTACTGTGTCTTTATGGGAAGGTAGTAATTGCGTAAGGGGACAGAGAGGGATCATTTTTATGTCATTACTTAAATCTGTGCTAGGGGAATTTTTTGTTTGCTTGTTTTCCAGTGAGCTTTTTGAGTATAGCAGACGGCTCCTGCTGAAAAGGAGAGCAAAGTTTACACTGACTCAAACTGACACTGAAGACACTTTAAAAAAAAGATAAAGGACAAAGAAAATTACTAGCTAACAGCTGATCACATTAAAAATCATACATATTGACATATCTTTAGGGCTATGCTCCAGTCTAGACACCCAGAAAAGAACCTTTGTATTAGCATAGGGTTTACCTTGTCTTTGGAGAATGACCTGCATCCTATCTTAAATATTCTTATGCTTTAGCCACTAATATAATTAAGTACAAAATAAATCTATTTGCAGTAATATACAGACCTCCTTTTCTACACATTCAAATAGAAAACCAAATCATTACCATTAACAGTAGTGCTAAGAAATTTATGCCTGAGTAGAAATAAGTTATGTATATGATGTTACACAAGTCCTTTCTAAAATAATGTCTTTATTTAGCTTATGATCAAACTACAGTCTTACTCTGTGTAAAATAAATTTCTGTTTGGCTTAGACAGGGCTCTAAAAAAAGCATGAACACCTCTTTTTCCATTCTTGTTCAGTTCTGCATGTAGCAGTGTTAGAAATTAGAAAAAAACATGAATTTCAGCTTTGTCTTTCAGTTGGGAAACAGAGGGGAAAAATAGATGGAGGGGGAAGAGAGAGAGATCCTGGCCCACTTTGAGGCACAGTAAGAGGGTGGGAGACTATTCAGTGCAGCTTAGCTCACTGTACCTATTTTACTGAAAAAAGTCTTTGTTTCAAGGAGAAAAAATAGTTTGAGATCGAGATCTATTCCAGACATCTCTGGGAAACTCGACTCTTCTCAAGAAGGACTTCAAAATCGTTATGACAGTCTGTTAAATTGGGCTGTTTCGGTGAAACTTTCGTCATTGAGATGAAAGGTGTTCAATATCAGCACAAAGATAGGCAAGCACAGGGTTTGCCCATCAGCACAATATTCCTTGTGCTTTAGAGCTACAACACAAGGTCACAACCGTGAACTTTCCACATTTTGCCCTGTTAAAGGATGGTGACTTGAGCTCCCCTAAAGTAGAAACAAAAAACTCCCCCAAACCACCAAAAGAACCTATTAGAATAATTGAAAAGGCCGCTAAGTTAGTTTTGAACTCCCGAAGGCAGAATTTCTACCAGAGTACACTTCCACCGTGGCTTTGCGGGCAGAGCCCGGGCTCGGGGCAGGGCACCGCGTCCCCGGGCAGGCAGTGCCCCTCAGGGCCAGGGCTGCGGCCTCGGCAAGGCAGCACCGAGCAGGGCCGGGCGGAGCCGCCCCACGGGGGCCGGGCACACGGCCCGGACACGGCGGCGCCGCCGGCACGGCGGATGCGGGACCTCAGCTCCCCTGGGGACAGCCCGCGGAGAGACGCCCCCTCCCGCCCTGCCCGACCTGGTACTCGAGCTCCAGCGAGGCCTCCTTGCGCATGGGCTGGTAGAAGCACTCCTTGCGGCCAGCGGGCAGCGTGAAGGTGAAGTCGCTGTCCAGGGAGGGGCTGAACTCGGCGGCGCGGGGCGGCGGCAGCAGCAACGCGAGGCACCCGAGCGGCACCAGCAGCAGCCGCGGCCCCATCGCGGCAGCGCCTCGGAGCGCGGAGCCCCCGCGCGCGCACGCACCGAGGGGCATGGCGCCCCGGGGGGCGGGCCCGGCATCGCCCCGCCCCCTCCGCACATCCGCACCAATCACCGCCCCGGCAGCACCGTGCCCCGCCCACCCACAGTGCACCGCGGCGGCACGCGCCGCTCCCGCCCCCAGCGCGCCGGCGGCGGGGCCGCGCCTGCGCCGTGAGGACCCCGCGCGGTTCGAGCGCGGCGGGAGCGGTGCCGGGCGCTGCTGCGGCGGGGACGGGGCGGTTCTGCCGCCGATACCGGCACCGACCCGCTCGGAGCCGAGGTACGGCCGCCAGCGCCCCGTGCCGCAGCTCTCGGCCAGCGCGGGCCCCTGGCTCGTGGTCCTGCGGCGCTCCCCGCCCTGGCTGTGGTGCTGCCCGTCCGCCCGGGGCCGGTTCGCTTGCGTCTCTCGTTGCGCTGGTCACGGGCAGCGAGGCAAGTTTTGTGCGTTCGCGTGTGCGCCGTTCGCTTCTCGGGCTCCCGCCAGGTGCACGGCACTGCCAGGTCTCTGAGATGCGCTGCGTGACAGATTTTTGGCAAGTAATGTATGGCACGTTTTTCCAGTTTTCATATATGGCAAGTCATGAAGCTTTTTGTACTTCATGAATGCATACAGAACTCCTCATAAAAGAGACAATTTGTAACTTATCTAGTGAACATAGGAAGGAGTAGTGTGTGAAATGTACGTCTACATTTGGAAATTCGGTTTTTTCTTTATTGTATTTCCCCCTCGTAAACTGTTGGGTTTTTTTGTTTTGTCTTTTTGGTTTTTTTTAATTTTGCAAATAGTTTTCATGCCTATTTAACAGCGTTTTGATATTCAATATTACTTTAGCCCTATGCATGTTACCAATGGAGTGTAGTATGTGGACTTGCTCTAAAAGTGGTGCTGATGACCTGCTCGCAAATGTGCAGTCACTACAGAACCAGCTGAGGAGAACTGAACAAAACCTCCAGACTGTAGAGAAAGCACTTTCCAGGTATGAGCGTGTCTGGGAATGAGACCCTTCTGTCTCTTGTAGTGTGACTCGTATTCTGTGTGATGGATTACTGCAATTAGCTCCTTTTGTGCTTTTTGTTTCAATAGTCATTATGAGCAACCTAATAAAGAAAAAAGGAATGATGACTTTTTTCTCTCCCTCCAAACACTAGTACAAGTGAACATTACAGCTGCTGCTTCGATGAGGTGATAGACGTCCCTCTGGAGGACTTTGTACAGCCAAATTACAGTTGTCAGGGCTTTTCCAGCTGTAAGAAGAATTATGGTAGGACATCTCACCAGGATTTTCAAGGAAAATCCAAAGTAAGTATTTTTCTTCATTGCTTTTTTTTATTACTTTGGCTTTATATTCTTTGCTATGTTTATGAACATTTTTGGCTGCTGAGCTTGGAGTAAATACACTGTAACATCGGACAATGGTATCAAGTGAGCACTCTTAAACATAGCATCACTTGAGTACATTTCTTCGGGAGGTTCTGCTCCCTCCTTTCAGTACTTGAGGCTTGTAAGAAAGATGGGGACAAAGTTTTTAGCAGGTCCTGTTGTGGTAGGACAAGGGGTAATGACTTTCAACTGATCTAGATATTATAACAAGTGTTTTACTCATGGGAGTGGTGCAGCACAGGATCAGGGTGCCCAGAGCTGTGGCAGATCCCCCATCCAAGCAAACAGTCGAGGTCAGGTTGGTCAGGGCTCTGAGCAAGTTATCTGCTTCAGATTGTCCTTGCTCATTGCAAGCTGATTGGAGTAAATGATCTTTAAAATTCCCTTTCGACCCAAACTGCTTTTGCTTCTATGATGTATTTTTATGTAAGTATATATGTCTGTATATGTAAACAAATGTATTTTTATGTCTAGTCTTATTCAGTATCCACAATTTTGGACAAAACTGTGGAAGAAAATGAAGATCTTCAGGAGAAGTTGGTTGCCCTTCATGAGCAAAATGCATCTTTGACTTCTCAGAATCACCACCTGAAGGACAGAGTGGAAACAATGAACTTTGAATTGATGCAATCAAAAACAAAAGTATGTATCTTTAGTATATTCATCAAAGAGAAACACAAACCCCAAGACACCCAGTGACCATGATTTTTGAGTTTAGAATTCCAAGCAGAATGTGCTGGGTTTTTTCTTATCTTAATCTGTGTAAGTTTAATATTTAGTATATATTTAATAATCAATATTAATCTTGGACAGAATAGTTTGGAATCTATTTCTCTGTGGACAAAACAACTGTTTTAATTATTAATTCCATCTACTTATGTTCCAAAGTTTAGTCTAAAGACAGTAAACCACAGAATGAAAAATACACTATGAAAGAAAATAGTTCAGTAATGCATGAAGTACTGTACATTCATGTGTCTGAGACATTAATGGGAATAATAATGGCACAGTAGTCATTTGTCAGGGAAATTAAAATAGTTGGTCTCTCAGGTTGTGTTAATATTGCTATTTTGAAAAAAGTAAAGATTAATTAGAAGGGAACATTGTGCCTAATAAATCATTACTGATTTAGTGTACATTTCTCTGTACAGGTTTGTTTCAGGACAGCTATGTTCTTTTATTTGGTTCATATATAATATTCATAAAACATAGCTATCCTTGCTGGTTTTTGTTTAAGAAATGTTATCTCCAAAACAGTAGAAATAAATAGATAAATAAAATGTTTGACTGCCTGGCACTGAAAGCAGAAATAGTTGGATATAAACTTCTGGGGAAAAGTGAGAAACAAGATCAACCTATAAAGAAATCATTTTGCTAGATAGAATATCGCACTGGAACTGGAAGGAATGTTAAATGAGCAGAAAATTGGACTTAAGGTGCTGTAGATGAACAAACATAATTTACAGTAGGGTTAAGGGCACTGTCATTCAGTAAGCAGATTGTTCTTCTGCTTCTCACCTGAATATATGCAAATGTTAATGAAACCTCAAATATGTTTGTATTTCAGATTTCATATCTTGAGTCCACTTTAGCTGCACACTTAGTCAGCATTCCGAAGTTGAAAGAACAGATTGCAAATTTGGAAGCAGAAGTTTCAGCTCAAGATAAAATTCTGAAGTAATGTGTACTTTTAAATCAATATTTCACTGTTATCTTCCTGCTAGTCCAATCTCTTTTTAGGGATGATATAATTTCTAGTACTGTGTGGGTCATGTAATCTGGGGTCTGAAACTTTAATTTCAAAGCTGTTTATAGGAGGAGGGAGGTGGTTTAGTTTGTACTGAATATACTTCAAGAAACAGAGAAAAAAATAGTGAAGACTGGTAAAATAAGCCGGTTTTTAATATGTGCTGAATAGGAATGTGCCCTTACAGCTGGATAGAGTGATTGTTTGCTACATGACCACGTATACTGTCTTGTAGCAAGCATACATATTTCTGAACACTACTGTGCTCTTTGTAACATAAAGGATTCTTTCTTCATTAATACATTAATCAAGACAAATGGCCAAATAAAGCTGATGTAAATGCTGATCAGAGGTGTCAGGAGGACATACCTGATTGTTAATTTGCCTTACAACCTCATGTTATGAAATATTAAATTAGTATTTCTGTAGTCTGTTGTCACAAAAAAACCCAAAACAACTTATATTAAGTTTATAGTGTTCTTTCCCAGTCACACCTCTTGGCAGAGAAAATATGATTTCTGTGATCAGAGCTCATGACACAAAGTCAACTCTCTATGTCCTTGGCAGTTGTGACACTGGTGCCTCATCAATTTAAGTCTTAGACACCACTTCATAGTCCTGGGGAGTCTGGAAACTATGGGTGTTCCTAACCTGGTTTTGGGAGTTATAGCATGTTTGTCTAGCACTGCTGGAACATTGTGTGCAATAAAGAACAACAGAAATCTGTTTTCTTTACAAGAAGTTCTTATTTTTTTCTTATGCTTTGTTTATTTGCTAGAAATGCAGAAGATAGACTAGATCAAAATCAGAAAACAGCAATGGAAAGAGAACACATTTTACAAACATATCAAAACTGCTATAAAAGTCTGAAAATTGAGTTAATTGAACAAAGCAAGCAAGGAAAGAGGTAACTAACTAATTTTAATAAATGGAGTATAGAATAATAGAGCATAAGTGTTTATTTCCATTGGCAGTTGTTTCCTTTGTGGAATCAAATTACTTTTCTGTTTGAAGTATGTTATTTTTTTAAAAAGGGGAAATTCTGTGGGAAGGTACTGATTATTTAAATGGGCACATTAAAAAGCTTGAAATTAACTGGTAGTTGCAGGCTGATAGCACACACTAGTACCCAGTTTATCAGCTGTTTTTTTCCTTCAGAATGGATGTACTGCAGTGGAAAAAAAGAATTTCTGGAATTATTTTTGTCTTTGTCTTGCAAGAACCTGCAGTGTGGGCTCAGTCATTGGTATTCAGCAGTATTCCTTGGTGTGAGGAAAATTATAAAATAGTAACTTAATAAAGAAAACATTTTTATGTTATCCTTAATCTTACCTGTCTATATGATACTGTTGAAAAGGGTGCTGTAATTCCATCTCAATCCCCATCTCCCTTTCCTGTTGCCTCCTTTAGTCTAGTGGATCTGTCATTACTGGGAGGGTTAGGGAATGTGACTGTTGGAAGTTGCTATGAACACTCCTATCACCTCCAAAATGTAATTTTAAAGAAGTGATGGAATAAATAAAAAGATCTCTACCTTTCCTATTAATTTAATTGCATTACCTGGGGCAAAAAATTACCTGAATTAATGGCTTGGGAAAGCATTTCTTGAACCTTTTAAATGCAAACTCTTTGTTTGACTTGTGCCTCTACCTATGAAATTACCTCTAACCTTTTTATGGCAAGAAAATATGAAATACTGTGGGGCTTGCACTACTGGTTGAAGAAATGTTTTGCTTTATGATTGGTGTTCTTTCAGAGCATGTTGGGTTGGAACTAGCTATACTTATTTACTAGTCGTAAATATTTCCATAAATATGTCAGAATAGCTGACCTTCTGCCAGGGGTTAAGTATGATATAATGGTTAGTATCAACAATTATTATGGTTTACTTTTAATCATTAATTGCAACAACTTACTATTCTTTACCCAGGCAAACTGAAGTGCTTCAGACTAATGCTATTTTGTTCTGAAATGCTTTTCTCCCCTTCTCTAAATATTTTTGCCATCTCCAAATGGGCACTGATCCTCAGACTGAGAGACATCAATCTGAGGGTTGGCTGTACTTAGATGAGGCACTGCCCCATCCCCAGCCCCCTTAGTGGAAGAGAGAAATGTTACTGAGCAGCATCAATTCTTATGTGCCCATGCTGGCTGTCCTGCACAGACTGCACACCTGAGCTGTGCTGAGATTACTCTGCCAACCAATGAGTAATGACAGGGGAAGGGGCAGTGGTGTGGAGTGATAGAGGGAAGCAGTGGGAGTCTGGGTTGTTTCTTGGAACAGAGCCTCATGAGTTATCTGGGGCTTGGAAAGTTGGAAGAAGAAAGGAAGTACCTGCAGCAATTACTGTAGTAGTTGTTTTTATTAATTGGAGAAAATAGTTACATTAATGGCTGGAGTTTGTGGGTTTTAAAATTGGTTTGCATCTTTTCCTTGGCAGAGCCCAACAGCAAAGAAATGAAGCTCTGTTGAATGTGGAGGAGCTGACAAGAGCTTTCACCAAGTTAAAAGCAGAAATAACGGAAAAACTAGAAAAGGTGAGAGGTTTTTCTTCCCTTGTATTTGCCATGGTGTTAAGATATTTCTTCCAATATACCAGGCAGCTAATAGCAACAGGTTCATCAGTGAGTCAATTGTTTCCACTTGTTGGTGGCAAAATCCTAAAAGAGGTGAGACAGGGTAAGCAACTGTTTGTGGTGATTAAATTCAGTGATATAGTTTTACACTGTATTTGTCTGGATTTTTGCAGATACTTTGGAGTATCCTTATACAGCTGCTGTTTCTTATGTCTTCTGCTTGCCAGCTGGGAAGTTTGCATTTTAAAAATATAAGATCTTTTTAAAAGCTGTTATTCCTCAATATGTATAAGCTGTTCAGTGAAACATCTGCTGAAGAAGAGCTAAGATGAAAATGAAGTCATCTCCCAAAGTATTGGTTATCAGAATTGTTAATCATTCCTGCCTTGTGGAAGGAGAAAATATAGTCAACTCTTACAGAGATTTTCTTTTTGTTAGACCTCTCTGATTGTGGAAAAAGGTTGCCAGCCACAAATATGCCCTAAAATATTAATTTTTTCCTGAATGACAGAAAAAGAAAACTTCTTTGCCTCTTTCTTTCTCTTCATAATAGTGAGCAATAGTGTTACCTACTGGATCACCAGAAAGAGCATAGTGTTCATAATATTATTTTTTAAATAGCCTCTTGACCATGGAAGCTTAGTTAATTGCTGTACAGTAATGAAAAAAATTGCTTTTTAAGGCTAAAGCTGAAGAAGTAGTCTTGGGAGAACGTTTAATTAATTGTGAAAAAGAAAAAGAGAAGTTGAATGAAAAGTGTATCAGCTACAGAAAGGATGTAGACATCCTAGAAGAGCAACTAAGGTAACACAAAGGCTTTTAAAAATTTTCTGCACAGTTATTTTACAAGAAATTACACGTTGCAATTGTCACTGTGAATGTTCTGCTCAATTAATATAGTTCAAAGCAATACATTCCTACTTGTTTTCCGTAAGTAATTTTTAAACATTTAAATCCCACATGCTTGCTGCCTCCTATTCCCAGGGAGAAGCTCCCCCGCAGGCCTTCTGGGGCACTTGTTCCCTGGGTCTCTGGTTGATCCTGAGGGCCTGGGCTGCTCTGGCTTGCTGTGTACCTGTCTGTGTACCTGTCTTCAGGTCATTTTGTCAAGAGTGGGCAGTGTATGAGCACCCTTACATTAGCTAGAGTCTCCATAGTAAGTCTCTGCTACTAGTGATGAAAATGCCTTTTAAATGTCTTTTTAGACAATTAAAAGAAGAGAATCACAGCACAAAAGAAGAAATTAAAGCTCTAGAGGCAAAGAACACTGAAATTATATCAAAGCTGAGTCAGTCTGATCAGAAAATCATCAAGCTTGAGAGTGAACTTTCTGAAAAAAAAATAATACTTGAAGAGAAAAATGCTCTGAAAAGTGAAAATGAAGAGCTGAGAGCGCTTACTGCACAGCAACATAACCACTTGAAATTATGTCGTCAAGAAATAGAGGATTCAAGGGAAGAGCTCCACATACTAGAAACCATTATTTCTCAGTTGTCTTTAAGTACATCTGAAGAGGTAGAGTAACTGATATAGTCTTAGAGTGTATTATGTTTTGAATAATTTTAAGGACTGAGTTATGCAAACTTTTAATATCCTGGTATTATGTGTCTTAAAATTTAGATGCCAGTATAACATGAATTAAGGATGCTGTGAAGCAATAAAAGGTTGATTTTTCTGGTTTTTTCTGTTAACTTTTAGTTTAAATGGCACAATTTCAAACACCAGCTATTGAGTTCCTCAACAAAAGAAGCCACCTCTGAATCTTGTGGTGAATCAAGTAAACCTTTGATTGCAGACCTAAGGTATAACTTTCTGCTTACTGAGCTATGGCAAGAATAGGCAGATAATAAGGCTCTGTTAGAGCTAGCATGTAGAAGGAATGTTCAATAGCTGTCTCCTCCTTTGTAATAGCATTCAACTGGCAACGAAAGAAGCAGAAATTCAAAAGCCTGGTGCAAATTTGACTATCTGTCCTGGAGCTGAGCATCTTTCTCATCGTACTGAAGGACAAGAAAATAGCAGACTATGTGACCTTGAAACAGAGCCTGTCAAATTGATCAGAAATCCAGGAGGTAAGCTTGCTGAAATAGCTGTGCAGTTCTGTCTAATTCACAGAACAGAAATGTTCTGCAATTGTTCAGGTTGGTTTTACAGCAGGTATGCATTGGTTGAACAGGAAACATTTTGCCACCTTGGAAACTGTCTTGTTCTCCAGACACAATGTATTTCTTTATTTTGCTGCTTAAGTTACTCCAACAATAGCTGAGCTAGGAGTTGTGTTGAAATGGAATAATGTATTGTTTTTCTTTATGCGCGTTGTGCTAAAGTTTCTGTATTTTTGTTGACTCTTTTCTCTGTATCCTGCTGTTACAGTGTTTCTCTGATTGTTTCTATCATTACTGTTAGGACTGCTCTGTTAAATTACATCAGGGCACCTACATGATATGCTGTCTTTGTTTTCACGAGTTACTGCTTTCAGTTACATTATGGGTTTGCATGTTCTTTTATAAATTAATCTTGAATTTGTTTTTTATACCTTGAGAGAGGAGAAAATGTCAACAGTTGGAACTTATAAGCAAACAGTTTGAGAAGGTGAGGCAAAAATTCCAGAAAGAGATAGAAGAGCTGCGCACGAAACTGATAAAAGCAGATGATGAGAATTCTGCCTTGAGGACCAGCATGGCTCAAAGAACCAGTCAGTTTCAAATCATACAGGAAGACCTACTGAAGAAGGCTTCAAAAACTAGTAGCTTAGAGAGAGAAGTAAGTTTTTAATAGCACTGAAAGGAGTATGCCACTTTTCCTTCAGTTCAATAATCAAAGCTATTGAAGACGATAGTTGTGGAAAAAACCTGCAATTGCCATAATAATTTCAAAATCTGATTAATTTTTAAAAATTCAAACTAAACTTTTCAGCAAGCAGAAAGACTTAGCAGCCTTAATTTGTTAGTTGTCAGAAATACTGTTTTAAAGCTGGTGTAGTTAGTAGACTTTTCTGCTACTACTTTGATTTGTTGTGTGGAAAATACAGTTTTGTTGCTTTGGTGTGGTTGAATTAATGGGTAATCCTAGGAAACAGGTTAAAGGAGCAGTTGTATTTTTCCTCATTAAATGTTATTGTAGTTGCCAGAGATGAACATCATTACCAGAGAGTCACAAAAGAAAAAATGTACGCTTTTCTCAGGATGAATAAATTGAATTGCTAATGTTTCCATTCTGGTGCTAATGTGTTTGTGGAGTTCAGCATAATGGGCTTTGCAGTTTTTTCCTAATAATGGATGAAAGTGTTATAAATATGTCAAGCTATTTCACTGATAATTAATTGGGTAAACTGTAGGTAAATTGTTCTGAATCTTTCTCTGTAAGTAATAAAATATAATAGTTCAACAAAATCAATCAGTTTATTAAAAAATTACTATAATAGTAGCTAAAATGGAATTGGTGATAAGAAAGTGCATACAACTACTTGAATAAAACTGAAGCAGTGGTCCACATGCTGTTTTGTGCCATATTTAATTTCAGGTAAGAAAGAAATCTTCTCAGCTTTCTGCACTTGAGAAACAGTTAGAAGAAAAGACTGTTGCTTATTCCACTGCTGCAGAAAGAAATGCTGAGTTGGAACTGGAACTCATGGTAAACTGTTCTCAGTGAGAAGCCACATTTATTTAAAAAGACATAAAAGTTTAATTTGACAGGTAGTATTCCCTGTATTCAAAATGTGTGGACTTTCAAATCTGCTAAATAATCTCTGCAGATTATAGGAACACATTTTATTTGAAATTAAACATCCTTTTTTCCCTGCCCTTGAATGTGTAAGTTATTAATGAACATTATGTTTTCCTTGTGGTCACATATGCAATGAAGATCTGGCTCTGTTGAATTGCCATTTGTTTCAGTGAAATACATATAGATTTGTAAATTAAAAAGTCTTCAAACTGGTATTTTAAAGATTCCATCTATCCATATGAGCACAGAATTTCTTTTTGTCAGGAGTTATCTGTGCCACAATCCATCTTGTCTCTGTAGTGGCTGCATTTACTGACATTCTGTACCTGTGGTATAGGTGTGACATCCTTTGAGATGACACATGCTCTGTGTAACTGCAGAATTTTGTTTGTTGTTCCTTTATGAAATCTAGAAACCACATGATCAAATAAAATGCTGTTTAATATCACAGCTAAATGTTTTTGTTAAGTCATTGTATTGTTGCCGCTTCCCAGGGAAAAAACAGATGCATTCATGAGCTGGAAACAATTATCAGTGAGGAACATGAGAAAATAACTTCTGGTTTTGAAAATGAAAGGTTGCTTCACCTTGCGCAGCACAAAGAAATGGAGAAACAGATTGACCTAGTAAGACCTTTATCGTGTGGTAGTGTGTATGAGTGTTATACTTGGTAAATTTTTCCTATGTTAATTTATCTTGTACATACAAGACATCTCTATTTTAAAAGTTAATGTTAAAATGCTTTCTTCTCCCTACATTCCCTAATTTTAGTGCATTTTCCATCTAACTAGCTATACAACTTTTCCTCTGGAATATTCATATCCTGCTCAACTGAAGAGAAATAGGGACTTAGGAAAAGTCCTTGTTGTTCTTTGCTCCAAACACACAGAAAACCAAAAAGTATAGCTTCAGTGCCTACTGGGTTTAAAGCATGACAGCTTCTAAAAATGTTCTTGTTGCCTGAACCTCTGCCAATCTGAGCCTTATGAGCATCTGTGCTCAGGGAGAACTGTTGGGGTTTTTTCAGTCTCTAGAGAAGAAATCTGTTTGTCCATGTGATTAGAAATATAACTGTGATTATTTCTAGCTGTTTAAGAAGCGTCTCATCTTTTAGTAAAGAATGTATGCATGTCTCTGTCTCTGCTGGTGGCAGGCAATTACACTCTGCTTCCCTTCATTCTCCTCCGGATTTAAGTTATTAAGTGCTTGGGATTTCTTGTTGATTTTAAGCCTGTGCAATACTGCTGATGGCAGTAATTAATTTTCATTATAAAAATGGTGGGTGAATAGAACTCAATCACACATTTAGATGAATAAATTCTTATTAAAATAATAAATTACAATTTACTTATGGACAGCTTCGGACACAGCTGGAGAAGAAACATCAGCAGTTCATTGAACAAGAGAAAATAATATCTCTTTTACAACAAGAGCTTATACATAAACAGCATCACATCAAATCATTGGATGGGCTGCTAATAGGAAACAGAGAGGTAAGGTTGGCTTTTGACTTTCTTTAAATGCAAATCAAGGGATTAAAAAAAATGGAAAGCATATCCATAAATACATGGGAAAATTGGGGAAAATGAAAGATGTTTATGTTTTTGCTTCTTAATTCTTGTTTGAATAATTGACTGTATCTATTGTAGTCACCAATTACTACTGGTGTCACTGCTACTACTACTACTACTACGTGTTGTACAAATGTTAATGAGCTTCCGGTATTTTCTGTTTTACCATTCCCTTTATGCCTCTGGATTGCCCCTTGGGCTTCTCTCCCTAATGAAAGGAAAGAGATCTGGATAAAGAACAATTGCATCAATCCTGCACTAGGTGGAAAACCAATAATGTTCTAGTATGATAACGTTTTATTCCTTCTAATAATGCTGGATGCTGCAGAATATGAAGAGACATCTCCCAGCAACCAAATTCACTACAGAGTATCATGTGCACAAATACATTATCCAATTGTGTTTTAGATATACTGATCTGCATTTTTTTCCTGATTCTGATTATGAGTTTTTACTAAATTACTTACAACTTTATAACATTAGATTAATGTTACATAATATTAATATGTGGTTCTCTTGAATAAAAATATCTCTAAAAACTACAACTTTATAACATTAGATTAATGTTACATAATATTAATATGTGGTTCTCTTGAATAAAAATATCTCTAAAAACAGGAAATGGAAAATCAAAATGTCAAGAAAAATCAAGGACTGAAGATGCTGGAAAGTCAGTTAACAGAAGAAAAAATCAAAGTTAGTATGCTCTCTGTAATGTTCAAGTAACAGTTTTAAAGTTTACTCTAAGGGTGTATTTCCTTTTATCTTTTCTAGAAAATCTGTTTTGTATCAATTTGACTTAAGTAAATAGTCCAGAAGTAATTAATTTGAAATATTTCTTAATCTACTGTTTCATTTTTTGTTTTCTTTTTTTAAATTAAGTGTGATGAAACCTACAGTAAAAGATTATGCAATGCATAATTTTTAATGCAGTTACTGTAGTTACAAATAGGGCAAACTTGTGCTTATTGTACTCACAAAGTCCAGTTGTCTCATGGAGCTAGTGTTTTATATGCTTTTGGTACACATATGGCATGTATTTTGGATATATGTGATACTATGCTGGTCATGTTTTTAGCCAACTCTAGCTCTTCCTGGTGTTTGATAAACATTTTCCATGCAGCACTTGTCACAGGATTTTAGTAAACTAGTGCCATGTGCGGATTTACCCCAGTCAGGTTTCAAAGTATTAAATCTTCAGGATATCAATGGGAGAAGATTCTGGGGACTTTGCTGATCTCATCTCTTTCTGAGCTTGTGTAGGACCAATTTTCTATCCAACTGGCTTTGTAGTATTTGGGATGTTTTCCAGAGGCTTAAAATTAGGACACATAGTAATTTCTCTTCAAAAAGCTGTTGAATCAGCTGGGGCCAGAGATACAAAGTCCAGTATGGTTTAGAAAACTGGCAGTCTGATTGAAAGAATTAGGCATTCTGCAGCTAAATTCAGCAGAATTCTGATTGATGAGAAATCCTGGCATTGAAACCAAATGCTTAAGAAAAGCTTAATTACTATGCCTTAAGATGTCTGAGGGGTTGTTATAATTTTTATCAGTTCAAAGTTATAGGGTATTTGTTAGAGATTACTCAAACCCAAATGAACATTGAATTCCTTTCCTGTTTGGTGAAACTCAGGCACTGTCTCCCAGTGCAGAAAGGGAAATCATGCTGCTAGGTAACTTTTTGAAAAGAATTGTATTAAGAGCTGAGTGGTGTTTTTGAAAAACATGTGCCAGCTCACCTATGATGATAATTCCAAATTTATTTGTGCAGTTCTATATGTAATGAAACATGATGGGTTAATGATTTAGTATTGACCCTATGTTTGCTTTTAAATTCTAGCTACTGACAAATGCTAGCATAGCTTCTCATAACTATATCACCTGATATAAACACAGTCTAAAGTATTATAATTTTGAATTTCACAAATTATTTTAATTTTTGAATACTATTTCAGTTTTAAAGTTTACTATAATCTCCCATGACTGTTTTAGTACTCTTATGATAAAAATATAGCTTTCTGATGTTTTACACAAAGCTGTCTTTTAATACAGTTTTTAGACCGGTTAATACAAATCACACCATGCAATTTTAAATAATTTATTGCATTCCTCTAGGTGCAACAACTTGAGTCAGCACTAGAAGTATGTAAGGAGGAAGTTGCACTGTATTTGAGACAGTCACAAGAAAATAAAGAGATGTTTGAAAATCAGCTGAAAGAAAGGTCTGAAGAGGTAATAGGTTGTTTTACAACTTTTCTGTATTGCAGAGAACACTTGTTATGATTGATTTAATCTAAAAGTTTGTGTAATGACAACCAATTTGCAACAGCACCTGTGAATGTGAAGTAAGCTGGGAAAAAAAAGATACATTTTGTGAGGGTAAAGGGGAAAATCATAACTCAGAAACACTGGGTAAGTTAAGGGAAAAGAAGCACTAAGATAAATGAGTTGTTGAAAGAAGTAACATAATCAGAGTAATGTGAAACAAAGCATTATTTTGGAAAAAATGGAGAGAGCATAAATTTAAGTGCACAAAATTAATCTGTTTTTCAGCTGTATTATGGGAAAGAAGTTCAGGGCATAAAAAAAATATTTACTTCTAGACCCTAAGTTTTATCATACTTTCCACTACTACTTGAAAGCAAAAGCAAGTTAAATTTTAATATTACAATTAATTTGTATTTGTGGGTGAACTAATTATATAGTAGGCTGCTCATGTCAGTGCTGGCCTGCCTGCTGAGAGAGGCTTTAGTCAAGTGGAGATTGCTGGATCCTGTACAGGATTAGCTTGATGGAAGTTGTGTGGTCCGTGTCACACACACACCTGTGATATTTACTGCTGCTTCCTAAGCACTAAACCCTGTTCTTATACTGCATATGAAGGGACTGGATGCTGTGTGAAACAGCAAGTGTAGCAAGTGAGGCTGTATAAATGTGACCCCTGTTTTCATAAATAAATTCCAGTCACTACTTCCTACTTCTTCTTGGAATGAGTAGTTAGTGATTTCTTTTTTGGGGTTTTTTTCAAGAACATTCCCCCGCCCCTTTTTTTTTTTTTTTTTTTTTTTTTTTGTTCCCCAGAACAGTTGCATCTGGCATTCACCACTAAAGAACTGGACTATTCAACGTATTAGAACAAGTTAGGCACTCAAAATTCCTTTCTTAATTGGAATGACTATTGTCATACAGTCAAGAAGAAATAAAGGGGAGGACTGAGAACAAGATCTCAAGGGGAAAACAAGACTTCCCGAGAAATAAAGAAGACTGGCAGAAAGAAAAGTAGTTCTAACTAAAAATCTGCTATGTATGTTCTTAAAATACTGACAAGTATTTTAAAAACAAGAATCAAAACCTGGGACTGACTGAGCAGTTACTACTTTGTTCACTTTATAGAGCATAACTCAATGTAAATTATGAGGTCTGTTATGTACTATTGAAACTGTAATGCAAGTAAATTCAGACCCAAAAGTTTTATTGAATCACAAGTGTGATTAAGAGAGAATAGCTGATGCAACTGCAAATAAAAATGTTTTATTGTAATGGAAAATGAATGTCTTTTCAGCTTCAGTATTTACAGAGAGAAATAAAAATAAAAGGTCAGACTATTCAGGACATGAGTGAGCAAAATATTCTCCTGCAACAAACTTTGCATCATCAGCAGCAAATGTTACAGCAAGAAACTATTAGAAACGGGGAGCTGGAAGATAGTCAAATTAAACTTGAAAAACAGGTACAGTATGGTGAGAAGTATCTATATAAAATTAACTGCCTTATATATGCTTTCATAATACCTATAAAACCTGAATATTTTTTGGATAACTGAGTTGATGATTATTATTTATATATCTAAAATAAAGAGTTTAGTGGCTTGTTTTATCTTAATCCAGGTTCTGAGCTATCAAAAATTCTAGTTAGTATTAGAGTGGCTAGGTACTTGGAAAATCAAGCCCTAGACTGCTGTTAAGGAAAGGTGCATTTAAATTCAGAAAGTTGAATCTTGTTATATTTTCTAGAAACTATTTGTCTTTCAAATGTGCTGAGCTTTAGTTTTAAATTACACACAGACTATGAAGAAATCTGTTGTGTAAAAACTCTCCCTATGTGAATTGCAAGACAAGAATGTGTATTTCTTTGGTATGCAATTTGAAAGTACAGTAATTTCACGACTATAAGGCACACCCTATTGACTAAAATTTTCCCTCGAACCCGGAAGTGCGCCTTATAGTCTGGTGCGCCTTATCTGATGGACAAAGCGGCGAAATTTGCCAAACCGGAAGTGTGAGCTGTGAGCTGTGGGGGGAGCCGGAAGTGCCACGGCAGCCGGCTGGAGGCGGGCCCGGAGGCCCGCGGCACTGCCCCTGCTGGGTGGAGGCGGGCCAGGGGGCCCGAGGCACCGCCCCTCTCGGGTCCAGGCAGTCCCGGGGCCCCATGGCTGCCGGGTGAATGTGGGCTAGGCGGCCCGCGGCACCCCCCTTCGCCGGTGGAGGCAGTCCTGGGAGCCCATGGCTGCTGGATGAAGGCGGGCCCGCGGCACCCCTGCTCCTGGGTCCAGGCAGTCCCGGGAGCCCATGGCTGCTGGGTCCAGGGTGGCCTGTTGGCTCGTGGCACCGCCCCTGCCGGCTGGAGGCGGGCCCGGGGACCAACAGCTGCTGGGTTGAGGCGCGGCCTCGGCCAGCAACCGCACGGGGTGAGCTGGGGGCGGAGCCTTGCTGCAAAAAAAAGTGCGCCTTATAGTCCGGTGCGCGTTACCTGATCTACAAAGTTGCGAATTTTGCCGAATCCAGGGGGGCACGCCTTATAGTCTGGTGCGCCTTATGGTCGTGAAATTACTGTACTCTTTAAATGCCATTTTAAATAGGTATCCAATTTGGAAAAAGAGCTTCAGAAGCAGAGAGCATGTGCGGAAGAGGAGTTGCGAAAGGTGGAGGAGAAACTGCGCCTAGCTGTTCAGGAGGCAGATTCAGAGAGACAGAAGATGGATGAACTTAAGTGTACAGTCAGGTGGGTTTAGTGTGAGTGAGAGGTGTATTCTGCACCTGGGCATATGGATTAGAATGCTTGCTGCATGAAGTGGTGTTCAGCTGTGGGCTTATACTTCAGTCTCTGTGAGCATAGACTGGAAATCAGAAGGAAAACTGGCTAGTAGAGGCATGACTTTATGGAACAGCTTTCCAATGAATTACTGCATGTCCTGGCAACCTATTTAGCTTTAAGATAACACTTCATAAAGCAGATCAAATCATAACCATATCAGCTTGCTTGTGATTGTAGATAGTACATTCTACAGGAGTTTACTAGTCTTAAAGAATATAGTTTTGATTACAAAAAAAGCCTTCTTAACATGAGTTTTATTTCTATTTTATTTAGAAACACTTGTCGTAGAGCGTGTTGCTTTTGTTATTCCATGGTTCATTTTGTTCTGGTTGCTTCTATTAGACAGATTAAATTAGAGATGGACCGGTGCAAGAATGAACTTACTGGCATGGAAAAAGAAGTAGTGCAATTAAAACGAGATGGTGCAAACAAAGCAGTGCAAATAAATCAGCTGGATATCACTCTGGAAGAAGCAAGATCAGAGCTCAATAAAAAAGCAAATGAGGGTAATTTGGCTATTTTGTTTATATGGCTTCCTTTCATTAAATTATTCCTCTGTATGTATTAGACATTTGTCCTTCCCCCGCCTTGTATAATCAAGTACATGAGTGTCAAAAAATTATGATATTTTTAAACCCAAGCAAAACCAAACCCAAATGAACAACACCCCCACAACCCCAAAAAATCACAAACATTTTCCACATACTTTTGCAAATTTTCACTTTTGAGGTACCTACCTTCACCCCAGGTAAATGTATAAGTGGTTTCCCTGTAAATTGATAATGTACATTCTTAATGTAATAGTCACATGAGATACTTAGCTTTAGTAAAGCCATATGCTATTCAAAAAATGATTCAAAAATTTCTTTGAAAGAAACAGAAAACCCCACAAATCTATGGAAATAACAAACTTTCCAGTTCATCTCCTTCCATTTAGTTTAATTGTATCATTGTTTTAAGCTAGAGAAATACCAGCAATTCTGGTGTTTGTACTTTTCCTAGCATTACATGTTCAGTTACTCTACTGTATCTGTACTGTCTGCTTGGCCAAATGTTTTTAGATATATCCTTGTGTTTCAGGTCAATTGTTGATTATGAACTGAATAAAACTAGCAAATGCTTAGATACCATAATTATTTTTTTATAAGTAATCACTGTTTTTGTAGATTGTCCTAAAAAGTAGTGATACTGAAAATCTATTATGATCACATGTGCTATTGGGTAGTGGTGTTGCATGAAGACCCTGATGTACTGATGATTAAACATTTTCTTTTGTGGTGTGTGTGTGTAAAATAGTGAATGATTTAGAAGAGAAGCTGCTTCAAACTGAGGCTTACCACAGGAAAGCCTTAGAGAAAACAGCAGAACTAGAATCTGCATTACAGAATGCACAGTACTCTCTGGAGGAGAAGAACATTGCTATCATGGATCTAACAACTGAGCTCAGGTGAGCTGGTGTCTTTTCCATAATGAAAACTTAGTTATGTTGGTTATTCCTTAAGAATAGTGGTAGTTTTGACAGGGTTTTTTAATATTCTTAGCAGCTCTCTATAATTTTGAGGTGGTTTGTGGCTATCAGATAACTGGATATTGAGATCCTCAGCTCATTTTTAATTTGTAAAAGTGGTGCTGAATTCTTTTTGGGGAATTCTGTTTAAAATCTGCTGAAATTATTTTCTGAATCCTAAAGCAGCAAAGTAATCATAATAACAGTCAAATTTTCCAGTTTCTTTTCTGACCACAAATTAATGATACTTCATTTTTTAAAGACTCCTAATATAGCCAATTAAATAACTTGAATAATGAAGTTATTAGCAATTCCCCACCTGGTATATAATTAACAGAATTATTCTATTTAGATTAGTTTCCTTGCAATCAATTCACCCTTAGGTAATATGCTTTAAGTAAGTAATAGGTCCCATGATTGTCAAGCTGGATATTTGAAACTAAGCAACTGAATGTGCATTAAGCAATTAAATGTATGAGAATTTCAGGTTTTGCAAGGATGAAATTGAAGACAAAAAGCAGGAACTCCTTGTCATGGACCAAGCCCTGAAAGAAAGGAATTGGGAACTGAAACAAAGAGTAGCTCAGGTCAGATAATTTTTAAACATGTTACTGACAATTATTCCTGTTATATAGTAGATTACTTATAAAAAGACTATTAGATTTGGTTGGTTTGATGCGTTGTTTCAAACTGTACTGGTTACTACACAGCCACAGTGCCATCCTCAAACCAGCTGTTTGCTGAAGCCTTATGTACCAGGAAAATCAGAAGCTTCATGCCATAACCTGTCCCAAAATTCTTCATTAGTGATCAAGTTATGGGACAGCTGTTCTCATCTTGATGCTTGCTAGGAGGAAGGAAAGATCTGTGCTAAAGGGTGATGATAGATTCCTTTCCTTGTTTGCACTGGAGCATATTTGATACACATTAAAGCAGCCTCTAAATATGAAATGGTATCTTTGTTTTGAATAAATTTCTGTAGCTCACTTGAAATATTTTCAGTCTTTTGGTCTGGCTTCAGGACTTGAAGCTCATCATGGGAAAATTCTGCTTCTGTCACTTTATTATAAGCTCTTTCCTGTAGGAGTTACCACCCTTTGTATTCAAGAATATTTGAGGTTCAGAGAGGAGTGGGAATTTGAATAAATCTATTTAAAGAACTGAAACTGGAAGGAGGCTAGATCTTGCAATATATTTTTGCCACAGTAGCCTGTGAACTGCTCCAGGAAGTCATCAAAGCATTTGACGCATTGCATTTTTTCGGCAAAATTTTTTGGCAAAATTTGGCAAATTTGGCAAACCTAACAAGGTGGATTGGTATAGTAAACTGCACATATTTCTTTTAAAAGGAGAACTAGGTTTGCATTATGTGTATATGAACACCTAACATAGTCAGTTACAGACTTTTTCCCAATTTTCCCCTATTCCTTTTATGTTTGGCCACTATTTAAATGAAATAGCTAGAGTGTAGCTTTATATTGACTACTTGGGAGAATACTCTTGAGGATACAAAGGATTAATTTCATTCACTTTGCTCTCATAGTTTGTAATAAGGCTTCTTGGAATCTGCATATTAGTTCAAAATAAAATATATCCTTTTCTTCCGTTTTTACCTCTAGATTACACAATTGGATATGACAGTTCGTGAGCATAAGGGAGAAATGGAGCAACAAATAATTCAATTACAGTGCAATTTAGAGAAGTCAGAGTTGGAAATTAAGGAATGCAATAAACAGGTAATTCTTAATCAAAAACAGAGTTTCCCTAACAAAGGGCAGCTAATTCTATGAGAAAGTCTGGTCCTGGGACACAATAGCTGGCAAGATTTAATCTAGAAAATAAAAACTCTTTTTTATTGTAGGGAGAGGGACGGAATGTACCAGTAAAAATAAATGTTTGTCAATTAAAACTATAAATTTTGCAAGGCTATAACAGTGCAAAAACGAAAACCTGTTTTTCACTTGATATGATACAGGTCCCAAACTGCTCTTTTAGTAAAGGAAAATGTTGACAAAAAAAATTGACAGCGGAATCCAAAGTCAGGGTTAATACTGACAATATTTATGAGTTTTGTTTGTTTTGACTGTGTGTTTGGTTTTTTAATAAAATTGTTCTGACTTTGGTAAAATATTGGTTCTGATTTAATTGCATTTTCTGTTCAGATTGAGAGCTTAGAGAAGAAACTCCAGCATACTAAAGACGAACTTCGTCAAAAAGAGTTTGAATTGCTCCAGAGAGATCAGGAAATAAATCAGCTGAAGAAAAAAAAATGAAAGATAACAACATAGCCTAGAAGCTCTTGGAAAGGTAAAACATACCTTGGATAGACAACAAATCATCAATTTTTAATGCCATTACTGTACTGCCTAGAAGAAATTATATGGTGTCTCTTTAGTGTGTCATTACTTCTTCCAGAATCATTGCATTTTATATCCTGGTGTTTGCTAAATCTTAATCCCCTAAAGTGAAACTAGTTTAATTATTTTAAAATTACAAATTTAATGGCACACTCTTGATTGTCTGCTTTCTGTGGAGAAATTTGATTACTGATTATCTTTAGAGAACTGATTTTCTGGCTGTGGATGATATTGTCTTCCTTGAAATAAAACAAAGCAATACGCTGTATGATGAGAGGTTCTTATGACTTAGGTACCTATCTTGTGAAAATTATTGCATCAAAGACCACTGAGCTCCAGCATGCTTGTAGGAGCAAGAAATGAGATTTTTTTGGCATAGTGAATGGGAGAGAGTGGAGGGACTTGAGAGCACAGCTGACTGTGAATTATACAAGTTTTTGTTTGGTGCATGAATCAGTGTCTACAAGTACAAATGGGATCTGAGATAAACAGGCTTTCTTGCAGAAGTAAGTTCAGTCAAGGATGATTCTCAGATAGACCTAAACACCAAAACCAAGATGGCCTCTGCCACTTTGGTTATGCTGGATTTATGTGTTTGTTTTCCCTAGGGTGAGATATCAGAGGAGCCTCATTTCTGTGTGAACACCAAAGGTGTTTGGCCTGTGTTCTAGATCAGGAGGGCTTGGCTGTGTCACAGCTGAATATGAAGGTTGTTTCACTGCAAATACCAGCTCTTCCATCTTGAATATTGTTAGGTTATTTATGATGTTCAAGAACAGGACAGTGACTGCTGCAAACTTTCACACATATCATTAAAAATTTCCAACTTTTCCTAAGGGATGATTCTGAAAGAAAGAATTTCCTAGCTAGCCCTGTAAAGCTGCTGATTAGGCTCTTTCTTTCCAGACAAATTGTCTTGTTTTTGCTAAGGAATACCAGGTAAGAAGAGGCCTAAGAATGATATAAGAAAGGCTTTGAAAATAGACCTACTCTGGCCATGTTCCTTTCAAGATTTGGGATAAGGAAATGAAATTTTATTTTCATGGTAGTAAAGTAGATTAAAAAAACACTGGATTTTGGAAGCATTCAGTGCAAAACATAAAATATGTTGCAGGGGGCTTCTAACTCCACTTAGAATATGATAATGTTCCTTCTTAGTTTAAAACCTGAGTATATTAACATAATGTAAGAAAACACTTTCTCCATTAGTAACACATTGCAGACTGATTGACCAGTCTTCCACAGAAATTTTCTGTCCCAGTTCTAAAAAATAAATTGCCTAATCTATCTAGGGAAAAGGGGTGGAGAGGCAGTGTGACAGTGTGTATGTTTTGCCCAGGGGTACAGTCTGTCTCATTCTTTTTCTTCTTAAAACATTGCCTTCCTTGCGTATTACAGAAAATATATTAGTTCAGGGAATTAATTGCTAGGAGGGTTGATTTGTGTTCTGGTCCACTCTGTCCCTTTGGGACTCATAAAACAACCAGGTCACAGAGTTTTCAGTTGAATCATTCTTTGTTCTTACTCTGTTTCAATCTGCAGTGAAGATTTTGTAACTCCTTAGAAGTTGTAAATATTCCAAATAAAGGAACTGGAAATATTTTGCTGAACATTAAGAATGGCTTTTTCATTTTTCTGGGAAATTGAAGTAATTTTCTTTATTACAAAAAAAAAGGCAGACTGGATTTATAGCAAACTAATTTGACCATAGTTCCTTCTGAAATGAGAATTAAAATTGTATTAGAATGCTAAGTGAATAAGAAAAAATTAGTGCTTGCAATGACTGACTTTTCAAAAAAGTGATTTTTACAATGTTTTTGAAAAATTGTGCATAGCATTAAAAAAATTAGGAATTTCTGTAATAATCTTTCATTCATTAGCTGTAAGCTACTTAGATGCTACTTATAAGTGTTTCTGTACAATATGTGTACCATTCCTCATAAAGAATAGCACCTAGCTAAGCATGGCTAGATAAACAGAGAACCAACATAACCCCTTTTTAAATTTATAATTAACAGGAACCTTAGTATAATAGGATGTGAAATAGTAGTGGCTGATAGTCACTTGTGCTCCAGCACTAGATAATGTAAACATGGCTGCTGTGTATCATAGCCTAAGACACCTAAAACTCTGTTTTTTTCTATAAATGAACTGTTGATCCAGCATATACACTTGTTTTTAAAAGGAGGGGTAGGGGTAGTAAAGCTCTAGAAACTAACAAAAACCCCCTAACCTCAAACATGCTGAGTTTGGCTGCATTTGCTTCTGTGTACAGCTTACATTCCTATTGCTATTTTTCTTGCTCAGTGTTGGTGGACATCATAGGCTTTTTTTTCCTCTTGATACTTGATACCTTGATACTATTGATAGGGGTTTTTTTACTGAACTGCTAGCAATTTAAGAACAACAATGCAATCCAACATGAAACACTAAGCCTCATGCAGAGGAGTTACTTCAAAAGGCAGTGCTCATTTAAACTACAAAATTTCTACGGGGATTTGCGTATGAAGATTTCTTCTCAAAAATATTCTGCATAATATTTTCCTTATCTGCTGGAACTTAATATGGTATTGGAAAATGTGTAAGTTGTGCTCTTTGAGAAATCACTTACAACACCAGTAAACAAAAATGCATTAAAAATATAAATCAGAATTTGAGATGGCAGCCATGGACTTGAGACCTGCTGTTAGTTTTCTTGAATTTGTGAGATGAAGTTTAATAATGAAAAGTAACATCTTGGTACAAATTGATTTATATATGGTAATCACAGATATTTTGTTTCAGGTACAAGAACTGCAGAAACGACTGCTGCTGCCCATTGGACAAGCAGCAACCCAGGAATGCTGTTGCTGGCATCATAACTGTGCATTGAAAGAGGACATTTTAAAGTTATATTTCTAAATAAGGAATGTAGTTATTTGTACTGAAGCAGATAACAACCTTTTTATTTTTCCAACTGTCACCGAGATTGTCTTTGTACAATGTTTCCAGAACAATGGTACTACCTTATCAGCAATTTTTCTTTGGGAATATTTTATCTTTTTTGTACTCATGCAGTGTTGCAGACCCAATATCTTATTAAAATTGACCTGTTTGTAAGATGTTTTGGGACACTGATTTGATCAGACACTGGCAAAACCTGCTTGCTTTACTCCAAGCAGCATCTTTAAGATGCACGGGGTTGTGGGATAGGACCATGAAGCTTGTTTCTTTTGAGATTTTTAATCAAATGAAAATCCATACAAAAATTCCCATTGATTAAATTCACATCATAACTATGCATTCTAAAACTTACTTATTTCCAGATTTTCAAAAGTACTACACAATTTAGCTGGTATTAATGGCTAGTGGCCCCACTTTTGTATTTACATAAGCATCAGAAATTGCAAATGTGCTTTTGAGGCCTCAATCTAAGTCTGATTAATGCACACATGATTTATGATTCATACTTCAGAAATCAAGGTACAAAAGTTATTTTATGTAAAGAAGAGGAAACGAATTGAATGTATTTCAGTTTAAATACCAGGCCTTAGTTAAGTGTTTTGCGTATTAAAAGTGTATCTCAGCCAGCAAACCTATCTGAGGTATTCCAGAAACTCTGCAAGTGGCAGTTTGCTAAACTCCTTGAGCAGTACTGGCTCCTCCACTTCATGTAAACATGTTCCACAAATGCCACATGTTCTACATTCAGTGGTTCTACAAAACCAGCCACACATTCTGCTACCATTGACAAGTCAAGATACAGACAGCAAAAGTATTTCTGCAGTTTCAGATTATTTATCCTATTATGAAAATTATGATGTGACAAAACCCACTGTTACTTACAGAAATAAATGTGGTTTAAATCAAACTATTTTTTTCTCTACATAACTGTAAAGGGAAAACCTTAGCATTATTAGGTTGACCAGTGCAATAATTGCAAATTAAAGTACTTTTAGTTTTTAACTCTGTTTATGCACATCACTTTATTTTCATCCTAGAAATGTATGCATTACATTTCAGACAGATTTTTTTAAAGCAGTGGAATAGATAAGCCCTTCAAACCAGGATTTCGAGTGGAAAATATAACCAATCTTTAATTACAGCTGCATCACACTAGTGGAATTCCACTAACTAGCATTGTGTAAAGCCTCATTAGCTCCTCCTACATGCACTAAATATAAATGTGCATGAGCAGCAAAATCAATTTGCCTAATCTCTGAATCAGCTAAATAGCATTTGCACTAAAAAATTTTGTCTATATACTAACTTATCTAGTTAAATTGTGGGTCAAACCTGATAAATAAGTAGAAACATAATTATATTTTATCTTTAGATGTTTTTCTATTTTGTTGCTTGCTTAGAAGTTAATGATCCAACTTATACTGTTCAAGCCAATTTATTTCTTTTGGAAAGGATGGACTTTTCAGAAACATAATTTCAGTTAAATATTTCTGTAGTCTTACTTTTCTTGAGTTACTAACCATTTTGCATCTATGTAAATCCTGGAACACTAAGTTCATTCTTCTGAAGTGTGTTGCATTTACATGGGGTTGTTGAATCTTGGAAAATATTTTACTGTGTATAATGGCATTGCAATTAGCTGAATGCTTTTCATAAGGCTAGTTGCTTACGGTCCTTCTTTTTCCTGTCACTCAGGACAGAAACAAGGGACTGATTTTTCTTCCCAAATGTAGTATGCCTACAGTTAGTGTATGTTTAACATGAATTGCACTGATGTGCCAGCCCAAATGCCCCTCTCTTTAATCCACAGTTTACATGCAAAATATTTTCTCCAAAACCTAGACATCAGGCTAGTTCTTTTTTTTTTTTTAAATTTCTGACGTGTCAATTGCAGAATCAAAAGTGTTGGAAGAGATTTAGTCTTAGCAAGAATGTAGTGAAGCTGGTCTGTTCAACATTTCACGTCAGTTCTGTGCTGCAGCATACTTGCTTACTTTCTCTGTTCTTGGTTGGGAAAGCTGCCAAAAGGAAATGTGAGGAATCTGTCCAACAACTTGCCTCTTTCAGAATCCACATCCCATTTTGCAATTTGGGTTTTTTTTTCTGTAATGTCTATTTGGACTCTTACAATAATAAGGCATCAGGGAAGAAATCCATTCCTCAGTCTGTTGCAAAAGAACCAGGAGGGTGCTGTAGTTACAGGAATTCCGAAGAGCTTTAGCAGAGGGATCCCACTCTGCGTGCAGTTTACTTTCCATAGATGTGAGTGGAGGACTTGCCACTACAGACCAATTGTAATTGTGGCAAAGCTTTTCCTGCCAGTACTGTGCAAGCTGGTTATTCTATTAAAAAAAAATCCATATCACTTACAAGTGCCTCAGTTTATAGATTAATCAAATTCTGTATTAATCAGTTTTGATAATGCAGATTATAAGCACATGTAGGAGCATCTGCTTCTATTTTGTTTTGTTGGAGATTATCCCTTAATCATGCAAGGTCCAGGTGTGCATTTTCAGATTTGTTGACTCAGGAAAGGTGGAGGTGCTATTAAAGGCCAGTCCCATTATGCTGTAGTTACATTTATGTTGTTGCCTCTCTGAAGAATTGCACCACTCAGTGAAGAGAATGGCAAGAAGAAATGTCCTCATTACAGGCTGCTCCTCAGGAATTGGACTGGCATTAGCTGTAAAAATGGCAAAAGATGAACAGAAAAGATTTAAAGGTAACTGTCTGTTCTTTATAAAAATATACTGTTGGAGTTGGTGCTGTTTTTTTCTCTATGATTTCACAGGTGGTTGTATTCAGTTTGGCGACTTGTTTCTGGTTTGTTTTCCTCTTCTACTATTAAGAAAATACAGTGAAAATATACTGTTTTCTGTAAGCAGTTGATATTTCTGTACATTAAATGGAATGGAACAACAATTGGAACCAAACAGTGTACACATACAGCCAACGAAAAAAGACAGAAGTATAAAACAAAAAGCTGGAAATATCTCTAGTATTATCTGCTCTGGGTATACATTCACAGCTGTGATCAGCTTTGCTTCTGGCTGCTAAAATCTGTACCTATACAGGCCCATGCCCATTTGAAGATCAAAGCAATGAACTTAAGTAAATGGTTTCTAAATTTGCAATTTTTTTCCTTAAAGCTCATTTCATTATTCCAAGCCTGTGTAGGCAGATGAACAAAGGGGCTGGGATTTCTCTTATTGCTGCAAAGCAGGGTATTTGCTATGATTGAAAATAGAGGGCAAAATGAATGCAGAAATCTGTAGCAATTCAGTCTCTCAGAGTATTTTACTGCTCACTGATGGGATGCAGATCTAGAGCTTTCTGAGTAATTAAGCTACAATAATAACTTTTGTAAGCAGTAGCTTACAAAGCAGACATTTTTTCAACCTAAACAATTATGTCTTCCACTTTTTAATAAAGTGATGGTTGTCCTGCTAAATATTGTGGTGGTGATTAAAAAAAAGAAAAAAACGATATCTGGAATCCAGAATTGGGTTTTGAGTACCTAAAAATAATTTAGTGGCATAATTATTTTTAATATTTTGGTAATAGTAGTATCTTTATGCACTGCATGTTCTTCATTATACATAGCTATCTAATTCTTTTGAATTTCTTGAAGATTTGAGAACCAGACTGGGAAATTAATGACAAAATATGTCAAAAATAGAATCTTTTAACTTTTAGTTTATATCTGGTTTCTATCACTGATATTTAAGATCTGGATGTAAAAGCTTTGCTCTTTAATACTTCTCAGTAAGACTGTCACAGTGCAGATTTTATTTCTGGTGTTGTTTCTGGTGTGTTGCAGTGTATGCCACAATGAGAAACCTGGCCAAGAAAGAGCCACTGGAGGAAGCTGCAGGTCAGAGGCTGGGCAAAACCCTGGAGATTAAACAACTGGATGTCTGTGATGAACAGTCTATTAAAGCTTGTGTGAACAGCATCCCTGACAGGAGGATTGATGTCCTAGGCAAGTACAGGATGTGTGTGCTATGAACAGATACCAGATTTCTATAAAACATTGTCTCAGGTACCCTGGAGAAGTTTCATTAGTGTATTTTTTTAAATTGTCAAAGTAACAATAATTACATTGTGCATTTGGTTCAAGATTCCTAAGACTTTGTGCAGACATAAATGGATTAAATCTCACCCTGCTTCCATGAAGAAGGGCAGCTTGTTTTCCCTGTTTACAAAGAAGAAACTTGATCACAGGGAGGTGTCTTGGATAAAATGATACATTTTTGTAGTAAATATGAGAAATTTTGCCTAAACTGGTGCCTTCATGAGCAAGATTTTCCACCCTACTGATGAAGCATAGCCCTTTTTGCAATGAAGGTAACACCTGCCTGTACTAAGAAAGCAACAGCATTGGGAATTAGCAAGTGAAAGAACAAATGCAAAAAAAAAAAAAAAGATATTTGTCTTTTGTATTGAGAATTTAAATTGTACTTTATAAATAATTCAGCAACAAGTGTTTTCATATGATTTTGCTAAAAATAAATATTAGTATCTTAGTGGAAATGCTTACACCATCAGCTATTAAATCTTACCTTTGGACTTTTTTTCTGATTAATTATTAAAGCGGTGCTTAACAACTCTTTCTGCAAAATTTATTACACTCTTCATTTGATGTACTACTTCTAGAGCAGAATGCCAGTCCCATCATCATTCCCCACTTACAAATATCCAGGAGAAAATAAAAATCAATGGAATTGTGTGTTTTGGTTGGTTTGTTTATTTTGTTAGGGATATACTACCTCTTGAAGATGTATGAACGTTAATAAAACAAAAAACAGACCAAAATATGGCATGGTCTATCACTTTTTGAAGATTTCTATTCATTCTTATGGGTATTGACCATAAGTGGCTTCCAATTCTTAATACTGAATTATAAAAAATACAAGTAGTTCTTGACTCATTTTCCTGTAATCCCTTTATATTTTTTATAAAAAGGACTAATCAGAAATAAATTAATTAAAATGCAAAATAGCAGATAATTTAAATTTGATTAAAAGCACAAGTAAAAGTACAGACATATGGAAATGTCAAATGTATTTGGAAAGCTCTAGTGGCTAACATATTTCAATCCTGTCTTTAAGGATTATTTAGGATCATTTAACCCTTAATCCTTATATTCCTTTCAAATGCTTTCCAGTAACAAGTTTATGGAGATTTTTGCTTGCTGTTGTCTCCCATTTTGTGCAGTGAGCAATGCTGGAATGGGGCTCATTGGACCTATTGAATGTCAGACCATTGAGGAAATGAAAACAGTGATGGACACCAACTTCTTTGGCCTGGTTCGACTCCTGAAGGAGATCTTGCCTGACATGAAGAGGAGAAAGAGTGGGCATATAGTTATAATAAGCAGTGTTATGGGAATACAAGGTAAAGTTGGGTTTTCTGTCTGCTTGAACTAAGAGTCCAGTGCTCAAAATCCAAAGCCTTCCTCTTTTCAGGAAAAAAAAAAAAGTAGGAGCTGGCATATCTGACTCTTGTGCTTTTTAATGCTGAAGTTCCAACTACAAAAAGCACCTGGTGGGTTTTATGCATCCAGGTAGTTTGCTACAACACAGCTACTCTCACAGCATTTAAACAACAAAACCTGCAGGGTAAATTTTTTTAGAGTTTTAACTGAAACGATAATTAAAAAAAAAAGTTGTATTTTTATCATCTGGGAAATAGGGCTTAGCATCACTTTTCTCTTTCCTCTTGGAAAAAATTAGGGGAACAGACAAGCATACTTACTACACTCTGCACAATAATAATAGAATAAATCCAATCCTGGACAACTGTACCACCTTTTTGTAAAGTTTCTCAACTCACAACACTCAAGAGTCAAATTTTAGTGACAGATGATGATATTCCTACTCTCATGCCCCCTCCTGGCTAGCTTTCGGGTTTTTTTAATTTATTATAAATGTGACATTGGTATTACCTGGATTATTCTGGTAAGCAAGGGTCCTCCATCAGACTCCAAGAACTGGTATTTTAATACAACACTTACCCTTCACCTCAATGGATTGATGTAGTGCTTTTTCTAAATCACTCAGATGCATGCTGGACTCTTGCATAATTGTATTTCCTGCATTACACTCAGCCTCTGTGTTCATCTAGAGCCTATTAAAGTCTTGCTGATAAATAATGCAGATGGTATTATATGTACTGACACTTTCATATCTTAGACTACAAAATATCATCCAAGGAGACCACAGCATCAGCTAGGGGGAGGAAAAAGATTAGTCAAGCATCTTTGCTAGACTAAGCAATTTTGAGAATATAGGCAAAAATTAGTACTTAGATTCAGTGTACACAAGGATTTTTCTAATGTTTTCCCAGCAAGACTGTAGAAATTTTGGGAAAATACATGAGTTTTTAAAATCAAATTATTAGTATGTTGGATGAAATCACATTCTCAGGATGTTTTGTTTGTACCATCAGGCATCTTATTTAATGATGTTTATGCTGCATCTAAGTTTGCTGTGGAAGGATTCTGCGAAAGTTTAGCTATACAAGCACTCAAGTTCAAACTGCAGTAAGTATTGATCCACTGGTGTAAATGGCATTGATCCACTGGTGTAAATGGTATTGATCCACTGGTGTCAGTTGCATTTTGGATAGTTTAAAATATATTCAGAGGTAGGAAAAAAATCTTTAAAGCTTGCTGCTAAAGAGACTGAGAAGCCCTTGAATACTGTACATCACAAAAGGCATAGAAATAGCTAAGCAAATAAAAAGATCTAGGTGTTAAAATAAAAACTTTCTCTTGAACAGGTAAAGGCTATTTAGCTTTGGATAAAATGCAGTTCCTGTAACGCTTCTCAAAACAGATTCTTACATACAATATCGCAGGAATAAAATTATAACATCGACATGTGATCTTTCCCCTTAGAAAGGATGATGGCCTTCTTAGGAAATTCACAGATAAAAAAGTTCAAGGGCTCACCAGAGAGACTGAGCAAGTGCAAATCCATCAGAATGTTACACAGGGTGAGATACCTGTAATGAAGAGGGGTGGGAGGAAAGTGAGAAGTGTGGTGTACTGTTCCTAACATTTTAAACAGTATTTAAGAGACCAGTCCTGTTCTTCTGTGGAACTTGAGGTTTGATTTGTTACATGTATATTCCCCCTCACGTAATTCTGGTCCTATTTTTTGTGCAGACTCCAATAATGGTAAATGTCCATTGCATCTTTGTGTGTCTCAGCATTTAGGCCTTGTGGAAAAAAAGCTGCTGTTGTGGAATTTCAGAGATGGAACTGTGATTGTGCATATTGCTCTGCAAAGTTTGGAGGGATTTAAAGTAAATGTACTGATACACAGGATATACCACAATTCATGATGAGATTTCAAGAGTGTAAGACACAGCAAAAAGGAGGTTATACAAGGAAGTATAACAGGAAAAATTCAACAGGAAGAGTGATGCAAAAGGCTTTCATTCCAGCAGTATCTGGAATTCTGCTGTGAAGGTCAATAGCTTGATTGAGTTCTGAAGAAGAGCCTTTAGAACATCCCCTGAAGACCTCTAGTAAGAGGGCAAATCCCAAAGAGTGTTTCGATAAACATAGTGGCTGGGTGTTATTACTAATGACCAGTAACTGTATTTCAATGATTTGCTTTAATATGCTACTGGGCAAAAAAAACCTTTCAGATTTAGCAGCATTCCAAAATCTGTCTATCCACAGTAAAAATCTCTATATTGTATTTTATTACTATATAGTGGTGGGATCTTAAATTATATAACATAGGCAGCTTGACAAAGAAAATCCATGTTTGGGCAATTCCCCCCCATCTCTTCCAGCTACTTCTAGTATTATCATGAGAAACAAAGAAACCTATGCAGGATTTGATCCAGAAAGTAATGAATTTGTTACCATCCATTAATTATTTTTCCTATTATCTGGTAAGTCCTTGTGAATAAATCACCCTTAGATTCAACAGCTTCGAGACAGCAGGCAGCAACTGCACTCAGTTTTGTCATCAATTAAGTTACAGCAGTTCTCTGAAAATAAACTGCAGATTTCTGTTACTGTTTGTGGATGAGTAGGAGGAGCAGGACAGTAATGCAGAATGGATTGCCTTTACAGAAGGTACAGTTATATACTGTTTGCTACTCTTCAACGTGCCTTTTGGGGAAGGATTGAGGGGTGTATTTTCCATGGAGGATAGTCAACAATCAGTTAACCTGTTTTGTTTTGGTTTTTTTTTAAACAGGTTAAGTTTGATTGAACCAGGCCCAGTGGTTACAGAGTTTGAAAGAAAAGTGTTTGAAGATGGAATGAAAATGGATCTTTCAGCCGCAGATAAAGAAACAGCTGAGATGTTTACTAATATTTACCTTAAAAATTACAAACAGATTTTCCAGAGCCTGGGACAAAGTGCTGAAGATGTTGCAGAGGTAACTTATAAAAAATTCATCTTCTTTTTGTTTTGGTTTGGTTTGGTTTGGTTTTTTTTGTAATTTAGGAGTGCAGTGGTTGGCTGGTGGGTTTTTCTGGTAGAAGCATTTGATTTAATTAAACATAATATGCACAATGAAAAGCTTTTTTAAAAATTCAAAAGAATTTTCAGAGTTTTAAACAAAAGTCTATTAAATATTAAAAGAATGTTCATTTTGAAGTATTGAAGACAACTATGAATTGTAATTTAAATACCACTGAGATATTAGATGCCCTTTACATCCTCTGGTGGAGTCTGAATATTCTGCATTGGATTCCCAACACTGGTAAAGCTCTGTCCTTTCCATCTCACTCATCTCCACTAAGGGAAGTTCACTCAGCCATTCCAGGCCACCAAGGCACAATAAAGAATCATGGATGTTTCTGGTGCTTGGAGCTTCTGCAGGAAGACAAGTTTAGGCAAGCTGTGGGAGGGGATGATGATTTCAGGTATTTGCTGGTAAGAAATAGCTTTGGTGTCAACTGAAGACTTCCAGATCTTGCTGCAAAAGGCGCTGTCCTGATCCTTTCCCAGTGAACTGCAGAAGAGAGGATCTACCTACTATGGGCACATAAGCCCACAATAATTTGGAAGACTACTCAGGATACTAAGGTGTCAGGTGCTATCACTGTGGTATAGAGAAACAGAAATAGAACTAAGAACAAATAAGAAATACTCCTTATGGCATTTAAATATTTGAAGAATTTCTTATGATGTTCTAATAAAACTATATACAGGGTTTTACATAATTCTCGCACTTTATTCTACTTTTCCACAGTTTAACTGAAAATTGGGTTTTTACTTTACTATCTTGGTAAAGATTCTTTTAAAATTCTGTTCTTTCTCTACAGCATACAGTAAAGATAATTCTTGCAGAAAATCCACCTTTTCGCCATCAGACCAACACCTTGTATACTCCAATGACAACTCTGAAGTATGCAGATCCAAATGGAGATCTACCCATTGACATATTCTACAAAATGGTTTTTCAGCATGACAAAGTCTTCAGTGCAAGTCTCAACTTCATCAAATTGCTACGGTGGAGAAGCAGAAAGAGCTTTGACCTGGGAAAACCCTCACAATAAGTATGAGATTATGTAGTGCAAATTGGAATTACTTGTAGCTACTGATGACACAGTATGTTGTTATTCAAATGCCTTTGCTCTGTAATTATGAAAAGGCATGCAAGATGTTTGTTTGAGCTTAGCTAAGGTATCCATTTTAATGTGTATCTCTTGAATGTTACAGTTTGCAGAACCTTGCAATTAAAATCCTCTAACTATAGTTTTATTCTGTTTAGTGTTTGCTTTTTCCAGAGATGTTTTATTAGGAACATGAGCATTGACTGATATTTGTGTATTCAGTATTAACCTGACCTCCTTCACTTACTTGAATATAATACACACTGAGAGGTGTACAGTATGCAAACTATTTTGATTCTTAATATCATAAAAATATGTTTTTACTTATTAGGATAGAATCAGTATAGTAATCCCTCAATCACACTGGCATTCTCATTTCCACAAGTCAGATCTATTTATCAGCAACATAAGAGAAAGTCTCATCAATCTTAAAATGTAACAAGTAGAATATTTATTATTCATATATATTTATTATAATATTCTGAATACTTCCTTTATATGCAATGGTTACTAGCATATTGCACTTAGTGAACAATAAAATGGTTTTTTAAAGCATCTTAAAATATCTTCTTACTGTCTAAGTACTACTTTTTGAAAACAAAGTATTGTCAATCCACTAAATGCCTTCAGTACCTTCAGTGTCTACACGGAACCCCCTTGTTCCAAGCTATCCTAATAAGAACGTGTTAAACAAAAATTCTACCATGTAGAGCAGGTCTTTTCCCTTGTATTTTCTCAGCCCAGTCCTCCAAGTGGGCTGAGGCCAAGCAGAGAGCCGAGGCTGCAGTGCTGTTCTTGCCTGGCATTCCCGTTCCTGCCTGGCGTTCCCGTTCCTGTCCGGCATTCCCGTTCCTGCCTGGCGTTCCCGTTCCTGTCCGGCATTCCCGTTCCTGCCTGGCGTTCCCGTTCCTGCCTGGCGTTCCCATTCCTGCCTGGCGTTCCCTGAGCTCCTGCCTGGCGTTCCCGTTCCTGCCTGGCGTTCCCGTTCCTGTCCGGCATTTCCGTTCCTGTCTGGCGTTCCCTGAGCTCCTGCCTGGCGTTCCCGTTCCTGTCCGGCATTCCCGTTCCTGTCCGGCATTCCCGTTCCTGTCCGGCATTCCCGTTCCTGCCTGGCGTTCCCATTCCTGCCTGGCGTTCCCTGGGCTCCTGCCTGGCGTTCCCTGGGCTCCTGCCTGGCGTTCCCGTTCCTGCCTGGCGTTCCCGTTCCTGCCTGGCGTTCCCATTCCTGCCTGGCGTTCCCGTTCCTGCCTGGCGTTCCCGTTCCCTGAGCTGCTCCCGCCGGGCGCTGCCCTGAGCTGAGGCAAGGCCGGGAGTCCCTCGGGCTCCCTGCGGCAGTTCCTCAGCACATTGCAGCAGCTGGCCTTGTCTCACCCAGCGCCCAGCTGGAGCTCACTCATCATGCAGGCACTGTCTTTCCTTCAATGCTGTCTCAGAGAGCCAAAATGTAATTCCATGCTGGGACTTGCAGCGGCCCTGCCCTGCCCTGCCTCTCCCCTGGGGAGCTCAAAGCTCCTGCGGGTACCAAACACGGCAGCTAATGCAGGGCTCGCTCTGCAGCTGGGACCCTTTAGGTGAGGCTCAAGGGGCAGGGGCACGCAGGGACCTCCCTGGGACAGCAGGCAGGGGACTGAGGGGACAAGGGCATCCGCAGCAGCCCCCAGGCACAGCCGGAGGCCCCAAGCACATTCCTAACTCACACCTCCTGCGAGCACCGGGTGTCTGGAGCCTGTATGGATGGCAGGGGTGGGGACAGAAGGAGAAAGCAGGAATTAAAGCAGGAATTAAATGACAGATGAGTGCTGCTGGGGCTGAAGGAAGCCTGGCAAATCGCCCCTCTGCAGCCCGAGATCTCCTCACCACTAGCTGAGGGTCAGCAGAGGGAACTGGACAGACATCCACAGAAGGACTGGGCCTGTCAGGAGCCCCTCAGTGTCGCTCAGCTGTGGCTGTCTCTGGCCTGCAGCTCGGGCTGGGCTGCATTCCCGGGCAGTTCTTTGCTCTGCGGCACACAGCAAGGCAAGACCAGCACTGTGGGTTTAATTGGCCTTCCACAGATACTATCGTGGTCTGGCTAATTCTCTCATACAACGCTCACATTACTGGTTATGGAGTGAATGAACTCAGAAATTACAGTGTAACAGATGGCTGCCGAGGAAAACCAGCCCTGTCTCCATATCGTGAATAAACTGCGGATGAAGCGCCGAGCCCGTCCTGCTTCGGGGACATGCTTGGCGGGGCTGTCACATCCCCTGCTACTGCCGGAACCGAGGGGAAGGGCAGGGGGGCCCGAGCGCAGCTCCCGGGGTAGGGGAGGGGCTAAAGGACCCCTCGCCGCCGCTGCCGCCGCCGCCCGCACGTGGCGCCGCGGCCTTTCCGGCGCTCCCGGCGGCGGAAGCTGCTCCGGCTTCCGGCGGAAGCGCCGTCCTCGCAGGTTGAGCCGGAGTCGGAGCGTTTCCGCCTCGCGGCCGCCGCACGGCCGGGACCAGCCGAGCCGCGCGCGGGGCGTTCCGCCGCTCGCCTCCCCTCAGGCTGGTCATAAGGCAGCGGCGCCGGCGGCCGAAGGATGTGGCGGAGGCGGCAGTGGCAGGCGCCGCGGCCGAGGGAGCCCTGAGCCCGAGCAGCGCTTCCCGGCCCCGCGACCCCCCGGCCCGGCAGCGACCCCCGGCCCGGCCCCCGCCGTCCCCCGCCCCTCCTCGACGTCGCCCCCCGCGGCCCCGCCCGCCCCCGCCGGGTCCCCGCGCCCTGGAGCCCCGCGCGGGCGCTGAGCGCAGCCCGTGAGCCGAGCGCAGCCAGGATGGCCTCGTCGTCCGGCAACGACGACGACCTCACCATCCCCAGGGCTGCCATCAACAAGATGATCAAAGAGACGCTGCCCAACGTCCGCGTGGCGAACGACGCCCGGGAGCTGGTGGTCAACTGCTGCACTGAGTTCATCCACCTCATCTCCTCCGAGGCCAACGAGATCTGCAACAAATCGGAGAAGAAAACTATCTCCCCGGAGCATGTCATACAAGGTGAGCTTCCGCGGGCACTGTGCCGCTGCCGGGTCGGGCACCTGTGAGCCGCTCCTGTCCCGCTGCTGCTTTTTCCTCTCCGGTTTTTTGCAGCTACGGAGAACACAAAAGGCAGAGTCTCGTCAGGGTGTGGAGGAGAAGCGTGTATTGTCCGGCTTGCCGGTCGCACTGCCAGAGAGCTTGTCTTTGTGTGGTTAGAGCGGCTGCTGGGTGTGCTCAGGACCAGCTCTGGTTTTGTGCTTCAGAGAAGCCTGTGATGCTCTGAGTGAAGTCACCAAATCTCTTCCTCGTACCTGTGAAACGAGGTCTGCTTTTTGGCAATGGATAAGCAGCGTGTTTTAAGATTCTGAATATAGTGAATGTCTTTCTAGCTGGAGATTGATTATGTGGGGCCCAGACTTTATTCCATGGTAGTCTTGTCTGGAATCTAAAGAGTATATGTCTTTAGGGCTGGCCTTACGATCTCATTGTTTAATGCTGGATCTTCGTATCTGTTGCAGAAAGCATTTAAACGTGACCTATGCCCTTGTATCTTTCTGTGCTGTTGACTTGCACTTCTGCTTGCTTGAATAAGAGGCGAAGTCTCTCTCTGTCTCGTTTGTTTTTCGTTAAATTCTGTTGCAAATAAGGAGTTTTCTTGCCTCATCCTGAAGTCTGCATTTTGTCAGAACTAATTTGTTTTGCTTCTTAAGCCAGGGTTGTTGATACCAGTGTCTGCTGCAAACAAATTTATAGCAGCAGTAGTGAAAGAGTACTTTACTCAGCTACCTAGTAGAGATATTAACTGCAGCATTTCTAGTAGAGGTATTTTCAGGGCTGTGATGGTATCAAGTTAGTTTAAAAAATGTTATCGTTGTATGATTTTTTCAAGCAATATTTGCCGTTTGGAACAACAACAAAAAAGTTTAGTTTGCTTGAAATTTATTATCTTGCTTACCAGAAGAGGTTCAAGTACTTGACTGGGTCATGAGCAGCAGAAGAAAATACGCAGCATGTATGAGCTTTAATGTTAAATGAAATACATGTAAGCTTGAAAGTTTAGCAAAGTAGCTCTTTCACAGAAGCCTAGGATGTAAAGTAAGCCCTATGCTTGCACATGGAAGCATACTTTAGGTGTGATACTCTTTAATACATGGATAGTTTCTTCAAGTCACCACAAAAAACATTTTAGTTCTTAACACAGGAATAGACATGATCTTTAAGGCTGAGGGCAATAAAGGGTTTATTTATGAAAGTGTTTTATGCCCAGGTAGTGGTGGTCTGTAGAAAAGATTTTACCTATTGCTGTCCTGGGCTTAATCTGGGTTTTTTGGAAAACAAATTGAAAGTGAAGTGAGTGTGCATAACAGAAGCAGATGGTCCCATGCCAAGTATTTTGCTGGGTTGTGTGTCCTTGTGTTATCACATCTTAGAGTTAAGAAAAGTTATTTTCAAATTAAATCTTTGCTTTCTAGTAAAATATTGCAGTGTATCAATTTTTGTAATGTTCTAGAGATGGAATGGATTTTCTGCTGTGCTTATGTTTAAGGAAGCTATAATTGCTATTAGCTCCTTTCAGATGCTGGTCAGCTGGCAGATGATCCCTCTGTGAGGTTTGAGGGTTTCGGTTGCCAGTTTTGGAAACAGTGATTGTGTGTATGGGTAGAGCATTTCAGCATTTTCACTCATCTTCATACATTCTAGATACTTGCTATTTTGAATGCTTCTTAATGCAGCTTCATGACAGTGATGCTAACAAATGAGACAATTGGAATCTGTTTCTTGTGGCCATCCAAGTATCTTTTTCCTTCTGAATGCTTAGAAGTCAAACGAGGCCATCACATCACACCTGGTCCAGCCTAAGCACAAGGCTCTGCCAAGAGGAGTCTTTTTGGACTTGCAAATAAAACTGATCCTGTGGCTTTTGAGAATTTAGGACAAGCAGGGTTTCCTCTCAGGTGAGTTTGCTGGCTGACTGGGGCTGTAAACAAGAAGTTGGTAGATTGGACACAAGAAGCAGGAAGGGTATTTTGCTGGGCCAGAAGAAGGGGAAGAGGCACTCTGCAGTTGGTGACACTGCCACTGGACTGTGTTAGAGGTGAAACTGTGCTTGGTCACTGTGCTTAGTTCAGCACAGTGGTGCTTGAGCCACCCCTTCCTTTGCTGCACTGCTAGAGTGATTGTGTAGCCATGTGCTGAGCAAGACCTCTCTACCCTTGGGTTATACTTCAGATAGATGAGGTCCTTGCTGTGTTTTATTGTGTGGTAGCACTGGCACAGTGCTGTCAACAGCACAGGGAAGGGAAAGCAGAGGCTTCTGGCATCCCATTAGAGATCTGATTTGATAGATGTTCTCAGACTATGCCAACACTCACTACTGGTAAAAAAATGCAAGATAGCTTTCCTGGAGGGTACCCAAAAGCTTTAAGGCTATGTAATAGTTGTAAGTGGAGATCTCCACATTTATTGTTGAATTCCACCATCAGGAACCCAGCTGTGCAGCTCTAGTAAGCAAATGAATGTTCTTCCATCCTGGAACAGAAAATAGAACCATTTGAGTGTTATATGACTTGTGACAAAGCAGGCTTTTTTTGTTTTTTGAGAAATGAAATTTTTGTTGAATCCTGAAAATGATGACTTGTAAAATGACAATTTTTATGAAGTTGGTTATTTTGATTACTTGGTCTACGTGGAACTGTTGTGCAGTAAGATAGGCTGTGAATTGATGTCAAATCTTGTAGCTTCTTTGCATGGACTGTTAGGATACTGACTGTGTATATTATCACTTAATTTAAAAAATATCCCACACAACTGTTCATGTTTGGAGTTTTATTTTGAAAGTTATTTTTTTCTTCGAAAGGAGCATAAAAATTTGAAATTCTTAGATATTAATGACTTGATTTTATGACATGAAGGTAGTGCTAACTATGTGTCACTAATTACTCAGAGACCTGCACATTCATGCAGTCATTGAGAGTAGGAGGAAACTGGGGAAAGGATCTGGTGTTTGTAAATATGAGTTGTGTTCCCCTCCAGATGCTTTGTTTTGGAATTCAGCTGTTTACAGTTGGTGGGATAATTCTAGCCTCAGGAAGATACTGAATTTTCAGCAATCTGGGTAGGATGGTATGTTTAAGACTCGAAAAGTAGAAAAGCTTTGAGTTTTGATGAAATACAGCTCTGATAGAGTCCCACATTTTAGCACCATGCTGGTATAAAGGGATTCATATTCCTTCCATTCATGTGTTCTGTAAGCTTTGATGTGCTTCAAGAAGATGGTAAATGTTGTAAGTTGTTTCACAGGCAGTAGAATTTTGATGTAGTAGATTTATGATGCATATATGGTTCTTCATAGCTTTGTTATATGGAATAATTGTAAAAATCTGTCTTGGTTGTATCACATGGGGGTTTTGAACTGTATTTTTTTGTGTGTCTGTGCTATATTCAATACACAATTGTAAGTTCTTTACATGAATTTATTTTCTTTTAAGGACCATGTAAAAATTCTGTAAAAACACATCTTGCTGTTGACTTCAGACTTAGTAGTTGCTCTTACTCTGATGCAGCGGATTGCCAGCCCTGGTCTTTTGACCAACACCTCTGGTTTTGCCATGATGGTTTGTCTTAGTGATGTTAGATTTGTAGATTTCTTCAGTTTGGTTTAAAAAGTATGACTGAAAAGTTTACTGTATATACTGTTTGCATTTTAAAATTGAATGAGTTCTTAAATATCTTAGAGTATTAAGATAACCAGTTGTGGACTATGAGACATGGATTTGCCTCCTCTCTGCTGAGGCTGGATGAAACAAGTTTCTGAAGTTTTTTGATAATTCTCCTAGAAACTGTGGGCTAATTGGAAGAAGTGTCTGTGTGTGGGCTAAGGCTGAACTGGCATACTGTTTCTGGAGTAATTTGATTATCTCTGAATCAGTTTATCTTTTAACTTCTTTTTTTTAAGAACTAAGCATTATGTGAATTCCTTTGCCAGGTGTTCTCTGTTAAAGGGAAGGTAGTGCTGTATGACTAGAGAGCAGCACCCACAGCCCTGTTGAAGACAGTGTGTGAGTTGTCTCCCTTAGTAAAAGTTGGAAGCTGAAAACTTAGAGAATGCCTTTGGCTTATTGTTTAGATTATGATACAGTGTCATACTGCTGTAATTATGGCTAGGAAAATGTTGCTTACAAAACTAGTGTTAGAATATTGTCTGAAGTTACTGTAAGATCTTGTTTATAGCAAGTTGTTAATTGCTGTTGTGCAGTTTAGTGCTATTTCTTAAATACCTTGTCACAAAAGTTTGAAATTAAGATAAAATTTAAACAACTCTTGTATTGTAAACTCTGAATTGTGTAAATGCTGGAAATTAACTATGTTTTTTATTGAAGTGATACTTGTTTCTAGTATAATTGGGGTTTATGTAAGGTTTCCAGTGTATTCTGTAATAGGTTCACTTTGGGTGTGTGTGGAGGCAAGTCATAGTAAATGGTGCATGAGGAAACTGCATTTTGTCACATGTGCTACCTGGGTTTTTATGATCCTTTCTGCTATGCTTTGTGTTCTTTAAAAACCTGCTGGTGCAAGATATAGCTGCTCTACCGATTTCTTTGGGCAAGGTTTTAGCTTCTGAATACATTTTAATGTGGAGACAAATACAAGGGGTTCACTTGAGAAATAAAACAGTTAAGAGCTTATACATAACTTTATATAGCTTTATATAGCATTTATGTATAGGAATTTAGATAATAAAAGACAAAAGTTAAAATGCAGCAACCCAACATAATATTATTTATTCCTGCCTTTTTTACAGATCTGTGATAATTTTACATCCATCACTTCTCTGTTACAGCTTGCTAATTTACCTTCTACTGAAGACTTGAAAAAACTGGAAGGTAGAACCTCTGAGAGAAAATTCAGATAGGAAAGACTTCTTAGCTGTATAAATTACATCAATTCTGATATAGAAAAGATGGGGAAAATAGATCTTTTGTAGAATAATGCCTGTCTCTACCAAAGTGTGTCTAGAAGCCCTGAATCCTCTGCAAGTGCAAACTTCTTTGGTTGTACTAGACAAACCTTAATTTTTTTCAGCCTAAAAACATTTATTCTTAAAGGACATAGCAGAAGAGAGAAGGAAAACAGCTGTCAGATCTCTTTAGGAGTAGAGATTTTTATCACCAGATGATAGGAAAGTTACCAAATGTTTTACTTTTTTTTTTCCTTTTAAGTAAACAAACCAATATCTATTTTCAGAAGTTTTGTAAAAGGTAAACAATGTCTTTTCTCTCTGTTTCTTTCTAGCACTAGAAAGTTTGGGGTTTGGCTCCTATATCAGTGAAGTAAAAGATGTCTTACAAGAATGCAAAACAGTAGCACTAAAAAGAAGAAAGGCCAGTTCACGCTTGGAGAACCTCGGCATTCCGGAAGAAGAGCTACTAAGGCAGCAACAGGAATTATTTGCACAAGTAAGTGAAGCAATGCTTGTCCTGATGAGGTTGGAATAATTAATACTGCAGGTCCAGGGCCACACAAACATGTGCACACCTCAAGAAATATCCCTCTCCTTGTGAATTGTTGTGGCATCTAAGATGCTATTGGCCTTGGCCTGTTTGAATTGGGGAATGTGAAGTCAACAAGAGGCTGCTACTTGATACTTCTGTGATTTGACATACAGGATTTTGTATGTGACCATATTTCATATTCTAACTTTAAAAAGCATGGGGTTTTGCTGCTACTTGAGTATTTCCAGTCTATCATGGAGAATACATTAAGAATTAGTTGAGGAAGTAAAAGAATAACGGCTGGTTTCTAGGAAATTACCCATTTTGAAGCATTAACAAGTGAAAATAGCTCTTCTGTTTCTGTCCATCAGTGCAGAAATGTTATTTCTTATACTTGGAAAGAAACTTTATTCTTGGCAAGACTATAATTGAGAGAATTCATGCATGAATTTTTAAAGAGGCCATTGAGGCATGGAAAAAGCATTTGCCTCAAATAGTGTACTGACACACACACACACACATTCTCCTCCATCCCAGCCTTACCCCCTTCCAGCTTTCCCAGACAGTTTAACATCTCCCAGTTTCACTAAAACACCATTTTATTTATCTTTCCACACCATCTTTCTCTCGACTACTCTCTTAGTTTGACAAGACTGTTCTATAAACTAAGAGATGGGAAAGTTATCTGGTATTTCTCTTTTCTCTTAACCAAGGCCAGTCTTATTTTTTCACTTTGCTTACTTTGATTTCCTCTGATGAAAATGCTTATTCAGTTAATGTCTGATTACTGTGACCTTCTCTCCCCTTTGCAATACTTTTATCTTGCTGAAGCTGTTGTTTGTCATCTTATGATGTGCCAACTGCTTTAATCTTTATTGCATGATGAATTTTAAGGCATTTAAAATTTAAGCATACCATGTAGCTATTGCAGTGAACTAGTTATGATCAAGTCACATCTGCCTAACTCTTTTTTGGCTACTAAATTAGAAAGACCAATATGGCTGCTTCTGGATTTGGAGTAAAATTTACAAATAGGCAGCTTGATACCTGTTTTTTGCTTACTATTTTGTGCAAGTAACTCAGTGTGATACACAAAATAAAAAAGCAGAAAAAACAAGGTGTATTAAGGGAGTACTAGCTCCTGAGTATCACTGAAAAAAATAAATAACAAAAAAAATGCTGGAACCTCCTTATGCAAGCCACACGTTGTCTAAGGAATGACAACTTGAAGAACATTCTTTTAAAATTCTGTTATTGTGCCTTAACTTCTAATTTAAGACAACACATGCCAGTTTGACAAGATTGTATGAATGCTTTTTAAAAATAGTGTTTGGTAATATGGAAAATGTTTACTTAGATTCAAGGATGACAGTCTCAGTTTTCAAAAATAGTAGCTGTGATGTGCTGTTGGAGGTACTGTAATTAGTCTTAAAAATAGTTACACAAGTGCATGCTTATTTATTTGTGTTAATCTTTTTAATATTCTAGAGCATGACACTTACACTGACTTCTTGCTCTGTTTTAAAAATATCTACCTGTTAATGTTATGAATATTTGACACATCTGTCTTGGATAATTATAAGTATTTGAAATCAGGGATATGAATATCCCAATATTAATGTCTAAGTTTTTGTGCAAGACAAGGGTCTTCATAGATTTGGGAGTTTTTTGAGATTTCCTCACTGGAGTTGTGCAGGAAATAAGTTAAGTTTACCAAATGCTTCTAGAGCTTCTTGGTCAGTCCAACTCAATGGAACTCTTTTCCCTTTTTTGAAATGGTGAAGTGTTATCATTACAGACTGGCAGTGAGGGTGGGCACTGACAAAGTGATGCATCCAGTGTGAAGTGCTGAGCCTCTGTTTCCTGGAGCATGCACGTGTGTCAGCCCTGAGTGTACAGTAAACTTCAGTAAACTGCACAGACTCACTAGGGAGCCCTGTTGTTGTCTGCTGGCTGATAAATATATGTGCCTTCCTGTGTGGACAGATGCTGCTGCCTTTCCTTTAAAACTCTACAATGTCTTTAAATTGTTTTCTAGCCCTTGTAACTGTGCTACCACTTGAAGTTTGAAATAATGGAAAGTTTTCATTGAGAAGAGATTTCTACGTCTCTAAAGTATTTTTTTTACTGATAGAACAGAGGAAAATATGACACTTTGTAATAATAAGGGAACACTCCTCATTTTTTCACATTGCTAAGTTGGAAAACAAGGTTTGATTGTTTTCCTTACATTATCTTTTGGCATCTTGTAGTTTGTGAAACTGAAAAAAAATTTGATGCTCTGGAGAAAAATAGGAAAATTCAGTGAGTACAGTAGGATTAGAAAGGAAATTATAATAGTCTTAGTGATGACTTGTGAAAATAGAAGAGTAAAAAAGTGGAAATTTTTTAATTTTGAGAACTTTTTCTTAATGTTCACTCAAAATAGAAATTTAAGTTGTAACTTCAACACAATCGATTAGTATATTGCTGAAATCAACAGGAGTTACCAAAAAACAAGTGAAAACCCTGGACAGAAAAATGAAGAGTCATCAGTCAACTATTTGAAATGTTGTGGTAGAATCTCTTGTCCTTTTCAGAAGTCAGTACCTTTCTGTAGCAAAGCCATCCTCAGTTGTCATACCTGAATTTGAGAAGACCTGACCTTGCTCTGTTTTGCAAAGATTGCTTAGCAAAGTAAGATAATGGCTTGCTTTGTTTTTGTGATAATGTGTGCCTCTGTGGTTCAGTTGGATGATTTCATAATTGGAAGTGGTGTTATTTGTAATCAACAAAGCAGTGCTGTTCTCATCTCTGAACTGTGATTAAATGTTACGATCCCTTGAACTGATGTCTAAAGTTTCCTTTGCTTTGCCTTAGTTAAATTTTTCATTAGTTAGTGGTTCAGCACAGTCCTTACAGTGGAATTTAAGTACACTGGTTTCTGTCTGTTGTTTGTGTAAGTGTAAGGCCTCCAAACAGTGGTGTCTTCAGAGGAAGAGAGAATATATAAACTTCTTGATACAAATTATTAAGGTATGTCTCAGTGTCATTTTGCATATGCAATTAATAAAAAAAATATAAAAAAGGAATCTGCAGGTATAGATTAAAATGTGTTTTAAAGAGAATGTGTTCTAGAGGCCCTTCACAAGCTATGTATGGCCTTAACAATTAAATTCATGTCTCTAGGCTAGACAACAGCAAGCAGAACTGGCACAGCAGGAATGGCTACAGATGCAACAAGCAGCTCAACAGGCACAGCTCGCTGCTGCCTCAGCCAGTGCATCCAATCAGGCAGGATCTTCTCAGGATGAAGATGATGAAGATGATATCTGAGAATCACCAGCTGAGTTGTCTTACTAAGAAATACTTTTCCTGCACAATGAAAACAGTGAAATGAATGCTTACCTGTAAGTTTGTATGCATCGTGGACTGGCAGTTGGTATTCTAGGGGTGTCTGCTGTTGTGTGCTGTACATGTATAAACTGTCTTTTTTGAACTCTTGAAGATTTAAGGTTCAGTATCATATCAACTTTCGATTTTTAATGGTGTATATGGAAATTTTAGATAGTGCGTCATTTATTTGATCAATAAACAGTGTTACAATAAACAACATGTTTATAAAATATAGTGAGATTTATACAAAAAGCTCTAAATCCACATTTGCATTTCTTCCCTTTTAACTAAACTATAAAATCTTACTTAGAATTTTTAATTGTTTTTTGGGGGAGTGGTACAGTAGACATAATCTGTTAACAGGAAAAAAGTAGAGTTCAGCATAGAAGAGTCTGAATTCTTAGTTCTTTTTAAAATGAGGATATAATGGCAATAAATATTATATATACTCGAATACCAGACTTGTTAAAATTTGAAAATGATACATTTTCACCAAGCTAGGAAAAGGTATGTTTAATAGGAGTTGTACAAATTCAGTCATTTTTTTTGTATAGGGGTGAAAAAAAATAAACCCATGGTTTTACTATGACATCCTTTTGACAGTCCTAACTGAGTATTTCACTTCAAAGACTGCCTGGTTTGAAGAACTAACTCTTCTATTACTTCACTCCAGTTTAATGTTAACTATTGTTGATGGTATTTTGTAGTCCAGATTTATTCATATTGTTGAAATATAAAGCTGGAACTTAAAGAAACAAAATTGTTTGTTCTGCTGATGTGACAGGGAGGGATTAAGTATTCAAGCCCAAGAAGGCAAAAGCTGACTCTAACAGCATGTTTGTCATAAAAGAGAGGATTTATTTAACCTTGATTAGTCATTGTCAGCATAATGCTAACATTCTCCAGACTAGATTTCCACTGGATTACTGAGATACCTTGTTGAAAAACAACATTTTCTTCACTCAGATTGATTTGTAGGTAAGTCCAGGTTTCTGATAAACCATTCCCCAAGAGTAATCAGCAGCAATACACGAAACAGAAATGATGTACTTGTCCTTTTGATAGTTCTGTTGATTTAATGGATGAGCAGCTGTCCTTTGTGTTGAAATAAAGCACAGTAGTGTCCATTGCTGAGTTTTAATGTGTTACTTGAAGTAATACTGGCATATCTTCTGGTACACTAATCTGAGCAGACTAGAAAAGCCACTTGCATGCTGCTCTGTAGATGACCCCATAGCTCTCTAACAATGTGGATGGTTTTATAACTTACGTCCTCAGCGAGTTACTCTAGTTAGAATTCTTGAGGAGGGCTGCAGCAGTCTGTTTACATAAGGATGCAAACAGCAAATGATGGGCCCATTTTTATGTAAAGATCTGAGCAAGATACAATTGGCATGTATTCAGATCTCAGTCACTTAGTGACTTTTGATTTAAATTTGAGATGTATTAAGTTGCATATTGAATAAATGTGAACATGAATTTAAAAGCAGTAATGCAGTGAAAACTCAGAAGACTATTTGTTTGAATGTTTTAAGTTTAAAAAAGAAAAAAAAAATCCTGGTTACTACATAAAATATGTTAGGCAAGGTTTGACTGAGGAAGTGGTTTTCTGTAAAGGTTTAAGTACCAAAGGTAGAAAATCTAGTCTAGTGATACAATGTTAATGTGCAGTGTTGGCTTTTCTAATTTGTACTGTAACACCTTCACACTTTCTATTTTAAATGAGTCTTTTCCTTCTAAATAATACTAGGTATATTTTCACACCTTTCTTTTCTGATGCAGAAATCAGGTTAACATTTTACTGCATCTGGTATGTATGGTGTAATGTTTGAATTTTTGTGACCTTTCTTTTTGGACATTCTTGTGCTTTTTCATATGCTGTATTCTTCAAGCAATAAAATTCTGATGTGTTTTTATAAAATTGCTTTTATATTTAATGAACAGTCTGTCTTCTTCATTTCCTTTATAAAGAAAAAAGACTATTTAAACCCTGTTTTTGTTTTGGCTTACAAGTCTTTACAGCCTGAGTGCTGTTGGATGGCATTGTTGTGTACTGGGACTGTTATTGCTTGAAAACAATATTTCTGGGGTTGACCTGCTCTCTTTCCTCTTGGGAATTGAATTTAGTATGTATATATTTTTATAACCTGACATTCTGCACCTGAGAAGTTGTACAAAAGCCCTGCTGAAATACTTTCATAAAGTGAAAGGCCACAGGCAGAGGCTGAGGTAGTAAGAATTTAATTTCATGTAGATAGTCATGATTAGAGATTACTTACTCAGCCATTCTTCCCCAAGTATGAAAATAAATTCTGGCACTTTCAGGGATAATCTTCACTGATCTTTCAACAAATGAATTTTGTATGACTTTGCTGTTGTGCTTCCATGTGGGAGCTGCTCAGTGAAGACACATTTCTGAATTTATGGTACCCCTGATGTGTGGCTAGTGAACTGTATTGTTACTTTGTCTCACAAGAAACATGTATAAGGATGTGTCTGTTCTTAAATATGGAGTTGATGAGATTTTCTGTGGGTTTTCTGTAGTTACTCTGACAGTTGGTTTCAGAGTGCTCGAGTGACTTTCTTATGAAATCTTTCTATTCTGTTACTTTAATAAAGTGCAGATCTGCATGACACCGTGGAAAATTAATACAGTTATATTTACTACACTGAGGTACTTTTAAAGGAGTATCTTAAGGATTCCAAACATCTAATGCCTGAAATGGTTATTTGAATTTCAGTATTTGCATGTGGCTAATCGAACTGTGTTTTGAAACACTGGAATTTCTGCCACCATGGAACATGTCCCTGAAAGCCACAAATGCAAATTATGTTCCTCAGATTTTGTGAAAGTACCTCCACAAAGGAGGACTGTGTGTAATAATGCTTGGTTGATCATTTTGTATGGGAAGATTGTTTTCATTTGAAACAAAGCCAAGTAAAGGTGACTTGGCATTTGAAACAATGCCAAGTAAAGTGACTTAATGACTTTGGAACAGCCAACTCCTTACTCTGAAACGTGTACCTCATTTTAGTTTCCTAGGGGTGGATTGTGATTTTGTAAACTGTGCACAAAACAATGTGGAAGGAGGAGGGGACGTGTAATATGAAAGATAAAGCATGCTATTGTTAAATTTACTTTTGGTATTTTACTGTTTACCTGTCTAACATGGAAAAGTTTTACTCTGCAACTTTACAGTGAGAGCACATCAGTGGGATGCTGGCCATTGTTCAGATGGATTTTGCTTACAGTCAGTACTAGCTCTTTGAGCCCTCAGACTTGTTAAAGGGGACACTCAATGAATGTGCCATCTGGGACTAAAGGATGCTGTATGGGTGCAACTCAGTGAGGAAAAGGAGTGTCTGTGAGCCTTGCTGTTGGCCCATTAAGGTTTGCTGGCAGTCAGGACCAATGGGTTCCTTTTCAAAACACATTTGTGCTTAGTTTGAATTTTTTTTTCCTGATTTAAATGAGTGCTTTTTGTTTTGATTCCATGCCACCATTGCTACAGAAATTGGTAACTCTGAGAATTTAATAATGGCTTTGGAAGTACTTCAGTTCTTGGATATGTGGGGCAACAAATAGCTAGAACTGTGCATTTGTGGAAGGAAAGAGATTGAGTGAAAATGTTCTGTTCTGAGGTACTGTGCTGTAATGCAACTGAAGCCAATACCTGGGGAGTGGAAGTTTTGCAACAAAATAATTAAACATTGAATCCAGTTGGATACACCTAATCCCATACATCAGTCATGGATAAATCCAATAAATACAGGTTTTGCTGTGGGGATGAGCCTAGCAGAAACTTCAGTAATCTGGAAATCTGTAATACATGATGCTCCTGCATATGTTGGGGAAAAATTGTAATTCTTCATGGTCATGATTTCTTGTTGCATCAACTGCAGGAATACATGATGACTTCTATCTCAGCTTGAACCAGAAGTTCAGGTAAGGATGGACCATACTTGTTACAACCAGTTTGGGTTTTTCCCTGCATTTTAAATGTGATCAGCTACTATGCTTTACATATTGGGGGTGAATTATAAGAGGCATATTGAACTATGTAAAGATTACACTTAATTTTAAGGCTGAATGTTCATGTAGTTAATTTTTGTAATACTTCAGAGATTTCCTTTTGTCTTGTTTCAAAGGAAATAATTGATTTCTCCCTCAGCTTCCACTCAGAGTGACTAACATTGGAGTAATAATATTGCACGGTGTAACTGAATGATTTCCACACTCATTTCAGTAGTAATTAGTCCAGTTTTGGTATTAGTTCAAAACTTACTAGTCAGAATCATAAACTGTTGCATCTTTAAAGCGTGATACAAGTATTAATCAGTTGTGGGCAATGTTACACTGTGCTTTGAAGTTAACACTTTCACATGCTACAGAACTAAAAGGTGGTGCCCTATGTAGAGGAAAAAGATGTTATCTTCATGGTAGGGTGAATCATCTAGAGAGTAAATAATTGGGAAAACAAACAGACTTATAAAAGACATTGTTAGAGATGAAAGCATTTATTTGTAATAGCATAGTGCCTGGGATTGCTGGTTATGGACCACGCCTTGGTTTCATTACTGTTGTGTTCAAGTTTCATTCCATCAGCTCAGAGTGAAAAAGCACAGGTGAATTAGAAATCAAATTCAATGTTGTTTAAGTTTCAGGTAGTTTGTTTTCTCAGTTCGGCAGCTGTGTAATCCATGGAAAGGACAGTAGCAGTGTTAATAAAGCAAAATCCAACAGTCTTCACCATCCCAGCCTGCAATAAAGGATACATCACTCTGTAGAAATGTTAGAAAATATGTATGAAGAAGTAATGTGACCAATAAATATATTATTTTTATTCTACTGTAATGTAAACACATAACTGGTGTCATTTTTATACACAGATAATTAATATTAAAGCAGGTAAAAATCAGAATTTAAATACAATTGCTTCTTAAGTATGTACTTTACTTACATATATCTTCCATATTATCTGATGGATTAGCTATTCTATACTTGTGATAATTGTTTGGGATTGTTGTGCGAGTTGTCTGCAACTTAACTCATTACCTTTAAATCATTAATAACTTGTTTTTGTTTTCAATATGTTCTAATGGTGGAAATAACCATATTTTCATTTCTACAAAAATTTTAGAATTTTTGAGATACCTTTGTATAAAAAAAATACAGTTCTAAAATGTAAACAGAATGTTATGGACAAAAAATTAGTTTATCTTGATACATTATATCATTAAAATGAAGGGATAGTTTCTGAGTGACTAGGAAAAGGTATTTATCCTGTCTGCAAGATGTGAAGTGATGCTGGGTCTAAACTCAGCATCACTTCTGTAAGCAACTTTTCCAAAGTGTGTAAAAAAATTTTAAGTATTACTTTACCTTTTAAAAAAGTGCTAGTGAATGTTCTGAGGCAAAAATCACCCTTCAGACTTTGCTCTCAGGGAGAGGATTGGCTGTCAGGCATTTCTTCCAAATGTGAAGGATCTCTGGGGCATGAATCACACAGTCCTGTGGGAAGAGCTATAGGAGCAGACAAGCCTGGAGGGAGGAATTTTACTGATTGCTTTAACTGTGTTTTTGGTTTACTCATGTACAAAAGGGATTGAGAATTGCCTGTTTCCCTAAAATGAAATCTCTAGTATTGACTGTGTTACAATAGCATAATTAAAAGTTTCTCCTTTATGACACAGAATAAAGCCTCCGAATGCTGAGAGTTTTCAAACATATCTCTGTTTGTGTTGGGATGTATTGTTGTAACCTGCCCCAGTGGTCTCTATATTCCAAGCCAGAGGGGCTGTTTATTCCTCAAATTGAGTCAAATTTTTTATTTGGTGCTAAAAGTAGTGCATTTTTTAATGTGAAAAAAAGCATAGGAAATAGTGACATAACTTCTTTTTGTGGATTAGGTATTAAGTAGCAACAGAACACAATCCTTATGTTCTCTGTATTTAATTTTTGGAAATTCATCAGCTGTTGAGATCTAAACATAAGGAGAGTCCTTAAGACAGTAAGACAGTGTAAATTCAAAGGGAAAAGCCTTAGCTACTAGAAGATGAGTGTTAGGGAGGGAAAAGAACAGTCTTAGTAAGTTGTGTATATTCTTCCCTTTGCATGTAACCTTTCTCAAAGGGAAAATATACAAAGGGACATGGAGGAAAAGTCTCTCACTAGGATGCAATTGGCTACCTGTTGGATTTGATCTGCCTTTGAAATCCAAAGAGCAAGCTTTGCACTTTGAATTTAGTTAAATAGAGCTTCAAAAGTGTAATGTCATAACCCCAAAATTCTTTCATAATGAAGTGGTCTCTTTATTTTTAGTTCTGTTCCTCTGGAATTATTTGAAAATTTCTGCAGTTAGTCTCTGATCAGAATCTCACTTGGAAGAAATAAAAATGATAAACTGGTAGGTGTCTTTATTAATGTGAGATGGCGACATAGAAAGGTAAATTATTTGCTTAGTGGGATATCTATTCTATGCACAGCACACTGTTTGCATTCCTGTTGTTCATTTATTTCCTGATTCCTATTCTTTTAATGTAATTAATAGTGGGAAGGAAAGCATTTTCTTTGACACGTGAATAACTTGAGTTTCCCTACAGATTGCGATCCTTGGGAATTTTTTCCATGCATCATTTAAATGTGGTATAATGCAATGGACATCAACTTTCTCATGAAAGAAAGAGGAACCACCCCAGCTGTAAAATAAGGAAAGGACACGTGAAATTAAACCCCTGGCCACTGAAATGAAATCCTTTAAGGGAGAGAAGTGATGACCTGCAGTTGTATGGAAGGTAGGACAATCGGGGTCGGTGGCCCTGGGTTTCCCGTTAATGTGACTCGCACGGGGTTTAGTGGGACAGGAGCGGCTGGCGCAGCAGCTGCAGGCTCTGCCGTGTTCATGCAGCAGCCGCAGCTGCAGGCTCTGCCGTGTCCATGCAGCAGCATCAGCAGCTGCTGCAGGTTCTGTCGTGTCCATGCAGCAGCAGCAGCAGCAGGCTCTGCCGTGTCCATGCAGCAGCAGCAGCAGGCTCTGCCGTGTCCATGCAGCAGCAGCTGCTGCAGGCTCTGCCGTGTCCATGCAGCAGCAGCAGCAGGCTCTGCCGTGTCCATGCAGCAGCAGCTGCTGCAGGCTCTGCCGTGTCCATGCAGCAGCAGCTGCTGCAGGCTCTGCCGTGTCCATGCAGCAGCAGCAGCTGCAGGCTCTGCCGTGTCCATGCAGCAGCAGCAGCAGCTGCAGGCGCTGCCGTGTCCATGCAGCAGCTGCAGGCGCTGCCATGTCCATGCTGCAGCAGCAGATGCAGGCGCTGCCGTGTCTATGCAGCAGCAGCAGCAGGCTCTGTCGTGTCCGTGCAGCAGCAGCAGCTGCAGGCTCTGCCGTGTCCATGCAGCAGCAGCTGCAGGCTCTGCCGTGTCCGTGCAGCAGCAGCAGCAGCTGCAGGCTCTGCCGTGTCCGTGCAGCAGCAGCAGCAGCTGCAGGCTCTGCCGTGTCCGTGCAGCAGCAGCAGCAGCTGCAGGCTCTGCCGTGTCCGTGCAGCAGCAGCAGCAGCTGCTGGCCCTGCCGTGTCCATGCAGCAGCAGCAGCAGCTGCAGGCGCTGCCGTGTCCATGCAGCAGCAGCAGCTGCAGGCTCTGCCGTGTCCATGCAGCAGCAGCAGCAGCAGGCTCTGCCGTGTCCATGCAGCAGCAGCAGCAGCAGGCTCTGCCGTGTCCATGCAGCAGCAGCAGCAGCAGCAGATGCAGGCGCTGCCGTGTCCGTGCCGGCAGTCACTGCTGGGCTCACCCTGCCGGCAGGCGGCTGTCGAGCCCAGAAAATGGCTTTGGGCTGCGTGTGCCCAAACTACTGAGGGTTACCTGAGTCGCTCTGTGCCGACAATGCGCGAACCAGTTCTAAATTCAAACTCGCTAGGGAGATTAAACAGTAACCTAGGATACCGAGCGTGTTCAAATGTTAAGGCAGATTTTGCACAACAGCACGTACATTTGTAATTCAAAGTCAGATGCTGGTAAAATATTGATTAGCAATTCTTAAAATGAGTGATGCTGATCCTTTGCTACACATTCATCCACTATTCGTTATTCTACAGCTTTAATAGGTACCATGACACAATCTCCATCTTTCATTATGGATACGTATATCACCCTGTGTCAATCCATACACTCTGCTTGAAAGCTGCTATTGATGCCAAGTGCAGTGACTGTTCAAGTTTCTGGTTATTATCTAAAAGCTTATAATCTTTATGCCTGTAGATAATATGGTAATGAACAAAAACCTGAATATCAGAATTCACCATGGCCATACTTAACTTTGCACATTTGTTACAGCTTGATGTTCTTTTAAAGTAACGTGCATGGAAGGGGTTGATGGGAGAAGGGAGAAAACATGGGTTAGGTGAACTGGAGGTAACAAATTAAGGTAGCAAAGCCATTTATGGTTATGTTCTGATATAATTCTGAAGGGATGTACAGTAGAAGCAGATGGATTTGTAGTATTCAAGCAGGCAATGCAAGCATTAGAAAGTTGAAAATCATATTTTAAAGTAATGAATTTGTAATTGTCCAGCCTCCAGGTTGGGCTATAGCTTATGTTATCAAAAGAAAATGCTGAATTATCATGTGATAGTCTTGTTTCACTGGGAAAAAAGTAAATTCCTATGAAATAAGGTTGTTTGTATACTTATAACACTGCTAGTTGACACCAATTGACAACACATTTTCTCTGCTACATATGGCACAGAAAGATGTGCTCTTGGCTATAGTGCAGGCAAAAAAAAGTGAGCACAGGATATTTCATAAAAGCAGATGGAAGTTCTCATTTTTCCTCCTATTAATAGCTGGTGTTTGTAGTGTCCTTTCAGTTGTTATCCAATCACTCTTAATGTATTTCTATTTGCTGAGATGAGAGGAGGGAAAAAAAGAAACTTTCTGTTTGCTATGTAAAATTCATTTCAGTACAGGAACTGGACTGGAAAAGATGGAGGGGTGCAGTTCTTCCCACAAAAATTCAGAGATAGGAGAAAAATTCGAGTTAGGTCATTCCAAGCAGTGGCTGAGTTTGCACTAATAAATGAAGTTTTCCTTCTGCCTTGAGGCAGGAGTGGTGTGGTCTAACTCATATAGTTTCCTGGTAATTTTCTGCTTTAAAGAAAAAATAAATCAGTACTCAGAGTAAAACCATAAGTTTATTTTGCCTAATAGTTGAAATAGGAACTGAGTGGCAGTCAGTTTCTAGGCAGATGCAGAGCTCCCAGCTTTGCATAATGCTGGTTATGGTTAACCAGCCTCTGGGAGACACAGGAAATCTGTGGGGAGCTCAGCACAAGCTGAAGTGTCAGGACACCTATTCTTTTGTCTCAAAGTATTTCCTGAGCTGTGAACTAATGATTACCCACTCACCACATGGAAGTGTTATGAATATCAATATTTTTTGAAATTAGAGCACTTTGAGTGCTGGTGATGGGGGAAATACATATGTAAAGGAAGGAGGGAGCTAAATTCTTTTGGTTTTGAAGCCAAAAGAGATAAAATGGTTTTTGCAGCCCCTCTTTCTTCTTTTTATTTTTTTTTTTTGTGGAGTAAAAATCGAATTTTAATATGACAAAGAGACTGCTGGCTAGCAGAGAAAAGGATTAATGGAACCTCACACTGAGACAGAGATATTTGGAAGTAATTTGTTTGGTCCTGCTGAGTTTTGTGGCAGTGGAAAGCTAAGCTGCTTCTGTCTTTAGAAAGTGTGCCCACAGGGAGTGCCAGACAGCTTTTCTGCCACTCCAAATTAATGATTCAGATTGTTTTTCTGCCAAGATAATATCCTTAGGTACACTTGGAAACTCAAGTAGATTCTGTTGAAAACTGAACAGAATTAACAAAATACACAACTACTGTAATAATTAGAATTATGTGGATTCAGTCCAAAAGCAGAATTGGGCAGTTTTCTTTTAAAGCCTGCATTAATAAGTCAATGATGGGGGGAAACAGCTAAATATAAAAATAAATTTTCTAAGCTAAAAATAAGTTGCCATCATCTGCCAGAAGAAGCTAGTGGTTTACAAGGATACTAGAACAATGTCATCTATCATGAAGCTTTTGCTGCATGTAAAACTACTTGAATATGTCTTTAATATGTACTTGAGTCCCTTTAGTTGCATCCCTTCCTCCAACTGATAATTTTAAGGATGTGACTAGAAGAAATCTTTATGGCAATATTTGTTTAATTATTTCTAGGCTTAGGGTCAGCTGCATTCCCTGATAATGGAAACAATGTCAAAATTCTAAGTGATTAATTTTAACATTTCTGGCAATATCCCATGGAGATGTGGTAGAGTCTTCCCCTTGTCTTACAGCTTGGTCATTTCACATCCTCAACTGCTAAACTGGAGGAGAGCATGACTCAGGATTTATATGGGAATCTCCTAGAGCAAGAGTACGCTTGAGCAGGAAAAGGGAGTAACAGTGACTGATATCAGATTTCTCACTAAGCTGAAGTGGTAAGTATTACGCTGCTAAGACTTCTGCTTTATTTTTAATGTATTTAAATTTGTTTGAGTCATGTGGTCTTAATATATTGTTCATGAATTCAAAATGTTGCAATAATTTGTCTAAAAGCTTTTTGTCTCTTAACTTCAAATTCGTTACCTGTGTAGCTTGTTGTGGTCTATGATCTTTACTGATTGGCTTTTAGTTAAGGTGACATGCACATCTCTATACATAGAGATGCATATCTCTAATACATAGATGGCTTCTGTTTTCAGTCTTGAGAATAGTTGTGCCCATATTCAAATTCAAACACTAATAAAACCACTGAAATATGTTGGGAAGAAATAAGCTTTGCACTTGACTTTTTGGAATATTTTTAATCCTTTGAGTCAGATTCTGTGCTAATTCTCTAGAAAAAGAGAATCACAATGCCTGCAGAAACACTAGGATGGGTCCCAGAAACAGTATGTTACTGTGTACAATTTCTAATCAGCCTGACTTCCCAAGTCTAACAGTTAACTTGTAAAGATAAATAACCAGCCAGACTGCAGCAGTGCTCTGGTGCAATGACAGTGTCCTGTTCTGGTGCTACCTCGTTCAAAGCCTGCTCGGTGATATCTTTGGAGTGCTCCTCTTTATCGTGTACATGTGCTCTTAAAAAGCAGGCATAGCCCAGGGCTGCTGTGCTAACACCTGTCCTGTTTTACACAGTATTGCAGAGCAGCCTCTCAGTCAGTTCTGGGGGTTGTGAAGTTACTCAATATCTCTGGAATATCCTCCAGCCCCCGATGTTTGCTTTAACTTAGGGTTAGTAAAGGTGATTTTTGGGGAGAGCTGGCTGGAAAGAAGGAATCCTGTTTGTCCTGGGAAAACCTCTCATTGCTAGAATTAGGATTTTTAAGCATTACTGAGTAGCTACATATTGTATTAATGTACCCACGATACAGGCTGCAGTTTCCTTCTCCTAAAATGTCTACAAATTACCAGAAAACTTTTGATTTTGTTACATTGCTCTAAATAGAAAACAAATTCTGACATATTGAGAATGTTGGCATTGCACATTTTGCAGAAATAGGAGTAATTAATTAATTCTTAAACTAGAGCTAAGTAAAAGAGAGTTTATGTATCAATCAACCAACCACAAATATAAATATATATATTTATATAATGCATTGAAACTCTCTTGATGTATATTTAATGCAAGGCCAGTATTTAAATTTGAGTGCCTATTAAGTGCCTGATTTCCAAAGCTTCTGACTCCATAGACTTAGAACTTAGGATCAATTTTCCAGTAGATTACTTTTCAATACTTTATTGGGGCTTCTGAAGTTGAAAATTGTAGCTCTAAAGTTGTTTTTCTAGGGTTCATTTTTAGATGTCTGATCTGCAAATCTGAATCTTCCTGAAATAATCAGGAAGTGAAAAATCCTGGCAACAAATTCCAAATTCACATCAGGACTCTAGTGTCTATTAAAGGTTCAGTGTACATTTGTTTCTGAAAATGACCCTTTTAAAAAAAAATAAAGTGCCATACCAGGCATCCAAGACCAAAGCTGCCCAAATTGTTGCATGCATTTATAAACCTTGGTTGGGACACAGTGCAGCATGGATTACTGTGTGATTAAAAAGTGTCAAAATGCCTCTTTCTAAAATTATTACATTTGCAGCAAGTTATACGTATTAATTTAGAAGAGATTGAAAGCATATAAAATGAACAAATTATTTTAATTTTTACTTGAACAAGTATTATTTCATATCATCTGATTATATGTTTTTAAGAATTATCTAAAGATAGCTGAGCAAAAGGCTGATTGGTCTTTTCAGCATTTAATGGACACTGTTTTTTCCCAATCCTGAAAGCCATGTAAGTTGAGTGAATTCAAACATATAAGTAAAATTATTAATAAATATTTCTGCTTTATTACCTGAATCCTCAATATATGTTCTGCTTGCTGAATGCTTTAGTAATTAATACGATCTACCAACTGAGTCAATCTGCCACACTTCAACCGCACTGTGCCTACATGTGGAATTTCAACTTCAGAGTCTAAAATTGGAGGGTTCATGACCATCACCTTACTATAAACATACACAGAAGTCACTGCAAATGTGGGACATTTACTCATTTTGTGGATCCCCATGGATCCAAATGCATTTCTGGCGTAATGCAAGTACCTGTAACATTTTGCTCAAGAAGTTACATTCACCTGTGAGCTCCACTGCTTATTTTGATATTCTCATATTAATATTATTGTAGTACAATAATTTCAAATCAATATGAAAAAATTTGCATGTTCCTTTCATATGGAAAATAGAACTAAATCTAAATTGTGATGCAAAGGAACATTACCTGAAAGGCGACTTGGGAATCAAAAAATGATTGGATTTAAGTAATTTTTGTTTTATGATATAGAGACTTAGCAGTATTTATTATTATATTGAGTTTTTATCCCACCTTATAAAAATTATTTCTAAGTAAAGAGTGAGGGGAAAACTAAAAAATTCATGCCCTCAGAGGGGAATTTAATTCAGATGGCTTTGAAAACATTTGCTTTCTAATAGTAGCTTTGTAACACTTCGGTGGAAAAATAATCTTTGACAAGGCTTTAACACTTGTCTGAGGAACCTTCCTGTTAAAGTCAATGATGTGGTTCATCCGTAAATGAGCTTTTTTCTCTCAGCTGCCCCCCTCACCTTTCCCAACATCTCAGTGGGTAATTTACGCGTGGAGCTGTGATGTACACACCGCAAGAATCGCAGTTCCGTGCCCGTGTGGGCGCGGTGCCCGCTGAGGAGGGGGCGAGCCGGGACCCCGCCGCTCCCGGCCGTGACTCAGCGCTTTGGGGAGGCCTCGCAGCCGCCCGGGGCACGGAGCCCCGGGGCCTGGCCGCGGCCTCGTTAATGAGTAACAGCGCGGGGCCGCTCCCGGCGCGGCACCTTCGCCCCGCGGCCGCTCGGGGCTCCGGGGCAGCGCCGGCCGCTCCCGTCCCGGCCCCGCCGCTCCAGCCGGACCCGCCCCTCTCCTCTCCCAGTCTCCTCCGCGGCTCCCCCTCCCGAGCCAGGCGGAGCTGGAGCTGGAGCTGGCAGCGACGTCGTTCCTCGCCGCCGCCTCTCCCCAGTGACCGAGGGCACCGGCGCTGCCTGGGGGGGCCCCGTTCTCCGGCCGCCGCCCGACGCCTCATCCCCGCCTCTGCCGGAGCCGGCGCTGCCCGCGGAGCAGCCATGAGCTGGGGCACGGAGCTGTGGGTGAGTCCCGGCTCGCCTCTCATTGTGTCTGAGATTCGCCACCTTCCCTTGTCTGCTCGGGCAGCTGCCCCGGGGAGGCGCGGAGCGGCCGGAGCCGAGGCGCTGTGCTTTGTTCGGCGCTGGGGCGGCGGGCAGGGGCTGCGGCGGGCGGGGCGGGCCGGGGTCCGGCGCGGGCGGCGGGAGGGCGGCGGCGCTGGGCCGGGGGCCGCGGCGGGGCGGGAGCGCCGCGTCCGGGGCGCGGTGCGCGCGCCGCCTGCGCGGCCATGGCGCTCCCCGGGGCGGCCCCTCGCCCTCCGCCCGCCCGGCGCGGTCACGGCGGGACGGGCGCTTTGTGTGCGGCCGGAGCAGCGCCCCGCTCGGGGCCCGGCGGCGGGGCCCTCGCCGTGCTCCCGGCACGGCCCGGGGCGGGGTCCCGGCGCGGCTGGGGCAGCGGCCCGCACCGGGCAGCCTCGGGGCGGCGGCTGAGCTGCTGCTCCCCCGAAAACCGCCGGGCTGCTCAGGCGAGCAAAGCTTACAGCTGCCGGCCCTAACTAGAAGCAGCAACTATAGCTTTGTCTCTACAAGTATCGCAGAATATTGGCTAACACTGCATTGTGTTTGTTTTAAATACGAAGGAACGAGACAGGGAGTTTTTGTCTCGCGTCAGGGCTTTCCTTAAAGCTCCCCTCTTCCCTCCGAAGGCTCCGTGGCTGAGCCGAGGCCGGCGGGGAAGGAAGGGGCTTCTCCCGGGGGAGTGCTGGAGCTCGCAGTGCTGGGTGCTCTGTCTCTGTCAGCTTTCCTGCTCTTGCTGCTCTGCTGGGGCTAACCCTGACCGTGGGAATGCTTAGACTTGAAAAAGAATAGTGCCAAGGAGGGTTTAACGTCCCCGCTCTAAATGCCGCCTGCCCTCCATTTATTTGCTTTTAAAGACTGTGAAGCAGACACTTTAGTTCTAAGAAAAAAAAATACAGAAAGCAAACGTTGCAGCTTGAGGTCTGGTCTATGAACTCTTAATCTGGACCGGTCATTACAGGTTGTTTTTTGCTTGTTTGTTTGATGTTTTGTTTTTGGTTTTTTTTGCGTTGAACGGAACATCTCTTATCAGTATTTTGTAGCGCAGGGCTATTAGTCCCTAGAGGAGCAAAGATCTGCTCCGCACCGAGACAAGGGGCTGCCCGAGGAGCCGGGGCAGGCGGGGCTGGGAGTGCCAGCGGAGCTCCTGAAGCCATCTGAATTAACTTGTGTCTGGTTATGCAAAATGAGGATAATAGCATCACGTGTACTGTGTGGAGAAGCCTGATTTAAATGTATTTAGGGGTTACTTTAGTGTTTTGCATAGTGCCTTGTACTTTGCTAGGATTTGTAGGCACAATGAGAATTCAGACAAAATAGGCTTTTTAAGTACTGATGGCACTGCTGTAGCAGGCTTGAAATCTGAAAGTGTTGTGGTATTGGCGGCAAGGGGTAAGTAAAAGCTGTGATTTATGTTACCCACACAAGAGCGTGTGTAGCTCATGCCTGTATGTACTCTATGAGAGGTGAGTGTCACTTGAGGAGAGTGGGGATTGGCATTTGGGTGAGCACTGGCTGAAAGCACCCAGATATGTGTTGCTTTAGAAAACAATACTTTAGAAGAACTCTTTTAAAAAGACTTTTAGCTTACTTCTATCTGCTCATTTTTGTAGCCTCTTAATTGTATTTTTTTTTGTTCAGCTTGTAAATGACAGTTGAAGTTGGTATACTCTGTCTTGTGTTCAGTTTTGTATGAAAGTGCTTGTCTTTGTCCTACGTTTAAGAAACATATTCAAAAAGATGGATTTTGACCTCAGACTTCCTTTTAATGACCGGCATTTAACTCTTGGTGTTGTGAAACTAGCTGAAGTTTATTTTGACCCTATTTTTTCCTAAGTCACTGATTCTTATGAATTAGTTGGAAGAAATAATGCCAAAATTTTAATCTAAAAGTTTTACTGGAGTGCTTCTATTTTAGCAAAATTTACTGTATTTTTTGCTTGATATCTGGAGACGACTTGCAACTCTACACTGAGGTAGCTTTATGCATGAAATGCTCTGTTTGTAACTGTATAACTAGACTTTGACAATGCAAGTTTTTACATTACAGGGTACCTTTTAATTATTTTTTTAATTGAATCTAATCATACTTTTAAAAATCTACTATGTTTATAAACCAAACTGGTTTCTTAGTTGGAAGAATATTCAGTGCTTCACTTACTGTAAAAAGTATTAAACCTTAATTGTTTTAGCAACTTATGCTGGGCAAGTAAAGATTGGTTTTTGAAGATCTGGCACAAAATCAAATTCATTAAGAATTATCTTAAATCTAGGTTAAAAACACAAGGAAAAACAGTATTGTAGGTCTTCAAAGACAGGGCTTTGAACCAGATAAAGAACCTCTTAGACATGTTTGTGTTCTGGTGTAGCAATTCCTTCATCATTCCCTGTTAGCATCAGTGCTGCTTTGGGAGGTAGCTGGAGCTGCTCTGTGTTTGCTGATGGCAGCAGGGGCACGAGATGTTCAGTCCCCAGCTGCACAGAACTCTTCTGCTCAGCTTTTCTGGACACCTCCCTGGGCCTAAAGCTCTCCTTCATTAGTGCTTTCACCTCATAAAGTGGAATTTTTCAGGGTTAGGACTGGTATCTAAGCATAGTTTTTCAAAACATTTGCACTTTTGTATGTATGCTTTGCTAATTCATTGAAGCAAATTTGATTATTCTGCATCAGGCTTTTTAAATATCTCCTTAACTCTTGCCTTCTTAAGTTGTATCTCTTCATGCTCTTTTTTCATACTTTATGCTGATTGACTGTTCTGAGGTATTTTTAAAATTGTTCTGGAGTTTTATACTGTATGCTCTTTTGGATAAAGTAAAAAAGTGAGCATAGGTGAATGTGGAGACAAATAAGGAGCCATAAGAGGGGGGATAAGGGAAGCAACTCATGTCTGGTATTTATGTGGCAATTATTAAATACAGCAATTCTGTTACTGAAATGATACATATGCTATTAAAAGGTTATATCAGGGACAGGACAAAGGAAAGATTTTCTTTGATTTGCCAGTATTTTCTAATTCTTTAAATTTGATAGCTGTTTGTTTGTTTTTCAAGCAAGTTTTTTTTTTTTTTTAATAAGTGCACCACCATTCTCTGAAGTGAGTATGCATTGTACGAAATGTGTATGTCTTGATTAGACTAAAGCACTTGGTGCTTTTCAGTGTGTCTTGGCCAGAAAGTGTGCTCCTTGTTGTGTCTCTTTTGATAGCATTGTATGAAATAATGTAAATTAATAATAACAAAATGTCAAATCATATAAACCATCCTGTGCGGGAAATATGCTCCCCTTTTCTGCTTTCTTATTACAATAGGAAATTTGATTATGTTTTGAAAATAATGTTTGACAGATTTTTTTTTTTTTTCATTGGTGTGTGTATCTTTGTGATCACTCATATTCCTTATGGTGTGACCATACAGGACCTAAGATACTCTGGTGAGCTGCTTTGCATAATATTCTCTTAAGGGTTAGACCTGAGTAGTGAGAACTGGCAAGTCTTGTCTAATTCAGTTGAAATGTATTTTCTGAAAGTTTGGCTGTTGGGTGCCAAATTTTCCTATCTTTAGTATATAATTTCTTCATAGGTAACATTTGTAAAGCAATAATCATCTGAAGAAAGGCAGCACGTAATCATGAAGCAGCATTGCTGTACTTCATTAGTAATAGAAAATTACTGCTGATTAATTAGACACAGATTCTTTTCAGAATTAACGTTTTGGAGTCTGTCATACTCTTTTCAAATACTGCACACTTATGTTCACCTCATAAACAGTAGGAGGGTTTATACATTGAAGCTGTGGTTAGACATGTATTTTTGCTTTATAAAGTGCCCCGACTTCTGTCGAACTGTGCTGCAGTGTCCAAGATTAGATAGATGGGACTAAAATTGAGATGGGGTTTAGTAACTTTAAATATTTGGGAATAAAAATGATAGATTATGTTATGTTTAGGAATCTTCTCAGCATGAGCATCTGTTCAGTGTGTATGTTTCTGTACATCTGGAGTTCCTTTTGTGGTGGGTGTAAAGTGTACAAATAGCATTAACATAGAATATTTTAAAAATACATCTGGTTATTGTCATCTTGGGTTGTTGTGCTGTTAAATGGAACATGTAGTGCTTTTGCTTTGAGGCTTACTAAGCTTTGGAGACTGGAGTGTAGCTGATAACGAAGTCCTTGGTAATGAGAGGAGACTGTGATTGGCACTCTGAAGTGGCTTCTTTGGAAATTAATTAAAGAGTTTGTACTGTCTCTTTAAAAAAAAACACCAACCAGGAAGGATGTTTTTTGACTTTGGATGCACGTTCTGTTGTTCCAACCCCTGTGAACTCCTTAATAGCAGTTGGCAGAAAAAGAGTTTGAATACCATGTCAGAACATTTTCAGTCTGTAGAACCAGTCTAGCCATCTGTTTCTCACCTCTTGATAAATATTTAAAACAGAAATTTTGCTGAGGGCTTTTTGTACTGAGATTCCTTGATTAAAAAGAAATGGCCATAGAAGATTTAATGATACTATTGTTGTGAGCTCCTTGGGGCCAGAAGCACACCATCTTCTATAATTAAGAAACCACTGGCACTGTAGAGTAGTATTTTAGAAATTAGTTATGTTGGACCAAAGAAAGATCAAAGTATATTTGGTGATGTGCTCTTTTTAATCTTTCCTTCTGTGCCTAAACCTAAGTTCTGTTTTAAAAAATATTAAATAACTTGGTTGCATCAGTAATTTTTCAAAAGCTGTTAGAAATATTCTTATGCTTTCAGTCCCACTTTCAGACATTGTTTCCTTCTTGCTTTAAAATCTTAGTCTTTTTTTGTAGAAGATAAATCATGCGGTGATGTTGTCTAATCTTAAAAGTTGTCAAGTGCAATTACATATGGAAAGCATCCACAGAATGTAAATGTGAAAGAGTGAACTTCAAAAAGTCGCTAACTATTATGTAGCATACTTCTGTTGTAGTAATTTCTTGCATTTTTGTTCACTAGATTAGAAAATTTATTTTTTTAGCTAAATAAAAGTTTTTTTCCAAGTGAAAAAAAAGTTTTTTCTCTTGAAACTGAGAAATCTTTCTTGTCTGTTAATGTGAATGTGGTTATGTACTTACTAGCATTGTTAATACAGATAAAAAAAACACTGTAAATAATTCTAAATATCAAACCATACCCCATATGGAAGTTCTTATATGTTTTTGAATCCTAATATTTTGTAAACTTACTTTCCAGTATGCTACCATATATTCTGTTGACGACAATACTCTGTTTAACAGGGGGATGTTGGAGAGATGGAACTTGGATTTTTTTTCTTTTTTTGTCCCCAGATTGCTCCATTAGCTTAACCCAAAGATTGCAAACAGTACTCTGTATAGATTCTCTCTTCAGTCAGTACTCTTGCTGTTGTGGTCTGCAGATGTGTGCAAGGAATGTGTCTTGTGGCTGCAGTATAAGATTGCAGTGTTTTCCAGATGCATGGGATGGTTGCACATCCTGGCTTGGGTGACGGGCTGCCTAAGATGCCTCATGGCTGTGAGGATCCAGTCTTTCCCAAGCAGTGTTGTGAAAATCTTGTGAAGACCTCTGAGATTTCCAACTAGAAAGTTATGTAAGGATCAAGTACTTGGTTATTGAAAGTGTTGTTACCTTAGGCTTTGGTGTGAAAACAGTTGTACTGTGTTGTAGTTGGAAATGTTTGTCTGCTTTTTTCCAGCAATTGTCTGGTTCATAAACATCTGACCTTTTTTCTGGCTTTTCCAGGAAGGGGTGTGTCATTGTCATGCGACTTTATCAGTTTGGGTTTGATGTTGAACATGATTTAACTTAAGAATGCATGCGTGTGTCTTTGACTATCTATTTAGAAAGTGTTTTTTTAAAAACTTTATCATCTGATATCTATTAAAAAGGCATCTGTTTTTATTTATGACCCCACTTGTTTACGTACTTGGAAGTGTATATACTTTTCAATGAAATTTATACAAACATACATGGGATCTTACTAATCTGAAAATTCTGAACACTGGAAAAGTGTTGCTGTATTGTAAAAAATGTATGCGGTATCCTTGTTCATAGTATGAAATCCAGAGTTGCCTGTATCAGATTCTAAATGCTGCAGCTGTCATTTGATTTCCTGAGTGAGATTAGTAACAAGGTTGTTGGAAATTGCAGGATCTTTTATCTCAACCAAGCTGAGGATTTCTTTAAAGTGTGTATCTGTCAAAATAATGATCCTCTGGAATGGCAATTTGGGATGGAGAAAAGCACGGGTAGAGAAAGGTGGGTTGGCAATGTGCTCATGAGCTGAGGGTTGCCCAAGTAGGTATGATTTGTGCTTTCAGCTGTTTGCAGGTAGATACTGATAAACAGAAGGTTTGTTCTTATTGCTCGTGTAGAGTAGTCACTGATGCTGTAAACCTACTGAAATAAGTTAATTAGTGTTGTATTTAAATTAGTTCTTATACTGAATTGATCTGAGTGAGACCCTCATTTGTTAATATACAGTCTTTAAATACTTCAGTCGTTACATTTGCAGAGCACTTTTTAGTATTCTTGGTAAAGCTAGTAATTGAGTAACAGAGGGGGTTTTATTTTTTGTGGAGGGGAAGTTATTTAACACAAGGCAGATTAAGTTTTCATTGTTCATGCAACACATGTGCATACTTTTTAAAGAACTTGAATTCTTTTTGGTAGAGAGAAGAATTCCCTGAAGTCCAGATATGTTCAGCTTTTTCCTTGTAATGGTGAACAAACTGTTCAGTGAAAGCTGGAATTCCAGTCAGATTGTTTCATTTTGCCCCTAGTGAGTTTACGTACCCCAGTCCCAGTGCTCTCTTGGCAGAAGGTTTAGAGGTTTGTCTTCAGATGTATGTCAGTGCTTCAGCTGGATGGGAAAAGAAGGGGAAAAAAGTATTATACTAATAAAAGCCTTCTGGTTTTCATTAAAATGCAGACCCTCTACACTGACTTTGTTTGTGGAATTATCTACAGTAAAGTTTTGCGTCGTTGGGGTTTTTTTCATCTACAAGTTCTAGTGTAAGAGGAGAGTGGTAGGAGTATTACATTTCCTGCTAGGTGACTAGAGCAGGAAAGGGCTTTATTTTAGGTATACTGAATTTTCTGAAAATTTCTATTGTATGGAAATTTGAAATAGTTACATGTAAGATTTATGAATACCTTTTCTTTGATTTTTTTTTTAAAGACATTTGCCATTTACTATGAATAGGACATTAGACTGATGGAACTGCTTTCTGGCATCATGCTTTGTACTTTTTCCTGTAGTTTTATTATTGCTTACATCTTTTGAAGAAGTGCAGTCTTACCGCGAGCTAAAAAGCTAATATTGCAGGACCTGAATTTTTCTTGGGCTTTAATGTGGAACTCTTGTATCATCTTGAGCAAAAAAACTTAATTTTTGTCCCTGTTAGTTGGGTTGTAAAATTGGAATACACTTTGTTCGTTTTAATCAAATTAATATTGTAGCAATATTTGTAAATACTTTAACGTTCTTTGATGTGTAAGGGCACAGTAATACGGTGTTTTAAAATGTTGAAAGTAACCCTTGCACTTTTATCCTGGTTTTAGAGGGGATAGAGTTCATTTACTACTTAGTAGCTGGTACAGTTGCTGTGATTTGGATACTCACAAATGTTTGCTGCAGAGGAAAGTACCATGTGACTCTCTTCTCCTTGGCTGGTACACAATAAATACTACAACATGCTTTTTTTGTAGTTCCGTATTAAATAAAAGATATTTTTTCAGCATTGTGCAATGAAATGACATTGACTAGATTTGAGTTAGGAGTTACTTAAGTACTAAGTTAATTCTGAAATATGACAGCAATTGCACTGGAGAGTTGAAAGGCAACCTTAACTTCTGGCATACTTGAGGTAACAGATGTGAGTGCAGGTGATGAAGATGGGTGTGCCTTGTCGATCTCCATCTGCATTGTAAATCCTTTGTAAAGAGAACTTTGATTGCTGGATTCTTTCTCATGATGAATGCCCAATTTGAGTGGGTGTGAAAGTCTCACTTTGTGTATTCTGGTTGGTAGAGTGATTGGAGGGCGTTTTCTTTGAATGTGGGTATGCTTCTTGTATGCTTTGTCTTTACCTCGGATGGATTATTCTCTCAAAGGAGGTTAATAATGTTTTACTTTTCTAATAATACCTTCAGATAAGCATTTGGTCTAGGTGGCATGGGGTTTTCTTGTGGCAGTGAGTGGGAAAATAATTGATGTCTGTGAACCCCAGACAATGCCTGTGCTCCAGTACAGTTGACTGTCTCTACAGCAGGGGAGTATTGTAATATGTATAATATCCAGCACTTTTTAATCCTTACAATAAATGGACAAAGTGTTTCTCTTTCAGCTATCTGTTATGGCATCTAATTGTCCTGCAATTTTTTCCTCTATTTATATGATGTCAGTCACAATTAGAGGAATATATAGGGTTGATAATTTCACATTTGTAATCAGTCATGGGAGCCTATTTATGTTTGTATTTGTGTAGGACCTAGTACCATTAGTCACATAGTGTCCTTGTGTTGTGCTGCATTCTACACAAACTCACTATAAAGAGCATCCCCAAGCCAGTTAACTTTGAGTTCCAGCAGGGGCTGGCTGGGTCATGTAGTGCTGGTGCCAGATACCCCAGTGCTGGTGTGCAGACCCTACTGTTATTCAGCACAGTGATCTCAGCTGCAGCCTCTTAAGTGTTTTTTTGGTAAGCCTTACAAGCAAAGGGTAGCAAAGGTAGTGGGGTGGAACTTTGTCATGTTTGCAAGGGAGGAGCACCCAAACAACCTAAGAGAATGCAGGAAATACTTTTTGAAAAGTATGAGAGAGTGTTGATGTCTCAAGTGAAGCAAGCAGTAATCGTTTGGTATGATGAGGTAATAAGCTGGAATCAGCCAGCAGTGCCCTTGAAGGGAGGTTAAGAAGCTAATGTTTGATGTGATAGAGAAAAAAGAGATAATACTGGGTGAAAAACATGTGGGTGAAAGGGTAATCTCTCAATACCAGAGAACAGGATGTGGTGTGGTTGAGAAATGAGATGGATAGAGAATGCCTGAAGATTGCAGACATTGAAATGATTAGAAAGAGAACTGATTTAAAAAAAAAAAAACAAAAAAAAAAACAAAATGGAGAAATTGTTAGAAAGTCTTAGTATGGACATAGATTTGAGATTCAGGAAAGAAGTCAAATAATCAGGTGAAAGAAAGGTTAAAGTTTGGGACCTTAGTATAAAAGGCATAAACCAGTGAAGTGCAATAGCTGCCAAGATATGATGTGCATTACATGCTTTTAAATGAAATGTTTTATCTTAGTTTTTCCCTGAAAACAAGTTCAAATTTGTGATTAGTAAATGGAAAACTCTTTGAAGGTCCACTCAGGACAGCTGATAAAATAATTTTGTTCTTTTGAGTCAAATATGGCTTCCCTCATGCCCCAATATCTGCTTTATTTAGACTGTAATAGTGCAGGTACTCATTGACATATTTAATTTTACCAATACTTGTTTATTTTATGAGCAAAGATCTCACAGGATCAGTGAAACTCATATTAATGTGCTTGAGACCAAATACCAGTAAATTTTCAAAGCTGTCTTTTGTTTATGAGAAAGGGGATATTTGCAAACTAGTAGTTCCTGTAGCTTGTAGTTGATGCACAACAGTATTTAAATCAGCAACAATTACTGATGTTATTTTGTTTAATTTAATGGATCTTTTTTCAGCCTTTTGAGTTTTGACTACTACAAACTGAGTTAGAAGAACGAGGAGATGTACTTGGATTTATGAATGCTGAGAAGTTTATTTTCAGGGTATTTATACTTTATTTAATTGAAAACTTTATCTCAGTAGCTGTGGTTTTTTATTAGCTAAACTGCAGATGATGACATTTGAGATCTTTGCAATATGGTTAAGGTGTTACAGATTTGTTTGGAGGAGGGCAAGAATAGGATGAACTTGTCTTGAAAAGTCCTCCAGCATGTTGTAATAAAATGGTAAAAACCAGACTGGACTATCTGGTTAGGTTTCATGTCTAAGAAGATGGCATGTTTAAAGAAGAAAAATTATTTTCTTGAAAATAAATAGTAACTTATCAGGAAAATCTAAATGTTTGGGATTTTTGTACATTGTAGTAATGTGAGGGGAATGTAGACTGTACAGTTCTATGAGACTTAAATGGAAATGTCACCATGTGAGGCAAGCTGAGCAATTTTGTGAAGTATCCTGGCTCTGCATGATACTCAAATATTTACTCCTGCAACAAGAGGTATGGTGGCCTGATTGTTTAGGTTGAGACTGAGGAAACAGGGGTTGTGGGTTATTTGTTTTGGTTTATCTTTATTGCTTCTTTGTTTTGTAAAAGCGGTGAGGTCTTTTGTGTTATTTCTGTTGAAGTTTTGCAATCACATAAATTAGATCTTTTTCACTTATCTCCCCAAGTTTGAGACCCTGTTAGTATTAAGATGTCTTTTTCTCTAATAATAAGGGTAACTTATTTCTAAAATGGCTTTTAAAGAAACATATTCACTTTGGTATTGGTGCTAGGGAGAATAATTATCATCTTTCCAGGAACAGCATTGCAGTTCCTCCTGTGCTAGCCTAGCACTTGAGAGATCTGAGTGGATTTCCCCAGGCTCCAGGTTTATGTTCTGCTTTCCTGAGAGAGAAACAGTGAGGTAGGAGTTGAGTGCAACAAGAAGTTTTTGCTGGAAGAAACATCCGTTTAGTGGGTTGGAATAGGAGTTTTGTAAAACCAGGGATTGGCTCTGTATATTAAAACTGTAGTAGGTACAAACAAACCTGGTGTTAGGCAGTGTGCTATCTGCTCTTCCTGCTTGGATGTCTTAGCACCCAGTGACTTCCAATTATTTTGGTTCTGCGAGGTTGTCATTCAGTTTCACTGAAATTTTAGTAGTTGAACTGAAATAATTTTCTTCAAAGAGTTAAAATAGTCTTAAAGATGAGATGCCAGTGGTATTTGCTTAGTGATTCTTAGATAAAATGTTTTTCCATGATCTGTCTGCTTTATACTTCAAGGCTGTAATTGTGGGCTGTGTAATAAATACATTTTGACATCATTTGTATAAAAATCCCTTGCAATTTTTGAGAAAACATGTAATTGTCTTAAGGTGGTTGTGCTGAATGGCCAGGATTCATGCTTTTTACAATAATGAGGTACCATGGAATATCAGTGCTCCAGTCTCAAGTTTCAACCTTGAGTTTTAATTCTGAACAGAGAGCTTCTACAGACCTTTATACACACCTTAGGTGGGAATACTGCTGTTAGTTTATATGTACTGGATGCTGGAAATGTGAATTTTAAGACCTTATATGTAAATGTTTCTTATGATCTTGATAGACTATTTGTAGTACTTTGTACTTAACATTTCAATTCTAATCATGCAGGCATAGTCAGACTGTAAGTCAAACCTGAAGCTTGTGGCTTTCCTGACTGCTTTTCTTCGTTATGTCATTGGAAAAGAGGTTTGATTTTTTGCTGACTTGTGTTCATTTGTGGGGAGGGGATCATGCTCCCATATCTCCCTGGTTAATCTAACAGTTGTTTGGATGTTGTCTGTTATCCTTTCATGACTGTTCCCAGTTACACTGTTATGAAGATACCATGGCTTTTATAATGTTGGATCTTTCTGTCCTTTCTTAATCAATGTAAAACAATGTTTCGTATGGTGTAAAGGGGATTTTGTTTTTTAAGGAAGGTGGTGAATTTTAGATCATTTTTTCAAGAGCACTTTGCAGATTTTTCATTTATTTTCAGTTGATTTAAATTATCTCAAAGTAGCACAGTATGTAGTTGAAACTCATTTCAAGAAATATTTTTTAAAATATTACTGTATTTTGCAAAAAGCTGATAAGAGCACTTGAAAAATATATTTAAAAATCTGTGTATTCCTGCTGTAATAAAGGGGTTTGAGGCTTTACTTGTAGTTGGATCCTTTATGTTTTGATAGTCTCTGCTGCTAAAGCTAATCCAATAGTAAGTTTATAGCAGGAAATGGCACCCTAACATCTTGAACAGCTCTTTTTTTTTTTAACCATCAGATTCTGCTTGTCTTTGTTCTGAGAACAGTTTCTTCTGATCTTAATTTACTAGAAGTTCCTAACAATTTACTTGCTCCATTTTTAGATTATTTAGACTATCGTATGTTATTTTTATTCATCATCTCTTTTTTTGGTGTTATTATTCATTCAGCAGCATTAGCTTCTGTGTTCTGCTTAGTATTAAGTTCTATTTTATGATGAAAAAGATGTGTAAAGAGTTATAGCAAGTTAACAGTGAAGAAATACGAGTTACACAAAGTTATTTGCAAGGTCATCTTCTGGGGTACAACATACTTTCTCGTGTGTGCAGTTTTCTTCTGGGCTTTGTATGATCTGTGTTTATCTTCTCTGTAACATGGTATAAAACATTTGCAACACCTGCGGAGGTGTTGCTGAAGGCTTTCCTGTTAATATTTCAGAAGGCTTTCATAATCAACATTTCCATATGAGGAACCCTTTTCAGTAGCTGTCATCGCTTTAACTTTTTTGAGTGGAAGCAATGGTAAGTATGTTTTAGATTATCTCATAACCTGCTCATTTAAGCACTGTCTTTTGGCTTTAAGGACAGTATATTAAAAGACATTTCTAGTAAAGCTGTATTTAATGCCAGATGACACAAAAAATAGTATTTCTTAACAATTTCATTCATCTGGCTGGAAACTGTTTACTGTTTCAGCTGTAAATAGTTTATTTGAATTACATTTGGTGTGCTGTTGTCTTATGTTATTATTAGAAATCCTAAGTTACATCTTGGAAAAACACCTTTATTCAGTATTTTCTCCACAATTTTATGTGTCTGATTTCATGTCAGGATTTGCCTACTAGCTGATATTTATTGATGTTGTGGCCCAGTTTAATTGATAGTCAGTTTTCTGCTGTAGTTTCTGGCAATCTTGCTTTTTTTTCTGTTAGAGTTCTTTACCTATTACACCTGTTTATTGCAAAAAAACTATTACTAGTTTATACATTAGAGTTCTAAAAACTTAAGAGTTGTTTCCAAGAGAGACAGGTTCAGAAATCAGAGATGACTGCGCAGATGTTGTGGCAAGTGTATTATGTAGTCTCTCCAGTTCTTTGTTGAAGTGGGGAAAACTATTTTGCAGCATGGGTGAAAAACATTTTAATTTGCATTTTAGTTGATTGTTGAGTTTGGAATCCTCAATGTGAAATGTTTGCAATAATTTTGAGCAATAAAATTCTTTGTCAGTCAGATATATGGCTTAGTTAGAAGTATTATTGTTGAGATATTAGTGCATGTTATCTCAGCATGATTTTAACATGGAAGCAAAACAGATGACACTCATGTAGGTGACAACCATTTAAGGTGGGTGCTGAGAACCACAACAGTTTAGAGAGCATTAAATTATTTCTAAATTGCTCTTGTGTTACTGTCGATTGTCTCTGTGAAGTGACTAGTTGATACATTTGTGTATGAATGAGCTGGTTTGTGGAATGCTAGAAATTCAAGTATTTATTTTGTGCTACTTTGTATTCTTGAGAGGCATAGAAGTTTTTGATTGTATGTAACCAGAAAAAAAAGAAACTTTAATATTATTATCAGGAGTGCGCTCTAATTGCAGCAGGTTGATAGCAAATGAATATTTTCAGCCTAATGGACTAAGGCCAAATGTGTGCCAGCCTGATGGACTAATGCCACTAGTGCAGGGCACATCTCATGTGAGTTGATTCATACTTACGTAGATAAAATCTAATTTGAAAACTGAACTTTTGACAATTGCGGCAAAACCAAGTCCAGTAGAGCTTTGGGAACTGAAAAGAAAATATATTAAGTATAGGCTTTCTTTTTGCAATTTAAGAAATGCCATGTTCCATGACACTAACATCAGGGTCATATTCATTTCAGTGATTTGGGCTCAAGTCTAGTTCTCTGGATGATTCAGATGGGGAGGTCAAACTTAAGCAGTAATCATTCTCTTCTGTATTTCTTGCCTAACAGAATTCTTTCTAGACTGTACAAGGTTATTTTCAATTCACACAAGCATGAAGTTGCTTCAGAGTTAAGAAACAGAAATCTAGCATTCTGAAAAACTGCATTGAGAATGTCATGGATGAAGTGCTGTTTCAGGGTACAGGTTTCAGGTGCTGACAAGTTAATATATTCTCAACTTTTTCTTTATCCAGTTTTGCTGCCTTTGTTTCAGTTCACTAATTTGCTTTGTAACTGGGTAGTGGATATACTTAATCATGGTGCAAAATAATGTGTTTCACTTTATTGGTTAAGTATTTTGTTTATGCCTTTCTCGTGGTATAAAAACAAATTTTATTTTCGCAATTAACCATGTGGTTTTTTAAATGCAGATTGTGCATTCTGCTCCCATAAAAGTGTAATAATTTTGCATGTTCTTATAAAGCATTTAAGGTGTCTGGGAAATTAATCCTTCTTGTGGCTGTTTTGTGGTATGGTGTGATACCGTAAGAAGAGCACTCAAAATTTAGTCAAATATATTTTGATAAATGATCTTTTGAATGTTTTAAGTATTTAGTATTTCTCTGAGGCTGGTGGGGACGATAGTATCAAATAGTTTCCTTCCCAAATCATTCTCTTCAAGAAAATAAGTAGTTGACTGATGAGTGTCTTTAATTTTCCATTATATGCTAAAGATGCACTGAATTCAGAATACTGTTACAGATTGATTAAATTAATTTCATTTAATTTTAGTTTTATTAATTTTCTTTCTAAAAGATATGCATGGTTTTACACAATGATATGTAACGACATAAAAACTGAAAAAAGAGATACTTGGGGAAAAGGCACTTGCTTTAATTTTTTTCTACCATAAAATCATGGTGTGTTTTTGATTACAAGCTGGCACACTTTAATCACTGATTTTTAAATGTTTTTGCTAAGATATAGAATGTTAAGGCTCCCCAGATATGAAGCATCAATTTTCAGTATTTTTTAATCAAGCTAGTAATGTTAAAAACAAAGCTTAAACTCCCACGTGCAATTAGATGGTTTCAGTTTTATAGTCAGTCTAATAAAAGATATAACAATTTCATTCAGTATGAAAGAAATGAGTTTTGGTTTTCTCATTATGTCGTGTTTTATTCAGTATTTGAGGCTGTCAGAATTTCTTTAGTGTTTCTTTGACAGTTTCTAGACCCTTGATTATTTACAGATATTTATTCCTTATTGGTTAATATTTTGCTATTTTAATTCCATGCAGACTTAGTGAAATGAGTGCTTAGTAAAGACATGAGTAACACTTCATGTTGAAGAATGAAATCACTAATAATGAGGTTTTCCATAAAGGACATAATGAATGTGGTGTGACAGTGACATAAAATACAGGAGAGGTTATATCTTAAGGTGACAAAAGACTGCCACTTTCCTCTGCTTCCAGATCAGTGTGCAATAAGGAGTGTTAAGTTTCACAGGGCTGTTTGGGCAGAACAGGTTTTTAAAAGGAAAGTACAAGTACAAAAGTCTGGAGGTGTTCAAGGCCAGGCTGGCTGAGGCTCTGAGTGACCTGGTCTAGTGGGAGGTATCCCTGCCTATGCAGGGGGTTTGCAATAAGGTGATCTTCAGAGTCTTTCCGGCCCAAGCCATTCAATGATTCTACATAGTGAATTTGTAGTAAATTGCTGCTCTGATCTGCAGTATTTGCTGCAGTTGAATTTTTAACTACATCTGCAGTGTATCATTGACCACTTTTTTACTGTTTTGCTCTTCATTATTTCTGATTTGGTAATACTGAAAAGTCATTAGGAAAGAAACCTATTTACTACAGTAGTAGTTTTTCTGTGTCTGTAATCAGTAGAACAAGATGCTTTGCACAGAGTGTAGAATTAACACAGTGTTTAAAATGCTGCTGTTAAAATGGGTTCCCACAGTATTTCTTTATTAAGGTAGAAGGATGTTTTCAGTATCTCCTTTGGAATAAAGTGTCAGAAGGGTAAGCAGTGCAAAAGAGGCTTAAAGAAGGAATTAAAAGGGAGGTAGTGGATGAACAAGAGTTGAAAAAAATTAGAAGAATAAAAATTCCTGAGAAATTATGAGAGGGGGAAACTGGCAAAGATGCTTCTGTTTCAGTCACAGAATCATGGAATGGGTAAGGTTGGAAGTGGGTCATCCAGTCCAACTTCCCTGCTCAGGCAGGGTCATTCCAGAGCACACTGCCCAGGATTGCATTGTGACAGTTCTGGAATATCTCCAGTGAGAGACTCCACACCCTGTGGGTGATCTGTTCCAGTACTCACCCTCACAGTGAAGAGGTTCTTCCTCGTGTTCAGGTGGAGCTTCTGTGCATCAGTGTCTGCCCATTGCCTCTTGTGCTATTGCTGGGCAGCAACCAGCAGAGCTGAAACCACCCTGTGACCTCCCTTGACACACTCACAGACCCTGATGAGGTGCTCTCAGTCATCTCTGGGCTGAGCAGCCCCAGCTCCCTCAGCCGTTCTTGGGGAGATGCTGCAATCCCCTCTTCATGTCTGCTGTCCTCTGCCAGACCAGTGCAGGAGCTCCCTGTGTGTCCTGTACTGAGGAGCCCAGAACTGGGCACAGCACTTCGGATGTGCCTCACTGGCTCTGAGCAGAGGGGCAGGATCACCTCCCTTGACCACTCACAGTGCTCTTCCTGGCATTGTCCTTGTTGGCACTGCTGGCTCATGGACAGCTTGTTGTCCACCAGGACCCAGGTCCTTCTCTGCAGAGCTGCTCTCCAGGAGCTCAGCCCAACCTGTGCTGGTGCCTGGGGTTGTTGCTCCCCGGGAGCAGGACCCTGCATTTGCCTCTGTGAAATTCAGGTGATTCTTCCCTGCCCCTCTCTGCAGCCTGTGGAGCCCTCCTGAAGGGCTGCACAGCTCCTGCCAGCTTTGTGTCCTCAGCAAACTGCTCAGGAGGCATCTGCCCCTTCCTGCAAGTCACTGAGAAATAAGCTGAAAATACTGGGCCCAGGTTTGAACTTCAAGGTCCAGTAAGAGATAGAAAGTACTGCGATTTGGTGCTTGTTCATCTGTACCATTCAGATCCCCACTGGGTTTTAGAGTGAATACCCTTCTATATTTAGTCAGGAAGGAAGTTATGGAAGAAGGTAGGCTTCTGCTGAAGAGCCTTTTAATTTCTGCATTGACTACTCATTTGACTCTCAAAAATAAATTGTCTCTCAAAAACGAAATCGATGTGGTCTGGTGTTACTATTGTCAGTGTGACCCCATTGTTCATGTTTATTTTTGTCATGAATGTGAGTACTATTCATCTTACTTCAGAAGTACTGGCACTGATAATGCTATAAATTTGCTTGCTTTCAGTGTGGAGCTCCTGAAGTGATGCAGAATGTATTTATGGACCCCACTGTCTTTTTAATATTCTGGATCACAGAAACAGTATGAGAAATAAGTTGTTATGAGTCTGGACTTTTACATGTTTTGGGATGAATGAGGAACCTAGCTATAACAGTTCAAAAGTATGGGTTTTCTTTTCAGAACTCTGTAGTTTGTACTTAGCTTTTGTGTGTGCAACCTCAGTGTCCAAATATGATAGTATAGGGTTGTTTTACCTTTGTGAAATCGCAACTTTTTAAATGGAAGTGCATATGCTTATAGTTAAATGACATCACTCTTCTTATTTCTTTTGTAATTTAATGGAAAATATCTTGTTAACCAGGGGAAACAGTATGTGTTTTTGTACAATTTGATTTATCAGAGGAAGTACATTTCTACTAGAAATAAAGGTTTTATGAATAATGTTATTCTTGCAATGCAGGTTATGATTCTGAAGTCTGTGGTCAAAGATAGGAGGACTTCTCTGTGTATTTCTAGGGTCATAGCTTAAAAACTGTGAGAGAAACTTGATACATGGCACAGTTGTGTTACATTTTAATGTTATCTGAATCACAAAATCTTGAAAAATTCCACTGTTTTGAAGGTGCCAGTAATAACATCTGGTTTTGGTTTGAATTCTTTATTCAGTTATGTTAATGTTACTACAAATTTTGCTTCAAAAACAATGAGTACAGTAGATTCCATTGCAAATAATGAACGTGGCGGATGGTGTTGGTTTTCATTTTGTTTTGGGTTTTTGGATTTGGGTGTTGTTTTGTTGTTTCTGGGTTTTGTGTGTGTGTTTGGTTTTTTTTCTGTCAGGGTATTTGTGTCTGGAAATAATGTTCCAAAGAATAGAGGAAAGCTCGAATTTACTGCCATGTTAATTTCTTGTTAAGTGTCTTGATCTGGTTTTATAATCAAGTTTGGAAGGTATTTACTGTTGTTAGCAAGATATCTGTGAAAGATGTGGCTTCGATAGTCTTTCTCTTGAACACTGAAGTTTATTCACAGGTGATACTGAAAAGGGAAGTTCACTTTACGGTAGGACTTGTTCGTTGAGTTGACAAAACAAACAGCATATGGCAAATCGGTTAACAGCCTTCGAGTTCTGTAACTGTTTGTGTAACTGGTCCTGTGATCTCTGGTTTTCTGAAGTACTGAACAGTTTCTACTCCCTTTTAGTGGGGAGTGTGCTCAGAACAGTCCATGGTGATTAGCTCTGTTAGTATTTGCAGCCCTTCCTACACCATAAAAGGCTAATGATTTAATTCAATAAAATTGAAGGGCTGATCAAAATACCACTGTATAGGTATCTTACTCAGAGTGGTTCAGAAGAGCAAATATTTGTTTACAAGCTATGTAGGTATAGTTGTATCTTTTGAATATCAACAGCAACAAATGTAAGGTTTATGCCTTTGTCTTCAGTATGTCTGGAAGCTGAAAATAACACTAGGAAATACCTTCTCATATTCTAGCTGCATTCACTATAGCTTCCTACATGTAGAGAGTAGTTGAGACAGTTCATCAGAGCTATGCTGAATGAGGAGGTTTTGTCTGCTGAGAGCCAAAAGATTCATGTTACAAGAATTCCTGTACCTAGTTCTTGTAGATTTACTGGGTATTGTAATTACACCTATTGTGTAATTAACTAGAAGTTAAGAGCAGGATATATTTGTTATATTCGTGGGCTGTAAGTTTTATGAGTTCTTTGTTCACTCCAGTTGCTGTGTAGAAATAGTGCCATGAAATGTGGTTTTTTTAGGGAACTGTTGACAGGAGTTTAAGATTCTAAATAATATACACCTTCATTAAATACATATGAGGAAAGTTTTAGGGAATATACCATGGATATACCTTGTTCTCTATGTTGAAATGAAGTTCTACTGGTGATACTCAGTGCCTGGATTCTGTATAGGTATTTTTACACTATATTTGTCCTAATTGTTAGAATCATAAACAATATGATTCAGCCCATACCAGATAGGTTCTCCTTTTTTCTGATTGTTCTGTTGAGATAAAACCTAAAGGTGGATCTTTTCAGTGTGAAACACACTAAATTCACTTGTTTGCCTGGATTTTCTCCATCATACTTGTTAAACAGTTTATAATTTTTAAGTCAGTTGAAAATGGTATCCTACAGTCTACTTAACAGCTGAGCAGATAAATACAAGGAAGTGATATTTGGATGAGAGGGAAGTTGCCGCTCTCCCTTCTTTTTCTCCTCCCCCATCTGGCAGAAAGTACTTCCTTATTTTAAATTTGTATCAGGCATCTTGGCTTTTTAAGGCATTCAGAGCTGTGACCCTGTTACAATTCTCAACTGTAACAAAATCTATAGAATAGCCTCTAAGTAATATGCAAACAAAGTTATTTTTCATGTCACATTTCAGTGCAGGAAAACTCACTAAATAGTGCAGTATAAGCTGGGTCTCATGGTATTGCAGCTGGACATGATGTAATCAAATTTGTACAGAGTTGTGTGTGCACAGGCAGAGCTGGTGGATCTTGTTTTCTGAATTTGTGATGTAGGGCATCTAGGTGTTCTGTAATATTCCATGTGCAAACCTTTTCTCTTTTCCCTATTGCCTCACTTTGTAACACTGAGATTACTCCCCTCTTGTCTTGAGCACACTGTTCACTCCCTTGGTGTATGGAGGAAAAAAGCAGTGCATACTCTACTTGTTAGATGCTATGACGGACTGGCCAGAGCAGGAATTTAACTCTTCCCTGAAGAAGTAGGTGAGATCCCTTTCTTGTTTCTACAAGTTTTGAAAAAACAGATCCTCCAGAATGCGAAATTAGATTAAGTCACATGTGTGAGAACTGGGGAGTGTCAGAATTGCTGCTCAGTCAGTCTCCTGTGGATGCATTTTTAGTAATATTGTGGAAATACATGTAGTTGGTGGAGAGGCATTTAAAAGTTTTGAAAGGTTTCAGTAGTAGTTTCAGCAAGGGTTCTTTAGTCATACAATAAAACATTCACCTTGCACATAGCGTGACAAGTCACGTAATAATATTTTGTAACTAAAGAACTAAATGATTGTTTACACGATTTTTCAAAAATAGAAGTCTTGCATCAGTATTTTCCAATCCAGATAATTTGTTCTTGCAGATTTTCTGTAGGCTACCATTAATCATGCAGTAAATGTGCTGGTTTTGCGCAGAACTTCTGCTTCACATGAGGCCTCACGTGGCTGTTGGTCATACAACAAATTCAGTATTCTGCTACTTCATTGATATATAGCCTCACTGCTTTATAATCTGTTACTCTAGCATTAGATAGGATTTTCTCCAGATATTTCTTACAATGAGCAACAACATCTCTAAGCATTGTACAAACAGTAGTAGCATTTTTTTACTGTGATGCATGATATCACACTTACTTCATTTAGGGTTAAACATAGTCTTCCTGTCTCCTATTTCAAGTGACATAACCAGGACTAAAATGTACTTAGGCCTCAGTCAGTTTATTAACAACCTTCAACCATTCCCACAAGACTCAGGAAATGCCTGTTTTCTGGCTTGTCTATGGTGAAAATAAGATTTCTTGGTGTTTAAGGGAATGGACATAATTATATCCTTTGTATATACAAGGCAAGTGTAATACTGCCCCTGTGTTAAGATGGCAACTATTTTAATCCAATAATGCTCGAAAATATGTGGTTTGTGATCTGCTATTGTCTTGGATAGAGACGTTTGAAAATGGTCTGTTTTAAGTTAGTGTGGGAATTTAGCTTAAAATAGAGTGTTTCAGAATTAAGCTTTGGTACTAGTGCAGATAAGACTCAAGTATTCTAACAATCTCTATTAAGAACATATGTGAAAAAAATCTGACTAAGTTTCTTTTAAAAAATTCTTGCCAATTAAAAGTTGAAATTAAGGGGATGATTGAAAACTGAGTGAGTGGGTTCTGATCCAGTTTGCGAAGCGGGATTTCCTGGTCTGTATTTTATGTATGCTTGTGTTCTGGTAGATATTTCCTATGAATGTGTGTGTGTTTGTATTTTTCTCAAGTGGTGGTGGTGGTAAAGGAATCCATTCTGACTGTTTGGGACACAGTGCTTAGCTCCTTATGGGTGAAGGTGTTAGAGCTGGGACACACCCACAGTGAAGAACCTGTTCATGGACAAGCTCAGTGTGATGAGACTGTGCTGGGCAGCAGAGAGGAAGGGAGACCTGGAATTGTGTTCTGGCTTCTACACAGTGTTGGTAGAACTTTCTGAGTAGGAGCAAGTGTTGTGTTCAGGGAATAGCCCTCTGTGCAGTGTGTGGAAGGTTGTGAGCCTGCTGTGAAACTGCAGAGTGGGGTCATCTGAGTGAAGAAGAGAGCAGGCCTGTAGGTACTGCAAGGAAATGACATTTTCTTTACTTAAGTTTGCATCATGATACGGTGAGGTAAATATACTGTTCTAGTTCTTATGAATGTGGCCATCTGTTAACTGAAGAATTCTGGAGATTATTCGTTAACAGGGCAAGTAGGAGTGGTTGTTGAGATACCCTCTGCTGCAGTGTGTTCTTTTCCTTTCTTAACATTGGTTTTCAGTGTCCCAGCTGTGAACTTTTTCAATCAGTTTGCTCTGCTGGTAGGAAACTATTGCTGGTGAAGCCTAATGATTAGTCCAACTTGTCCATTCAGTGGCCTGGGTGAACTGGAGAGCACAGCCGTAATCTCCAGTGTTCTTCAGCTGATCTGCAAATCTCTAGAAGCAGAACTTGATTCTTTTGTAATTATGACTGCTCATTTCAAAAGCAGTACAAATATTTCCACACATGTTCTGTCTGTGGCAGATTCCTGCTCTTTCCTGGAAACTAAATGTGTCACACCTGGGAATTTGTTAGGTCTCAAACAAGACATCCCCTCCTGCCAGACCTCACTTTCATCTAGAGTTTCCAAAGCAGTTCCTTAGCTGCTGGTCTGAAGACATCTTTATGGACAAAAACAGTCTTTGTCTTTCTCTTCCTCTATTGCAGCTGTCCATTTTTAGCTTTGCTTTAGAAAGCTGACTTGCTGTATACATTATCTTCCAGCGTGGCCAGACCTCCAGTGGTTCAGTACTTTTTTGAGGTTTTTTGCTCACTTTATCATGCAAATGTTTCTCTAATCATAGAACTTGACTTTTTAAAATTAAAGTTGACAGTGATACTGCTTTTTGAAATTATATGCAAAAGCTTAACAGGCAAGTAGACTTTTCATCCTGTGCTGATGCAATGAATTTATTAGTTCTTTATTTCTCATAGCAAAGTAGTCTTTTGTCCAGCTAAAAGTGATTTTTAAATTCCTAGTGTTTTCCTTTTGCATATTAAACACTGTAAATTTCTAGCAGTTTCTCTCTTAAATTTTCAAGCTACAACATAGTGTACTTTTAATACCAGTGTCTTAATTTTTGCAAGCAAAGTACCTCCATGTCCTGAAGGTCAACCTACAAACTGTGTTCAGAAATTCTTTTTAGGAATTAGTCTTCTTTGATGTTTCAATAAGACTAGCAGATTTTCCTGTATACGTGCCTGTACAGTCTGTAGTGAACTTACGTTGTGATATGAAATTAAAATGTGAAGTATTGTTTAATTTATGTATATGGAAGTGTAACTTTTTTTCTCATCTTAATCTGAGTGCCTCTGCTTTATTTCCAGTTTCACTATGGCTTTTGATGTTGCTGCCCTGAACCTTCTAATTGATATTAATCTTTTAGTCTATAAAATACTTAGCCTTTAAGTTTGCTCACATCACATTTTTTCCTCTCTCTTAACTGTAATACCTAGATTGTTTACAGAGCGAAATGAGGTATAATTTGCAGATTAGTCTGGAGCTACAATCCAGAACTTGTAGAAAGCAGAAAAACTAAACACTCTGTTTTGTTCTTGATATAGAAATAGCTCTTTGTTAGTTTTTAGATGTGAAGCTAACAGGGTGTTTTGAAAAGATAAAGTACTGTTTAGCTGGAAGCAGCTTTTGTCTGCCTGTTAGGAAGAAGCACATTGTAGTTGCAAGGAAAGAAGAAAGACCAAACCAAATTGATAATTATGAAAACAAACAGGCAGGAATACAGAGAAATGATAATCAGTTCAGACAGTAAAATAAAAGAGCTATTATCCTAAGATAGAAAAGGAAGCAGGAATGCATAGAGACAGAAGTAGAAAGCAAAAACAGACAGTGAAGAGGTATCCACAAAGAGAAACTGAAATGTATTGTCAAAAGTTAGATGAGTGTAACATGCTCTAATTAAAATACAGTTTTATAATTAACTTGTCCTGAAGACAAATAGAGAAAGGTATGATATATTATGCTGGTAACTTCTCATTAATATATTAATGGATGGGTATGGTTCCCATAACTTTTAATGTAGTGCACCTAGTAGTTCTTAGTACAAATACTGCAAGTTTTTTTTTTTTTTGTTGTTTTGTTTTTTGAAATAAAGAAATTTACTTGGAGATACCTCCAAGTAAAACAGTGAATCATTTGAAGGCCTTGATCATTATCTAAAAATAAAAGAAAATAAAACCCAAGTTGCATAATGTTTCGTAATTCAGCTATTTAGTAAGAGTTTTACAAAATCTTAATATGTTAAATAGTCTATAATGTTTTGTAACTTAAAGATTTAACTTCTCAAACAGGGTTGGATGTTATGAAGCAGTCTTTTTCTCTTCTGCAGTGCTGCTCATGCAGGAAAGAAAAGACATGCAGAATTTAATGTGTCATTTAAATTTATCCATAATTCAGGTTCATTTGATAAACCCTCATGGGCATTAATTGAGTAAACAAGAACTGCTAAGATTGGTATTAAGTTATCTAATCACCCACATTTTCTCACTTGGCTTTCTGTGGACTTGTGTGGTTAAGTAAGTCACGGCTATTCATAAGATGATAATGAAATACAACATTTATATCCATAAATGCACTGGGGCTTTTTTGATGCCAAGTGTTTTGAATTTTTTTTTCCCTGAACCAAGGCCTGATTGCTGGTTTTCTGTGCTCTGAACACTGGCATAGTACATATTTCCTTATACCAGCCTGCATAAGGGTTAGGAATGTAGAGTGCAAAAGACAGGACTGAGTTTTTAATCTTCCACTCACCCACTTGGAAGTTTAGACTGGCTGTCCAGCCTGGAGAACAAAGAATTGGGAAAAAAACCTCATCTGAGCCAATGCTTCAAAAGTGCAATTAAGATCACTTGGTAACTGCAAACTAAAATTGTGGTCAGATGAAAGTATGGAAGTAATGATGAACAGTTGAGTCAATAGGGAGTAAAGTGATTGTAGAATAATTAATGCAAAGTATCCCCATTTCAAATAAAATGTTTTATTAAGTAGATATTGCAGATGTAATTAATTGAGATAGGTTTCTGAAACTTGTAAGTCAATGTACTTCAATGTTTAATGTGATTCTTAAAACTTTCAGCTGTATTGTCTGGAGGTCAGTGAAATGGGAAACTAATTTGAAGGCAATTCGATGTTAATGCAGTTAGCTAATTTACATATTGTAAAGGAATAAATTCGTGAAACAGAAGGACTTTTTTACAGAATGACACCACAATCCTAGCTTTAAATGCAAGTAGAATTGCCTTCTGAAGTTGATGAAAGCTGGGAACATCCCCTTTTGAAAATCTCAGTCTTGTTTAATGCCTTTTATTTGAAACTCCCACACTAGTCCAGTGTCTGGAGTGGTAGCTTTGGGAAGACTAAACGTCCAGTATTTGTGCTGTAAGCATGTTCATCCCTCTGAAGAGATATCCCATGTTTTCCTTTTTATTGGTTCTTGAGGCTTGTTTGAGAAAAAACAAGTGTCATTAAGAGGAGGAGAGCAAATCTCGAGTTTAACCCAGGAGAGTCTGTTTTGTCTTGGGTGCAGGTTTGGGTCAGGTTTGCTCTTGGCTTTGATGCTTCAGCTGCTGTTTATGTAAATATCTTTGCTAGTGTCTGCAAATGTGTGATAGGTTTAGAACTGCAGACCTGGAGCGTTTATAGCATTTGATCTGTGGTTCCAGTAAATAATCTGGAAGTAGAATTTCGGTGGGTGACATTTGTTTTGGAATAGTCTGTTTTGACCTACTACAAACTTCTTGTCAAGTGTCAGATTTGTTTGTTTGTAGTGGAGAGGCTTTGGACTGCATTCCACTTTTGAGGGGGCAGTTTCTGTGTAGGGCCACCATCCATTAGCTGACCTTAATCGCTTTAATAATAGTCAGCTGCAGTTTTAATAAAGTTCTTTACAAAAATTGTCTGCTCAGCTGCCAAGGAGTGTGGGCAGTTACTAGAAAAGCGGCAATATATATATATTTGCTTGGAAATATTGTTGAGAACATACTTCACTATCAGGGTATAGATAACCAGATATTGTAGGATGTGATTTTTTTTTTTTTAATAACCTTTTGCTGATCTCTAGTTGATGCAGTTTTCATATTTCTTATAAAGGAGCTAGCACAGTGATATATTTATTTTAAATTACAGACCTAAATTTTGTTGGAACTATTTGGTCTATTTTCTTGTTTATATAACAGTGCCTGATTTTTTGACCATTTTTTTTTTCCATTGAAGAAATCACTTGTATCTTGGTGCATTAATTTGACTTCCTTTTTAACAGTCTGGAAGATTTGCTGTTTGCTGGTACAAAAAGGAAACTTTCTGCTTAATCGAGGCCCAGATCTCAAATGTGAGCTTCTGGAATAGAATTGAAAAATAATTGAGGAAATTTGTGACTCCCCTCTGGAAGCCTTTCTGAAAAGGCCAATCCTTTTTGCTTATTCATTGATCTTGCCTTTATCTTTTGCTCATTATCACAGTGGTTTTACAGAACAGTGTAAGGTGATTCTTGTGACTGCAGACTTTCATTCACTGGTTTATTGTTTAGAGAGAATTTGAAAACTTGTGAAACTTGTGGGATAATCCAACAAAACTGTCTTTGCACAGAACATACTGTTTCTAGAATCAGGTGAAGAAGAGGAATTGAGGGGGGAAGAAAGAAATTTTTGTCATGTGATCAGTGATTAAATCCTTGTACTAAAGTGTGATAGCTTGTTAAATGTAATTTTCATATTAACAGCAGATCTTGAAGGAAGTTTGAGCAGTGGAGTTCTTTTTTGTTTCAACAAAATATTTGGAAAGCCACTGTCTCTGGTTGCATGTTTGGAAACATAAGTAATGTGGTGTTCCCTAATGCTAATGAAACCTTAGCAGCAAATGAGAGCTTTGTGGTCTAAAGAGCTTAAGTAGGACAGCAAAGGCTTTGTTCTGCTGTGTGCTGAAGGAAGTCAGTTCTTTTTAATGGTATTAGGTATTGACTTCATGCCAGAAGCATTTTTACAGACTACTTTTGGATGCTAGGTTAATTTTGTAAGAGTAATTACACAAATGAGTGGAGTATAAAAAAGAAAGGCTTCTTGAGGTTGATGTATTTGTATGCATATTTGCAAATGTGGTTTGACGCCGCAACCTGGTAATTGTCTCCCTATTCCCACACTCAAACAATGCATGTGCAGCTTCTCTAAAAGCAGTAGCAGAAATGTCACTTTATTTGCCATATTTTGAGTGGAAATGTCCAGTTGGTGCAATGAATAATGTGAGATCCAGGCCGTGGTTTCCCAAATACATTGAAACCTTGTCTTTAGTCCCTCTCCCATCTCTTGGCTGTGTCTGTGGTTCTGTGGTGACACGTCAGGGAAAGTGGTTGTGATTTGGGTGGAGAGAGTGGTGCAGAGGCTGGTGGTAGAACAGGATGGATGCTTTTGGGTGGCAGTACCTGCATGCCATTGGGCTGAAGTGTTCCAGGCACCAGTGGCTGTGCTTGTTACTCCCTGCTGTAGGATCCTGGGACCTGCAAGGCAACATTTGACAGCAGCCTTCATCTTGTTACGTTATTTTTCTTTTCCTTGGTTCTATAGTTGTGTTCACCTGCTATCTCTTTAAGTGAATGCGTGTTCCTTGAGTCTTAGGCCTTGCAGTGTTTTATGGAATTTTTTTTGATTTAGCTGTAGATCATCCTACTGCATGTTGAAATTGGACTTAAATTGCTAATGCTAGAAGTCTACATTGTTCATTAGGTTCAGGCAAGCTACTGAGTCTGCAAGAGATAGCCTCTGATAAACAGCCTTCAGAGCATTTTTTTGTGTAAGTTAATTAAACTTCGAACTTAATTGCTTCCTTAGCTTTTTTTCTTTTTCTGCTCTTTATTTTTTAAGTTTACTGTGAAGTGTATTTGGATTCAACCTCTACAGGACACAGACGTCGATGTTTCAGTTACTTGTCTTTTTGGATTACTTAATAACCGCTAATTTTAAATGCTATTTTAAGCTGAAAATCCTTGATTTTTCACTGTGGTAGATTATTGTAGCATAAAATGCAAGTATGTGTTAGACTAAAAATGTTGGCTAGGTATTTTGTACCTTTGTTTTCTCCTACCTAATTCTTAAACCCCATATTTCCACTTGCTTTTTGACGTGTATCTTCCACCTGTTGATCAGTAAGAGTGCAGTGAAAGATTTGTTTTGAAGATGGTTTAATGTATTAAAAATTCCCCAACTTTTTTTTTTAAATGTAGTTTATTTTTGACTGTTTCTCCTTTTTGTTTTGTGCCTTTACTTTGCTATAACTTTCATAATTACTAAGGACACATTTGCTTTCTTAGGACGCTCCTCTTAGAGCTGATCATGAGCTGTGTATATAGTTTTGATTTAATAAATATTTTTGATATGCAGACTACACCCAATTTAGTCATGCTGCTAAAATTCGTTATTTTTCTTTCAGTGGGTAATCCTAAGAGTGAAAGTAATTTTTTTTTTTATCCAATGAGATTAGAACTTGTGTTTCAAAGCTGATGAAGATGCCAGGCATCTCTTCTGTGAGCTGTCTCATATTTATCAAATAGCGATCTTTGGTTGTGTCTGTTACCTTGGTGGAAAAGATTCACTTTTGAAATGGAGGGGTTTGAGGGGAAAGACAGACAGATTTGCATTTTGAAAGTGATGAAAGACTGCTTACAGCTTAGCATGTAATTATTTAGAGCTGTTTTTACAAAAAAAAAAAAGGTTCATCTGTTCCTGCACATGAAACTTACTGTTCTGGTATATGGCTGATACATTTATATACACATTTGACTGATTTATAACTTGAATGACTTCTACCCAAGTAGCAACATTCCCTTAAAGCACAGCTTATAAATAAATGATGTGTAAATCTGGTGCTGCCATGATTCTTAACTAATTCTGGGCAATTTTTTTTTTCCTTTTGTTTTTAAAGGATCAGTTTGATAACTTGGACAAGCATACACAATGGGGCATTGACTTCTTGGAGAAATACGCCAAATTTGTAAAAGAAAGGATAGAAATCGAGCAAAACTATGCAAAACAACTGAGGTAAATTTGTTTTTTTGTTTGTAAGAGGATCTTGAAAGTTACTTAAAACCACTGTATCACTTGGTGAGCAAGTATGAAATGTCATGATTAATGAATGTTTTTCATTTACAGAGTGCATTACATCACTAGCTGTTTTCACGACAGACCAGTCCAAAACAGAAAATTATCTTTGGGTGTGCACTTGCTTTCTTGTTTTTACCTTCTCTCCCATTCTTTCCTCCCAGCCACCCTTGAGATCTTTGAAATAAAAAGATTTAAGGCTAAAAATTAAAGATTCAAAACAAGGAAAACCATAGTAATTTTTTTGTACTGACTATCAGGATGTTTGCTGTAAAGTGTGTTATCTGTATCTACACTTGAGTGTGTTTGCCTCTGTTACTAATTAATTTCTCATGTTGAACTGGCAAGAGCTGCACTACATTGTACTAAGAAATCTGATTAAAATAATTGAATAGAACTTGAGAAAACAACAAGACCTTCCTGTCCTTGAAGCACACCCTGTCCATAGCAGGTCCTGTCCCTTTGGGTGAGACTCTAACCCAGACCTCTGTTCTATAGCTGCCAAGTGAAACATCTTTTAGGTCCAATAGGAATTTCCATTCAGGGGTCATACAAGAAGAGCAGCAGCCATGAAATGACTGCTTCAGGATAAAGTTATTTCTTCAGAATAAAGTAGGTTGATTTTTACCAACAGTGTACTCGGTGCTTGAAGATAAAAATTTAAGACATTTCTGTGAACTTGGCCTTCACTGTCATTTTTACTGTCTTGAATTCCTTTGGGGGATTCAGCTGAAGTTGCTGCCTTCCCTTGGCAGACTAAAACTGATAGCAACTTCTCTTCTGTGGTTTCTTCCATCATCTCATCATTTGCAAACCAGATTGTCACTAGATAGAGAGCTGAGAAATCCTTCCTCGTTAATACAGTAATGAGGTTCACAGCTGAGGATATGGATGTTCTCCATCTGGGCTGCTCATTTTCTTTTTGATTTCTTTATCAGTTTCTTTGGATCCTTTTAGTTTCTTGTATATATTCACCTAATGTAATAATCCACTGTTTTACTGGCGGATTTTTTTTCTTAGAAGGAAGAAAATAAATACCACTTTTCCAAAGCTGGTATAGAAGAACTTGAGGAGGTAAAGAAAAGTTGGAACCAGCAGTTTGCAGCTCTGTTTTGAATTGTTTTAAGTTGTCTGTCAAAAAACAGAAATGTGTTTTATTTCCATAGATCTCTTTCAAGATATTTTCCTTATTATTAATTAATCATTATCCTATATGTAATATTCCTAATATTAACAAATACCATTTTGCTTAATTGTATTTAAAGGTTTATTCCACAACTAACAAGATGAGACACCACATTACTATTTCAGGATTTGACTAGAAATAGGAAATGTTCTCTGTTCAGCCTTTTACTCTGGGTAAAACTATTGATTTTTCTTGAAGTGTCTTTCAAAAATGTAAGAGTTCTGTGGAATACCCCTTCTGTGAGATGGCTGGAGTGACTGTCCCTGTGCAGTAAGTATGGCAGTTCTGGCAAGCACAGATCTTGCTGCACACATGGTATACAGTGCATGCATGCACTTTCTGCCTGCTTCCCACAAGGGTCTGGACAGCACACACATCACAGGGTGACTGATTTCCTGCCAGTAGACCAGTTCATGAAGCTACTCTTTGATATTCTTGCTTATTTATTTTTTGGAGGAGACTTGATTGTTTAGTAATAAACTGTCTCGTGATAACAACTTGATTCCAGCCATCATTCCTCCTGAGGACACTCACTGTTTTTTATTATGTAGAATGGTTATGAGGCCAGGGGGGTTTGAGATCAAGCAAAACTGTCACCTTCAGAAGAGTTAGCCATCCTGCATCTTGCTCCTGGGAAATTCTGAGAGAGATCTTGGGGGATGGACTGTGGTTCTGGTGACTTTTAGTATTGGCAGCATATGGCCCATGAGATAGATATTAAAATCCCTAATGGAAATTTCTAGAATATCACCATTTCTTCCTTTTGTGGTGGAAGACAATTTGAAAAAGAGTGTTGAGACTCTTCTCATAATGAACTTTATAACTGAGATTGATAATGCTCTTGGTTAGTAGAGTATAAAGAGTACAGCAAGTGGTCACCTCTTGATAGTTCTGTGGCTCTCTTAGTAGTACTTGGATGGGAGACCAAGGAAAGCCAAGCTGAGTCAGGAGATAAAGCTAGTGATGTATGGTGGTATTTTTTTCTGTTTTGGTTTTGGTGTGGACCATGAACTTCCTGTTGAGATTGTTGATGGATCTTATTCTTGCGGGCTTAAACCTAAGGATGAAAACTTGAATAAACTTTTCATAACAGTTTTCACAAATTAGAGTCTGTCTCCTGGCAGAAATTCACATTCACTTTGTGTATACCCTTGCATTTTGAAAACTTTATTTTTCTTTATACAGTCACAACTTAGTAATGAGCCTTTCCCAGCTGCAGCAGCCCTTCCAGGTCTTCTAGGAGATGGGAAGTGGTGCATGTACAGCGTATGAGGAGCTGTTTGAGCAAACTCACTGTATGCAGGTGTTGCAGCTTATGGTTGCCAAGTAATTCCAGAACTTTTCTGAATGCTGGTTTTAAGTTACAAGTCATTCATTGCTATTCTTTGATACTGAAAAAATTACAGGAAAAATTGGAGAATCCTCAGTTGTCTGTGGGGGAAAAAACACACTAGACAGTTGGTCTGTCTTGTCTTTGTCTCCAACATAAAGTGTTCTGAAACCAAAAAGGAAGTGTAATTTGATTTTGTTTGAGCTAACTTAAAGGAAAATCTAAAGTTTTGTGTGGTGTAGGTCTCAGCTAATGTATTGTGTTACCCCAAGGTTTGGAAAGGTTATTAGAGGCTGTTACTGAGTTACAGGGATGTGAGTCAGGACAAAGATACTGCAGGGTACATTGTACATTAACACATTCCATTTTAATGATATGACTGTTTAATTTATTTTGTAAATGGAAAAAATTAGATTTAGTATGTACCAAACTACTGGACTCTTGACTGAATTTTTAAATTGAATTATCAGATACTGTTTTTGATCAGCATTGTTTCTTAAAAGGGGCAAGGTGAAAGTCTGTTTTGTTCCGCATTGTTACACACAAAATAATTCTGGAGGTTCACTCCCTTTTCATGTTGTCTAAAGCGTCATGACACTCAAGCAGATAGAGGAATTCCACTTTCTTTGATGTTAGGCAGTAATACAGGTTATACCTGCAACTGGAGATTAAACTGCCATGGAATAAAATTTCTGAATGTGGTTATCTTCTCTATTGTTGGTTTAAAGGAAATAGCTGTGATTGTTCTTGAGCTGTTTGTTGCCCAATTAAAATTGTGCATTTTGGTCTCTGGAGATACCTAGTTACTCTGATCAAATCCATTTTTTTGTGTTCCTTCTGCATACTGTTGAGTTTAAGTGATATTTTTATAAATACAGTATTAATATATGCATATGTCTAGTCAAACTAAGTTTCCACATTTTTATATGCATAATCTTGGAAACGTTTTTGGAAATGGGTGTAAGCTCAAATGTAAAACTGGGAACTCAGATTATCACCACATATGATCATTTCTCAAAACTCTCTTCCTTTGATTGGAACTGAGATTTTGCACTGCTCATTATTCTTCAGATATGGTTGTGGTAGGGTTTTTTTAATAGTCCTGTAGCCATAAACTTAAACATGTGATTTCCTAATAGTTCCAAGGATATTCATCTTTGTAAACTCGAAGTCCCGGTTACAATTTTTTAAGATTGATTGCTCCAGTGTTTCTAATGAACTGTTACTAAACACAGTTAATCGTTACTGTTTTCACCCAGTCCATAATACTGATGTGCAGTCACTGAAGACGTTGCAACTGCATTGAAACTGTTACTTCACATATAAATAGGAAATGCTTTTAAGTACTTACTGCAATTTTAGCTACTTATGAAAGCAAAAAAGGTTTGTGACCAGTCTCATTTGTAATATGATACAGAGGCTGTAGTGGTTTAGTATAAGCAGGTACCACAGGACCTGGGCTGTTACTTTAATTGAGATTGTACCATGTTGATGCTGCTGTTTCTGTTCTTTATGTACTGTATTAATTGACTGAAGAAAACTTAGTTTTGAGTTGATAAAAACAATTTGTTACACAGCTGTAAAATTTTGTGTAGATGTTCTAGGTACCTAACTGTAAGTAATTTTTATCACCTGAAGTGCTTTTTGAAACTTCTACCTGGGTAACTGAGGTGGTACTTCTCTTAAAAATCAGATTCCTGTCTCACTGGTGTTTACTTGAGACCAATTTATACCAGGAAGTGAGGTTAATAAAATTACAGGAGCAACATAATCAGATGTGGTGAATCCTGTATAAAATCCGCTTCCAAATGGCTGACTGTAAGACAGAGTGTGATAGAAACCATCAAAATTTTACTTCTGAAGAGGATTAAAGTGTCATCAGCTGCACTTTTCTTAGGAAGCAAATACATTAATCTTGTAGATTTGCTTTTGTTCTGATGATCAACAATTACTTCTACAGTTTTCTTATAAACTAGTCCAGATCCATATCTGAATTCTGAGAATTAGGCATGGATTTAGATTGAAATGTCAGAGAATGTTACGCTCCCTTCGAAGTGTCAGCTGGCTCCTCTTTGAAAGAATGCTCTACTCTTCAAATCCATGCTAATACTGGCTGCTTGTCAACCTGTGCTTTTTCAGAGATTTAAATCTAATATCTCTGTTTTTGATTAGGTGTTGGTATTCACTTACTGAAAAAGCCATTCTATGCATAATTTTTCACATGAATGCTGTCTTTTCCTTTGATCTTTAAAATCTGCATTTGCTTGTCATTTCATATTTATTGCCTTTGATTACTGTACCTTGTGCTGTTAAATCCTAATCAGTGTCTCAAACCTGTGTGTTCCTTTGATCCAAAGGTAAATGGGATTGACTAATCAAAACTGGCTGTAATTAGGAGAACTGATTATATAATATTTTTGTTTTTCTAGAAGTAGTAAACAGTTGCATTAAAGAATGAAACCAGAACAGAAATCTGCATGTTAGTAAATAATCTGTATTTATGCCCCTTCTCTCCTGCATTTTAAGCTCTATGGCTTTAGTAAATAATTTCTTTTCTCATTTTTAACAAGTCTGAAAATCTTCCCTTGAAGACTCTTGGGCATGGTTGCTTAGCTACAGCATTGTATGTGTGTTATGCGTTTCACCTTCTGAATAAAAATAAGGTGAATTTTAAGGATTTCCTATTCATTAATAAGCACTGAGGAGCAAAGCAGAAATGTAAGGGAAAATGGAACACAGGAAAGTTACTTAATAAATATTATTATTTTTTTCTATTGTGTTTATGCATTTTCCTATCAAAATGTCTGCATTTAATCCCTACTAAGTAGAATGTTACAACAGGCAGTGGGTTCTGGGGAGAGCGAGAAGAGATTCTTACTTGAACTTCAGTAAGGAGGTTGCTATACAATATGTAGATACCTTTTTAAAAGTCAGTGTTTATTCTGTTTCTTAGTACATACTGATATAAAAAGCACCTGACTTTCTTGTCATAGTTGGGCTTTTTTGGTTGTAGTCTCAGAGAGTATAGAAACAGGCAAAAGATCAAGCTTACTATTTCCACACCAACTCCCTGCTCATATTTTGGTGTGTACTTTGTAACTGGACATGATCTCACTATGTGGGCTTTTGTACCATAGAGATGACTTCCAGATAAATGGATTTAAGAAATTGTACAAGGTTATTTTTAGCTAAAAGCAGAATTAGCACCCTTGTTTTAATGGTAAGGTACTTCATAATTGTGCCAACTGAAGTTACAGAGAGACAGTAGGGTGAAATACACAACATGCATGCCAGATTTTTTCTCTTAAAATCTTCTCTTAACTCTTCAATCCCTTTTTCCCCTGCATTCTATTATAAGCAGATTATTTCATATCAGTGTTCTCAAAAATTGGACTGTGATACGGTGTTAAGTGCTGGTCCTATGGATTGTCTTATAGAGATTTGCTTGATTTCTAAAATCCGGTTATTTGCAATGCTGATGGTAGGACTCTCCTGTTTTGGACATGTCCTTATTGAATATCTGGAAATACTGTGGCTAAAATCTTTGACTTGAATCTATGGTCAAAGCTTACTTCAGGCATGGAGTTCTGTGCTCATGGCACAGCACACGGTGTGCACTGTCTGTGTTACACTGTGGTCACACATTGGCCTTGTTCTCGTCTGCTGCTGCCTTCTGCATGTGGGAAAGGGATGTTGGATAACAAACTCTTCATTTCATGTCCAGTCACTGCAGTAGAAGTTGTAAAATATTTGCAAACTGTTCTAGGTCAAGGTGGTAAAATTTTGATTAGACCATAGATTTCAGCCTTGTGTTATTGAAAGGATCCTTATAAGTTGACAAAGGGAATAGAACATTAAACAGAAATAATTTGTTCATACAGTTTTCTATGTGTGTCTTCTCAAAAGAGACTCTAAAATAGGATCTTTTTTTGTTCTTTAATAGAAATCTGGTTAAGAAGTACTGTCCTAAACGCTCACCAAAAGATGAGGAACCCAGGTAAAAATGTCCATTTCAAGTTCTATGTGTAAAAAGTGAGAACTAACAGTATATGCTGTCCTTTTATGCTTTTTTTTTTTTTAATAAAGTATTTAATTGGTAATGACAACAAAAGAATTGTGCTTGGCTTCTTACAGTTCTGCTGTAATTCTTAAGCATGAAACCTTTGTTTACTCCTCTTGGTATTTTAATGTAGTAAACATGGCAGGTTGTATTTGCTCCCTTCTAAATTAATCTTTAGGTAACTGAAAATTTGAAAGCAGAAGTTTAGCTTGCTATGTATAGTCTAGTATTGTGTTTTAAAGAAAAGCAGTCTGTGTCCTTAGGCTTTGGTTTTTTGGTTAGTAATAGAAGTTTTCAGTTCATTTTTATGGCAATACAAATGCAATTGTGCATCTCTATACTGAGACCTGAGTGCACACAAATTGTCATGTTATGGTCAAGAAGAGCTCTAAAATGCTGACTTGCTGTGACTCCAGAGACAAAATAAGTGAATGTCTAATGGTGAAGGAACAATTTGTGCTAAACAACTTTATTTATCAGAAATGTGCTTGTTTTGCTGTCCATTCCATAGCCATTTTAAAAATTTATTTGAAAAAGCACAATACTTTCTTTTCTTTAGGGGTAAGTCTTAGGAAATAAAAAAGTGGATAAATTTTCAGGTTGCAGCCTGAGCACATGTTGTGCAGAGTGCCTGAGAATTCACGGTAGGATTTCCTCTAGCTCTTCTACCTATGTAAAGATCCTGGACCTGAGGGAATAGGTTTTCCAGTGCTAGAGTGGCATTTGAAATTCCCAAAAGCCAAGCCTATGGAGATGGCAGTATTCCACAGTTAAAAGAGAGAAAGATGTATATTTTAATGTGGTGCCTGTTTTTTTTTCCCTTTCTTCCCTTCCACACACACTTTCTACCCTTTGCCCCTCCTCTTCCCCCCTTTTTAGTGCCAGCCATAGTGGCACCTTACTTCCAGCCAAGAGGTGGGCAGGCAAACAGGCAGCTGTCTCCAGAGCTGATAGCAAACTTGTTGTGTAGAATCCATCGGGCTGCATAGGAGTGCTATGATTGGCATGTTCCACCCTCAAGACTACCAAGCACATCATCTCTGCAGCAAGCTCAGCCTCCGAGCCTAGGGACGTATGTATCCGTTCCCAAGCTCAGGCTCTCCCTGGGCAGCTTAGGAGATACCACTATACTACAGGGCTTGCCAGGTAGTATTCTTCTTCTTTCTTTTCCATCCACAAACCCCATGTTCTCATAAAATGTGTTTGAAGAGACATTGCAACATACAGTACATACTAGGCTTAACACAGGCTTGCTTTCCCAGCTTGTGTTTCTACTCTAACTCAATTAGCATTAAGATAAGGTTTATTGTAAAATATCTATGATTTTTTTTTTATTTAATCAGGAGTACAGACTCTACTAAAATAAGTATATTTTTAAAAGCTACCTAACTTTTTGTGTGTATTTGTTTGTGTGTGTGTGCTTTCTGTCAGGTTTACTTCGTGTATTGCCTTTTTTAACATCCTCAATGAGTTGAACGACTATGCAGGACAACGAGAAGTAGTTGCAGAAGAAATGGGACACAGAGTCTATGGAGAATTAATGAGATATTCTCATGATCTAAAAACTGAGAGAAAAATGGTAATTTCTGTGTTTTTAAATTTGAAAATAGGATATCAAGATGTCTTTTAATGAGTTTGTATTTGTTGATGTATTTGTTTACCCATTTTAATGATCATGGCAATACATATTACAATGTTTTGTAATACATTTATAAAACACATTTAAGGTTTTTCTATACTATATGATGTTATATACTATGATACAGTTATTAAACCTAAAAATTATCATGGGAAGACAGTGCGTATTAGTAACCTTTTTTTGCCAGTGTACCACAATATCTGTGGTACTATTCTTGCATATCTTCCAAAGAGTACGGGTAGCTTGTGGAAGACACTGCACATCATAGGCTGTCAGCTGGAACGGGGACTAATTAATGGTAATCATACTAAAAATACAGGCAAATTTAATTTATTTGTGGTGTTTTTAGCATCTTCAGGAAGGGCGAAAGGCTCAGCAGTATCTGGACATGTGCTGGAAACAGATGGATAATGTGAGTTTGTGTTTAGATTTTATTCCTCTTGAACTTAAATAAGATATACAGGCTTTAAGTGGAACTGTTTTCATCTGTCTTGCTTAAATTTAATATTATATTACTGAATGTCCAAGTAACTTAGTCATGTAATGAAGTTTAATGTATTTATAATTCCCTGATTAAAAAAATCTCTGTAAACAGCTTCTGTGTGTATGTTTGAGGGAAGCCTTGGCTTTTATCCAGCATAGCTGGCATAAAGGAATCTGGTTTTGAAATGGGCACAGACTTCAGTTGCTTCTTTTTGGGCTACTAAAAATGACAGTTTTTTTATATCAAGAGGAAATCTTAAGTGACTGAATTTGACTTGAGCTTGAGGGCTTCCAAGGTATATTGAAGAATACCAGTACAGGAGGTAGAACTACTGTTTCAGAGAAATGCAGGAAGTTAATGTGTCTAGGACAGGCTATAAGCTTCTCTTTTCTTGAAACAAATGCTTTTAAAGATAAGAAAATATAAAATTCAACCAAAGATGTATTCTGATACTCTGGTTTTCTATCTTAAAAATTTATTATATCTTTGATCCAGAGTATTGTGAAGCAGTACTGGAGAAGTGAATTTCAGTTTTGTTTTTGTGGTCTCAGATGACAGGGTATTGCTTCACTGTCATGTCAAAGAGCTTAATTCATCATCAGAGGATCAGAATAGAAGATGTGGTCGTTTTAGATGTTATTATTCTTCACCAAGGTAGTTTCCACAGTTCAGCTCAGACAGTACAGTGCCTCGTATTGAGTGCAAACTCAGTCTTTTAAATGCATTTAAATGCCTTTAAGGGACGCACTAACCTCAGTTGCCTGACTTTGCTGTGAAGCAGGAGCTCACAGTCTCAGCTGCAGTTTCTCTCTAGAGATCTCAACTTCTGCAACAATTTTTCCTACAGCAGTTGTCTTGACAACAGCCGCATATATGGAACATCAAGTGTATTGAATAGTGCTGTCTGTGCTACCTACAGCTGTGCCACTTGACATGAATACTGATGATGATTGTAGTGTAGATACATCCTTCAGATTGCCTTCAAAACAATTTAGTTGACCTAGTTGCTGTGCTAACAATGTGCTCTGTTAAAGGGACTTAGTGAATTTAAGATACTTAAATGGAAGCTTTGATATTTTGAGTTCTGAATTAATGTGTGAAACCAAATGGGAATAGTGGCTGTTGAAGCAGTAAGTTTGTGCCTTTTATAGAGCAAAAAGAAATTTGAGAGAGAATGCAGAGAGGCAGAGAAGGCACAGCAAAGCTATGAACGACTGGACAATGATACTAATGCGACAAAGGCTGATGTTGAGAAGGTAAGGGCAGTGGCTTTATTTTATTACCAGTGATACTTCATTTACATGTTAATCACCAGTACTGAAACAATATTCCTCGAATGTATAAAATTGTGTATAAAATATGCTTACTTGTTATGTACAAAATCAAAGTTCCAGTGACATGTAAGGCAGCACAGGAAAGGAGTGTGCTTCAGAATCAGAATGGTTTGGGTTGGAAGGGACCTTGAACACTGCCCTGGCATGGGCAGGGACAGCTTCTACTAGACCAGGTTGCTCAAAGCCCCATCCGACCTGGTCTTGAACACTGCCAGGGTGGGGCATCCACAGCTGCTCTGGGCAACCTGTTCCAGTGCCTCACCACCCTCATAGTGAAGAATTTTTTTCTTAATGTCTACTCTGAGCCTGCCCTCTATGAGTTTGAAATCATTCCCCCTTGCCCTATCACTATCTGCCCTTGTGAAAAGTCCCTCTCCAGCTCTCATGTAAACCCTCTTCAGGTACTGGAAGGGCCTCTAAGGTGTCCCCAAAGCCTTTGCGTCTCTGGGCTGAAAAATCTCCAAATCTCTCAGCCTGTCTTCATAGAAGTGATGCTTCAGTTCTCTGATGATCTTTGTCTTCCTTTGGACTCTTCCCAGCAGATCCATTTCCTTCCTGGGCTGAGGGCACTCCAGGTGGGGTCTCAGTAGGGCTGAGCAGAGGGGCCTGACCTGCTGGCCAGTCTGCTTTTGGTGGAGCCCAGATCAAGGGTTGGCTTTCTGGGCTGTGAGTGCACATTGCAAGGACCCCCAGGTTCTTCTCCTCAGGGCTGCTCTCAACCCCTTCTCTCCCAGCCTGTGTTAGGGCTTGGGATCAGCCCAGCTCACATGCAGGACCTGGCACTTTGCCTTGTTAAAGTTCAGAGAATCCCTCTGGATGGCAGCTCTCTCTGCTGTTTGGTACCTCGTGGTTTGTATGTTCAGTCACTCTCTGTGTTTCAGGATGTGCATTTAAGCAGTCTGGCTAAGGGAGCCACAGTGATCCTTGCTCTCTCTGTGTATAACAAATGAAGTTTCAGAGTGTCAGTATATGTGAAGTCTCACATTCTTTATATTTCAGTTATAAGGATGTTTGCTTGGTTTTGATGACTTGTGGCTAGTGTTCTTGCATAGTTGAAAAATAAAATAATGCTGTGTGTCATTGCAAGGTACAAGACATGTTTAACCTGATAACACTTTCCTACTAGGCTAAGCAACAGTTAAACCTGCGCACACATATGGCTGATGAAAACAAAAATGAATATGCTGCACAACTACAGAATTTTAATGGAGAACAGCACAAACACTACTACATTGTCATTCCTCAGATTTACAAGGTAAAAAAATTAACAGAAAAGTATGTCTGATCCTTTTCTAAAAAAGAAATAGACTTTAAAATTAAAAAGTCTATTTTTTAATTTAAGTGGATCATTTTATCAAGAAATTACCATAATCTTGAGACAACTGGTGTTTTTTCATGAGTGTGCTTACCATACTAATGCTTGGATTTCTGATGAAAATGCTTGGTTGCATTTTCTGTAAGATTTTATGTTTTATAGACTCTTCATTTAAATATTTCTGAAAGGTTCTGGCAAAATAAATATCGGAGGCATTTACAACAATCATTCTAATAAGGATTGATCAGTGGTTCTCAGGGTCCCTGTGTGTGTGTATGCTGTGCCTCTAGTGAGGTGGAGGAGAGCTCGTGGCTGGCAGTGGATCTCATGCACAGGTGAAAAACAGCTGCACTGGAAGCAGAAGTTCCTCCCCAGCCTCCAGTTAGTCCTTGCTCCATCAGTGTTACCAGCAATTCACAGATCTCTCTAAACCAATTTAAATAGTTAAAGATCAATACATTGTATCTAAAGTGGAGATTTCTTGAGATGGTTTATGTAACTATTAAGATTTTTTTAAACATTGTTTCATTCTTTCATGGACTTTGCCAAAGTAGAAAACCAGGTTAAAGTAGTTGGGGGTGTCAGGTGAGGAGAATTCAGAGTGTGTTGGCATGTACCTTCAGCCATTTGGGAAATATGGGTGAGAGCTGATACTGAGATAGGGAGTGAGGAAATGGAAGGTGAAGCACTGGGTTTATTTGAAGGTATTAAACATGCTTGATGTTTTCCAGAAGCACATGTCAGTTCATATTTTTTTTAAATCCTTACTAGAAAGTCTAGGATTCACAGGAGAAAAATGGCCTTGGCTTATTAAAGAATTTTCTAATATTTTAACTGTTAAGCAGCACTACAGTAGGTCTGACTTCACACACTGATCCAAGAACTGCAGTCAGCTCCCACGAGAAACAGGTTGATCATCTCTGTAGCTTGCACCAGACTGTTGCTTTACTGCCTTTATTTCTCCAGGGTTAAAATCTGTTATCATTGTAAGATATTACTCACATTTTTTGAACTCTACAGTAAGACCAGAAAGGCCTAGTCTTGCTTTCTCTTGGGACTACACTTTTATTACTTCATTGCAAGTATTTGGTATCATTCTATGGGAAATCCTTGGAGAGGGGTTTAGCATGTCTAGGTGGTTGTTTTCATGAAAATGAATATTGTTTGAGACATCTGTCTCAGTGTAGATATAGGAAAGATCCAACCTTCTGTCCAGTTTTTGACAACCTATTGGTACATGTTTTACTGATTTTTAGTTTTGTTTGGGGTGTTTTCCACATTCAGGTGTAAAGACCAGGGCTATTATCTTAATAGTATTTCTCTTTATTCTTTTTTTTGTTCTGTTCCAGTAAATGTTTATCGCAAATCTTACGTAATGGTATTCTTCTCTTTATTTTATTGCACACTGCTAAAGGAAATGGTTTGTATTTCAAATCAGTGTCTAAACTGCAGATAATTTAAATTTTTCTTATTTTTCCTGCATTTTAAATGGTATTGCTTGGGAGGTATAATATTAAAAGCAAGATGGAGTTGTTTATCACCAGAGAGGAATTACTTGGAAGTAGAGAGTGAGGAGATGCAGAAATCAGTAAAATTTCTTCACTGTGATTTTCATTTTTGCATGTAGCAAATACTTCAAACAGTTGCCTGTAAGCATTGTGCAAGTGCTTTGTGAAAGAAAAAGGAAAAGAAAGTCCAGTCCTCTACGTGATTTTTAGAAATCAAAGAGCATAAAGTCTTCATGACTGTTGTACTGGGCATCCTAAGTACATCTGAAAGGACTTTTAAATTCTGGTTTTTTAAGCAAATAAAATTACTGGGAAAGCATAGAAATTCTGTTCTACACTGTGGTGACCACAGTAACTGCATATGTCAGGATTGAGAAGGAAAAAATTAGCAAATGAAAGCTTGATTTTATCTTTCTTTGCACTTGCAGCAACTTCAAGAAATGGATGAAAGGAGGACTATCAAACTTAGTGAATGTTACAAAGGCTTTGCTGACTCTGAGCGCAAGGTTATTCCAATTATCTCAAAATGCTTAGAGGGGATGATCCTTGCAGCAAAATCAGTTGATGAACATAGAGTAAGTAGAACTGATTAACTTTTTAAATGTGTGTGAACAATTTAACTGCTACAGAAGCTGTGGAGAGGGGAAAGACTCATTTACCCTGTACAGTTATCTTTCTGTTGTCAGGTATTGTCTTCAAAAGAGTTGTGACTTTGATTTCAGCAGAAGGGACCACTTCTGCTTTTGTTGTCTGCTCTCTTCCTGCTTTATTGATTTGGTGTAATCCAATATCTTTTGACATGTTCTCATTGGGTGTGACTTTGGACACATTATTTTGGTTATCCTGAAGTATTCTGGAGTACTGTGGTCAGTATTTTCCCCTGTATGTGACATTAAAACATATAAAGGGTGTTCAGTTAACAAAGTGTCATTCTGGGTCCTGTTTGATTGCAGCAGATTCTGTCCTATTTCATCTTACTACATCTAATTTCTTAGTTCTGTCCTCATTTCAGAGCCAATGTTGAAAGATTAAAAGGTGGAAAGTAGTTTGGCCCTGTTTTAAATCTATGGTAACCCTTGGGAAGTATTTGCTGGAATATTCTGAGTAGCAGAGTATGCTTTGCTATATACTCAAGAGCACTGCTGTGATAAAAGAATGTTGTTGTCTTAACTTGCTCTGTCCAAAAGTTTGTTTTGAGCTCAGATGCACCTTCTGTGCATCTCTGCAATTAAATGAAAAATTTGTCTCTGTTTTTTCTCTCTGGTTCTTGATGGGCTTGCTTTTTAAACTCCTCAATGTCCTATGTTTAGGACTCTCAACTAGTGATAGACTGCTTCAAATCTGGCTTTGAACCTCCTGGAGATTTTCCATTTGAAGACTACAGTCAGAATATTTACAGAACTATCTCTGATGGAACCATCAGTACACCAAAGCAAGAGGGAATGAGAATTGATACAAAAACTACAGTCGGCAAAGCTAAAGGAAAGCTGTGGCTATTTGGAAAGAAACCAAAGGTAACAATTAAGAAATTACTACTTGGAAAATTAAAGTTTGAACATTTAGGGTGCATGGAAGCAACAATTAATGTTTTTTTAAAAAAAATCTTCCCCTTACCTGTCCATGTCTTTTAAAGCATGTGTAAGGAGATCAGAAGGTTTGAGTAGGTTTGAATACTGACCATGTTAAAAACCAAGTTGTCACTGGGGAGTTTTGTCAGTTTTCCTTGTAGTAATTTGTGTCTGACAGCATTTTTAATAGTTACTTGATAAAAGGAATTTCCCATTACTGTAATGTTACTAAAATTCTGTAAAGACTTTCTGTAGTTTCATAGGAAAGGTGTTAATTATGAATGTAAAAATAAGGGGAGGGGAGAGTATGCTTTGGAATTGGGCAGACTTCAGATCTGTCTGTCATGGCACAAAAAGCAACCCCCTTCTAAATATCACATTTATATATAGAAGTGTTGTGTAGATTTTTATTACACCTGCTGCAAGTTTTGAAAACTCCTGAGGTTTCTCTGAAAACATTAAAGTTTATCATATGTCATTGGTAAAACATACTGTGGAAGCTCCACAAAGATAAATGTCCTAGAAGAAATATTACTATGAAATAGGCAAAAATATTCCTATTCTCAAGAAAAAATTGAAAGCATACTACTTTGTTTTCTTGTGAGTTACAGTTAACACTTTATGTGTGAGATGTCTTCATGGATCAACAAAAGATTGTCAATACTTGCATTAGCCATATAAATGAATGGAGCATATACATATTTAAAATTTATGCATTATTTAATATTGGAGCATATCAGTGAGCTGTTGTAATTATTCCCATAAATTTCTGTGAGGTTATTTTAATGCTCCAAACCAGTTTGTCATTTATTACAGGAAACTATTCTTAGGTCTTCTTAATGGTAGAACTTACTTTCCACTTGATAGTATTCTGAGAAAGTAGGTATTTACAGAAAGGAAGGATACAGCTGTTTCTTTATTCCATCCTCAGCATGTTATTTAACTCCAACTGTGTATTAAAAACTGATTGTTTACTTTTCATGCACTATAATTGATTCATAGCAGTTCACATGCAATAATACACAGGCATATATTGCATTTGTCTGCAGAGGTGGGTGAGACTTGGCCTGTTCTGAAATTAGATCACAGTTGCCAGTTTGACCACAAGACATCTTTCTGAGAGTTTGGAGAGTATGTAAATGTACACTGGTTTCAGTCTGGACCTTGGTATTTGCTGTAGTCCCTTATTGTGATGACAGCTGAAATAAGCTGACAAGACTTGCCCTACTCCTTCTTCTGCCCAGTTCACTCACTGTGTGTAGCATTCAGGGGGTCAGCCTTGCTGTTTCCACTATGGAGTCACAGGTGTGACGTGTGTACATACTAGATACATCTCTTCCCTAAGCACCTGCATGAAATGAAAAATTTTGTCCCTGGTTTTTACCTGTTTTTGGGGAGGATGGAGGAGCACTCTACAAAACAGCAACTGGAAGCAAAATACTTACTGGAAGATGCATATTTAATTCCAGATACTATTGACAGGTTTTAAAATATATTCTTAAATTATCTATTATAAAATGAGCTGGTTTACTACAGCTAGGGTATTCATGGGGGCCTTTGGACCTTCATGTAGCTGAAACTATGGCTTGTCTTGACTTCCAGATATTCCTTTACCTGTTTTTAATGTTGTCAAAGACATAAAAGCCTTTTATAAAGGGAATGAGTTGTGCAGCAGTGGGAACAGTAAAGGAAAATTGAACTGGGAAAGAACAGCAGAGGTATGAAAGACAAAAAATGAGAAAAGCAATTTGGAAAAAGGAGAGGAGGTTGTTGGGATGATATTAAGAATACCGGGCAGCCATTGGGTCAGTCCAGCTTGACTAAAGAATTTGAGAATACTTTTTGTTTTAATTATTCTCCATAGATGTACCAAATATTTCTGGCTAACCTGGTAGGGTACCTCAATATGTAGGAGGAAATAGTGAGCAGGAATGCTTGAGCTTCCAGGATGATTGTAACTAAATTGACAATAGCAGAGCTGCTTTAAGAAAAGAGATGGGGAGCTTTTGGGAACTTGTTAGGATCTTGTGGCAGTGTTGTCTAAAGCTTCCTTCCTTCTCTGCAGCAACCTATAACTCTGAAGATTAATTCATGACAGAAACCTTTTAAACCCAATACAGTTATACTATAAATGTGTCTGGAACGTTACAACCTGTTTCTGTGTTGGATGGATATTTTATTTTTGTAAGACAGAATTTTCATTTTAAAATCACTTTGAACATTTGGCTTATTTATTGCTTTCTTTATTTCCACATTAGCCACAATCCCCACCCCTAACCCCTACTAGTTTATACACATCCAGTACTCCTAATGGGTCCCAGTATCCCATATTCTCCATTGAACCAGTGCATTATTGCATGAGTGACATAAAAACAGGGAAGCCCAGAATTCCTTCTTTCAGAAGCCTCAAAAGAGGGGTAAGTTTGATAACAAGTTGAAATGCATGATGGGCTATGAGCAGTGTGTTTGTGATGTGGCTTTTCTAAATGCTCTTCACCCTCATTATAAGGCTGGCTTAGTTAAAAGTAACACTTCAGCTATAAGGTCACTTCTAGGATACTTTATTTCATACTATACAGAAATTACCGACAGATTAAAAAGAAAATAAAATAGAAATATTCTTTGTCACATTTTAAATGCTTGTGCCTAAAAAAAGGTTTTATAAAGAGGGTGCTCAGCATGTGTTTGATACCTTTCTTCATTGTTGTTCACTTTCACAAATGTTTTCCTACCATCTTGTGACATATTTTTGTAGTAATTTATCATTGGATATACAGTTACCACAAAAATCATCTGACAGATCAGATGTCTTATTTGCTTACTTTAACAATAGTAGAAGTTGATTACTAGACACTGAATTAAGAAGGAAGAATTTAATTTCTTTTGTACATGAAATGCTATAGCTTATGGTGATAGCAGACATTGAAATACTGAATTTTTAAAATTAGCATTTTAATGCATTTTCTAATTAATGTAATTGCTCTTGTTTGTCCTAGTTTCTTTTGGATAAAATTATTGAAAAAAATTACTACCAAATGTCACTGAGACTTATCAATTAATTTACTAATAGAGTGGCATATTCTGCAAATAGAATTTGTCTGGAAGCCAGTAGAAGGGAAATATGAAGTGGTTTCCTAGCAACATTTATGGTGCTAGTGATGAATGTGCTGGAACTTTCCTGTTATGTCAGAAAAGCATAGGCTGCCCAGTTTATGTATGTTTAGTGATATTTATTGAGCCAAATAAAAAGGTAATTGGAGACATTTGGTTATATATAATTAATAATTTTTTGGTATTTCAAGACAATATTGACTTGCTATCTCGTGTGCATTAAGAATGATTGACTGTTGTTGATATAATGTGGAGATCAAGGTGCAACAATGTTCTATTGCAGTAAAGTTACAATTTAGAGGCTCCCTTGTTGTCATTCTGAAGCAGAATGAGTTACAGTTAAAACTTACTCTATTTGTCTTTAAGTCGTGTTGTGGTATCTAATTTCAGGCCCCCAGATACCTTGGAAAGAGCCTTTCTAGCACTGCCATTTTTAGAAAATTCTTGTGTCCCTCTAAGTCTCTATGGACAGCCTTTCCCTCCTGAGTCATTACGTCGTAATTGAGTCTGGTTGTGAAGGTGATGCCTCTTCTCCAGTGCTCACTGAGGAACTGCCTGGGTTAGGTCCTTGTTGGAATGGCACAGGCCTTGATTACATCTTGATTTTGTTGATCACTAAATGTATTGAGTCCTGCCTTACAAATCATCACCTTGTACTACCAGTAGTTCTAGAACCTCTTTCGAGGGAAAGATCATCTCGTAACAATTTCAGAAGGCTAATGGAAAATGAAACCGTATCTTTATTTGATTTTAAAATATATTTTTAATGTTGTAAAATTGAGTTAATTTAATACATTTAAAAATAATATAAATTTAATAAATCTTTAACATCACTAATATCCCACAGATCTAGATTCACTCATACTTCATCTCTGCAAAATCTTGAAGAATGAGCATTTAATTTATATATAATCTGAATTTCCTTGCAAGCATTTTAACACCACAATAGACACCACATTATTGCATATTTTTAAAGTGTTTTCAACTAGTAGTAGATTTTTTTAAAAATCTCATTGGTCATTCTTATCTTTATAATATACCTTGATTAAATGCTTAATAGTTGGTAGTATGTGGTGCTGTTTCCCATGTGTTCTGTCCCTGGGAAAGGATTTCCAAGTGGTACTGACATGCAGAACTACTAAACCATAGATCATAGAAAAGTTTGGTTTGGAAGGGACCTCAAAGATTGTCTCGTTCCACCCCCCTGCCATGGGCAGGGACCCCTCTCACTAGACCAGGCTGCCTTGAACCTGCCAGGGATGGGGCATCCACAGCTGCTCTGGGCAACCTGTTCCAGTGCCTCACCACTCTCTGAATACAGAATTCCTTCCTAACAGCTATTCTAAAGCTATCTTCTTTCAGTTAGAAAACGTTCCCCTTTGTCCTGTTACCATCTTCCCGTGTAAAATGGTGATCAGTTTGCTTCTGCTGAGTTTTATCTGAGTTGGCATCTATCAACCAGTGAAGCACACTGGTCATTTTGTTTAACATGTACAAGATTTCACTCAGGGCCCTGAAGATCACAAACTCAGTGTCCCTCCACTCTGTGCTCCATGCAGTGCATTTTCCTGTCAGGATGCAGAGAGGAGCAGCGAACTGTAGCTGTAGAGTAGGGTACTGAAAGAGGGTGTAAGCAAGTGTAGCTGCTGTGTTAGTGCTGCTGTTACCTGCTGCTGCTCCTCCTTTGAAATCTTAATTCCAGACAGTGTTAGTGCTTATGAGAGGCCTGTGCTTGATGCCACTTGGTACATAACATGCCTGCATTATCAGCAGTCATCTGTAGACCTTAACAGAGTTTTCCTGAAAGACTCTTTCTGAAGGAAATAGGAAGTTTGTTTATGTCATTTTGCATCTCTGGACTTTGAGTTTCCTACCAAAGTATTGTTTGCAAAGGTGCTTTATTCCCTCATTGCTAGAAATTCTGATGTTGTGTGTGTGCCCCAAAGCAGCAGCCTTAACAATTGCTTGGGGTCAAAAGTGAAATTGAGATATCTGTATTCTAAGTTGCTTGGTGTTTCTCTGGAAAGGGTCATCCAAATTATTAAAAGCATGATCTTCAAAATGCTGTGAATGTTAAGCCAAGATTCAGCTCCTGGCACCCATGTTTTATTTGTTTCCTCTAAGGATAAAGTCTTTGCTCTTTAAATGTCTTTATTTTTATTTAGACTAAAACAATTTTAGATAACAATGACCCAAATGCTTTTTTCAGAAAGTAAGATTAATTACTTCTAGACTTGAAAAATATCTGTTTATTCTAGATCTACTGTGATAACAAAGTAAACACATTGCAAAAACTACTTTTGTAAGAGTGATTGTAGAGGATTTTGAGCTATGATTAACAAATTTTTTTGTATATGGCTGATCAGTCCATCATCATCAAATTCTGCTATTTTGTGTAATGTTGGCTGTGTGTGTGTTTCTTTTCCTACAACAGAAGGCTCTTCAGCCCTTTGTTCAGAACACTAAAATTCAAAAGTAGTGTAATGAAGGTGTGTGTTAAAATTTTGTAAGTTAAAAATACCCATTACCACCTAGTATTTTTTAAATCAGTAATTCTTAAAGCAATTATTTTGTTGTGCTTATAGTAAAATGTATTTTTTTATAAATGAAAACATCAATCCTTAAGTGATATTTTAAAAATACATTTTTAGGCATTAGTCACTTTTGTAACTGCTCATTGCATGTAAATAATTTCCCGTTTCTTTCTGTTTTCAAATGAACTGTGCAGTGGTCGGTGAAGATGGTAAGCCCGTGTGCTGATCTGTCTGCTGTACTCCTGCTAAGATAGCATGAAAATAATCTTCTGAAAGTGTTTCCATATCATAACTGCTTTAAGTCAGGTGCTGAAATACATCTTCAGATTTTCCGCTCATATGCACAGTCTTCTTATCATCCATGCTTGATGTAAGGCAATTAGACTTGTGATCTGGCTGCAACTAAATCTGCAATTTTGGAATTTTAGAGTTGACCAGTATTCACAAGTTGGTCATGATGGAAGTACTTGGTGATTTTTCTTTGTCAGGAAAATCGTTTAAGCAGCATAAAATATTTACATGAAAAGATTATAAAATTTGTGTGAAGAAGGGATACTGAATACTGCACTTCTTTGAATTTGGAAGAAAAATTTGCAGGGGAGAAGCATTATGCTTAGAAATACAGGAAGCTGTTACATTAAATAAAACCAAACCCTAATCAATACTGTATTGCAGAGTAAATTAGTAAAAATTCACAAAAAGACCCTTCTTCTGATTCATCTTTTAGGATACTGGTGTTTAAACTGAACTGTAAGGAAGAATGATAGAGAGGACACAATTGTATTTTTGTTTCTTTGTAGTGTATTCCACTTAAGTGTTTTCTTGTAAGACTTTCTGAAGGGAACAGAAGTTTGTCATTTTGCATCTCTGGACTTTGAGACTATACACAGTATTCTTCTTCCTCCAGAAAGAAACACTTGTGTTATTTTGGAAACATCATATCTTAATTTCCCTTCTTTTATGATGTCTTGTATTCCCTTCTTAAAAAGCAGTGAGATTGATTTTACAAGTGCAGAAGAGTTGAGGGAGTGAGAAGATCTTAAAGTGGGGGGTGCTGGAAATTTGGCACCTGAGCCTAAAGTTTGTGTCAAAATCTCACCAGTCAAGTTTCTGCAAACCTTCTTCTGGACAAAAGAAATGCTGGTCAGCTTGGTTTTCCTCCATGGAGGATTACTGGAATGGCAAGTGGGTTTCTTGGGTTAAAACCAACATCCTTAGGCAAATGGGATCACAGAAAAAAAAACCAACCCAAACCTTTGGTGATGAAGATGTGTACCATATTTCCTTCTTAACACTGTCAGTGTCTGTCACCCTGAGGGGGAAGAGTTTTCACAACAAACTTGCAATATACATAAAAAAATTTCTTCCCATGCATTTCATACCCAGACCCTTATATCCTTCTTATCTTGCACAAGTTTGCAATGCAGTTTGCAGGTTTGGGTTCATAACAATAGGTGGTCTTAAATTGGCTGGTTTATGATTTGTTTTTTTTTAAGTTTGGGAAGTAAAAGGGTTTTTTCCTTCCCTGAAGTTTTTTGGTTGTTGGTTTTTGGTTTTTTGGTATTTTTTGTGAAAAAGATGACTTGGAATATTTGAGCAAGTTTTGAGTCAAATGAACAAATGTAACTAAGAATTTTGGTATTACAAAGGTTTTTTTCTGTGCTCTGTGAACCAGTTTTACTTGAGGTAAAATCTGTCAGAACTTTGTAGGTTTTAATACATTTTCTAGGTTTGCTAAAGTTCTGGAAGAGACCTATAATAGTGCTTTGTAGTGAAGATATAAAATACAAAAATCCAATATTTTGATACCATCCAAATGACCACAGAATACATTTCAGAGAAAGATACAATTTCTAATATATGTATATAATTATTATATACACATCTTAGATTTTTTGTTCTGACTCAAATGATTCTGTCCTTTCCAAATCTTCTGTAAGTGCAGTGGATGTAAGAGGAGGTACATTACTTCAGAAAAATGAAGTCTAGAAATGTTAAGTTACCTCTGTGAGCAAATTGCTACAGAAGGCAGAAAGCCCCTTGACTGAATGACTCCACTCTGGCAGCAGGAACATGCATTTATTCTGTGCGGTCTTTTGTAGAGCTGTCTGTCAGTAGAGTTTTTAAGTTTTAAGAAGGTCCATCTGCTTCCAGTGAACACTGTCCATGTGTGGATATGTCAGTTCAGCTGCCCAGACCTGTGCATGTAGTAGCTTGTTTCATAGTATTTCTGCTTGCAGGGCCCTGCACTAGAAGATTTCAGCCACCTCCCTCCGGAACAAAGACGCAAAAAACTGCAGCAGAGAATTGATGAACTTAACAGAGAGCTACAGAAGGAAACAGACCAAAAGTGAGTGCATTTTTTTCAGGGGTTCTGTCAGGGTTCTCTGCTCTTTTTTAATGTCCTCTGCAGTGCTCAAAAGCTAGGGGGTCAATATGCTAAGCCAGGCTATTAAAAAACCTTTTTAAATTCATAGTTTGTTTTATATAGGTTCTATTAATATTGCTTCCTTCTGCTTTACTGTAATACTCATTTTGATTCTAATACTGCATAGGGAGCATTGGCTCTAAAATCTAAAAAAATGTGTGGGTCTTCTTGAGCAAGATAGCTGCAACTTTGTGCTTTAAGAACAGCACGTGACTAATACTTAGGAAATTGTATATAACAAACAATATGGGAAACAGTACTGAGACTGTGTAGGTGAGAGTCAACAGCTGGAGTCCTTGTGGCCTGTGCACAACACAAGAAAGGAAGGCAGAGGCGCTAAGATGAAGAATGGGAGAAGGATTTAGGCATGGTGTGAAGACCAGTAGCTCCTTACTGCTGTGCTTGGTATCTAATCACAGTTCAGGATCTCATACACATTATTTTAGCTTTAATGAATCAAAACTGGTATATTAATTATTGTCATGGTTTGTATGTTTGTAGAGATGCCCTCATCAAGATGAAGGATGTTTATGAAAAAAATCCCCAGATGGGTGATCCAAGCAGTTTGCAACCAAAATTAACTGAGACTATGAGCAATATGGACCGTCTTCGGATGGAAATACACAAAAATGAGGTTAGATGCTATAACAGTTTCTTGGAAAATGTAAATGATTGGTACAATTGTACTTTGCCTTACAGATTTTAAATATAGCACCCAGAAAAACTACTTAAGAGTAAAGCTCTTGATACAATTTTTTATGGGGTGCTGTATTTTCAAGTATGTTAATCTAGCTAGAATAAGAATGTACATTATTAAAAGTGTAAACTGTTCAGAAGAATATATTACTATTCACTTATTCTGAAATTCACATGAAATTAATGATTTTTTCCTTTACACTAGTATGGAGCATAGGCTAAGCATAAAGGACAGGTTCTTGCTTTGTGTCAAGTAATGATGAGACTTGACATCTGGCTGCAGTCTCTTGTGTGGCTGTGAACTGTCGGCAATTCCATGCATTTGTTAAATGTGCTGGTTTAGAATCAGTTTTTCTTTGACACCAATATTTGCCTTTCTTCCCCAAGGCCTGGCTCTCTGAAGTTGAAGGTAAAGTGGCAGCCAGGAGCGACAGGCGGCACAGCAGCGACATCAACCACCTTGTCACCCAGGGCCGAGAGAGGTCACTGTTCTGTCTCTACTGCTTTACATCCCGTGCTAGAGTCTGTACAGCTCTCTGCTGATTGCAGGAGGGATGGGTGTTACTTACTCTCCCAAGGTGTATGTCCTTCTAAAGGGAAATCTTAACTGGTTCTGACTTCTAGAGGTCACTTCCTCCATTCTGGTAACATATAAAAATAGTTTAATTGAAACACCTGCTCATTAAATAGCAGTGCCTTTTAAACCTGTCTTACTCCATTGCATAAGGCTCACTAGTTTTCCATGATCTGTGGAGACAGGTATGTCAAATTTATGTTTTTTTTCGTAGCAAAATTCAGTCTGAGCTTTTGCTAGATGAGTTTTTTCAGTAAATCACCTCTGACAGTAATATGAAAACTGCTAACAGGAATTCCAAAACAATATCCATGACCTGCCCTTTCTGTGATGCACGGATGTTGTGAGTTTTAGAGCCAGGAGCTCCTCAGAGTCCTCATGCTCCAATGATTGCATTGTAGCCCTGAAGGGAGTTACACAGATGATGCCAACCAGGAAGTTCGTGGCCCACCACAGCAGCACGCTCATCCCAATGAGTTTGATGATGAGTTTGAAGATGATGATCCATTACCAGCTATAGGACATTGCAAGGCAATATATCCCTTTGATGGTAAGGTTAACAGCATGCACTGAGATTCTTTAACTGTAAGGCATGGATGATTTGGTAATGACTTGGATGACAGGTAAAATGGTTTAAAGCAAATTACCTGTATGAGTAGCTAATTGCTTAAAACATCAGTGAAGATATTTTATAAATTACTTCAATTTATGAGCAGTACTTGTGCTGTTTTAAGATAAATATTAGCACAGCTATTGGAAAATATTCAGCTTTACAAGTTGGGACTGGGTTTTTTTCTAAGTCTGTTTGGCCATATGTTCTCTTGCACAGATTTTTCATTATTCCTGTTTATATATAATTTGGAAACTATGCTTTGGGAAAAAGATGACTTGAAATTCTATCTATACAGTGGGACTTCTTTGCCTCTTGTTTTCCCAGGTCATAATGAAGGCACTCTAGCAATGAAAGAAGGGGAAATTTTGTACATTATTGAGGAGGACAAAGGAGATGGGTGGACAAGAGCTCGAAGACATAATGGAGAGGAAGGCTATGTGCCAACATCATATATAGATGTAACGCTAGAGAAAAACAGCAAAGGTGCAGTAACCTATATCTAACAGTAAACTGGCAGCTCTCAGTTGTACATTCCCCGGGGAAAATAGTGGAAAAATTGTAAGTTATACAGGCTCATGGAAAGAATTACAGGATCAGAAGTTAGCAGTGATCTGTTGTTTGCATGGGAAGTTAGCTGTAGTTCCTTTCAGAGATGATCACATTAAATTATGCATCTTACACTGGTCTGTAATTTTGACCAATGTCTTCTGCTTTCCTGCTTTACAAAGCACTAAATCCAATTCAGCTACTGAACTGAAAAGGATGAGGATTCCTGCGTGTTCTGTGGAATACTTAGTTTTTATAAAGAACTGAAAAAGTACTTTAGTTTTCAAGATCTCTAAGATTTACTGTTCCCACTTTTATGACTTAAACTATATTCTTAGAGATTTTTTCCTCTAATAACTGAACTCAGTTACTGAAAATTATTAATTTCCTTCCGTAGCAAATACTTGGCAGCTTTCACTTCTTAAACAGGAAAATGTTTTCTGATTCTGAAAGTTCAACAAAAATACTCAGGAAAAAACATTATGATTAAGAAGGACAGAAAGTCCACTGACCTATCTGCTTCCTTTTCAGTACTTGTAATGTAGAATGTTCTGTATTGGACATGACGTCATTGTTTTAACTCTAGATACGTTAAACAAACAAAAAAGGATCACATGTAATGCTTGATGTCTTACTGGAAACTCTCTGCTCCTGATAAGGGAATGAATGATTTTATATTCTTAATCTGTGCCTGTAAAACTAAGTCTTTTAATTGTATTGTGTTTAGTCTGAAGACAGTGTCTTAAAAGTACATCAATTCTCCTCATTGTTAAATCACTGAGGATTGGAAACGGCATTGCACAACTTGATTACTGGAAAAAAAAAAACTAATTTTGTATTTCTAATAGAGCTTGTGGAATTAAGTACAAGGCTAATGTATAGCCACTGAAAATGGCCTGTTAGAACTGAGCACGCTTCTCTGTCTTCTAAAGGCCTTCAGTAACTTTGTTCTTTTCTTTTTCCTCTTGGACTGCAGGTTCCTGAAGCGGGTTTCTGAGAAAATGGGCGAGATCTTGAAGGAGGTTACATGCAGCTGCTGGGGGGGTGGGGGTGGGGAGGGGAGGGGTACTAGACTGGGAGGCCCAAGGGAAAAGCTAGTTGCATGAATGCATGCAGACATACATTTAGTAGTCACTAACATCTTAGCATCTCCATATATAGGTAAGGATGTATTACAAAAATCTTCAATTTGTGCAGGAAAATAGAGTTCCATTACCAGAGTAAAAAGGCTACTGCTCCTAAAATTGCTTTATTTTCATTGTCCTAGGTTGTCCCAGGTGCACAAACTATATTTTAGCTTGTGCTACATTTTGATTTTCTCAGTTATGCTCTTTTCCACCTCACTTTTATTGGCAGTCATTTAGAGCCCTGTGTCAGTTGTCAGTCTGCCTGTGCCACCTCCATGCTCGCCGTTAACCTCCTCCTGCATGCCTAGGACAGTCAGGCATGCTCTGTGTAACACTCTGCCATCATAGCTCGTCTTATTTTGTAACAAATCATTTTCTTTAAATATCTTCAGCACTAGAGTTTCATCCCAGTATCCATGTATGCTGCTATAACAATACCACTGCAACCATCATTACATTCCAGATGTTTGGCATAACTGATAAGCGACTGTAAGGTATTCTGTTTATCTGGGGAAATAATACATCTCAGCTCTAGCCTACAATGCAATCAAGAGAAACTCCGAGAACTGTGGTTCATCTTCAGCCCTTCAGTAATCTGTTGTGAGCACTGACAGCCTGGAGCACAACCAGAGGATTCACCACTGCAAGCTAATGACTGTTTTCTGAAGTCAACCACTTGCCATTCAACTACTGCCTTAAACTAGAGTGCCTAAATCTGTTGTTTGCCAACACTACCACTTACAGTATCCCACAAAGGGCTTTGTGTCTCAGCTCTTCTCACAGTGCTGCAGCTGCTGAGGTAGCCACGGTAGGTGTTTTCTAGAGCTCTACTTTACTGGATACATGGTGCATCCATGAATTTTATACATTGAAATGTGTATCTCTTCATTTGACTTTAATATTTTTTTAGAAGATTTTTATGGAAACTTGTCTTTTAGTTTTTCACTATGACGTTCCAATTTCAATTACTGCAGTGCTAGTCCATTTCCAGGTGATGCTTCATTGTATGGACCAGGTGACATTTGAGTGATTCTTCGTCATGATCTTTGTGCACTTTTACTTGTAAACAATTGAAATTTGGATATGTTTATACGTGTAAATATAGTTGTCTGCAGTGCCCCTATTGCTTATGTTGTCTTGCCTCCCATTTGTGGTTCTATTAATAAATGCATCATATCTGATTGATTAGGGTGATAAGAATTAGACTAGAGATGTTGGGGGGAGGGATACTTACATCAACACAAGCTTGTCAACCCAGCCACCTGCTGTTTGGCAGTGTATTATGGAATAGTAATTGAAATACCTGTTTTTCTGAGGTCTGAAGCAATATGTGGATGCAGCAGTGCTGGATTCTTTTTCATTTCAGTGTTATTAGGAACTGTACTACCAGTAAAACTGAATTTGAGTGACTTGTGTAGAGGTTTATTCCTTTTGTTATGTATACCACTATTACACAGCTCGACCTAGTGTACTATGGGGCCTATTAAACTCTAAAGTTTAGATTTTTTGGAGCTTGTATACAGGGTTATTTATATAATAATGTGACATTACTCGATACTGACAAAACTACGTAGGTAGTTTTTGGGTTTGGGGTTTTTGGGGAGGGGGGGGTTTGGGTTTTTCTTTTCTCTTTTTTTTTTTTTTCCTTTTTTTCATTTTTAAAAATCTAGTGCTTTTTTATTTTGGAAAAAACTCAGTGATCCCTGTGGGTCCCTTCCAACCCAGAATATTCTGTGATTCTGTAATTCTGTGAAGAGGAAGAAATGTGATCTGTGTATTTTCTGGTAAAGGGCCTGTGGTCTGCCTGGCTAACAGCCTTGGAGGTCAGTAATAACACTTCCTGGTGAAAGACTAAATGTTCTTTTCACACTACTGTTTGTTTTTCTGAAACCAGGATTTGCTTCCTTTGGAGGCAGGTTGCTTTCAAGAGGGATAGTGCAACTTGTATGAGGGTTACTAAACATAGGAAAAAGCATTTGTACTTGCACAGCTTATAAATCACTTATTCTAAAATTCTGAACGTGAGTTGTCTTAAAGAATCAGACATTTTCCAGTAATTTTTTTAATCCTTTTTTGTGCACATGTTGATTTCCTAAATGTTAAATGCTTTGTTTAAAAATAGTGTTCTCTGTTGAGAATATTTTCATGGAATAAAAAAATCTTTTCATGGTCTAAGTAATGAGTTGCCATGTTTGTCTTCTGTTAGGATTGACTCTTGTTCTGGTGGTAAAAACCTCTGCTGTGATTCTAGACAGAAGGAACAGATTCTGGTGTTGGTTGTGTTGTCATCCTACTCCAGTACTTTGAGTGCTCTAAGTAACATCTCACTCCAGAAACAGGCAGATTGACAACATGCACATGCAACTCTACTGTAGTTTTTAAATATTTGTATGATGTCTGAAAATAACCCTTATTCTGTATATGACCAAGTGGGATTTGCTAAGACTCTTTGTATAATAAACTCTGTGCATGCTGATTTCCTATAAAAAGTGGTAACACCTTATGCTTTGCCTTCATACAAGTAGAAAGAAAAAGTACTTACCAAAGTGATTCACCTCAGTAAATGAAGCAAGTTTAATACATACATACACCCACATTTACTCATGTCTGAAAGCATTTTAATTATCTGGATTGTTTGGTTTTGCCATTTCATCATTCATTCCTGGCAGCATAGCTATTGTGCAGGCCCCAGCAAAAGCTGAGGTACTACAGATGCTGTCTTAAAAAAAAAAAAACAGGAAGTTGTCCCAAAACATACAAAAATTAATTTTCTAGTTTCACAGGCACAGTGATGTTTGAACCTTCTGGTTACAGATAAAGGATCATTTCTGCAGCTTGCAGTGTTTCTGTGATTTGAAAATATGCAAATTATTTTGCATAAAGCTACAATTCACAATTCTATCTACAGTGTTTTTTATATTCATTAAAGGAATATTATACAACAAATTTTCTGCCATGTCAGATAATTAAGCTATCATTTTATTTACACTATTTGCTTCATAATATTAAGATGCCAATGCCCTTACTCCTTGGCATCATTAAAACATTGCAACTTTGGGCAATGTTTTGGGGAAATAAAGGGATAATGTAACTGTTTCAAGGGATCAGTAAATGACTTGGTGACACAGTAAATAAATAATTTGTTTAGCAATCAGTAGTTTTAAAACAAGTGTGCATTGTGCAGTTAAAAGTTCTAAACATCTTGTGAAATGCAAGATGTTTGTGCAGTATCAAATTGCCAGAAGACTGCTAAGGTTATTTCAAGTATATCACTTAAGTAGTGTTTCCAGTCTTATATACTTAATTGTTCCACCAGCTTCACTGGAGGAGGTTCCAGTTTTCGGGAAAGTGCAGTTAAGATCCGGTTGAATTTCTCGTATCTTTCACTTTGATTAACCTGTGCTCCTTTGCTGCCCCAGAGCAATCTCATTTGAAATTCTGTCTTGAAGATTTCACTCAGCTCTTCATCTGGCTGGAAACCTAGTAAGTGAAAAGAATCCCACAGTATCAGCACCAGGCAAATTTTTTTACTCTGTAGAAATGGCTTTTAAACTGTCTTCTCTCCAAATAAGCTGTAGTGCACTGGGTTCCATTTGCACAATGATTTTAACAAGCTCATAAAACAGTGAAAATCTTTCCAGCTATGACATTCTAGTAACGCTGATGGCTCTAAGGACACGGGGATAGGCTAGCCTTGCTTAGTTCTAATGTTCTGAATTGTCATTATAGTCAGACCTTAAATATAATTACTTACACATGCTCCCTGTAGAAATTACTGTATTTCTTCCCACTCCCTTTATTTTTTAAACTTGCAGTGGAAAAGTTAGGTCACATTGTTAATGGCCAGAAAGCAGCAACATGTTAAGTGGTCAGTATCTCAGTTATAAAGAATCTTAGGGTGGTATTTTAGTTGTAATAATCAGAGTAGGAATTTTATATTGTACAGAAGACAGAAGTATCCTCAGTCTGTACTGTACTGCTGCTCAGTTGCCAGAAGGGTCAGCATATTGAGTCATGAGAACTTCAAGTATGTTTAGCAAAAATGCTCGCTGGAGAGCTGTAGTGATGAGTAATTTACTGTCTGCTTTTAAACAATACTAATGTCATCCTCAGACTGAGTTTCCTGCAGGACACTTGCTCCTCTCAGCTCCTGCCAAAGAGAAGAATTTCTCTCTGCCAGTGGGGCAGTGGGGCAGCACACAGCCCAGCTGCTGGGCAGTGCAGCAGTCTCTCCTACCTTGCAGCAGCCGCTCTGCCGTCAGGCAAAACGTCTCAGCGTGCTGGGCCAGCAGGCGAGCCGTGCCCAAGTGCCTGAGCATGATCTCACCACTCTGGTCACTGCTTTCCCACAGCTCCGTGCCTTCAAACACAACAGCCTGCCGCTCCATCAGGGTAACAAGAGGCATCAGCAGTGGCACTGTGATGTTGTTCTGTGGAGCACTGATGGTTCCTGGAATAGAGTAACAATCATATATCTCATAGCATCAGACATTATTGTTAATTGAAGAAGGTATTGTAACTGCAGTGTTCTTTTTTTTAAAGTTGGAAACTACTACTTGTCTTCCATCTTTCAAATGGAGGACAATAGCCTTCAAAAACTTTACTTTAAATATACCTGTCCTACCAGTTTCCAGTGAACTGGCTGGGGAAGAAGACCAACACAAATTGGTATTGGAAAGCTGCACTTGCTACAGGGGAAAGCTCTGCTGAATTACTAAACAGTGGCACAGAGATTTTAAACACAATTTTTTAAACATTGAGATTTTAAAAATTTTCAAAATTGGTCATTCCAATAAGATATCCATGAGGCCAAAAGGTTTTCACTGTTTACCTGTTCTCTTAAAGAGATATTCTGAGAAATTGTCTCTGCCTTGCGTCTCTTTAGAGCTGCAGTGAATCTGGCACAGGGGCACTTAATTTGACCAGAATTACCTAATCCATTCATTTTATTTGAGGATTCATCCTCTGATCTAATAGACAAAGCAAATAAGAAGCAAAATCTGCCAGAATTAATTCTCCTGTGAGGAGAGAGATTCCCGCCCCCCCCTGTTTTTATGGCAAGATGTTGCAATATGTGAGTTTCTGCTCACACAGAGGAAGTAGGGGTGTGGGAAGAATGTTATATTCTGCAGGGATACAGGCAGACAAACACATACTCATGTTTGGCTGGCAGACTGTTTGCTTCTATTCATAATCATACAGCATTATACAAGTTTACATCATCATTTTAACATACAATGCACAGCTGTGGAAAGAGCAGCTGCCTGATCTCCCCACACAGGAAATCAGTAGGGGGAGGGTTAAAATGACAAATAGAAATCAGTGTCACTCATACTCACTAGTCCACTCATCTTGTCCTTCATGCAAAGCTTTGCAAGATGGTTTCAGCTGTTTTTCATACATAATGGCAGTCTGGGTATAACAATGTCTTAGAGCTGTCCAGGTTTGTTCTAATCTACTGACCTGTGCATGCAAAATAGAGAATACCCATTACTGATTCCACTGCAGGAAAAGTACACTGCTGGTCACAGAGTCAGAACAGTCACGAAGTCTATTCTGACATTCTCTCTAGTCTTGAAAACTCAAATGATTCAAATTAAATTAAATAAGCCATCAAACAAATACACACTTTGGAACATAAAGAGAACAGATTTTTACCTGTGGCATTTCCAGAGCTTTCATAATGGCAGAAAATCCATATAAATCTCCTAGTGACTCCTTCAACTCCACAGCAACTTGGATGATCCTGTTTAATGTTGCTGCTCGATCTTCTACATTTCCTGTGCAACCCAAGATATCAACAGCTATTCCTATTGCCATGGTATTGTGCCTGTAAGTGAAACAATTCATGTGACCAATTACAAATTATTAAATATACATGTGTTCAAAGATCAGTTCAAAAGTGTATTTTTATCTTGGCATGCCCAGCAAAATTAGTCTTACTAACATCTTTGCACCAAAACCAATAATGACATATGGAATAAATACATTCTCCCAAGATACTACTACCTATACAAAATTCTGCTCAAGCAATTAATGAATGAATGAACACTTCTGGGAAAATTGCCCCAATTCCCTTTGTCCTCCACATTCAAATCCTATGACATGCCCCTTGCGAAATCTCAGCAAACTGCTGAAATATGAAGCAGAAAATGTAGATCAGCACACCCTCAGTGTTCCCCCTTAACTTGTGCAGAGGTGTTTCAGAAAACTTTGCTGATTATGTGTTACTTTATTAGATTCTCTTGCCACATGCAGAAGGACCTTTCAGTCTCCTCCACACACACTTACATGCTCAGATGGATTATAGTCCTCTGAATTTTAGTTTATTTGAGCTTGTAAAGGAGAGCTGATGGCATTCAGCTGTTCCAAGGACCCTGCTTTCAACACCTTTCTCCTTTCCCTGTACTATATGTGACAGTTGCCTTGGGACCTTAAGGAATCTTACCCTATTCAAAAGGAATTTACACACCAATACAGTAAATAATCTGTACATGTGAATTCGGGAAACATGCAGGAGCGTATTCTTGAAGGAAATGAGGACAGTGCAGCCATGCTTTGAGTTTCTGGCCTTCTGCCCCGGCAATGAGGAACAGGAACATTTACCTCTCAATCAGGTCAAGGCGCAGCTGGTGTCCGTAAGGCAAGGTGATCAATTCAAGACCAGAGTTCCCTCCCATATTTCTCCTCATCTCTTCAGAAACTTCTACTATCCTTGCCACCTGTCAGATGCAAAAAACTCTGCATGAATTTTGAAACTAACATTTTTTAAAAAAACAACCCTCTAGCCACAGAGAAGTCCTCCAGTAAGTGCATGGCATACACAGCTAAGTGCACAGCATGCAACATTGCAATACAGGCATCAGAGAAAAACTTTAACCTATGCATTTCAGTGCCTGACCCAAAAAAGTCAAGGAAATATTTTTTTTAAATTATACAGCCACCAGAAAATAGAAAAGGTATGAACAAAAAGCTTTATCAAACTCCATCCTCTGCTTCCAGAAAGGGATTACTCTGCAGGTTCCAGGAAACATAGAGCACTCTCAGCCTGATCCTTGTCAGAGGTACTGCTCTTTGCCTTAAGGACATACACACTTGCTTTGCCTTTTTTCTTTCTAAAAAACTACTGCTCAGAACATTTTTGGTTACACCACAGAGTCCTAAAGATTAATTAGGTTCATAAAAGTTTGTAAACATGAATTAGAAAAAGGATTAAGGAGGACACATTAAGTCATTGTGTCAAAGCTGACACCCTTCCCAATTTGTCTTTGCTTTTTAAACTGATTGTATTAGCTACTGGTTATCTCAATAATCATTATAATTGCTAATAATAAGCGAAACCACATTAATATGAGGTTAAAGATTATTGGCTGGTTTAAGGCCTGTATGTTGATATAAGTACAAACCAATCTGCCTGCAATTTTCTGATACAACCATCAGCAGGCTTTTTTGGCAATGAAACGATGAAAGCAATCTGGGCTGCACAACAAGCCTCCCCAGTACAAAACAGCACTGCAGAAAAACCTGTTTCACTTCTAGAGAAGCAGGAGTGATACAAAGCCCCTGGAGACACTGATTGCTATTCCATCACAAGGATGCAAGTGGCAAACATTCACCTCATCACTTCCCATATGGGTGAGTCTTTATTTGAAATGTCATTATTTAAAAGGCAAACTCAACTACTGATGACACAGGACACATGAACTTTATCCTGGGATCTCAGTACAAAGCATTCATTCTGGCCCAATTCACAGGCCAATCTCATTGCATCATGCAGTTCTTATCAGTGCAGTCTATGGAACAAGTTGCCAGTAAATGACAGGCATTGGCTCAGCACTTGGAGGTGAACATCAAACAGACTTCTCTACCTGTCCCAGCTAGTTACTCTTCCTGCTCCAAAATCCAAAAAATCTGTTTCTGCAAAGCCCTCCAATGATTCTTAATTAATTCCAGCATTAATTAGTGGTGCCTTAGTTCCACTGCAAAGTTCACAGGATTTAAAATAAGGAGTCTAATAATGAGCTAATTGAATATTATATATGTACATACATATATATAAACTCACTACTTCTCTAAGGCATGCATATCCTGTGCCTTCAAGCAATAGTGTTTAACAATATATTAAAGATAATTTAGTTATTAAGTTGAAGGAAGGAAGAAAAAAGTGAATTTTGAAACTAAAATGTTAGAGAATGCTGTTAATACTCTTGGAACCATAATACAGAAACCTCAATCTACCACTTCTGAGAAGAGTGAGCAGTTGTGGAGCTCTTTCCTGAGTCACCTTGTCTGCATGAAGTCTCACTTAGCAGCAGCCAACAGTGTTACTGAGGAAAGAAAAAGCTGTGTTTGCTGTTGGCAGGCCCCCAGCAGCTGGCAGGACTCACACACTGGGCTGCTCCAGGGACCTGCCCCTCCTCAGACCCCTGGTGTCTGTCAGTGCAGCAGCACCAGCAGAGTGCTACTGATGTGCTGCTTCTGGAGCATCTCCACTCCCACTGCTCTTCCTGCCTGCAATGGAGTTACCCAGTAAGTAGCCATGTGTTTTTCTTCTCAAACTCTTCTTAAAAAGACTAAAATCACCAAAGCCCAACAAAGCTTGGGGGGGGGGGGGGTGTGGAGTTAGATAACCACCATACCATTTGGTTCCTGCAGCTGCTCTGCAGCAGGTACAGCACTCAGTCACACCAGCAAAAGTCATGCAGATTTAACTGCAGTTACATTTCTTTCATTACACAAAATCATCATCTCATTAGAAGATGATTCTCCTGTCTTTCTGATCCATTCGCTGATCTCCAGGCCCTGGCAGCTGACCAAAGTCTACAATGTGAAAAACAGTTCTTTGTGGTTTTTTACATCTTTCTAAGCAATTCCACTAGCACAGTTCTCTCACAGGAGACAAAAGCACAAGTCCTGATAACTGTTTTCCCACACCACCTATCCAGCTGTAAGAGAGGAACTCAGACAAAGATTAGATGAACAGCTGGTTTTAGAAGTTTAAATGTATTTCGTTCCATTGAACGTTGTATATAATGGCCATGTGGCAACCAGGTAATGTCTGCCTGCTCTTTGCCCTAACGAGCTATTTCCTGTCATGAACAGTTCTCTCCATTTTAGTGCTTTACAGCACAGAGAACTCTTCCTCCAATACAGGAGAAAAGCTGAATCACGGGCATGCAGCAACGGATACAAGATTTAAAAGACATGTGTAACTTCGAGAATTTGAATCTAAAGTCAAGCATGATGAGACACCTTTAGTCCAAAGAGTTTGTGAACATTCTTATTCTTCAAATAGAAAACGAACAGTCTAAAAATTCCTGTAAACAATACAAACATTGTATTAGCTGCAAATTTACCCATTATTCTTTTCAAATCAGTTCTTTAAAAAGTCTAAACTGACACAATATAAAACACAGGATCTTTTTTTTTACCTTGCAGTCCATTCTAAGAATATGCTGTGCAATCATCTTTGGGTTATTGTTGGTGAAAAGCTCCTTAACTCTTCTTAACATGGATGTTTCCAATGGCTTGTTTTCAGGAGGAAGTAGTTTGGATTCAAAATCATTCGGTTTAAAACTAGACACTGTCTCATAAACAGGTGCAGAAAAGATGCTGTCTTCTTCAGCCATTTGAGTTGAAGTTTCTAAAGGATCTGCAGGGCTCATTGCAGGATCATCATCAAGGATCAAATAGCTTGTTTCAGAGTTCCTGAATGTTGCCCTCTCCTGTTGTGTCAGATGTTCCACATAGCTGTTTTTCTGACACAAGTGCTGTTTTGCTGCTGTCGGATGTCTGGCAGGGTTTAGTTCACAATAGTGTCCTTCAGAGCTGTGGGAAGTCAAAGGAGAATCTGGGGGTTTCATCAGGGGTGCTTTGCAGGGTTTAGGTGGAGGCTTTAGACAGAGCTGACTGTCTGATCCTCTAAGAGCTTCCCCTAGCTGAGACTCTAAGATGACTTTCTGAACAACTGTGGGGCTTAGAGATGGCTCACTGCCTGTTCTAAATGCAGGTGAGCTTGGACAGAAGTTTGCGTCTGCTTCAGGTAATCGAGATGAATGTCTTGAACCTGCAGGGGAAAACAGTGTTTTAGAAGGCCAAAACACACACAATTCCTGGTGCCTGTGCCAGGGTTCATCTCCTAATGCTATTTCCTAAGGATAATATTGTCAGATCACGTCAGTTATTTGTTGGCAAAATTGTATATTTTGAGGAATGACCTAGCTAGCAAATTCCATTCACTTGCTGATCCTCCCAGAATCCCAAATACATGGAACAGCTGCACCATAGTATTATTCTGTGGTAATGCTGACAATACTTCCAGTCCCTGCTGCATACGTTGGCTATCCTGTCAGAGCTGGATGGCCTCCATGGCTTGGAATAGGAGGTTTCTTTGTAACCTGATCTAGGCTATAAAAACAGCAACTTCCAGCTGCATCACATAGAAGATGAGTCATTTCTGAGAACGACAAGTCTGAGATGAAAGCAAAACTCTCCGAAGTCAAGCCTGAACCTGAAGTAGGGTATGGAAGGAATGAACTTCAGAAATGCTAATCTTTCTGTGAAACAGAGCTAGTTTGAAGAGCTGGATCCATATACTTCTGTGTATTATGCCTCATCCTGTACCTGCTGCAATGCAAACCTTGGCATCTGATACGGGATTGAGTCCTGTGTCAGACATTCCCACTCTGGCAATTCTTGGAGCATTTGCTGGTATCTACAGCAAAGTGGTCAGTTGCATGGTTTGGGTGTTACTGCTTGATTACAGATATAAAACGAAACTCCAAATCACAGGCTGTCACCACCCTTAAACAGCATGATAACACAACCTGCTCAAAGGATCCTATGACAGAATGTACAGCAGAACTCTTCAGGCTGTTGTGGTACAAAAATAAAAGTATCTGCAGCCATGGATTGAAATAATCAATTCAACTACAGTGGGACAGAAACTTGCCTTATAAATGTCTGTCCCTCCCGCTGTTAAAACACAGGAGCTCTTTCTAACTCTTTCTAAAATAGAGCGTCGCTGTACAAATACTTAATATTCTCTTTGTCATGAGAACTCTTCCTACAATAGGCAAGAAGAATTTTAACAGTACCATATTCAAAATGAGAAGCCTTGGAAGTCAATGCTAGTTAGTCAACATGGGAAGAGATGCATTATTGCAAGCTATACACAACTGTGTTAGTATGGTAACAAAAGCTTAAACCTTTGAAGCATCTGAGAAATAAAATGCCCCAATCAACAACTGATTGGAGTGTTGTTGCACCCTGGATCCCTTGCCTAGGATGATAGTGGCCATGGAACCAGACAGCAGCAAAAGGAATAAAAAGCAAAAGGGATAGAGGGTAGGCGAGATTGAGAGAGACAGAAGAACAGAACTAAGTACAAAAGCCATGGTAGTGTTTTTCTCCTAGTGAGGAACATTACCTCATCTGCATAGTTTACCCTGAGTAAAAGTGGTTACCAGAATTTCCATTAAACATCACTTCTATTTAATAAAGTTTTGTCAGAAAGACACGAGTGAAACAAGTCAGTTCTTGTCAAGCACAAGTGAGGAAAGCTAATACCATCAAAAAAGGTATTAATGCCAACCACAGCTGTTACTTTTTTGGTGTGGAAGCCTGCTGAGTTGTGTGCTAAGGTTCTCAACTAGCCGGTGCATTGCAAATAAAAATCCTGTCCCAGTGACTTGAAGAAAAGCATTGTGGTAACACAGCTTACAGTGGCCATTAAATAGATTGCATTTACAGTACTCAGAACATTCAGCAGTCTCACTTTGGTCTGAAGAGTAACAGACCACCTGGACACACACCAATGAAATTTCTAATTATAAAACTTACCTATTAGCAGATAGCTCTCTGACTGGTGAGCCTTTAAAGGGAATCTTTTCTCCAGAACATGATCCAAACTAGCTGGCTGGCTACCACTTTTTTCTTTGTTTCTAGGATAAACAAAAATGCAAACAAAAACATATCAATATATACAGCACTTAAAACACATATCTAACTACCAGAATATATCATCAGTACAAGGACCAGTAGCTTTCCACTCAGGGCAGTTTATGATAATAAAAGGTACTTCATTCATTCATTCATAAACTGCTGTTGTAGTGGTGGTGAAATGGGGTATACTGTGTGTCACCCTGCAGCATTTATGAACGTATTTCCTTTCTAATGGAACATTTGATTTGGACACTGAAGTTAGGATCCATTATCCCACACTCAGAGTTTTTATTTCAGGAGTCTACTATGGAAAAACAGACTTCTCTGGAGCAGCACCAAAATGTTACTTTAATCCTTTGTCTTACATGGTCAAGATTTGCCAAGTCACTGCAGTGCTGTTTTGCTTCCAGAGTCTACCATTGCTCTCATTTTGTGGATTTGCTGATCCTCTGCTAAAATCAGCAAACCCTCATGCCTAGTCTTCCATCTCAAATCAAGTGAAAACTCGCATCACCTCCACCAGGAACTGATACACTTACTCCATTTCCTTCCATAAGGACAGCAAAAGTAAGGTACCTCCAAAGATTTCCTCTGGGTATGCTCTGCTCCGGGGACTGCATGCTGGATATAGCAGGACTCAGCCTCTTTGCAGTTTCTGTTTTTCCTTCAGGGGTGATTGGTTCTTTTTGCTGGACTGGAGTTACACCATATTTTTCTTCTAGACACCTGAGAGGCACAGTCCTGTTGATAGGCTGAAAAATAATTGCTCCACTCTGCTTTGATATCGGTGTGCGATTCCCAACATAGTATCTAACTAAGCCAGGGACAGTGTCAAAACTTTCCAGTTCAAACTGATACTGAACACGACAGTAGGCTTCATTGAGTCTCAGCACTGTTTTGTTGATTTTAAAATGTTGAGGGGTATTTTTCCACTGACAGGTAAGAACAAAGTTCCCAGGACTGGAGAGAGAATCTCTAATCAGAAAATCTCCATCTCTCTGAACTAGGCCTTCTGCCACCTTTAAGGAAAAAGAATTACACAAAAAATTACTTTCAGAATCAGAAAACAATACATTGCAACAAAATATTCTTAAACAAAGGAATTAATTTGGTTACTCTGGGAGAATACACAAAGCCACAAATACAAAGCAAAGCATGAAGTATGGTAGAAGAATGATGTCTCCAATTCTTAATTAAAAGCTCATCCCACAACAGAGATCTAAAAGGACTTCTTCGAAGGAGCCAGTTGCCAGAAGTTGACCCACTTTTGCATGTGTCTTTCCTCTGGTTTGCTAATAGAAAATAAGGCATGAAAGGAAAGCAGTGACCCAGGATTTTATGTTTAAAGCATCTGAATATAGAGTCACACTGAAGTTTAGAAGCTATTAATACAAAATCCTGGATTCTGCCCTTTCACTGTTACCTTACATAACAGAAGCTTTTCATTTACACTACATGTAAATATTCCTGACTAGGAAGAGTCAGAGACATCTTGTTTTCCATGAAATAAAAAGGACGCCAGGAGCCAATGCCGAGTGTGCGGCACTGAGCCGGCCCTGCCCCGGGGCTGAGCCCGCAGGGGGAGCTCCAGCGGCGCCGCAAGCTCCGGTCCAACCTCAGCCTTACCCTGTCTGTAACTGCGTCTGGAAGCATCAAAATGGAAGTGACTGAATTCATTTTGTTGCGGTTTTTTTTTTTCCTCTCCCCCAAGTTCCAAGTGCAAGAAAGCAAATAAACAACATTTTAACTTTCATTAAGAATACATTTCATTGGAATGAACCAAATTAATGTCAGTGTTCTCTAAACAATATGTGATCATTACATTCTCATACAAAGCTTAAATTCCATTTCCAGATTTACTCAGTGCACAAAAATTCTGAAATGCATCTGTTTTCCACCAGGGTCTGCCCTGAATCCTTCCTCGGCCTCATTTTATGCCAAGCTGTGACAAACACCATAGCTTTCATACAAACAGGCATTATGTTCTTACTAAATTAATTCAGGTATCAGAGATGTGTCCAGCACATCAGTGAAATTCTGCTTTTCTGTAACAGCTCAAAGCACACCTGGCAATGCAAAGAGCACGTACCTGCCGAGGAATACGTCCGTGGTACCAGGCATGGCTACGCAAGTCCTCACTGCTCAGCTGCAGCTCCTCCTCTAACTCCTTCTTCAGCTTTTCCGGGCTGTTGTCCATAACTTGCCTCTCCCTAGAAAACTGCAATAAAAGATTAAAAGCTTCAACTGTGCCAAGTTTAGTGATTAACATTTTACCTGGGTTATAACTTCCATCATATGACCTGCACTGGAATGCAGGTGCTGCTTTCAGCAGGCTGGCCTGGCTTTGCTCTCTAGATTGTATTTACAAACCCCAGCATTCTGTGAGATAACATGTGATTGTTCTACACCGCATGGAACTGAGCAAAGTGTTCTGCCTGTACACCAAACTAATAATGACACACCTACAAAGTCACTTCTCTTACTTCCTCTTCCTAACAAGAATTCTAACTATATCCAAAAAAATGGAGCTGGACCCAAATACCCTGCTCCAATATTCTTCCTCCTGTTTAAACTTTCATTTTAAATTTAGATTCTTTCCCAGCAGCCCCCTTTGAACTCATCTAGTTAAAAACATTTCAAATGCATTAAGACAGGCTAAGCTGGACACACTTAGTTGTTCAATACTTCTCTTGCCAAAGAACCAATTTGCCAAAGCAAAATTTCACTCTTAAAGGTCTTACTCCTAATGTCATTAAATCTGCACATCCAAGATGTTCCCTTCCTAAAGGACAAAAGCTCCTGTTGCCCCTTAGCACAATAGGCATGAGTTTGGCTTGAAGATATCTCCATCACCCCTATACAACTACCATATGATTTCTGGGAAATTTCTGTCTTTGTCTCTTTTTGGAGCACAGCTTCCATGCCAGCCCACTGTGGCTCACTGGGCCTTATGGATGCAGGGCTGCTAACAGTGAGGAGCAGGCTCTTCTCTGGAGTAGCCACGTTCTCTTTCATAAACATGCAGAGGAGGGAAGTACTTTGGACTTCCTTTCATTCTCCAAGGGCTGGGACGCCAGCCCATCTTTCTTGTGCTTTCACACAAAGTTTCAAAGCCTGAGAACATGTTCTACACTGATCAAATAATCAGAGTATACCCTCTCTTCAGAGAAAGACCATTTAAATAAAAAAAAGGAGAGGGATAAGGAGAGAGAGGGGGCCTCCAGCAAAATGCAGTGTTTTGCTCCTATACATTATGGATCTTTTTCTTAGGTCTGGATATGAGCCAAAGCTCATGGGTTCCTTTAACTGATGCAAGTAAGGAGCACATGCATTACTCAAAAAAGAACGGGAAGGCTTGTCCACCAATTCCTCTTCTTTCCATGAACACTGCTCTCTACAGTTTTTTTCTTCTTCACAGAGAGTACTCACAGCATCTAACCGTGGGAGCAGGTGGCACACATTTAACACTTCTTTCAACAATCCTCCCTGCAGTTTCAGGCAGACTGAATTACAACAGATTACCAGACAGCAGATTTTTGGTGGAATAATGCCAGAGGAGGCATCCTACTGCCAAGATAATATAAACATGCTAGGAGCCCAGTGAAATTCTTAGATAAATCGTCCCCTTCTCTCTGCTTTTCTCAGAGAACACTAAGGCTTCTCTTAGACAAACACTAGTAGCTAACATTGAAAGGCAGAAGAAAAAAACAACCTGGTAAAGAACCGCTTTTCACCTTAGTTTCCCTTCTGTGAACCAGGATAGGGTGTTATATATCCATACAAATCTGGTTCAAAATGGACAAGCATTTTCATCAAGGAGAAAATTCTTTGTGTTTTTGTACATTAAGGTTTTGCATCAACTCCTTCCAAGCTTTATGAGAAGACTGCAGAAAGAAACCATGCCACAAAAAAGAACACCTTGACTGAAAGGGCTGCCTCACAAAACCATGTAGAACATGAAGAGGTGAAGTTACTGGATGTACAAGGAGTCACAGAAGAGGCTTGGTGAGGATTGAAATCCAAAAGCATATTGAAGTGTTAAAACACAGGGAAGGCCACAAATGCCCCCTCCACTCCAATCCCTTGTGACCTATCAGACCAGCAGAGGTGAAGGACCTCTGGCACACACCTACCACTTGTATTTCCCAACTCAAACGGCTGGGAACCAATTTAAAGCTGACTGGCAATGATTCTAAAACTAAGAGCCCTTTCAGTGCCAGAGCTTAGAGAACAACAGCAAGTATTACAGCAACTACACAAGCTGAAGGCAGAGTGAAGAGCACACAAATTGAGCTGAGGTTTTTCAAAAGCACCTTTTCCTCTGACTGCACAAGAGAGAGCGGGCTGGAGAACTTTTAAAATACCCCCTCCAGGGTAAACAAAAACATCTGCAATGGTGCAAAAAGACCTTAAAGTCATAGCTCTGTGTGCTGCTGACCTTCTGAGAGGAACTACGACTTTAATGTGAATTGTATTTAAGGTTTCAAACAATGCTTTTGACTGAAGAGAGATCTTAAAGAACACAAAGCTACTACAGAAATTGTTACCATCTTTCCAAAAGCATCTCACTGTATCTCAATGGTAGGGACAGCTACTGAAAATAGAACAGACTATAGCATACAAGGCAAGAACTGAATTTGCTTAGGAAAGTTATAATTTTAGCCAACAAAAAGAACTATAAGTCTCACCAAAGACCTATACAGGATGAAATTGACTGGTTTCATCCATGAATTATCTTAAAAATACCAGGATGATCCACTTAGAGATACACATTAATTACAAACACAGCATAAAAGCCTAAAATTTCTTCTGGTGGTTGAATGGATTTTTCATTACTCAAATGAAGTTAATGAGACACATATTGAACTTGAATTACATCTAACAACCCAGCAAGAAAAACATTTAAGGAATCCAAACCAACTAACTTGCTAACATTCATAATTATTGGTTTGTTAAAAATCCTCTCCACCATGGTCTACCACAAGGAATATACTCTGATTGCCAGAGAGGTTGGACATCTCCTGAGATGAAGCAAACATGCTTAAATAACTTTTATGCAACTGAGAACTTAGTGAAAGAACTCCAGTGGCTAGCACAAATCTCAGCACACACAAGGGATAAACTGTCTAGGTAAGCAAGTTTAGTAATAGCACATCTTCCTAGACAGTTTTTTGTTCACTGAGACTAATTTCTTATAGAACCTACTAAAGGAGAATTGTGACTGATGAACTGTCTGTAACCTCACCAGACAATACCTTTCTATGCTAAACACTGCACCCAAGATTTCTGCTCTGCAAGAATCTCTGCATACACTGAACTTCACATCATGCAAGGCTCACAAATCAGTCCAGGCACAGCCTGTGCAAGCATGTGAGCCTGTAAAGAAAGAAGAGGGTAGGCTTACAACAATTATTAGCTATGCCAATAGGCCTCCTTTCAAAAGAAAGGTGGCTTGTTCCACACAGCATGATGCAGATGCTTCAGCCTCATTTCCCAATAGCACCCAGAAGTTAATGGGCACCAAAGGTAGGTTGTAGATTTGCACTAACCTCACAGTGACAAACCTTCATTTAGTAGTATCTCCTTATTTTATTTCTTTGCCTAAGACCCTTTGTTGGTTCCTACTCAATGACAGAAAGCAAGCTGAATTTACTTGTATAGCTAGAGAGTGAAGTGGATGGTAAAAAGAAATGCAAAAATTATCTAGGAAAAAATGAAACACTTCCATGTATTTTGCCAGAAAATATGGTTGAAGCAACACAAGGAAGCTTCCAGTTAAAAAACTTTGAGATCTTTAATAGTAACAATCCTGTAAGATATCCCTGGAATACAAAAGCAAATCAAGTCAAAGCAAATCAAGTCAGCAGTCACTGTTTTCAAGCACAGATGCTTTTCCTGGCCTACAAAGAACTCCCTGTGAGTGTGTGCTTTCAAGAACTGTTTGTTCACATTTTAGTTGCATTGTTTCCAGTCCTGGTGCTATTTTAAGATATTTCTGCCACACTGAGTTTTTGTGAACAGGTCCTTAAAATAAAAATATACAACTACCTAGCAATACAATATTATCACCCTCTGGCGAAAGCCCTCAATCCTACATACATAGACTATGGAAAATCTAGAGAGCCAAGACTTTAGAAGGAGGGAAAAAATTTCAGTCAACAGTTATAAACTAAGAAAATTCTTGGCAGTTCATTATATTTCACAAAGGATTTCTACTTCAGGGCCCTTAATCTAATAGGAAACTGTGCTTACAGATGTAACAAGCTATCCTTAATGTTACATAGTATTTTACCTTTTTTTTTTTTTTTTTTCCCCAGATAAATGTTAATCTAGTATACAGAAACCTGGAAAATAACCAAAGGTTAAGAAAATAAAACATCAAACTATGATCTCATTTAGGGCAAATTTGAAGAGGACTTGACTTATTTACCACAATATGCTGTGCCTCTGAAATTTCTGAATGTATTTTAATGAGAATTTCTCACAAGAATCTGCTGATCCAAGGGGTTACTTTCATGTGAGTGTTTGGCACTCTCCAAGTCAAGCTCCTGTGTCAACCATCCTACCAGAATTTATCACATTAGACTATGCAGAATAATCTACTGTATGAGGTTAGTAGTAAACAAAAGAGAAGTCCCACAGTTATTTCTGTATTGCCATTAATTAATTCCTCTCTGAGGTGATGATGTGTTTGGTTTATTGCTTTGGGGTTTTTGTTTGGTGTGGGTTTTTTCCTTTTTCTTCTTTTTAATTTTTTTTCCCTAAAGCAATTTGAATTATGAGGGAAAAGCTTTTAATTTTAGACACTGGTTGGACATGGTCCAAAATCTGTCATGCTAGATCTCCTCATTCAGTTGAGACAAAGGCAAAATTCACATCATCTCTCTTCATATCCTTCTGGCATAGTATTTACACAAAGCACAGCCAAGGACTGCTATGGGCACATGACTAAAGGGGGCCACATTTCCATCCAATCTCAATTACTTCCTGGTGCTTTGCACAGCTCTGCCAGGTGACAATTAAATGAGCCCAACAGGCAGCCTTGGAACTACCTGATTTCCTGCTGCCTTGAAGGCCTCAGGAAAAAAAGAAGAGAAGACATGGTTATTAGGGATAAATGAGAAGGGCTTTGTGAAACTGAAGTGTGATCTGACTGAGGAAGAAAGTCAAGTCCATACCTTTCCCAAAATTTTAGTACTTTATTTAAAGTTTTAATAAATGTACTGAACCCATCTAAATCAAACCTATTTCAGATTTCTCACAAATGCTTTTTTTCTCCAGCACTGGAGGCCTACTATGCTTGCTTAAGTACATCATGAATGCTGAACTCTGACTTTCTGACTGGGTGAAATCACTAGGTCCTACAGAGCCTCCAAACAAATAAGGAGATAGGATAAACCTTGTGATTAATGGAAAACTTAAATTTTGTGATATTTGCATAGCTTTTAGGCTAGTGGATAATTTAACAGAAAGACCAATCAACAGAAAATATGAAGGACACTGGGGCAAGAACAGGAAATACCAAACGGGAAGACAAAGATATGAAATAAGAAAGGACAGGATACACAGACACTGGACACCAAAAACATCTGGAAAAGTGAAAAGAATGAAATTCCTCTCATTCCAAGCCATTAGAGAGCAGTCAGCTTGTTCATACAGAAAACGAACATTTTATTGTCAAAGTTCCAATTCTGGATCAATATATCATTCACTGGCTAGAGATCCTTCCAGTCTTTAATCCTGTGCCCTTGTGATCCTAATCAGACTGCCTATTTGGGATTATGAATACAAGCATTTAAAAATATACAATTACATGAATTGATGTTTTAATGAGTACAGTGTACATAATTTCACTTATAACTCTACTAACTGGCCACCAAACACAACACACTTGCACTGAGCATTTATATGTAGAAACAAACACTCCAATATTGTTCAAAAACATTGTTGTCAGTCTTATTTTCTCCTGTACAGAAAAGCAGCATCACTGGCCAAGGCCTTACAAAACAGAAACATAGACAGTGATTTCTGTATAGTTTTTTTTTTTTTTTTTTTTTGAGAAAGAACTAACTGGAGAAAGGGAGGTTCTAAACACAGGAATCCATTTTCTGATTAACTTGGAAATTGAACCATAGCTGGTGGAATGTTCTTCAGAGGCAGCTTTCTCTAACCTTCCAGAGGGCACAAAGTTCACACAAGACTACAGCAAGTGCTGTGTTAAGTAAGAGGAGGTACAGAATGGGTGATTTACTCAGACAGATGAATTAATACAGGAGCACAGCAATTTTGAAGCCACAAGATTTCCACATGCTTCTTTCAGTAACTGGTGACAGCTTTTGAGGTTACTGATGAAAAGATAACAAATTATCATGAAAACTTTCCCTATAACTGCAATTGCTCTTTAAAATCAAATAAACTCCATCATGTGCACATTCTCACTCTGCTACTATGAACAACAAAAGTTGCCAGGCGTTCACAGAAATGTGGCCAATTTTTTTTGGTTTTGGTTGTTGCAGAGTTAATTTCTTCTCAGCTGGTTCAGTGCAGTGTTTTGGATTCAGTATGAGAACAATGTTGACAACACACCGATGTTTTGATTGTTGCTAAGTCATGTTTATCCTAAGTTAGGGACTTTTTTTGTGTCTTATGCTGGGAGGGAGCACAGCCATGACAGGTGACCTGAATTGGCCAAAGGGATATTCCACACCACAGAACATCATGCCCTTTATAGAAAATGGAAAATTACCTTGAAACAGGGCTGACAGAGCTCAGGGACAGGGTCTGACATCAGTCAGTGGGTGGTGAACAACTGCATTGTGCATCACTTGGGTTTTTTTCCCCTCTTTGTTACATTATTATGTACTAGCATTATTATATTTTACTTCATTTCAATTAATAAACTGATCTTTTGCCAACCTAGAAGTTTTAGTTTTGATTCTCCTCTCCATTCCAGTGCGTGGGATGGAGTGGGTGAGTGTCTGCATGGTGCATAGCTGCCAGTTGGGCTCAAACCATGACAACTAATAAGCAAGATACCGGTTTAGAATGAAGGAACTAAAAAGAGTCCTTTAGTAGAAAGATCAGTTTAATGTTAAGTGAAGGTTACGAGAAAACGCAATTCTAGTGGATTCAACAACCATTTTCCAGAACACCACCACACTTATAGCAAATCCTTACATTTCTACGTAACCACATTCAGGGCTAGGAGAGCTTCGTTTCTGGAATACAGATCCTGAGAAATCCTGAGTTAAGTGTTAGTCAAATCATAATCCCCCTCCAATGACCTTAGAGATTTGCATTTCCAAATGTAAATGATGTTAGCAGTTATGTAGGGTGGTTATTTTGTTTTAAACTAAGACACGCCTAAATAATAGGAACTACCAAGAAGTTAAATGCATAAATACCTACTGAAGAATATTCCCATTCCCATCAAACAGAAGTCACAGAGCACCAGTGCACCCTGTGCTATCTATATATATTTATGATGGAAGATAATAAAACTTTTACTGCAGTGTAACTCTAAAATTACTATGGGAAATTGAAAAGAATTTTATATTTTAAGACTCATCAAAACTCAAACTCAGTAACAAGACACTGGGAAATCAAAGTTCAGGGAGCTATACCAAATTTCACATAATTTTGAGTAGTCAGTCTTTTCACATCTGCACCCCTCCAACAATAACAAATCTAACACTGAAAAGGCAGACTGATAAGGCTGAGTGGTAATTACACGTAACTCACGTGTTAGCAAATCCAACTGCCTCCACACACATGCTGAAACTGGATATATGAAGCCTGAGGATGCCAGTGAACAGATTTAGATCATCACACTCTGAAGAAATATTAATTAAGATCTACTATCTATAAAAAGTGTTTGCAATTTACCCAAGATAAGAGATGGCACTTGCAGCAAGTAGTTGCTTATAAAAGGCTTCTTACCCACGTCACATTCACAGCATTAGTACATTACTGGTGTGCTACATCAGCGTGCTGGAAGTTATAAAACTTGGCAGCCCTGATAACTGGAGTGGCTTTCCCCTTTTGCGCAGCTTCAGCTGAGGGTGAATCATAGCAGAGAATTAAGAATGAAAATACTTGAACTTCAAGGCCCTTCTTCCCCTGACCATGACAACCATACTGACTACTACCAAAAAAAGTGTCTTGTGGTGAAGTTGATTTCATTAATTTAGACCTCTACATTTTTAAAGTCACTGTTTATCACTGATTTAGTCTTAAAACTTCTTTTCTTCCAAAAAACACGAATTTAAAGAGAAATATTTTGGCTTGCAAGTGGCACCAGTCACAGTTTAGTATTTTCTCTTCACTTTCTTCTTTTTTAAACACAAACAGGAGCCCCCTTACCTTGAAGTTTCTCTATTTCCTCTAATGTAAAAGCTGACCTTGACAGTAAACAGCTATAAAAACTAAATGGGGTCATTAAAGCTACTGACACACCATGACTGAAGATTTAGTTGATGCAAGTTCAGCTGTTCTGCACTGATCATTATATTTTCTATTAATGCATGAGAAAATAAACCAAGTATCTGCTGTTGAGACCTCAGTTTCACACACTAAAATTAAGTGCCACAAAATGTGAGTGCTCAAGCGCTGCACTGCTTCCTGTCCTTTGGTGGGACACAACAAGGCAGTTCTAAGCTTGGCCACATACTGCTTTCAATTAAACTGGATAACATAATGAATTTATCTCAATGCAGAAAAAGAATCTGAATTTCTCAGGCATAGTTGAGAATTTCAGAATGCTTATTTATGGATTAATTTGGTATTTCATTACACCTGTAATTACTATTAAAACCAGGAATTAACTTCATCTAATTATACAAACTGATTTTGCTTGATATTTTAAATTAAAAAAAAATAATAATAAAATAATTTTTAAATTGATGACTTAATTTCATACCATCTTATTGTTCATACCATCCTAGGCCCTTAAGCATTTCACAGAATCCATACCATTGGGCCCCAAGGTTCTGCCCTTACTTGATTTGACCACCAGCTGTTTCTATACCTACAGCCACTTTCCCTTCAGCAAACGCACTCCAGTTCCCTACCATCCAAACTTCTGCAAATAGCAGCTCATCAGATTTAACTATTGCTAAATCTGCATACTGGAACACATGCATTCAAATCTATTTTAAATGCTGCAAATCTCTTTAAATAGAACATTATTTTTGAAAGATCCCAACTGTAATTTGTTTCTACATAAAAGGTTTTATTTTTTTACCCTCCATATAGCAAACACTATTAATGTTTCAGTTTCTCTAGAGACTATAATGGATTAGACTAAATGGAAAGTTGCCATGACAACACCACTGTTATTTTAGGTATTAAAAAATCATGCCAAATTAAACAAAGGGCATATGCATGGTCAAGAACAAGTTTTCTAACTGTTCTGACAGCCAACAATAAACCTCAATGTCATTTAAAAAGTTCCAGAACTGGAGAATTAAGTCTTAAAACAAGAATGAAAATAAATTACAGCACAATAGAGCATCTTCAGCACTCTATTGTGATGATAATTGCTGACATCTGTCCCAGTCAGAAGTCAATCTGATCAGAATCACTTTTTCAGAGTGCCCAAAAGACCGAGCCCCGCACCCCACTTTGAGAAATGGACAGTTATAAAGCAAAATCACTGAAGGTGAGAGAAGGGGACAGCTGTTCCCAGCTTTTAAGTGCCTCCATCAAAGTTTGAAAGCCATGGCCAGGATAGCAACCTTCACATCCTTTCTCATTGCAAATGCTCCATGGTGTTAAAGAACAATTCTCACATAAAGATTTAAAAGTTTAAGTGTAACTCACAGATTATCAAAAGCATTTAGATGCCCCACATGACTACAATTTCCAAGTCACTTAGACACCTCTGTAAGTGGGACTCAAAATGATTTTGAAGGCTTTTCTTGTACTTGCAGTGCGTATGGAGCACTTTTGCATAAAGTAAATTATGTCCCTGCCAATGGCAGGAGGGTTGGACTAGATGATCTTTAAAGATTCCTTCCAACCCAAACCTTCCTACTAGTATATGATTTTGTGTACCTTGGAATTAAAAAATATGTAAAATATAAGGACAAATCTAAAATTATCTGTAGCATTTAAAAAACATAACTTCCTGTGTTTTTCTTAAATAACTGAAAAAAACTTAGGAATCCAAATGGTCTGATCAGTTAAATTCTGAAAACTTGAAAATTTGCTAAAATCCTACTCAGTAAGTCCCAAACCAGGGCATTTTTACTTAGTCCCTAAACATAAAGACAGCCAGTTTCAGGCTCACAAAACTTCAAGTTGTTTAAAGTTGTTTAAGCTTCTCTCTGAGTCAATAGTGAATTGTAAAGGTGCTCTTTAAAAGAGAAACACTCTGTACCCAACCATGGTATAAAAACAAACACTCCTAAACAAAAACTGAAAGCATTACTGACTAGCACACTGTAGCTGAAAAAGAGCACCTACCTTGACTCTGATAATAGACTTACGATGATAAAAGCAGCAAAGCGCTGCAATGAGCATTTGAAAAACATTGTAATCCTTCGGCATTTTCAGTTCTGCTGCCTGTGGTTCCTCTAGACTGAGGATAAACAGTCACTAGTAGCAGCGTTGTGAGGTTCAGCAAGCTCTTCAGTGTCCCCACTGCCTACCAGCGCTGCTACACCCCCCTACTCACGTATCAGTCTGGGACGTTTTCCACAGCTGAAGCTGATACCATCAATTCAGTGACCGCTGGCACGCTGGCTTCCAGCATGCCATACAGAGAGTGCCAGAATCCTCATGTGATGTGTTTCACTCACCAGTGAAATCCTAGCTCCTCTATCTTGGTATCCCCTGGCTCAGAGATGCGTTTAAGGCATCAGCACAAGCCAAACTTCACTTCTTGATGAGTTTCAATATCTGATTGTCTCCCAGTGCTGATAAAACTTAATCGGTTGCTCCAGCTCACTCCAGCTCAATCATGCAACAGCTCTGCCTTCATCAATTATACACACATAAAATAAAATTAAAAAAAAAAAAAAAGGAAAAGCAGTTGATTACTGTTTGACAACTGTAAGAACAGAGCTTCGGTAACCAAGGAAAATGATAAATCTGTTTGTTTTTAATTAGGAAGCTTCTGGCAGACAGTCCTTGGAAAAAATAGCAAGAAACTATCCCTGTAAACACTGTCAGTGTCATTGTCAGGCAACCAAGGTACCTTCAGCATTTAAAACTCAGTGGACAGCTTCATCTTGGTGATAGTTCCATGGGACAGTGCAAATTACTTCAGAAAGAAAGAACTGAATTCATGAACATGTCCAATTTGGCGAAGTTAAACTAAGCACTACAACAAAATAAACAGCAGCAGTTTTAGTGATTCCATTCTCTTGGACAGCACTGTTCATAGCTTACTGACCAGTCAGCAAACTGCTCATCAGCAAAGAATCTGCCTGACATACCTCAAGGTTCACTCAAGGACCAGGGCAAATTATGATAACTGTAAGAGACATCACCTCCATAGCAGCCTAGTTAATAGATTTGGTGAAAGGAAACCAAATGGACTGGATTGAGGGGTACAAGACAACTTGTAACACTTAAGAATGATAAACTTTGAAGAGATCAATTAATTATTACTTGGGCCATACCAAAAAATACAGAAGTCACAGATATTTCAGATCTTGGATTAGGAATAAATAGCAATAATTAGGAACAAACCAAGGAGTGGTTAAAATGAATAGTTACTTGTCTTTTCCCCCAGCAACAAGTATATTACATAATTACATAATTAGGAGGACACATATTAAATCAGTAAGTATTGATGTCCTCAGGTATTACTTGCAAGGTAACTCTCATATAATAACAAAGTACTTCCTTCCCACACTGAACAATTGGAAGTGCCCTCAGTGTCTGCATCCAGCAATAGGAATTGGTACACAAACCAAGCAGCAGCACTGAGAAAAGACAAAATGTGTACTGCCTTTCAAGGAAAGTGGGATGGAGTGCTATCTGAAAAGAAGAGGAAACCTCAGTGTTGAAAGCAAGAAAGTAGGATGTGCAAAGTCTCTTACCTGTCTGACCACTGAAGGTTTGAAGATACCTATCACTAGGTTAAACATCAAACCCAGAATGTTCACAAAAATAGCCAGACTACTTGGCCATGTGTAGGACATGTTATGCCAAAGATTCTTCTGAGAAAAGGAAAACAATGTAGGAATCAAAGAACAGAACATTAAATGGACTGTAAAGTAATAAAGTTGGTAAGAAAAAGATATGACAGGCCAGAAAAGAAGCTGAAAATAGTGACATTGAAGTCCTGCTGAAGAGTACTTTATGACAAACTCAAACAATGAATGAGTAGATAACAGGAATGTGAAAGTACCCTCCTTTTTTTCTTTGCACTGTGCTTCAGTGTATTTTAATTTACTTTGAATTATTTTTCCACTTTGAGGAACTCCACAGGATTGCTTTAGCAGGTAGTCAGAGAAGAGAGGATTAAAAGATATCCTACAAAACTTCAAACACAAAAGCCACAACTGATGATTGTTTCTTGACTGGTACTGTGGCAGGACATCTCACTGTGGACTGCATTTTTAAAGAATATGAATCAAAAGTGCTCATAATAACACCCTAATCCAATTTTAAAACTGGAAGGGGGGAGGGAGGGATGATAAAAAAGGAAATTAAATTGAAGACTGCATAAGTCAAGATGCTTTTAGACAGTATTAATACCACACACTAAGGTTTCACTTGCAATACCATGAACAGAAACTATCAAGACAATGCAAACTACAGTAGGTGACAAGAAGGGCTGTTAGGATGACTTAGCTACATTGGCAGCAGAAACAACTGATTTAGCAGTACAAAATAAGGTGACCACTTCTGCTCTGAAAAGAATTAGAAGTTCCAAATAGGAGCTCTTTATGGAGTTGGAAATAAAAGGAGAGGAATACTATGAATTATCAATGTGTAAACCTACACTGAAATTTAAGCAAAAGTTCACATCCATCATCAAGAAAAAAAACCCAGTTTTTTTTTTAAAAAGGAAGATTGGAGTGGCAGGTCTAATACAAATGGTAACTGCCAGATTCTTATTTCCTGTCTTTAATGAAGTAAAGAATAAAAAATTATGTATGTTGAGAAAATGCAAGAATAAACGAACCTTAAAAATTAATACTGTGTCATTTCATACAGCAGTTGCCAATGCTTTTTGTCAACAGTTTAACTGATAGGAAAATGGATACTTTATTTAAATAGTAAATTTTTAAGTTTTAAAAATTAAAGGTTGGTATGACTTCTGCCTAGATAGCTCAATGAATGGAAGCCAACCTTTGCAAGACACTGTGATACAGCACTATGAAAATGAGTATTACTGGAAGGAATCTCAAAGAGTATGTGAGAAACCTCTGGGTGATAGTATGGTATGTCCTGCACTGACAGCTATCATGATTGAGGACAGCCTTCAGGCTGCTTCAGTTATGCTTCATACATAGGTAAGATTTACATTTTAAAATATTGACTCAGGGAAGCAAAGGATGGTGTAGTCACATTATCACTCTCCTGACCATCAATTTTTTGCTGGTACTTTGGGTTTTTGGTCTCTGCACTTGAGAAGCAAACCTTGGAAACATCAAATACAGTCCTTTTGCTAAGTCATCTCTTGATGTATTTTAAATGTTCTCCAGTACCAAAAGTCAACTATCAGTTTTATTTATTTGTTGTCAAAGATTCTTTCTGGAATCTTAAATTATGTGATAATCCCTTAATCTGTTTCTGTGGATGGCTGGCTACATTACTTTTGATAACTTCAATGACCAAGCTTAATAAGAAAGGATTTTTAAGCTCATAGAATCCATGGCCACACAATTTCAAGGACACATAAAACATAAATTCTGTGTTGAGCTCCTAATAGCCCATTAGGAAGAGAAATTAAGGACTCTCTGCTAACCCCATCTGATATTACAAAGCCTCTAAAGTTATTTAGGATATTTTCATGGTCTAGTTTAAGTTACCCAGTATTGCCTTGACACAGCTAAACTGTATCGAGCTCACTCAGAGTACACTGCCTATGCAGATAGTGTGAAACCTGCTCACAAGGATTCTTCTTAGGCTGCTTCAATTGTACAGGTCAAACAAGTAAAAAGTAGGGATAATTTCTTTATTAGAGGTCAGTTTCTTTTTCTCTCATCACCAAAAAAAAAGGTAGCTTCAAGATTTTAAGTGGCTCAAGTTAAGCAACCACACTCCTTGAAAATATAAATGCTTAAAAACTCACAAGCAGCCTAAAGTTATGAGAACAGTCTTCAGAGCTACAATAGGTTATTTTGAACCAAATACCAGTCATAGTCATGGAAGTGCTTAGAATTCACACAGAGAATTATTATTTGTGATTTCATATTAGAGAAAGAGAAATAATTTCAGACTAAATTAGATGAGGGAATTGTTGGCTTGCCACTTTGCTTTGCACTGCTCTATTCATTTAAGCATTCAAATCAGTGAAACACATGTAATGCTTTACATTTCACTGCACTAAAGGGAAGTAAACAATGCAGGCAGGAAGCCAGCTGTAAATGAAAGAAGGCACGGTGCACTGTACAAGGGTCAGGAGCACAAATCTGATTAGATCCAGCCCAGAGCCAGCCCCGAGCGCTGCTGCTGAGCGAGTGACAGCACAGGGACACGGACACGTCCCCATTACACAGGGCATGAGCTAACTATGGTCTGAGTGCCTATGGCTACAAAATGGCAACTCTGGGGTTGTAGTTAAGTACAACAGGAATAAAATTTGAAAGAAAAAACCCAAAGAAAATCAAATAAACCTTTGGTTGAAAAATTTTTCATTTAATGCGTAAGAGTTTTTGCCATAACTAGTTATGTGTTCTTTTTAACGTAAGAAAAAGTCAGGAAATGGGACAACTGATAAATAATTTGTCCTTGTAAACAACATCTTCACAATGCCCACTCGCAGTTAATTTTAGCAGTAAGTCCTGCAGATATAGCACATTACCTCTAACCTCTAAGCTCTGGGGGCAGATACCTCCAAAATACAGGTAGTGCCTAACTTTACAGCTGAACACTTGTTAATTAAAGTGTAGAATAATTGGAAGAAAATGGATAGCAAAACTATCAAAAGGTTTACTTTTATCTGTTCCTAACTCAAATGTCTACAGGCACATGAAGTCCCATCTCCCAACTCATATCCTATCATTTCAATTCTTAACAGAACTGACTTTTTCCATGTTCTCTCAGATAACCCCACTTCCTGCATGCTGTTGTTGGTGCAGCTTCTGATCATGAACCAACAGATAGAGCTGCAGTTGTAATTACCCTTGTTTGCATTGCAAGGTGTGGTGTGGGAGAGGTCAGCATAATTTCTTCCTCCTTTCTATCGAGTTCCGTGAGACAGTCTCAGAAATACACTTCAGTTGTACAGGAATAGTGAGAAAACAGAATTTGCATCTATTTAGTTCACACTGTTGCTTGAATAAATCTCTTTGAAAATCTGCCTCGTATAAAAGCCAGGTTGGCAGGTACAAGAAATATATGTCCAACCTGCTTATGAGCTTCCTATGAGGTCCTAATTTGCGCTTTAAGACATCCAAATACCTTTGAGATTTAAATGTTTTAGTTATAAAAGATCCATTTTTTTTTCAAATATGGCAGTAAGTCTGGCTTTCCTACTAGACACCTTCCTATCCACCAGCAGGTTTAATTGAGCCTACCAAAAACTAACAAGTATTCTTGAGCTCCACCTGCTGTCTGTACAAACATGAAATAATTTTGTCATGTCCCACCTATTTTTCCTTCCATTTGCTCCTTGGACTGAATTTTAAAAAAATTATGAAAAGGCATGAATTTCCTTTTCTTTCAGAATTAGTTCAGTTTATGTTTAATACCTTCTTCTCTTTCATGCTGAATTAGCTGTCATTAGTCTAACCAGCTTTGCTGGTCAGCATACCACAGCTGTCGTGCATATGAAAATAAGGCATTAAGACAATTGTTAATGTCAGACTTTTGTTTTCGAATGTCTCCCCAGTCTTGTCAGAGTAAAGTGCTTGTTTGTGTGAGATTTAAACCAATTCTAAATATAATGGAAAGATGAAAAAAAGGTGTTGCTTCTCCAGGGTAAATGGACACCTTTAAAATATCAGCTAATTATCTAAAACTCCTGAATACCCTAAAATACTTCCCTTTTATACAATGGATATATATTTTGGTTGTGTAACACTCAGGAAGAAAACTTACAAGTCACTTGAGCTCTGTCAGAGCTTTGTTTTTCAAAAATCTTCTAATGTTTTATTAACAAAAGGATTTGTGGACACAAAGGCAAATGACCTCTAGGTATTCTAGACAGGCAACATAACATTATGCTCCATTATTTGTGTAGATGCTGATTTTCTATAAATATCAGACATACAAAAAATGTCAAGCCAGTCCGTGCCTTTGACAGCACATAGCAGTAGATGACATCCCAACTGAAACATCCCAATGCTCCTGCTGCCCTCTCTGCAGGCTAAACTGTATCTCAGTGTGTCTCGAGAAAGAGGCAAGACAGACACACACAATGCATCAGTCTTACCCTAATTATTATCTGTAAACACAGCCCTGAGAGATCAGGAGCTTTACCTCCCTACGCTTTATCAAATGGACCCAAAATGCTTAATGAAAAAAATCATAATCACCATCTGCTCTCCATACATTATATACTCACTCCCCCTTGTGGTTCATGAGCTTAGAGACAGTGAAAGATCAACAGTAAGGTCTTACATGGAGTTAAACAGAAACATTTTCATGTCCCTGACAGCTTTTGCTATTAGTCCATCTTCTAAACCATGAAAACTAAAAAATAAAAAACCCCAAAAAAACCCCACCTTTTTTTTTCTTCTTTTGTTGGAAAGTAAATGCACATCACTGTGTACCCAAAAGGCCAGGTTGGATGAGGCCCTGAGAAACCTGGTCTAATGAAAGGTGCCCCTGCACAAGGCAGGGAATTATAACTGGATATCCTTTGAGGTCCCTGCCAACCCAAACCACTCTGTGATAACTGTCAGCATTTGAGAGCTGAGGATTAATATTTTGGAGAAAACAGGTAATTCGTTTAAATCCAAGTTTCAGAAGATCACTAGAGATAAATAAGACCTGCTTTTTGTACCCCAGGACTTCCATCTCATGTTTCAGATTCAGATCTTTCCAGCTTGTTTCTCATCTGTAAATAAGACCCAATAGTAGTTACTGATCCTCTAACAAAGGTATGGAAAAGGGCAGCTAAGTAGCTACTGCCACTAGTATTACTACTGGTGCCAAGGAAATTAGAGCAAAGTAATTTTATAGTTTTCAACTCAAAAATCAGTGCATGTAGTGGTTTTTGAGGACTCTATACCACACATCACTTGAGAGTTTAATGAGTAATAACGGTAGAAGTAGAATACAGACATTAACTGGGTCAAATCCATGATAGGATAACATGCAAGGTTAACCATTAACATGCAAAGAGAGGATGCCTGCTGCTCTAAGAATTATCAGCATTTTATATTTACTAAAGCACCCTCAGCATTATAGAAGATGGCCCCATAAGCAAAATACTTTAAACTCCACTTCAGCATCAGGAGAGGGGAATGCACTGCTAAAAGACTTCACAATGAAGGCCAGAATAATTAGAAAGTCACTATCCACTTGACTCAATTAATATAAGGATTATCATTCACAAAGAAAAAATATTCCTCTTCTTCCTCATAGTACAACAACTTCCTTCACTCCTGACCCACAAAACCCCAAAACCTCTACCAACCAAAAGAACCCACAAACCCCTACGATCACAGAAAAATCCAGATCTTAGAGCTAACCAGGCCATTCAGGAACTGGGGGCTGGGAAAGAGCACAAAGCTCCTAACAGGAACAGGCTAACCTGGGGTTCACTGTTCTAGGGAAACATGAACTAGGAGAGCAGACTGAAAATGCATTGTTTTGCAGAGCTGTGGAATCACACTTCCTGCATAATTTACTGCAAACGCCAGCTTACATTTTATTCATCGCTTTGCAGCCAATACATTACACAACTGCTGACTCAACCTTATTTGCAGAGACCAGCCTGTTGGTCAAACAAAATTCGACATGAGAAAATACTGAAAGCTGGATGTTATATTCCACCACTCATTATGAGTAACTGCATTGTATCAAAGAAGGTAAGTTTTCTTTAACTCCAAATGAACAGGGCAAGATTCTCACCAGGATTTCAGGGGAATTAAATACTTGAGAGCTGCTGAATTTCAACAAGATGTGTAACTCCTTAGCCTTTTTTTGTCTTTTCCTGAGCTGATGAAAGCTTTCTGGAGCAATTGCCCCTTTTAAATAGAGAAAGGGCAGACATTGTAAGAAACAAGCATAGTATAAGGCTGAAAAAAAAAATTTCTACTACCTGAAATTTTCCTATCACCACAACAGGACTAAAAGTAAAAAACAAGATGCTTTGTCCAACTCATTGCAACAGTGTAAACTTATCCCACTAGAAAATTAAATATAGGTTATGAATAGAAGACAAAGGAACAAAACAACCAAAAACCACTGAATCGAACAAAAACCCCCCAAAAACAAAACAACCTAACAAAAAGCCCCAAAACAAACAAAAAAAAAACCCCACAAAAAACAAAAAAAACCCACAAACAAACAAACAAAAAAAACCCCAAAACCCCCAAAACTAAACCTCTATGTGCAAAATATCGCGATTTAGGAAATTTTTTTCCATGGTAACAATTAAAAGTTCATTAGACTAGTCTCTTTTGGGAGGTAGAGCAGATTACTTTGGGATCATAAGGAATCTCTTTTGTTGAAAGTTTTGGACAAATCAGAACATCTATTCTAACAATCTCAGGGACACCCTGACAAAAAAAATTTCTCAAGTTCCCTCTAGGACGTCCTTCTACAACTTAATGACTGCGAGTAGGGGAATACTCCTCCCCCCCAGTTCTGTGCCTCTTGAGAAAAAGCAACCAACAATCAGGGTCCTATGAGAGTTACAAAGAAATTATTATGAAATGTGATTTGAATGACCATGACTCAATTAAAAACATCCAGTCTGTGTTTATTTTCCAGCAGAGGGCAGTGCACAACCAGCAACCATCCATTGAGAATCAAACCAAAGGTTTCACAGAGACTGAAAATTACACACATTTAACATCAGACTGGCTCTAACAGAATCTCATGTGTCTGAATCACACAGCTTACATATAAGAGGCAACTACTACAGAATGATGTTTGTGAAGCTTCTGTTTCTGCTAAGCAGAGAAACATAAAAAAGAGGAAATGTCTCTGCCTGAAGACTTACTGACATCACTGATGATCTTTGAGTTGGATGACAAATCCACAGTGACAGAGATGTGTAAAGTCCAAGTTGGCCACATGGGCATACTGCTTCTCTCCTCAGAAAAACACATTCCAACTGATAACTGCACCTCCTGTGACACTGCTGTCCTTGCTGCAGTTGCAAAATGTGTGGGGAAGAAGTCCTTAAACCACCCTACAGACTCAAAAAGAACCTCCTGATCATGTGGTGCCTTAGTGTCAGGTATTCCTCCCAGCTCTGCTACTTAATGCTGTCAGACAATGCAGAAACCCAACAAACTTTCTGCTCACAAGTCCCAGCTCGCACGTCAGCAGGCAAGTCTCTGCAGGAGTGTGATACACAGCATGAACAGGAATACACTACACTTGGCAAGTTTTCCAGTGAGGTGGGGATTTCTCTAATACACTTCCATGTCTAAAAAAGGCTGCTTGCAAGGAAATTTCATAGTCATCAGGAAAAACTGTTTCCCAAACTGTGGCTACTTGTCATACTGACACAGATTTTTTCCTAACCTTTCCTAAACTTACATACACACATAAAAACTTTACTTTTGATCATTCTCTTACCATAGTATCTTCAGCCAGCAGAATGAGAGTCAAACACCCACGCCTCTATTGGATTGGCACCCACAATATTATGAATTTGTGCAATTAACTTTACAAACTGCATCAATAAATCCCATAACCTGATATAAGTTCCCTGAAATTGAATTAAACCCACAAAATATTGTCCTATCTTGCAAAGCTATAGACAATGATCAGCATACTGGAACGTCACCAGAATTTTATTTTCAGTTGCACTAACCAAATCCATGATGAATGACAATAATTTCTGTAACAGTTTGCTTTCTAACAAAATCAAGGAAGAGTAAAAATAGAGAGAAAAATTAACACTGTGGGGATGAGACGAACAAGAATCCTTAAGCAGAACTTGACAAGAAACTCTTTCTGCAGCTGTAACTTCCTTAAACCAGCAACAATTTTTTCAAGTCTGAATCTAAATATAAAAGTCCCTCATGACCATGCTGAGCAGATAGTCATAAATTTTGCAATTTTTCCACTGATGGAATAAAATACAACTCCAGAAATTCAGGTCGTAGTAACATTTATCAACACACTGCTGATACGTATTTCTGTACTTATTAAGCACTATTTCCACAGGAAATGCTTGAAAGGTTTCCATGAAAGGAGGAGAGAAATCTCTTTTTTTTTTTTCCTTTTCACCCAGATACAGCTGCAATGATTACAGCACAGATTTCTAAAGAAAGATCCTAAAGTATTTATAGTGAATAGGAATGGGACAGAAAGCTATCTTTAGTTCACATGAATTTGATCAAAATGACTCACAAAAAGTTCTCTGAAACACTAATCTGCCAGCACTTGATTCTTTCTCCCTTGCTGCAGGAATCTGTGGAAGTGCAGACTCAGGGTGTGGGAAGAACCTGCAGAGGCTACCAATGGATCTATTATTTGGTTCATAAAACTTGTAAAAATCTCACAGAATGTACAACGTGCTATTGTGTCCCTCAATCTCTTTCATGACTTGGGTAGCAGCCTGACTCAAAGCAGTCTGGCCTGTTTTCACTTCTACCATAAAAGGTTTTTTTGAAAGAGCCATTTAACTGTGACCATGGTTTCAGCAGCACTGTGAATACAAAGAAAGAGTTGAATCCATATGGACACTTCAGTATACTCAGACTTCAGCAAATCAGTACATTTCCCCCCCTTCCCTTAGAACTTGCTTTTGCATAATTGGCTCTCTTTATATACTGAATGAATACCTCAATATTCAAGATGTAGTAAACTGCAACTTGAGAGCAATGTAATTAAAATAATTAGAAACCACAGCTCACCTATAGAGAACAATCTCTAAAAATTTCTAAAATCAGTATTTTCTGTCTTGTATCTTGAGTAGAATAAAACAGCAGAAAAAAACCCAATTTATTTTGCCTTTCCTCTGTTCAGAGTATTTCTGAATACAAGAACTTATTTATATTACTTTCAGTCAACAGATTTCAGCAAGGAAAGGTTTGTTAAAAAGCAAAGTGCTACACTCAGCTTCAAAGCTCACCATTAGTGTAACTGCTTGTAGTCACTATGGCCACAACAGATACGATGTTCTTCTCACTGCGAACCAGCACACAACCAAAACCAGCACAGTGAACCAGCACACAACCAAAACCAGCACAGTGAACCAGCACACAACCAAAACCAGCACACTGAACCAGCACACAACCAAAACCAGCACACTGAACCAGCACACAACCAAAACCAGCACCATGAACCAGCACACAACCAAAACCAGCACAGTGAACCAGCACACTGCTCTGTGCCTAGGTCTTTTTGTAGAACTGCTTTTTACGTCTAGTTAGTTTAAAACTAGTTGCTTGTCTTGAAGGAGAGTAGGTATGACAGTGCAGCCTGATAAAGTGGATCAGTTATGGGAATAGCATCATTTGACTCTATCAAACTAGCCACCTGCAATGAGCATGTCAGTGACAGCAGGACTGGGGCTGCTCTCCGTGGGACAGTGGTCTGAGAGCACAGGGTGGGCAGTGTGCTCACAACAAGGTGCAGTCCCACAACACCCACACCCAGCCAAGGTGAGCAGGGTGATGACACCAACAGGTCCTATCACATTCCAGAGAGCCTCAGGCAAGAGAGGTAACAGCCCAGGGATAAAGCCTGTCCTGGGCTTCCTACACAGCACTCAGAAACAGGACTAGGGGTAGAAACGCCCTTTGAACAACTGAGGCAGGGTCTGAAGGCTCAGCCTGATGCAGCCCTTGCTCAGTGGGTGTGTGTGGAGGTCCCAAATTGAGGCTGGCCAGGACACCTGAGAACAACTAGTGCCCCCAGGGCCCTGAGACAACACAGTTTGCTTGGGACTGTAACTCTTGGGTAGAATTGCCAGCAGCCAACTACCCTACCACAACTTCAATTTGTGCCATGTATTGTTTTCAAGATACTGTTATTCTTTCAAGGCAAATTAATCCAAAGTCTCTCTTCTCTTTCAAGTCTGAAGAGCAACATGAGAGAAACAAGAATCAGTATCAAGACTTTGCAATTACAGTGTACAATTAGTGAGATTTTATGTATGAGTGATACATCACACATGCTTCATACTCAAGTTTGTGTTTTCAGTCAGTAAATCAAAACTTCTCTGTTGAGAAACAATACTATGTTTTCCTGTACACTAGAAATATAAATGTGCTATTCAGAACTTTCATATCCCAAATCACCAAAATAGGACTCCCAAAAGTGCTCTTGTTCTCTCTCTCTTTTTCATTTTAAGGTATTTTTTTACCACTTAAGCAACATCTGTCAAAGTCTATCTGCTAGCTCAAACTACATATGTACAGATTATATACCAAAGAGACTTGTGCAAATGGCAATGGGGTTATAAACATGCTGCAAAAATCTATTTTTTCAGCTTGAGAAGGTTAGTGTTTGGCAGTTTATACCTGCCACCATAATGTATTTGAGGATCTGGAAAATTTATCAACATTAATATAACAGTTACCATACAGTAAGTTACAAAGACAATGAACACATACTTGCTAAAACTGAAGTCAACAAAGGGAGTTAGAGAGTGGTATGATCTCACCCACAACTTTTACAGTTAGAGTTAACACTGCTGAGAGACCTCCTTCATTTATGACTGATTGATTTCTGTGCAAGAACATTTCTGGAGTCAGTTTGGTTAGCAACCCAGACTTACAAACAAAAAACGTTTTGGAGAGTTACATTATTAGAAAGCAACTTCTGCGTATTTTTCAAAGTTGTAGTTTCAGATTTCTTGTCTAGAATTCCTGTTATAGCACCACTGAACTAGGATCCAAACTTGCAGTTCACTAAAGGTAGGGATACAGACAGGAAAAACTGAAAAAGGAAGGGGAAGAGGAAGGATTGGTAATCCTTGTATTCTCCCTCATAAGTCTCTTTTCCCCAGGCTTTCCTCCTCAACATCAAAGTTTTAATAACTAAGCTTAGCACCACTGCTATTGACAAGAGTCCAAGACAAGCTTCTACTAGAAAAGTTGAAAAGACCAGAAACCGCATTTATAATTCAGAACTTGCTGCAACAAGACAAGACACACATATTGATGAACTGGCACATGATACCTCTGCCTTCTACTTAGTCACTTTATTAAAACTGTAACAGTACACTCAGTACAGCACAGTGCAAGACAGTAAATTAAATACAGCAATTAACATGTCCACCACTTGGTTGCCTCTGGCATCTCCTCTTCCACTGTGCTCTTGAGAAGGCTTTTGACCTTCTCTTCACTACCATATCCCAACTTGAGGCTAGGATTGAGGCAGGGACCTTGCAACACTGAACTATCTGTTCAGAGTAGAAACCCAGCAGCTATTCTGTGGCTGGCACTTTTCCAGCCACTTTTTGGACCAGAAGTGAATTTTTACCTGTAATTTTAGTAGGTATAGTGCTAGAACTGTAAACCTAAATTTGACATTTTTATGATATTGTCAGATGTGTTTCCTTGCTTCCCCAGAAATCCACAAACAAAAAAATACAGCTTCTTTTAATCTGCTAACCAAAGCAAGAATTTAGACAGTCACCATATAACTGTAAAGAAGCCCCGCATAAAAATGCAACCTGCACCCAACTGCCCACAAGTATTTCACTGAAGCTTTAACAAAATAGTCTGACATATATATTTAGTTCTCTCTGTACCAAAAGACAGACAGCTGTACCATTTACCTATAAATGACTGGAAATATTCTGTCACTGTTGGGTAGAGACCAAATTATTATGAGGGTAAGAAACAGTATCTTACCTTAACATATTCCAGCATAGGATCCAGAATATTCTGATCTCTGTAAGAAAATGGTACCAGGAGAGAAGAACAGACAGAAAAACAAAAAAAAATGGTAAGTGCAAATATAACCTCATACTGAAGAGATGCATTCATACAAGCAATATGCTACTAAGTCACATTAAAATACTTGTTAAAAGTTGTGTGTTAAAGCTTGACAGCCTATGCTATCTAATTTTTAACAAATATATAAATCATTGATTTCTTCTAGAAAGGCACGCAGTAGAGCCAATAGTACTTAATTTGAGAAATAAAGTCAATGATACCATTTTAAGCAAATTTAAAAAACCTTTAAATTTCAACAGATGGCTGAAATACATACTTGCCACCTAAAATATTTGATAGAAATTTGAAAGAGAGTTCTCCCAATGGCTTTTGAATTTATTTCTTCGCTTTTATATTTTCCCGTTTAAACTACTGCCTCTGATAGCACTGGGACAGCACTGCTTACAGGAAATAGCAAGTACTATATTCACTTTCTATCTATACAAAGAAAAAGTTCTCCAAACAATCACAATTTCAACATCACAATGTAACACTGGAAACCTAATAAGCAGCTTCAGAAATGTAGAATTTGGGTTACACTGGAATTAATCAAGCCAGAAAAATGTCTCTGAATTCCCCATGTTGTTTGGAATGTAACTGCATATCATCTGAAACTACGTTATGATTTTATACTCAATTTTTAGTCTGGTTCCCTAACAGCTTTTAATCCAGAATACCAGAATACTGAGCCTTCTTCATAAAATGATGGTGCTCAATTGTTCAGGCTATATCACATGTTGCTGTTTCACATTATCTCAGTATTCATCAAGGGTCAAATTGCATTCTCAACTTATGTTTAAAAGAATAAAAACCTGAAGTCAATGGAAATAGATTTTGAACCACTTGAAACTTTTTCTTATGCAAGATACAAAGAAGGATCAGCTTGGTAACTGCATGACCATAAAGCAGGTTCAAGTATAGCAGAGACCACAGGGGTGAAGAACATAGGAAAAAGAAAAGAAAGCTTTGAAACGGAAGAGATGCTTTCCTTCTCAATACTTTTCAATTTAACTGAGGAAAAAAAATTCCCATCTTCAATCAGTTGAGCAAAGTCATTAAGCATGCTTGAATTCTTCCCATATTCAAATGATCTGTGGGAAGCTGTTCCAGTACCAAAAGCTCCTGAAAAACTTTGCAGTTTACTTCTCCACTTGCCTGTGGAATCATTCAGGACAAAGGGTCTACCAGCACAGCATGTGCAACACACTGGCAGAACAAACCTGTTTACTCTGGCAGTGAGCACGTTTTGTTATGGTCTGCACTTACAACCTGCACTCCTGCAGATCAGCCTTCCTACCGACTCCACTGCTCCCACCTTCTGCTACAAGGCAAATGATCTCTAGGACACATCAAGCCAAAGCAAAATGGAAGTGGTAGAATAGTTTTAAGACAAAACAGTTTATTTACTGGTATATAAAGCAGGACATTCAGAAGAGAGCAGAGGAAGAAGTGACCTGCATTCCTTTCAGCATCCACATAACAAAAGTGCTTTGAAAATGTTTGGCTTTGGGAAATGGATGGTGTAACAAGTGCCTTCACAAGCACTGCAGTATTTTATCTGGTAAGCTGACCCACAACAAAATGTACAAAACCCTGCAATTCACCCTGAGTCATACAGAAGATCTTTATGTTGGAGCATATTCATCTCAGATATCTGTCTCCAAGCTGATCTATTACACTCTCTTCCCATCTTCCCTTGTTATCTAAGCCTTCATCTTTGCGTAAATTTTTGGAAGTTATTTTTAAGGAATGGTAACTTTCATTGATGTGCAGTAACTAACAGCAAAGATTAACTACTGCATTTTCCTGTCATTTGAGTCCACCACAATACTATCATATTGCATGCAGAAAACCAGATTATGCAGCTAGCCCAAATAACTAGCAGGTCACCAATTAAAACTAACTCCTGAATCTCAGCTGTTAACAAGGATGAAGCTCCTTCATGCCATGTGCTCCTGGTGAAGGAAATCTATATTGTCATGAAGTCAAGAAAATAAAAGCTATGTTCTTTCCTTTCCATTTTCCCTCTAAAAGAATATTAATAAAAAACCATGAACCCACATTCTCACTTACTATATTAGAAGGTCAGTAGAAAAAAATTTACTACTTTCACATGACTTACAGATCAGATGAAAGATAGTAGCAGGTTCTGCCATCTCTCAATCAATTTAACTGAAAATTTGTTTCAATAATACTAAATTCTTATCTTTCATCAGATTTTATTACCTTTCAAATAATGCTAATGTTTGTATTCTTAAAAAGCTTGACTTTACAGCTATATTCATTTGCACATGTTTACCTACAGCACTTATGTATTAGAGTCTGCACATAAGTCAACCAGCCCTGCGTAAACTGTGGGTTCACAGACTGAATTTTATTATGCATTTTGATTTCCTAATAATCAATTTAAGACCTACTTCTACTCATAAAAAGCATATTTAATACAGAATGATGTCCCTGGAACAGGGAAGTCTTCAGAAGACCTCGAGCTGAGGTAAGTATGCAGTAGGACACATAGCATTGGCTTCATGCTCTTTCCATACCCATTGTGTCACGGAAAGGAATTTAAGAGAGAGATGCAAGCAGACTCCCATATCTGTTTTGGGTATTGCTATTGCTGCCACCTCATGCTATCTATCACCTCATTTCGTGACAAAACAAAATCCCTTTCCAGCACATTTTTGCTCATAGGAATAAAAAAGAAGAAAAAAAGCACTTGACTTGCTACACATAATTAAGCCATTCTCCTGAGCAGTGTAAATCCTCTGTTGCCTCCTTCACACACAGGAGGTCTGTATGAGATTATGGAAGCATGAGGGAAAGCATCACAGTCTTAGCCCTCATGATTCTGAGGCTTTTCCTAGCCAGAAACACATTCTCACTAGAGACTGACATCTGACAACCTGTTTTTCAATGCTGGTTGAACTTGCAGACATATAACCCTTTAATGTCTCCCTAGTAGTCCTTGGAAATTACCTCAATTTCTTCTCACTACAGTTTCAAGATTCTTATCGAGATTCTTACGTGCTTTCTTTTCAGGTATCGGTTTCTTGCTGATATGGCCAAGAAAATACACAGAGCTTGCAAACAAGTGTGGAGGTTCAGCAACCCCAGAAAAAGACAAAGGCAAGACAACAAAAAATCTGAAGTTGCTCTTTTGTTTCCCTCTTCTTCTTCCCACATATTTTGTTGCAACAACGAAGAGTTTGCTGTCATACTGGTTGGCGTTGACTGTCTATGAGCAAGTAGTGATACATTTGACTACTATGAGAAACAACAATTTTCTCAGAAAACAGGAATTATGATTCTATGAGGACCCCTTCAAATGTAACTAGAGTTGACTGAGATGAGAAAAGGGATGGAATTCAGCTGTTACTGGATGCTCTTTCTCTACTTCCCAACACTTCTAAATGACAGTCAAATGAGTGGAGAGAATTAAAAGAGAAAAAAAAAAAAAGCTCTTTTGAAGCTGTCACCATGAACAGACACTGGCTAAAATAAATAAATAAATAAATAAGAATCACTATAAGCAATTTGAATCATACTTCTGGTATGACAAACCAAATACTGTTACATTGACAATTTCAAATCCTGCATGGATTTGAAGACAATGAGCAACCAAACATGAAAACTGGGTAAAGAAAATTAACATTCTGATAGCTAGTCATTCTTCTAAAGTATTTGTTAAATTCTTACATACTCACAATCAATGCTGGAATTGAAAAGCCAAATCCTGGCATTCAATCCCAATAGCCATTATTCAGTTCAGTGGGTGCCGGAGAATAACCAGAATCTCAGTAACTCAGATATCCTCTGTTTTTCAGACTGAGGTTTGTCCAATAGTTCTCTATAGAACCGCTTCAATAAAAAAATCTTTAAGCAGATATGCTGTAATCTTTAGCTGTTTGATTCTATGAAAACCTCCACCTTTCTAACATTGTACATTACCTCCTCTCATTATTGTTGTTATAAAAATCCTGCAGACCTTGACACACTAAGCCACATGAAGCATTAGTGTTTTCCAGGCCCTTGGCATTTTCACAGAACAATCAGCTACAATTACGAATTAGCTGTGATAACATTAATAAAATTTAAGTGCAGACACAACAGTATCATCAAGTTGCCCAAATCCTCACTATCATTCAACTACCACATTCTTACAGTAGTGGAAACTGCTGAGTGGCCCTGACTCAGCTTTGTGCTACTTCATACTTTTGTAACTCTGCTTGTGGGAATAAACATTGGGACACATTTCCAGTATTTGATGTATGAAAATACATTTGTCTGTTTATTTTAAAGTGACTTTTCGTTGGGACATTTTCAAAAGCATCTCCTTTTTATGCCATTGAAAGAGAAATCACGAGAACTATCTTTTCAGTAGTTCCAACAGCAATGATGCCAATGCCAAATCTGAATAAATACAAGAGAGACTCAAAGGGAGCCTGAGACCCTGAAAACGTACCAAGCTGTTGTACGGCTGCTAACACAGAACTCCTGTAAAATGACCTGATGGGATTACATGCCTTCTCCAGTTTGTGTCTTTGAGATGTCTCCATCTCTGTAGATTTTTGAAATACACACAATATTGAAGTATGAAGGTGCAAGTTGGAGCATGCTGGACATGGCATGTCTCAGTATACTTAGCACAGACTGATTTCATTTGTACTGCAAACTAGAGCAAAAGATCCACTGATTTTATCCCCCAGGAGCTTCTGCTTCACACACACACACATTTCTGCTACATTCCTAAGGGCATTCCACCCTTCTGCCTACAGCTGCACAGCACCATGGACATGACTCACTCAAACACCAGTGGAAACAAGTGCAAACTGCTATGACTAACTGTGTGATGACCTCCAGCTCACACAAGAACAGCAGGGACTCCAGTAATTAAAATTCAAGAATTTTATGTACTTTTTATTTTATGTACTAATTCAAATGTACTTTTCCTTGAATTAAATGAAATCTCAACTCACTCCTCCTTACATTTGTTCCAAATGCCCCAGCAGAGATAATGTTTCAGCAATTTACTTTTACCACTTCAATCTGCATCCCTTCAACTTGCTCGAGTTTACCTACTGCAGCAGAAAAATCTACACCATTTTTTCTACCTTTTCCAGAAGAATTTCTCTTGTCTGCACCACACACGGTATCAGTCTTTACAACCTGTTCAAAAACTCAGACTAGGCACCTCCATTATTTTTCCTCCATCTTCCTTAATATTTCCTCTATTTTTCTTTAGGCCTACCTAAGCCAAAACTCTGTCCTTCAAAGCCCTTCTTAAATCTTTTATGTCAAGACCTATTCTATGAAAGTAGTGGTTGGTCAGCGAGACTACTGCTTACCCAAAACAGACACTGTTACTGCAAACTTGTTTATGTATGTGCTGTTGACTGTTGATTTATATCTTCAGCTGGCAACTCTTTACAGTGAGCATTTTAGTTGCAGAACAGTAATTCTGAATCCAGTGCCACAAAATTTTAAGTTCAAAATCAATATAACCTTACAAAATGAATATGAAAAACCACTGACAAATGTTCAGTAGAATCAGTCTCCATTAGTTAATGTGAAATGCATCTAATTATAGGCACACATTATTCACAAAGTATGGTTTTCACTTGACTAATATGTGTTTTAGGAATGTGTATTTGGACTGAAGCATAGGAATGCTAATATGTGGCTTTAGCACTGAAGAAGATGATAGTGGGAGGAAGAATTGTCCTCCCTGCGTATTCCCTCAGCCCACTTTAAAAAGTTTGTCACATCAGAAGCCTCTCTGCATTGGGTATGGAAGGTAAGCATTAGGAATATACTCTCCTGTGTAATATTTCACTACCATTTAGAGCATAAAAGGGAAAAAAGGAAAACAAACGCTCACATATGAACAGGAGGCAGGAGGAGGAAGCAATGTAGCACTTGGTAGAGCAGAACAGGCACTCCATAACACTTATGAAAGAGACCAGGAAACAGCAGAATCAGGGAAGGAACTCTGGGTGTGATGGAAGGAGTAATTCAAGAAACTTTTCACTACATTCAGTGTCCTCTGCTCAAAGAAGAAACAGCAGGAAAAAAAAGTAAGTTTTCAGGAAGATTTTGAAAAATAACACTGACTAATTTTGATAGGGTCTTTGAGGGTTTTGGGCTCAAGTTTACCTGGCAAGTTCTTCATTAACAATAAGGTCATGATCCCACAAATAATTTCAAACACTGATACACCTGTGTTCATCCCATAAGGAACTTCAGTTCCCCTGCTAAGAAGTTTAAAGAATCTCTAATACTGGAGAGATGGTCTCTCTTTTTGAGACATTTTGTTCTGTTTTCCTCATTTTCCTCTCTGAAAATCCCACATGGACAGATTTCCAAAATCCCCATAAAAATTAAGAAGTGAAGCATTGGTTCTGCAGGTCTATGTCCACCAAGCCAGGAAAGAGGATGTGAGCATCAAATGGGAACAAAGGGGTGAAGTAGAACTTCATAACAGACTCATATGAACCCAACAATGAACAGAGGGGCTAAAAAGAAAAGGTAGACAAGGCAAAACAGAAAGAACCCCTAGAGTTAAAGGATAAGAGGATTTGATACTGAATGAAAGCAGATAACATTAGCTATTCTCGGCTTATCCAACAAAGCATTCCTTCTTCCACAAACATCTACCAGCTTTATTTTAGTGGTTAACTCTGCTTCACCTCTCAGAAAGCAGAGATCTGCAGGTGCACATGTGAACAGGACACATCAAGAGAAAAAATGGGAAAATCTGTGACAAAAAGCATTAAGTATTGGCAACAGCTAAGGAATTCTTCCATTTGAAAAACCTGTGCATGGAAGAAGTCAACGAGATATTCAGTAGCCTCAAATTCAATACCCAAATAAGCAGTTTGGTTCCGTTTTTTTAAAAACAAAACTCATACTAAGAGGTAGTTTCAGGCACTACACCAAAACCATAACCATTCTCACTTTCAAAATTTTGTGCATTTATAAAAAATCCTCCCCACCTTATCCTAAAATTTAAGGGAACCAAGGTATTGGTTGTCTTCCTGCTAATTTTGCAAATATTTTCATACTTGGAGAACTATATTGCATCTTTTAAACCAAAAAACCCACAGTCTTACTCACTTTACTCCCCACAGCAAACACATAAGACTTACTTTACTTGATAAAAATTATTTTTAATTTTCAAAGTGCACCTACATACAAGTGTACACACAGTATAAATATTAAAAGTAGCACAAATTCAAATTAAAAATAACCAACAAATTATGTTTTCAAAATCATTAGTTAGAAAAAAATAAATGCTGTCTAAATACGTGATCCACCCTATTCTCCAAATCCAAAGAAAAGCAGAATTTGCAGCATCTGGAGAAGCAAAACAGGCTGAAAATTCTGACAAGGATAAAGCAAATCCCTGAATATGCTGTCCTCACCAAGCACAGCCTTGCCAACTCTTTTCCTTTATAATTCAACTGTCAATTCAAGGACTTCAGCAGGCCTGATCTATTGTGGTAACACCACTAAGAGAACAGGAAAAGTTTTGGGAACCCAGAATTCAGTCATTAATAGCTTTATACCTCAAGACTAACACCTTGCCAACTTCCAAATGTTCTGCCCTCTGAGGACAAGGGCAAGCACTGTAGAGAACAGTGAGCCTGCTTAGCTTTATGCTGATGAAGTTACCCTATTAATGTCAGTGGTATTAGTCAAGGTTAAAACTGAACATATTTTCTTTTTTTCCTGGACAGTTATATGAGACAAGTATGTGAGGATCATCCAGTCAAACATGCACAGCCTTGAATAACAGAAATTCACAAGAGGACAGAACATCCTAAACAACCAGATAAACTAATCTACTCTACTCTCTGCTATAGCAGTACAAAGTCCAGTGCTCGATGAGAGCACTTCATCTGAAACAGCTGACATAGAAAAACAAGAGGAAAAACAGTCTGCTGACCAGTACTCAAAATAAGAGACTGAAGTCTAGCTAAATATGCAGTCACACACACTCACCATACTTTCAGAACTACAGAAAATAAGTGTATTCTTTGCACCTGTGTGTAGATAATTAGGGTCAGTCTATAAAATACACTTTAGTTTACAGGCTATTCATTCATGTTGACATTTTGCAATAAAATTCAATGAGCTTTGAAAGACATCAAGAGCTACTGGTCTGCCCATTTTCTTAGTGAAAGAATACCGCTAATAAAAATATTTTATTCTATGGTTCCCCACACCTACCAGATTGAATTTTTCTTTGACATGCTCAAACCATGTCAAAAATCACTGGATATGGACAGTTCACACTTGAGATCTCAGCAGTGTAAAAAAATAAAAAGCTGTTATGCCTTGTCTACCTACAAAAGTGAATTGTTTGTAGCCACATCAATAAAAACAGTGATGTTGTAAGTATAATCACAATCAGGATTTACAGCAGAGACAGGAATTTACTGGGCTTGAGAATAGAAAATTAAAACAGAAGCAAAGAAGAAAAGATAGAATTATAGCTCTGTAGTTATAAGTCTACACTTCAAATTCATACACAGTTAAAACTAAAGCTTCAAAAAGAGGAGAAAAAAATCCAATTCTGTGCAGCTGGTAGGTCAGAACCTCTCTGAATACTGATAACACAAAGTACCCAAGGCATTATACATTATTTAGAGAAATGCATGAAGTATTTTGATTCCAAGCCAGTTTGAACAATACAACACTACTGTTTATCAGTGACTCAATTTTTTAAATGCCTACATGGACAAAGAATGGAATTTGAATTAAAAAAAATTGTCTTTACATGTCCAAGCAAATGAAATGGTTACTGCAAAAAGAGCTAGTAAACAGAAATGAAACCAGCACATACTCACAAACATCCTGTACAACGTGAAACAGACAGTATAAATTAATGTCAACTTTGTTTTAAGGCTTTAATTAGCATGAAAACCCAGAGTGATCGTTTCTGGCAGATGGTGTGCTTCAACACTTCCTAGGGGTAGGCTCAGCAGAGGGAAGACAGTGATTAAATGCAAATGTGCAACCACACAGTTTCTCCTAAAATATCCAAAGCTCTATTCTCCAGAGTCCTATACTACACATACAGGGCAAAGGCAAAATTAACTCATTTTTCTTTCTTTCAACTACTAAATTTCTTATATATGTACTTTCAGCAGTTAAGTATCTTTTCTAAGAAGTCTGAAGTGGACTCTAAGGCCTTGAAAAAAAGGCATTTAACTCTACAAACTGCACAAAAAATTAATAAACTTGTTTCTAAGAAATTGTCTCTAGTTTTGATTTTATTGCTGTGTTACATTGTCCATCCTAAAATTAACATTAAATTCTTTTAAACTATTATGCCCACCAACAACATCAACTTTGTGCAAATCTAGATCCTATTTCTGACCTCCTAACAATTTACAATTTCACACTGGAGTTGTTACTAAACTGAATTTCACTTAATTTTGTCATAAACCCTGTTTATTTCGCAGGAATACAGGCTATTTGCAGGCAATAGTGGAATTACCAGTACTGAGAAAGGAGTACCTTTTCTCTCCCTCACTGTCTTTCAACTGATTGTGAAGATCACATCTTTATTAGCCTGACTCACTGACAACACGATGTTGAACCCGTCACACCACTTGCATTACTTCTCTCCCCACAAAACAACCTTGGAACCTGTTTGACATGAGGTATCAAACACACATTCCTTTCTCAGAGTATTCTGTGATTCTTGTATCTTGCAACAGTACTGAGTTCACCTCAAAGCTCAACTGGAGAAAAAACTCTTCAGAACATGGGTCATGCTCCTCTCTCCTTTTCTTTCCCTGATGAGTGGTTTGGCTTACCAATAAAGCAACAACTGTCAGCATGAGAGGACAAGAGGAGGTGGCCTCAAGTTGCATCAAGGAAGCTTTAGATTACTAGGAATACATTTATTAGGAATTTTTTCCCACCAAAAGGATTGTAAAGCATTGTAAGAAACTGCCCAGAGAAGTGGTGGAGTTACCACCCTTGAAAGTATTCAAAAAACATTTGGATATGGCACTTGACATAATTTAGTGGTGAATGTGGCGGTGATGAGTTTAGGAACAGAAAATACTACAGCTGTCAGCCTCATGAAACAGAGAGCATGGTATCAATACTAGAATCTAGTTTTGCTCTGGGATACTTGCCTAAGTCTTTGCTCTACTCCATCTTAACGTCTCTGAAATTCCTTGCATCTTTACAATGAGATAACATTCAAGTATGTTTATATCAGAGCCAGTACCAGACCCACAGAGATAACTACTGTGTTAACCCAAGACTACCTGAGTACTGTTGACATCCAACTGAGAGGGTATAGATGGTCAAAACAGGCCTTTGACAGCTGTCTTTATCACCACATTCAAACTTACTGTGATAGTGATACTTCTGCATCACTTTTAGGTCCTGTTTATTTGAGGGACATGTGGTTGCCTTAATGAAAAAGCATGAAAATGACACAAGTCTGCTAAATTATAACGTCATTCATGAAGGACCATAATCATCCAAGTGCAGTGGAAATTCCGGGTTTAATGATTGCAGCCACAAGACACAGACTAAAAAAAGCTACTGGTTCTAGCAACAGATGGAATTTGAACAATTTTCCTTTAAATAAAGGTATCATAATACAAGGCAGAGCTAAATAAATAAAGATAACCAGTGGACCAGGTCAAAGGGAAATTACAATTAAGCTTGATTTAGGTTTAATTATCAATATCAGATAATAAAGAATATTACACACAAGCAGTTTTAGTTTGACATGCTAAAATGAGAATTCACTTTTAGAAGAGAAGATCTTCCCTTTCAAGAGTGAATTCCTTTTTAGCTAATAAAACTACCTTTCAAGAGCACAGATTATTCTAACTCTGGCCATGTAATTATTTCCAAGAAACTCTAAAACTCAGATGTCAGCTTTCTCAAGAAAGACAATTTTTCCCCACCTCGAACTAACTAGCAGAGATGTACATTCACAGAGAACACATTCTTATTACATTGAAAACTGATAATATAATTTCTCCAAGTTATCAGAAAAATTTCAGATTCAGAAGAACTCCATTAGGGAATGACACAGTTCATTATTGCTTTCCTATTCTCACCAATTTGGCTTATTTTTTGTTTCACAAGATAATGTGATGTGTATTTAAAGAGAGTATTACAATAATTTCATGACCATAAAGCGCACCAGACTATAAGGCGCACTTTTTTTTTTTTTTGCAGCAAGGTTCCGCCCCCAGCTCCTCCCACACGGTTGCTGGCCGAGGCCCTGCCTCAACCCAGCAGCCATGGGCCCCTGGGCCTGCCTGGACCCGGCAGGGGCGGTACCGCAGGTCCCCAGGCCCACCCCCACCCAGCTGCCGCGGCACTGCCGGCGCCCCCCACGGCTCACAGCTCAAACTTTCGGGGTGGCAAATGTTGCAACTTTGTCCATCATATAAGGCGCACTGGACTATAAGGCGCACTTCTGGGTTCGGGGGAAAATTTTAGTCAAAAGGGTGTGCCTTATAGTCGTGAAATTACTGTACTCACTTTGAATTAATTAAAATGTTATCGTAGCTATATTTTTAAAGTTAGAATTAATGAAACAATGACATGACTGAGCCGCAGTTCAAAATACTCATATCCATATGCACATGAACATTGCAATACTAATGACTATTAGTTCTGGCCCACTGACATCAAACACAGCTTGTGGTTTGAACAGTGCATCATGAAAATGTTTCCTTAAAATGTGCACTCACATATTCAGTTTTTGTAAACAACATTACAGCAATGAAAGACTGCTATACTCCTGAATGAAGAACATTCCTGTAATGTTACACGATTTCACAAATTTCTACACTAAAGTAAAAGGGCTTAAAAAATCCAAACCACCACTAATAAGGAAACGTGGACTCCCCAATACATTAGGTCCAGATAATTTCAATGTGAGTTTAAGCATTAGAATGCATACCTTAGCACATATGGCAAACTTATTACCACAGGAAAATCAAGACTTTCTCTATATTTTCCTTTAAAGTAAACTAATGGAAAGTGCAGTGTCATTACAAGAAGATTCAAGAAGTGAATTTGCTGACTGCCAAGCTGGTATTGTCTTCTGCTCTAACACAATTGTGCAGTCAGGTCATGGAGCAGAACATATGATTCATTGTAAAAATTAAATAAACCAATTGTTAGAAGTTGCTACCACAGCATTCAGAGTCTGTTTTAGAAAAGTAATTGAAAGATCAAACAGGCACAGCATTTGGTGCTGTGACTCCACAGACACAAATTCTATTCACAGGCAGCACTAACAATATCCTTTGAATCTCTTTATTAATTCAAAAGCATTATGTTTTAATTCTGACCAGGCGGACCTTCCTGACATTTTCTTCTCAGGCATTCTGTTTGTACCCTTACTGACTGTGCACCAAAGTATTCTTTATAAGACAAGGTTATATTAATAAGAAAAATTATCAGTAGGATTTGGTCTCTCAAGAAAACCATGTTTAGTAACTGCTCTTGAAAAAGAAGATATAAAATACAACTTCAGAGTGTATCACCATATTCTTTTCATGGCAACACTCCAGGTTGCTGGCATTCTCTAAAAGTATATAAATAAAAGAAGCAAATGATGTTTAAAAGCCACTTCATGTAAGCAGGTACATCTCAGAGATCAGCGACAGCGCAGTACTAAACCCACTTAGATCCTTTCTTCTTTTAAAATTAATGGGGTATAGAGAAGAAAGTATTTTTTTTTTTTTTTGGTGAGAAGAAAGCTTGATCCCATAAAGCACAAGCAAAAAGCAGAAAAAAACCACTCCACACACACAACCTTACCTAACTACAACTCTTCTTCATTCATAAGACTTGAAAACCAAAAAATTGTAGTGAAGGACATAGCAAGGCTGTAAATCCAAATTCAGAACTAAAAATTTGTCTCTTTCTCAGCCTTTAACTCCATCAGCCAAGCAGCCAAACATTCTCTCATTTCTATGTCTTTAAATGATCCACTGCATTTCACTGAATTTTTCTTATGTTAGTTGGTAATATTTTCCCATTTTATAGAACTCAATATCAAAACAAAAAAAGAGACATTTACAAAATTAAGTACTTTTTGTAAGCAATTAAATATCAGTGATAACAGATTCCCAAAAGAAGGGCTAGCTATAAGAGTATAGGTCTTTCTCAAGAGTTATGCAGGAATAATAAACAGGGATAATTTCTCATTAGCTCAGGGTACAATGAGTTCCACTAAGTTTTCATGAAGAAGGCTTCCATGCAGCTCAAGATTTGAGGCAGCTGGAACACCACTCTCCTTTTCCTCAGCTCTCCATCCATATTGCATTGAATACAAATCAAAATCAAGTTTGAACAGTTATGACTTCTTGTTTAAAATTGCTCTGTTACAACAATGCAAAGAGTCATATCAGAGTAATTCAGTAACTTAAAAAAATTTCCTCCATGGGAATAGTACACACAATATTATACCTTTTAAAATGTAGACGCAAGACACAGTCATTAAAAATTATTTAGGTCTTCCATCAAGACCCAAATTGAATACTAGGGAGAAAACCTAACTGAGTATAGTAAACAGCTGTACCTATGACTGGGCCTTTATAGGCCTAGAAGAATATGCAATAATCCCTATGCAACTAACATATGTAAATTGAAGTTTCAAAACATACCTGTCATGGAGTGTGCTGCTCCTTCCATTTTCTGGAGGGTACTCTTCTATAATATCCTGTATAAAAGGTAGCTGCTGCCGTGCTCTGGTGTAAGGCAACGTTCCCACGTGGCTGAACATATCACAAGACCTAGAGGGAACTGTCCCCTTCTTCTTCCTGGGGAGAGTGCCATGGATCGAGATGCCTTGGAAGGAGTTTGAGCGATGCTCAATTGGTGAAGGTTTTGTGGTCAAAAGGTCCATGGAAGAAGCTAATGAGAACTGGTGGTTCACTGGGCTGTTTCTGGGAATACTTGAAAGTTTTCCTGCGGCTATCATTTTTGATTCTGGAAAAACAAAACCAAGATTTCTAAGTGTATATCAATCATCAAAGCCCTTACTTAAAAGAAGTTAAGTAACATGACTAACAAAGGTACCTGAAATTGAACTTTCACTTTGCACTGAGACAGTCACACACCTCAAGACCCAGTCGCACTGCTCCCAATGCACATCAAGCATGCATGTATATAACTTCATACATGTTAAAAGTCACAACAAAAAACAATCAGTCTGGACAAACATGAAAGAGCAGGCCCTGAATGATTCCCATTTTTATCTACACAGTTCTTCTTTTTTGCTTTTTCACATCCTCTGTTGACTCAGACATCAACTTTGAATCACTGACAACAAGCAAAGTTTTAAGAATATTTGTCAAAAAATAAAGGACACTACAGCTTGGTTTGGAAGAATATATTTTTAAATCTAGTAGCTGGCACACTGTGAGGAAAAACCTGTTGCTAAGGAGTCTTGCTCAAGTAATAAATCTAACAGATAACTGGTCACATACTTCCAGCAGGCTGTAAACTAAACGGCTCTACCCAAGAGATAAGGGCAGGAGTAGATTACTGGAATTCTCTTCTTCAGCATGCCCAGCCTGCTGGCTCAAATCGCTGTTGACACAGAGATTTACATAGCTGTCAGTCTCTGCTACAATCAATTGCAGTCTGCCATACAGTAGAGGTTTTTCTGTTGGCGTGAGCAAAAAGCTTTGTGAGACAAATACTTCAGGCTCATTAACAAAATACAGTTCTATTCCTCAAAAAATGCTGCCCTGCACTCAGTTTATAGTGCTGTACTGCAGAAGACAGGTTGCCTTATGCTATGCAGTTGTATAAGCCTGCAAAAGCCACTCTATGGAACTTACCACCAAAAGGGCAACCAGTCCTGTGTTATTTAACCTAGGTGTTAGTCAGCCAGGTGCTTCCCTCAGAACCTGGAACAGCCACAGATGCTGCAGAGATTGATATGAACTCAGAAAGCAGAAGCACTTCTGGAAATAACAGCTACGGACAAGGGGAATCTGTTCTGACCTTAGTCAAGTTCCATGCTGAAAAATAAGATGAGAACCCTGAAGGCCCAGCATCGTGGAAGTCAGCTGCTTACAGCTGCACAAGAACTCCTCTTGTTTTGGGGAATGCACAGGTGTTGCAAGGAAAACAGAGGTGCCTCTATAATCCTCTGGCTCCCTTCTCCAACCTTAGCATCACAGCTACCATCAAAATGTTTCTGCACTGAATCTACTGTTACTTCTACTCAGCGGTTATCATAACGGGCTTACTTTTACAGCAATGCTAAAGCTGTATGTAAAAATTCTGCTTTTTCCTGTCAGCTGCACTGCAGAGATTCACCAGTTGGATAAGGTTTTCAAATCCCTTCCCAATTCTCCTGTATCAAAAGTCCTACAATAAATACTCAGTAATGAATATTTTTCTTTACTCTTTAAGTTGTCAGACCTCTGTCAGAGCACAGGTGCTATGCACTATAGTAGAAAAGTCTCTGGAAATAGCACTTCTGCCTAGGGAGAATCTGTTTGACTCTGATCACATCTCTTGATGAAAAGAGTAGAAAAGATTTGAGGTGTTAGCAAAGAACCAACATTTTTTGTCAAACAGATCCAAATAAAATACAAAATCCTAAAGAAACCAAAACACATTCTCACAAAAATTCTGCCATAAATTATCACACTGATGTGATATGAAATACTAAATCATCCCTTCATTTATGATGTGGTGGAAGGACACAGTTTCTGTTAGTTCTGGCAAGTACTAAAAATATCAAAATTATTTTCACAATAATTGCTGTGAAGTCAGTTTTGCATTATAACTGTTCTAAGCAAAAAAACTGGTCCACAGATACAAAGATCTAAAATGCAAATGCTTACAATAAACCTGCAACCTCCTCTAGCTAAAGCAAACTGACTGAGCTTGTTTTTTGTAAATTCAGTTTCATTATTAGAACGGAATGATATAAATTACCTCCAACAATTGGAGGAAAAAAGGCTTAAAATTCACACAATCATTCAAAATTCAACTTTGCGTATTTGCTGTAGAAAAGCAAGGAACACCATTCAGAGTCTAAAAACTGAGGGCTATCTGGCTCATACTGCACAAATCTTGTTCTCCTTTCAGGGCCTGCTCAGAGTCTGTATTTAATTATTGTACTTTCTTACTGGTTTATATAAAAACCACCCCCAAACCTCAGAGTTCCAACTGGTTTAGTTCAGGTTATCCAGTGAGAGAGCCTTCCTTAGTCTTTCCTGCAAGGCTCCCATGGCTATGCTGCAATGGAACACAGGACTTCACCTGCAAGCAGCTATCAAACCCAAGTTGTTATAAATGTAACCATAGAAAGCTTTGGTTTAATAGCTGAGTCCACAACAGGCTTACTGTGACATGAAATTGTCAACCACTTCATGTTTGAGAATCCACAAAGAAAGCTAAGAATTCACTCTCCTAACCCAATCACAAGGTAATTCTTACAGCAACCCAGCAGCTTTTCACTCCAACAGCCACCTGATGTACAGCATTTTCCATTTCACTACTACTCCCAAGAAGTCCTTAAGAACCAAAACCAAGCTCCTAGAGCTGACCTAATAATTTCTCTTTTTTAAGTAGTACTCACATGACTTACAAATTCAATACCCAATCCTCAAATTCATACCCAAGTACTGTTTTGAGGAACCAAGGTAAAGTCCTACAGTTAGCACAAAAATACCTACATTCAAGAACTTGCAATATATTTAGCCACAAGTATGTGCACATCTTTGATAATATTTCTAACAATCCTCCCTGCAAAACCTCTTAAAAAACAACCCTCCAAAAATCCCAAACAAACAACCTCACAAAACAAAGCCCAAACAAATAAAAAACCCAACCCAAACAAAAAAACCCCAAACAAAACTGAGAACAACAGGTCTGCTAGCTTCCACCACACATTTATCTGCTTGCCCATGTGCTGCTGTACTATGTATTTTTCATAAATGTTAACAGAGAACTACAAAAAGCAGCTCAATAACAGAAGTCCTCCCAAACTACCCATCCAGTTTTCTTGTATTGAATATAAACATGGAAAGTGGGAGCCTCTTCAGTTGAAGACTTTGGAATGTCTCAAATACTTTAGTATATGCTTCAAAGAATGTTTGACTTTACTAGATATAGAAACCCTGAAAATTTTACTCCCTACGAGACAGTGTGCTTTGAACATTGGCCATTATGCAATCAACAAGAGAAATGGTAGAAATGGTAATTGAACAATGGCTTAAAAGGAACTGAAATTAAATTGTACACATTCCTATTTGTCAAAATGCAGCAAGTAACAAAATAGAACACTTTAGAAGTCATGCAAATTTCTCCTAATTAGGTGCAAACAAGATGGGCTCATGCCAATATAATGTTAAGTGGCAAATGAATTTTTTTTTTATACATAGAGTGGCACTTCTTCCGTTTTTAGTTTGGAAAAATACATGGGAACAGAATTGTTAGGAGTCACATTGTGAATTCAGAGAACTGGGAAGCATGAAAGGTTTCCAGGTTAACTTCTGACATATTCTACTATTTGTTACGAATGAGGGTGAGTAAATACAAATGACGAGGCCGCTAAAATCAACATGGCATTTAGGATAACAGTATGAGATTAGAAATAAAATTAGATACATATCTGATGGGCAAGTCCAAACAGCTGGGGTATGGTTTCTTCACATCATTGCCCAGAACAAAAACCAGCCACAAACAGTGAAATAAATAACTTTCAATTTCCTAAAACAACATACTGAATATCCTTCTAGTTGTGCCATCTCTGGGTTGCAAATTCAAATTTTCTGTCTCAGTTTTTCCTCATGAAATCTTTCTGATGTTCACACAGTCTGAGGAAGTGCTCTGTTCAAAATGACTCAGGTATAGAATTAAGTGCCCCTACCGTATCACAACATAATACAACCAATGGTAGTGGCTTCTACTTTTTGTTTCAATATTCAATATACTGGAGGAAGAGAAGTAAGAGAAAGGGAAGTCTTCAGTTCAGCCTCAGAGAAGCATGAATGGCACAGCAAACAGTCCAAGGCTGTATGTGCTCATGCTAGAGGACACTTCATAAAAGGAAACAGAAAAAAAACTTACCCACATTTCTCTCATAGCCTTATTGATCTGGCATTTGGGTGATTCTCCTCCTTAGATGAAAATCCCTGGAGTTTATACCTGGTGTTATCATATCACCAACCTTTACCTCTAGATATTCTATGAAGCTAAGAGGGCTTGAATGTAGTTTAAGATATTCAGCTGAGTGTTCTCAGGTATTTAAAAGACAGAGTCAACTTTAGTGAAAACTCTACTTACTTTTGCGACATCAAATCTCCTCACAAATTCCTCCCACCTTCCCTTGGGGAAAAAATCTCCCCTCCCCTCCCTTGTAATCAGCAACAATAAATTTCAACAAGTGGAAAATCCATTACTCCCTTCTCCCTGCTAAGTTACTTGGCATATTTGCATGCAGAATGTAGATGTGCACAGAAAAAAAGAAAGTGAACATCCTTAATGGTGAAAAAAGTCAAGGCCAGGACTAAAAGGCAGATGAATTTCCCCAATTTTTTTTTGGTGTGTGGGTGTGTGTGGGGGGGTGTGTGTGTAATAAGAGCATAAGGGGAAAAGAAAAAGCATGACTTAAAAGCCTCTAAAGTTAACATATAGGAATAAATACAATTGAAACTGTAGCCATTATAAATTTGATGTGGATTTCAGGTTGTCTCCCTAGAAGCAGTGTAGTATTCTTCATTATTGTTAACAAAAAAGAAAGGATTTCTGTTCCCCAAAATGGCTTAGGAGCAGCTTTCTGCAACCTGTATCTTTTGTTTCTGCTACAAAAAAGAGAAACTGATGCAGTAGCTTCTATAGCAAACATGTCACAGGACTTTGAGAAAAATATTAAGGTTCAAGAACCTACAGCCTGTTATGATACAGAGACAGACTGAGAAAGCATATGCAGTAGTTCAAAGGCTTTAAGCTACTATCAGAAAAAAACATGAGTCTGTCAAACATCAAACATCCCCACAAGATTAGTCAGGTCAGTGCTTCCAAAGAGTCTTGAAGTGCTATCACAATGTTCATGCTCTCCTTCTCTTTCTTTATATATGCCACGCAATTTCCACCCCCCCTCCATACATCCTTGTGCTGTAATCTGTCAGCTTATTTTAAATGTTATTTTTAACTATTATTCTCACACAACAGAAAACACGCAGGCCAGGATAAATTATCTTTCCGATGTCTTTTTTTTTTTCCAATACAAGAGAAACAGATAAATCTCATACTTCTCTTTGTAAATTTTCACATGTAGAATGCCTTCATATCTATAAAAAATGCCAAGAAAAAGTGATTATTGAAGATGATTCAATAGTAAGTACAGCTTTCTTCATTTGGCCATGAAGTTATCTCTGAAATGCAAGTGCCCAACCAGTTAGCTCAGTAATCCTGAACAATATAAAGCCTTGACTTGAAATAAACCTCTCCACATTTTGCTGGCAGAAGCAGAGAACTTTACCAAGGTTACAGTCAAATCTATGTGTTTTTTAGCCAATGCTTCAAAAATACAACGTTTTGTTCCTTGTCTGGTAAAGGAAGCAATTTATTTTGACTGCTCTTTTGTTCCCACAAAAAGAAAACAACAACCCACTTGAACTGAAAAACTTTTACAGTATTACTATTTCGAACTAACAACACCTTTCTGAAATCACAAATTCGGACTGATTAGAAGTGTTTTTGCATCCTCTTCAAAAGAAAAGGGAAAAAAGGACACAGCGTTTCTTTTCTCTCTAATCAGAGAAATATCTCGAGTACATACCAGCGTTTTATACTTATTTACCAGATTTCCATGGGATCAATTCCCACAAAACCTAAGCACTTGGATGCAGCGTCTCGGTCGGCAGTGTCACAGCTACGGCACTTGCAGCAGCCCGGGGGCCAGCCCGGGCGGGGCAGGGCTCGCCCAGCTCCCGCGCCCCCCGCCCCGACAGCGGTGTGGGGACACAGGGACACCGCACACACCCGCGCACGAAACCAACTCTGCGTTCTCCTCCCAAGAGCTGTCCCCGCGTTTACCGGCTCTGATCACTGCTGCTTCTCTCCACGCTTCCTGCGGCTCGGCTGGAGTGTCTGTCCTGGCGAAGCGATCTCCCGGCAGCGAGTCTCGCCCGGCCCCTCCCTCGGGGCCGCGGAGCCGGAGCGGGCAGCCGGGAGGGGTGGCCGGAGGCCGGACAGCGACAGCAGCGGAGGATCGCTGCCAGAAAATGAACCGGGCGTTCTCGGGAGAGCCCAAGGTCTGGCCGTGCCGCGGCGGGAGCCGGCACGTAGCCAGCGCCAGCCCGCCCAAAGAAGCGCAGTTGGCGATCACTTCAGGGTGACTCAACCGGAGCTTTCCACGAGCGCCTTTATCGCTCGCTGGCCGGCCCCGAGCCTCTCCCGGCCCCTGGCGGGCGCCCCTCACCTGCGGCGGGAGGCGGCTCCGGGGCTGCGCAGCCCCCGGGCCCGAGCTCGCTCCGGCCCCACCCTCCGGGCCGCCCCCTGGGGCTCGCCGAGCCCGCAGCAGCCCCGCGGGCCGTGACCTCCCGCTGCCCTTCTCCACGCATTTCGTCTCTCAAATTAGCACTGCAGCAAAAATTAACAGTTTGCTAAACCCACCCTGGGCACGGACGATTCAGAGCCTATTACGTACTTCACACACACCATTTACTTGCGTTGGCAGAAGCCCCCCGCATCCTCCCAAGTCGTGTGAAGTTATTTGTGCAACAGGTTGGTGGGATAAAACGCGTTTTCTACAACAAAGGATCAATAGCTGTACAGAACCGGGAGCTAGCGACAGAACAGATGGTCACTTGCCCTCCTTTTGTAAAGCATACCTTCAAAACAATGAGATAATTATAGATACGACCTTCACTTTCAACTAATTATCTCAAGCACCTTCAGCTATACCACCGACTCAGCCACAGGGCTTTTGCTTAAATACAAATCAAGGCACACTCGGTTGACTTTTGAAGCACTGTCTCCATCAATTTAACGCACTCTTTGTCTCTTTCCCATTGGCTCAGTCTTTCAGGCTGCCTGACCAACATTTCTCTGGTTTTACCACAGTTATTCTAGTTTTTTCAATTTCCATTGTATCAGAATTCATAAGATTTCATTTTTCAAAGCTATTCACTCATCTTATTTGCATTAGCTTTCCAGAGGCAAAGGCTTTTCTGCCTTACCAAATATTTAATTAACTTTGACATTAAATATTTGATCCCATAGTTATATGGTGGTTCTGCTTTGGGAGATCATCTTCATGCACTGTTTTCATTTCACTCTAATGTTCAATCCTTTCATTCTCTTTCTCCTTTTTTACCAGGACTAGCTTGAATAAATTACTTCTGATGTATCTACTTCCGAGCCTGACTATACAATGTTGCTGAAGTTATTGTCCTAATATATCTAAATGATAAATGCAATTTAAGGATCAGATTATTTATATTCCAGGACCTCTGCATATTATCAAGACAATAATAAAAAATAAATAAAATTCTGGTGTTCTCACACTAAGCAAGTTACACATCCAATAATGACAGCAGCAGGATTAAAATTCTACGTTTTACCACAGTGAAATCTCTGGGTACTGGGTAGAATTAGAACATCTATCTCTCTATAGTTTGGCATTTTGTGTATTGTCCATAAAACTGAATTTGCAATCTCAGCTATCTGAAATATCTCACAGCAACTGATTTTTTCTTTTAATGAAGTAATTCAAACCAGAAAAAACACTGGATCTTTATTTGAAGTGTAGCTAGAGTTTAAGAAACATTTAGCTGATCAAGACAAGATTCTTTAGCCATCACATAAGTTGCTGAAGTAGGTATTGGGAGATAAAAATTCTTGAGAAAGTCTAGGAATTTTCATAGATATGAGTAGAATCTTTGCATAAGGAAGCTCAAGTAAGATGAAATTTAGTGTAAAATGAGGAAAAAGAAAACAAAGGCAGAGTAGTGCTCCAGTATTCAGTAAGGGACAGAGACAGAAGATTAGAAAATTAAATTTATGGAGCATACTAAGGTCAAGGAAGCTCACGGTAGCATTTCTGACTGGTGTTGCCCTTCCCATAGCAACACCAGTTCCTTAAGGCAGACATGAGCTGCAGGGAAGCATTATCAGTGTTGGTGTTGCCACACACTTTTTACAACTTCCAAAACAGAACAGTTGAGGTAATTGTGAAACACAATAGCTTTCAAAAAAATCCATTCACTGGTGCTGGAACGTAAGTCACTACTCGTGGCATGTTGACAAACAGACTTCTGTATTTTTCTCTCCACAAATTACAAAAAATTATAGGATCCTATTGACACTGAACAGAGCCTTGAAGTTAAGATCTAAATTCAAACTAACTTCACTTAAAACAAAACTTCAAGGCACACCAAAATCTCACTCTGTTCTTTTGTCAGTTGTTTTTCCCCAAGTGCTTTGTCATTTGTGCTACTGATAAACTAGGAAAACTACCAAATCTTGACTAACTGATGGCACTCTGCATTTGTCATGCTGGCTGTGAAAAGTATTGAGGATAGAGGGGTACCAGAAACGTTTCACGCACAGTGAAAATTCCAGAACTTCACTGGAACAAGTAACAATCTTTGGAGATTTCCCATAGTGTATTCCATTCATACTCTTTCTTGAAAATGTACTTGAGAGAGGGAGGGAAGGAGCAGGAGGAGGGGAAAGGAACTGAAGAACACCAGCCTGTGACCTCATGTTGGACACCAAAATGCCTCACCAATACACCCAGTGCAAGAAAAATGGCATTAGGGTGAGAATACAGAAAGAGGAATTTGGATACCTGGATTCCACATTCAGTTTTAGTATTCTGACCCACCTACTTCCTGCATGACATATACTAACATTTTTGTAACATGCATCATAGTGGTAGTTATTTTTCACAGGGAAGACTGTACTCTATTAGCTTAACAAGTGGAAGATGCTACAGAAGTGCAAACTATTATTTGCCTCATTGCATAAAGGAAAATGTCTTGCTTCTCTATCTAAACCACGTTCCACAGTTCAGGGAAAAGACATTTCAAACCATGTCAAAAAACCCTGATCTACACATAAGATGGTCTTTACTGGCTGATCCTAATCACTCAGGAAATTTTTAGGCACTGTAGTTACATAGGAAGTAGTGTCATGCTTGTCATTTTTTATGACTAAGAACGAGAAAAGGGGCAGTAACTTCCTTAGTAACATGACTATGTGCAAAGTAGTGGGATTGTAGCTGGGCAGCCCTTCCTAAACTGTGATTACTCTTACTTGCATGAGTCATTACATTGTTTTCCTGAAGTGTTGTCTTCAGGTTAAATTGAAAATTGGTCTTTGTCTTCACAGTTTGACAATTTACACAACCCATCCTTGCACATACTTGAAAGCTGTTAAAGAGAATTTCCCTACAGGATGCAAAAAGGAAAAATTTACAAGAATGCCTACAGTAGCTCCACTGGTTGTGGATTACTTCAGGTTAAACTAGATTAGATTCCTCATGGCAAAGCTTTTGTTGTTTTCGTACTTTGATCTGCTTTGGAAATGAGTTCACTGAGCTGCGGGATGAAGTCCTGGAAGCATCAATGTCCTGAAAGGAGCACAGCACCTCTGTCATGCCCTCCCCACCAGCATTCCAACGTGTCATACCCCTGAGCCATGTGTTTATCTATAGGGCATCATGCTGTCCATGTATGACCTTGCCACAGACAGTAGCACTGGAGCATTGTCCTTTGTGACACCAACCTGGGGGAGGCTGAGAAAGCAGCAGTGTGCTGGCCATTGCTGGCTACACATCACACAATGCTGGGGCCTTCCATGGCCACCCTTTACTTCTGCTTCCTGAAGGAGGGGAGTATGTACAGGTACATCTTTTCACCTGCAAAGACACCCAAAAAAGCAGCTAACTAAACAGATAAGTGAGGAGGAACACAACTGGGACACAGGTCCCAAGACCTGTGCTGCTGTAGCTCACACACCTTAATTAGGCCAAGAGTTAAGAGTACTTGCTAGTTCTTGAGACCGTTTTCAAATGTTCTTGGCTTACAGAAACAAAGAAAACAATAGGACATAAGTATCTGATCCATTGGAAATTTTCAATTTGTCCTTAAATGTCAGAATTCCAGTCTTCCTGAAATAATCAGGAGAAAATACATTTACTCCAAAAGCACTGTTCTGCAGCTGCAGTGATAAAATGCAGAAGTGACTACACACAATGAGGACATAGCATGCATGGATTGCTCACATAGTTCTTGTAGATTCCTTGATAAACAAAAGTCAAAGCAAAGTTGTTACTATATAGACTTGTCTTAGATGAAAAAGGGCCCATGCAAACAAAATGCTACACAAGCCTCTACTCCCACAGATACCACATAGAAAAGTAATGATCATAGCTGTTGGCTAGGAAATTAAGTTTATTTGCTGATAATTTTCAAGTTAGTCAAAGACTAACTTGTGTAGGGCAAATAAAAATGACAATGTGAATTGAAAAATGCTCCAGACTTGGAATCTGACAATATTTATTTTGAAAACTGAGCTATGGCACCTATGCTTTCTAATGTTCTCCCTGGCTGCTAGCTGAAACAGGCAAGTTTATTCAGCAGCTATCCAGATCTCCATAATAAAACTGCCAGCATGATTTCTTGCTATTTGATCTGTCTTAGGTCTGGAGACTCAAGGTTCTTCCAAAGAAGAAACTCCAAAACATTTATCTGTTTTGAGTTGGGGTTCAGAAACACCGCAATCCCCAGCCTCAGAAAAGCTTGCAAGCAGACACAGCCCATGGCTGATCATTCTGCAAACAATGCTGTAGGACAGCAAGAGAGTTTGAAGACTTATATAAATTCAGTCATTGTCAGATAAATACAAGAAAAATATCATCTTGAGCAAAAAATAATTTGTAATTTTAAAAACTATTAAAAACAAATCACACAGATTCTGTGGCAATATGTTGTGTCCATTTCCCTCTCTTTCAATTTGGTATTGAAAATCAAGTGAAGCATTTATTAGACAGACCTGTTTCAAATGTTTGAAATACACAGGTAAAATGGCAGGTAAAATCCAGTTTTCCTTTATTGATTAGTTTTGGTAAATGTTACTTAAATTGGAAATAACTGGACAAGGTCTTATGGGTCCCTTTTTACAGAGGGTCTGTTTTCCTCTTTGTTTTTAGCAGTGGCAGAACTGTTACTGGGGATCTAAGACTTCTTGCAAGTTTCTGTTAAAAGTCTCAAATACAGGGGAATTACCAGCTTCTCTTTGCCTGTGACAGATGTTTTTAATTTCAAACATAACTGATGCAGAGGCAAGGATAAACAGAGGGCCAGAAAGCACCAGTAAACAAATTTGGAACTTTCAGTAGATGAAATGGTACTCTTGGACGTGTTTGTTAACAGCTCTGTAACAGCATTTACATTGCTGACTTTCTCAAACAGAGAAAGCAAAAAACTCCAAATCTTTGTGTCTCTCAGAGCCAGCAAAAGAGACCACACAGGTAGCAATGCACATAGAAGTGTCCAGAGCAGCTTCCTCTCCCTCTGTTGGCAAAGCTACCAGCATGCTTTAGCACGAGGTTGGAATCTGACAGGTTGACACTACATACCACTGCCCCAAAGCACTCTGGCTGCATTTGTAATGTTTCAAAGAGCAAAAATACCAGAATGTGTAGAAGGACTTTATCTAAAAGTGACAAAGGCAAGATATTTGATACTTGGTTGACAATGCCCAACCAGTCATGGCTTTATGCTAACTGTAATGGTCATCTAATAAAAATACAGGAGAGAGTAGATCAGTTGTTTTACACCTTTTTTGGAGATAGACTTTTCTATTTATATTATCCCAAGCACAAGTCAGGCTCTGTAATGCTTGCTCAGGTTTCTTCTTAATATCACACAACTTAGGTGTTCCTTGTAATGACAAGAAATCATATTTAACTTCGCACTACTGCAGCATGGCAAGAAATACAACATAGGCAGAAACAGTATCTATGAATTTAAATGCAAAAATCTAAAAGCAGAATGGTATGGAATATTAATTGCATTCAATCTAATTCAGGTTTTACGTATTACTTTATGTTTACCTACAATAAATTATGTCAATGCATATATTTTATTTAAATGCAGTAAGGCTGGCCTTTGTCTGGCAAAAAAATCATAGGTCTAAACCTACATCCTGTTAAAACTCTCTGCATAAGAAAACCTGTACAAGACATAAAGGAAATACTCTTTATACCTTTTGCCTTTCAGAGAAAAACACTCTAAGATGTTAATGAAATCATATAAGGCCATAAAATGCTATTATTTGGAATTCATCTCAGTAAAAGAAGTTACTGGAAAAAAGTTCTAGCTCTTAGAACACTCCTTAAAAAATACTTAGCACTTAGCTTTCTCTATTTCTTTCTACTTACAACTCAACCAGTGATGCATAGAAACATACATCACGAATACATGCAAACATATACAAATATTTTAGTAGTCAAATGATACTAAGTTTTCAAATACAATGGTGTATCTAAATTCATGTCCCTAAAGGGAAAAAAAAAGTATCTTCCATGTCTGGCAATACGCAATGCCTTTTATTCCTTGTATCAAAATAGACATTTTCATTTATGTGTTTACATTTCCTTCTCTGTAGGTACCATTTGTACTGGACTGAAGGAGCTGGTCACATCATGGTGGGTTTTTCCTCAACACATTTGAAGCATGATTTATTAGTTTGCTACAGGTCATAAGAAATCATAATAGAATCACATTACTACTGTGGCACACTCTAGTAAATGAGATTAAATACAACAAACAGAACAATATGATTAAATAAACTCTGCTTTAGTTGTATTAGAGGATACTGAGAAAGCCCCGGTTCCTTGCAGAAGCACTACCCTACAAGTACTGGGCTGTTGCTTTCAGGATGTCTTGAACTGCTGATTGTTGCAGGACAGAGTGCAATGCCTCATGCTCACGGAAGGAAGACCTTTTGAGTAATACGGGAGTCAGATTATGTAGGAGAATAGATTGTGGGAGATTAGGAATGGGGTGCAGCATTAAAACAGCATTGAAGGAGAAGCAGCATGGAATGCTGATGTATATTGACCAACCACAAGAGTAAAAGGGCATGCAGGTGTTATGCACGTGAGAAAAAAGAGTGTAAAGTGTGTAAAGAGTTAGGAGGAGAGAGGTGGTGTTGTTGGAACTAGCAGGCTGTGCTGGGAGAGAAAGCAGTCAGTGTTGCATGGTGCTGCCTGTGGGATTGCAACAGAGAAAAGGCAGAAGGCTTTATTAAACTGCTGATGCTTGCTACCATCTTCAGCATCGGCCTTTTGAGCCCACAGTCAATCAGAGGAAGGGTATGAAAGTTTTCAGATAAAGAACTGAGTCGGTCAAGAGTCCACCATCAATTCTATTACTGTCCCCTGTTAGGAGCAAGTGACAACAAGATTACACCTGATTTGTCACCAATTTTTGTCATACCACAAGAAGCTTCTTCTAGAAGAGGATATGTAATTTCCTAGCTTTTCTAAGATGCCACACAAGTATTTCCATATTTTTTTCTTTTCTTAGAAGTGCTAGTACCTAATTTTTGGATGCATCTTGATTCCACACTGTGACAAGCCCAGGCATGTTGCAGGCTTCACCCTTACAATTTTCCTGGAACAGAAAACCAAAGGTACATCCCAAAGGAGTCACAGCATGTGACGAGTAGATGAATGAATACTAGGGTAGATGGCAGGACATCAAGATCTGGAATATGCTATAGTACACATCAAAAAGTAAGTGAAGATATAAGCAAAAAAGATTGTGGAATGAATATTTATGTCTCTTCCCATTCATACCTTTTTGAAATGTTTTGTTAGATTAAATGCTTAGAAGCTGAGAAAGTATTCTAAGAAAGCATCACTGTGGATTGCTGTGCTCTTTCATGTTTTCACTTGATATCTGTTTTTTCAGTAGCTGATTCTGAAGAAACTGAGTTAGATTCTACATGGCCCATGGTCTGTTCATGGAACAGTATGTTTAGAACTGGTAACGATTTTGCACTTAGGAAGAAAATCTTCAGCAATTGGAAACACTTTTGAACTTGTATACTTTGATTTGGAAAGGAAATGAAAGGTAGTGATAAATCCTAAGCAAACATTGGAGATCATCAATATTTAGAGAAAGAAACAAATGCTTTATTGAAATTTGTAAGGCTGCATACAAAAGAAGAGATTAAATATTCCAGAACAATCACAGTTTTAGCTTTTTGGCCTAAATTCCACCAGCTGTCAGTGTTTGCTAAGAGATCTGTCAGGAAGTCAGCTATCCTGGTGTATCTCTACAATCAACAAAAAAAATTAGACACCTACAAAAGCTAATGAACCAAATTATCTGCTGAATTAATCTCTCTCTCCAATAGCAGAGGGAGCAGCGAGGGACTTGCCTACCACTTAACACCTTCAGCTGTGGTTTCAGTTTGGCAGCAGGGCTGTTTCAGCCACCAGGGCTCAGCTCTGCTGTCTTCCACAGCCATTCAGGCTCTTGGGAGCGTTTGCGCAGCTGAACAGTGAATTGGCTTGGGGACTTGATGTGGATGGAGAATGGAGGAAAAAAGGCTGTTTTCAGCTGGACTTACTTCCCAATGGATTTACCATGCAGCTGCAGGATAGTTTTACAGACAGCTAAATGAATGATAGAGAGATGGGGAAAAGCTGCTAAGGAAAGATGAAAAGGACACAGACTGCTTAGAGTGGCATTTTGGAAACTCAACTTTGATTAAGGTCAAGGGTCAACAGTACAGCAGCCTTTAAGTTTTCTGATACAGATCAAAAATATCAGAACCCCACTATTCAAATCACTGATCCACTATTAAATTTATTCTGCTGGGCTGAAATGATGTAACATTTTTTAATATTTGTTTTCCTACAGATTAGCTAATGCCACTCAAAAATCAGTTGTTCTACTCATTTCCCTATCACTGACTGCCATAAAGATGGCGTAAAAGCTTTAAGCCAGTGAACTTCGTATTGTGTACTCTGCCTAATTCAACAGATATGTGATCATGTGCCCATGTTTCATCCAGCTCTAATGTGTTGCTGGGCATGATGTCAATGCACAGATCTTGGTATTAATTACTGTAGAAACACAGCCCAAGTAGCTAGAGTTAGACAGGATGAGTACAAATTGAATCCAAATGGACTGAGATATGTCCAGTTCAAAAGAGTTTCAGAATCAAGATAATATTTTAGAAAACAGAAAATGTTTTCACAAATAATCCCAAAATTTAATGTCACTTTTAATCCTGTGCAAATACTGACTTATTAAAGTGACATCACTTGAAGCACTGTCTGGAAACTGTAGAGCAGCACCAAATACAATGCTGTTGTTTAAAGCTCGAAGTTACAGCAAACAGAGTAAGATAGCCTTTGCTCTGATCCAGTAAGTACATTAGTAGGACGTTAGCACTTATTTAATAGAATAGAAAATTTTAGAAGTTTTCTCTAATGTTTGACTGCAGTAAAGTTCAGTGCTGGAAAACAAGCATTTCAGTGTAACTGATTAGGCACTTTGCTCCTAGACATAGCATTCTGTCAAACACAGACACGAAACAAAACCGTGTCATAACAGGCTGGAGACCAGATAACAACCATTACTCCCCACTGTGAAAACAAACCAGTCTGCACTCATGTATGACTGACTGATCTGTTTTCAACCTTTGCAGAAATCATTGATACAATAGGCAAAGCTATTGAGGATGTAGATATCCTAGTGAAAACAGAACTTGGAGATCAATGAATCTGTATTTTTTTCAAGCATGTAATTCAATTATACATTTAATTATAATTAGCCAAAACCCAACATTGAATGGAAACATTGCTCAAGATAAATGCCCATAAAAAGTGAACCAGCACTAATTTTACTAGAATTCAGCTTAAAAAGTTCTAGCAATTAACTGCCAAAAAGTAAAAACAAAACCCAAATGGCACCCTACTGGCACTTTGCAAAATCTGTGTCTAGAGGACAAAAAAAACCCAAAAAACCAAAAAAACCCCACCATTTATTTTGGAAAGAAGATTTTTGATTCAAATTCATATTCACTGAAGTCATCAGCAGTACATCAAGATTTGATGTAGGCTCAACATAACTGAAGCTGAACAATCATAACATGGAACATTCTGATGAGTTGAATGAAATGTTGCATAACTATCTACAAATCAATTTACCATGTTAGTGACAGTTTGAGTTTGAAAAGTGTTGTTTTCCTCTGAAAAGCAGTGCTACATTGACAACATTCCACACTTCAGTACCCGAAAAGATTACGAAACACAGTCCCAATGCACATGTAACAGATACCAATTGAAACACATCCAGTTTCACTGCAGTCATCAACTGAAATAATTTCCTAATCTGTTCACAGTAGCAGTTACAAACATGTCATATTTACATCCATATTTTAAGACATGAAACCTATGAGTTAAATCAAACCTATGAGCTGTAGAAGTTGTATAATTTTTAAATCAATATTGAACTTGTCAGAAAACATTGAGGAAATACAGTGATCTACTTGTACTCAATCATTTCTAGTTCCTTCTGAAAACTTCAATATCTAAACACATTTTATAAATAATCAATTCCTACACATGGTCCAAAAGTCTTATCTTGACCAGGAGTATGTAGAAGCAGACAAATAACTAACAGCTTCACATTAAATTTGTAAAAGCCTTTGGCAGTGATCTGAAGAATTATTGGACATAATGCATAATACTCGTGTCTCATTATCTTGTGAACAATTTTCAAAATACCCACTACAACAAGTCATTGTTGAATAACTTCTCACTATATCCTTCCACTCAGACTAGAATGTCTTACAGGGCTTGTTCCAACTCCTATGAATTTGAGTTGAACTTTGATACTGAGCTGATAAAAACAAATGATGCAGTGATCAAGTCTTAATTCATGGTAAAGTCCCTAATGGAAAAGAAGGGTCAGAACTGTGCAAGCACTCATCCTCTCCTCAGTAGGGATGAGGGGAAATGTACACAAATTAGCTTGGTTTAGACCTTCTGATATGATCTTTCCAAATGAGGAAGATATTTGTGACACAGACTTCCGTCAATTATGGTATGTTAACATTACTGTGTTTTGTTAAGGTGAAGACTATGAGAGCAATAGAAACAGAAATGCAAGTGAAGCCTTTTCTAAATGACAACTTTGATAAAAAATACAGGATATATTATTTTGTAAATCCATGCCAAAATATGAATGTTTGATTTTTATTAAACTAATGTTTAACAATGCCTCTTGTTATCTGTGTAAAGTCCCGCTGTGATCTGCATTCAGAGTAGTATCCCAGGCTGAATCAGGGTATTTGTTTATCATCCTTTGTGACAGAGAAGCTCAGGTTGCCTTAGATCATTCCTTAGTCTTTAGGAGGCAACATGGAAATCTTACCTTTCTTTTGTTTCACCTTCTGAAGCAGCAGGATATTGGAAATGAGGTGTGTTCGGTGGCCTTGATTTTCAATTCCCAGTTTTCTAAGATCAACTTCTGTAAGATGGAATAAGTCCTGTAGCAAATGCCAGAGCAAGGAAAATATTATACTACTAATATAGGAGAATTCAAGTGTCTTTCAGACATGTTAGATGTTTCTGGTACCGTAAGTTACATAACAGCAAATGTAAGTATATTTATATTTTATATGAAACCCCCTTGTCATAATAAGGTATATCATTGAAAGAATAAGGTGGTTTTCCTTTAAAACATTAATTCCTTGTCTCTCAATTTTTTCTCAAAACAAATCTGGTCATCTTAGCTGGAGAGTTCCTAAAAACTATGACTCCTTTGAGTTAAAAAACCAAAATGCCCACAAGTGCTAGCATACCAATTGCACTTAATGAGGGAAGATAAATCTCAGCATGAACTGGTAGGAATTATGATTTTAGAAAGGAAGGATTTGTATAATTGAGAGGATATTCATTGTAATAATAGATAACATGAGTTAACAGTGACACTGTTTTGAAGAGCAAGAATTTCCATATAATACATATGAGTAATCAAACCTGAACTGTTCTCTTCTAATCCACTTTCTCTCTGAAAACTCATTACTATTTTATTTTCAAAATAACCTGCTGAATAATTCCAGACATTATTTATAAAGTAGTACAGAATTTCAGTTTAATGTTGATTTATGAGTAGGTACAAAGCTTCACTTGATGATGAAAGCTTTCAGAGCAAACAGAGAATATATAAAAATATATTTCTTTATATTTTTACTGTTCCGTATATTCACTGTAAATAAGATAAAGAGAGGTACCTAGAATGCACAGTATTTTGTTACTAGGAAGTCATGTTACTGAAAGTGACTTTTTCTAATGGAGGTTTACAATTCAGACCCCAAAACAAAAATGAGATTGATTCTCTGTGTATATAATAAGACAACTGACACAGAATAGTGTGAACCACTATTCCAGAAAGTGTAATTTAAAAATCTTTCTTTCAAACTAAAACCACTTCAAAAGCCTGACATTATTTGCTTCAGACTGAATAGTGCTCAAATTACTGAAGGCTTCAATTTCTTAAGTCACTACCTAGCACTAATTTAAAAGAAAATAGTTGGAGAACTTCAGTCATGCCTGAGAATGTAATATTCTTTCTCAAATGATAACTGATATGTAACTGAAGACAAAAGTAGAGAGTTGCATGATTCTTACTTCTAATTTTTTCCTTTCTAGGTTTGCCCAAATGCAAAAGTTGGTAGTAATGTTAAATTTACATTTCAGTAGAAAGGAATTTTCAACTTTGGCAACAGTGACAGAGGGTCCCACTGCTTTTCTCAAAGACCCAACATACTTCTCCCAAATCCCAAAATCACCCTCCAAGGAAAACCACAAAGGAGTAAAAATGCAATGTGCCTGCTCTTCAAACTTCAGCAAAAGGTTTGTAAGAAGGAACACAACTAAGATTGTTTACTCCAGTACTGAACCAGAAGATGCTCAGGGCAGCACAATGGAAACTTTTGTAGGCACATTTTGGTTGGGGTTTTTTAGTAGCTTTAAAGATCTTACTTAACATTTTCTCAATAATTTTATTGAAAAAGGACAATTCTCACCTCTATACCAGCATATTGTTCAAAGAGTGTGCAATATTCTGCAAGACCAAGCTGGGTCAACCAGTTAGAAATGGGTAGATACTTCATTATCTAGTCCTTCCCAATGCCTATGATTCTGAAAAACAAAACCAAATTACAAATGTCATTGTTGGGAATGTTAAAATGAATTCCAAAAGCACTTCATAATTGCAAGTTTCACTATTATGGCCAAAGAGATTAACACTTTTTTTGGTTGCATGGTAAGAGGTGCATTATAATCTGTGCATTAAGATTTTTACCTTTATTTCACTGTTTCATTGTAATCCTCATACAAGCAGGGAATGTTGGATACTATATTTTGTCTAGCTCTTGCAGCTGAATTAATCTTTTAGAAGATGAACTAACAGTCACTTGATACTGCAGTATCAATTAAAATATACTCAGCCTTTGTATTCAAAGAATGTTTCTCAATACCTGGTTCAGTGATAATGTCATTCTATGACACATGAAAAGGTGCATTAAGTGAAGAGGAACAGCAAAAGGAGCAGTGTTTTCTGCAAGAATATGAAGGGTGTGGATGAAACTTCATTCTCTGTAAGACTGTCAAAATGACTAAGATTCTGTGGTGGGTGTTTGTCCAAGGTGGGAACATAGCTGAAGTCAACCTGTTATAGAATATTTCTAAGGAAAAAAAGCAATTGAAAGACTTTTATAGTTTATTCTTATCATATCATCAGAATTTGAGTTATCTGTAAATTAAAATATTTTTCATTACTTTTATCCTCAGTTGTTAAGATGAAATAAAAGATAGACATTAAGATGGATATATGATGGACATCAGAAGGTAAAAGACATAAAATACTCTCCCACTATCACTGCTCCATGTAAGCAGTTTTGCAAGATCTGCGCAGACAAATACTTAAGCTTCCATGAATTCCTGCATTTATGAAGACATGTCTATGTGAAAGTTTGAGCATAGCTTAAATCAATTTAAGGATGACCAATTCTAAATCTGTAACTTGTAGTCTGAACAATTTTTGTCAGAGCACTGATGCCAGATGTTTAGACACCTAGTACATTTAATTGTATGTTTTTATTTCTTTATTTTCAGTTGAAGATCCTTCTCTCATCTATATTTCAGAAGAAGTCGTTGTTCATTAGCTCTGGATAAAGTAACTGTAATTATGACTTTTCAGCTACAAACCACATGTTCTAATACATCTGCCTATTCTGAATACACAAAAAGCTGCCCCAAAGGCTGACATGTTATGGTTAGCCAAGAATCAGTGTTACTTTCTGTAAGATGGGGAAAGCCGTTTAGCATTTTCATAATTCTTGGAACACAAGAAAGGATTTGATATCTTTCTTCTCTCTCGCTCTCTTATTTTTTTTTTTTTAATAAAAATTGCAAATCTGAAAATACAGTTCTGCAGAAAGGTAGGCCATGGTAGCAATATTGTTTGTGTCAGTGGACAATACATTCCTATAAATGTTTTAAAAGCATTTCAGTTAGAACAGTAACGGTTAGTAATATAAAAATGTTTTGGACCAGATATTATTTTGGAAGCCTCTGTGAATTTTGCCTCAGTACTCAACCTTGGAAAAAAGTAAAAAACTCAAAATGGTTGCACTTCAGAGACACATACACAGTTACACTGTGGAAGTTGCAATTCTGGAATTTGTAATTTCATAGTCTGTTAAAGAACAAATCAATCTGCTAATTTGCAAGTCACATTGTGAAATCCCTCTATTGTCCATTGGAATACTGTTATATTATTTGCTTTATTGCTAATTTTTCATGACTGAGAAAATATTGCAGGCTATGGATGATGAGTGTACATCTAAAGAACTGTGGCGTTCCAGTAACTAAGAGTATCTTGTGGAGTAACACAGACCAGAAAATCTCCACATTTAATTGACACACCACAAAAGAATTTCCTTGAGGAATGTTAAAGCCACAGAGAACATTCTTATGTGAGGCGAGTACAAGTTCAGCCACTGACATCTTTCATTTATGGCTTGCTTTAAACAGGTACTGTGAGATTGCAAGATGGTCAGCATGAAGGGCGTATGATTCTCAGAGAGATAAAAGGAAAAACACAGCTAGTTGACTAAAACATAAATAAAACCACGAACAAATACTTCTTTTCTGGTTCATACATTTTAAAGTAAGAGACTTCAAATTTGTTGTCATAAAGGAAAAAATGGTTTAACAACTTCACTAAGAATATATTTTTAAGACTACAAATTTTGTATTTAATTGCAAATACTTAGGTTTCTATATTAGTACATGACAATTTAAAAAATCTACAGTAACTGCTAGAAAGTCATCACACTTATCATCCCAGAACAAAGAGAAATTTTGAACTATGCATGAAAGGAATTCCAGAATTTCCACAGAGCAACATTCTCTTTAACAATACAGTGATAAACAGTGGCTATCTAATCTTACTTGGCCAGCTGTATTTGCTCTGTTATTAATTTATACCAAAAAAACCCCTAAAACAACAAATACATGCAAACCAAAATACTAATACTCCTGTCATCCAAACCCCCATACAAAACAAAACTGAAGCAGAAAATGTTGTTACCCTTGTATGACAAGGTACTGAGAAACACAAGATGCATTGATTTCAAATATACTGCAATTACATCTTTGAATGGGATTATTTATGGCACACTTTTACATGCTATTAAGTCTTTGCTAACACCTTGGTAGAAGTATCCTTTTTGTTTTATTGAAGCTGAAGGAGAAAAAAATTCCCTTTCTCTCACAAGGCAACTAATTGCCTTTCTGGTCTTTCTGCTAGTTTTGGTAGTTTTGGTGAATAAACTCAAAGAACTCTTATTTAACCAATATTACACTGTTCATTAGATACTGGGTACAGCCTAGTGGTCAGGACTGAAGATATATTCATAGCCTGATCAAGGTCAAGAGTAAAATGGAATTGCAAAGCAAATCGAAAAACCCACTAAATATATCATTGTGAGATGTGGCTGTAGGCAGAGGGAGTTTCCTATTGTTCTACTTTTACACTATTTATCTCTGAAAACAGGATTAATTTTTCCTTAAGGCAAGTCATGCATTTTTAAGATGCAAAATAAGACTATGAACACACTGGAAAAGTGTGTGACAGATTTTGAGCACATTTTTTCCCTACTACAAAGTTAATATCCCTCCTTTCCAGGGAAAGGAAGGGGAAAAAAAAAAACCACGTATTGCAGAGAAATACAAGATCTCTGTTCTATTTACCTATTGTAAACACTGTCAGTTCCTGTACATCTAAGGACCTACAAAAAGAGATCATCATAGGTTTAGTCAGGTCACCAGATTTTTAAGATAAAACCATTTGCTTCTATTTATTCAGTTATACTTCTGTTATTACTTAACAAGCTCACAAGCAAAGTTACTCTGGACTCCCTAAGTGGAAGGTCTTGCAGAACTATCCAGACAATTAAAATAATTTCAGGGATTTTCACATAAAAATAAACAATTTAAATCTCACTTAGGTTTGTATCATTCTGTTCTTGAACGCTGTGAAACCAAGTTACTGCTAAAAAGCTGTGAAATTAGTATAATGGGAGATTGGTTCTCTGATCTACTGACTGAACTTTCAGAGTGTTTTCCTACATTCTCTCTCACAGTTGCAGTCATCCATATAGGGGCACACGTGATGCAAACACACAGAGAAAGGTGTTTTATATGTAGCTTTTAGATCCAATTGTTCACACTGCAATGCTTTACTAGACTGGTAAGTCATTACTTCTCTATCACAGTATCCCAGAACCATTAAAAAATGCTGCTGCTGATGTTGGCTTGCTATACTGCAAGCACAAGGTAAGTAATAGGTAATATGAGATTCTTACTTCAGCTATGATTTGGGCAACTTAGCATCACTGTACTTTCTAAAAAGTGTGTATGTGTGCATGACAAAGGCACCACAATTGAGTAACTCTACATCACTGTGTGATTATAGTAAGTATTCCAGGCACAGTAATTCATGCTCCTTTTTCATGCTCCTTTGGGATTCAGGCAGTAATATAACAAGAATCAAGCCACATATCATGGTATAATCTTGCCCCAACAAAATTACTCATGTGAGTCAGCACAGCCAGCAATTTCATCTCATCTGGAAAGTCATTTCCCCTATTGTGCTTTTTCTGTTTCAGCAAAATTGACTTGCATAGTACTTCCAGATTAAAACTAGCCTCCTGCTGTGACAAAATAACTTATTAGTATAAATTGATTTATTGAACACTTGCCCAAGTAAGTTTTCTCAAGGTTTTTAATCACTTGAACTTGGCATGCTTTCCTAACTTGAATGAAAGCTCCATCAGTTTTGTTTTCATATAGATTTTGATGTACTTCCACTTCAGTTGTACCTTTATCTTTTTCCGGCATTAATTAAATCAGCAAACCTTCTAAGTTACAGCCTCGATAAATCTGACCTTTCCATGCAACATCATGTACACCTCAGGTCCTGTCTTGTGGCACTGAGTAATAACTGACCAAAGGTCTGTTCCCCTTTGCTGATCACAACAATTTGTGCTTAACGAAGCAGTTCATTCAGCAGTGCTGTATTGTAATGCATGTTCGAGTGGCAGAAAGTTTCTGCCATTTGAGTGCCAGTTTCTGAATGCTGTAGAATGAAAAACTAAAAAAATTGGAAGTGGTCATGAAGCTTGTGATGTCACATCTCAGATCTTACCATAATACAGAAAACTACTTCTTTTGCAGACCAAGTCATAGTTCTATTTCTCCTCTCTCTTCTTAAAAAATTACCAAGTGTAAGACAAGTTGTAAGTAGTACAGTTAATTTTTGAAAGTACACAGATTTACAATTTAAGACAGTAAATCCATGTATTTTGGAAGAGTCTTAAAAGATATGTGTTTTGTAAAAGGAATACTGAAGGCAGAGTGTGAAAGCCAGAAGGTATCATCAATGACACCAAAGTTTGCTTCATCTCCACAGAAGTGTTAAACTTTTAGTGAGAAAAGTAACCTTCTTCTCTTTGTTTCTATGGTAATTTGCTATAATTTCCATTACACTTGTTCTAACCTACTGCCTTAAATAAATTTTGCAGTTAAGAATAAGACAAGGTTCTCCTAACCTAATAAAGCCATAGGCCGGTAATGCATTTACTAAAGTCTATTACAAAGCCAAGTCCATCTTTTCTGCTAACAAAAAGGGAAAGGCTCCTGCAAGATAGGGCAAGAGACAAACGGCAGAAATACCTGAAAAGCAATCCACCAACAGAACCAAAGTGTCAACATTGATCAAACAAATACTGTGCACTAATCACCAGAGAAAGCACTTACTGGGCTAAGGACTGTGGCTAAAAAGAGTTGGAAACTACGACCAAAATTTCTTTCCTCTCTGTATTCACAGGAACAGAGCTTGGTACATTGCACATAAACTAGATGACATCACAAGTAAATGATCTCCATTCTTTTTTTCAGAGAGGAACAATATGCAAAACCTTGATGCTCTGCATTAAAAGTAATAAGTGACAATAACTCGTTGCATAATAATTAGTACAATCAGATTCCAACTCTAGACTTAACATGAAAAATACATCTTACAAAGGAAGAACTACCTAAGTAAGAGAGTTTCGTAGATGGGAATGCTACCTATGTAGATACCTCATGCACAAGGCATCAAGGGTGAAGAGGGGGAAAAAAGAAGTGTAAGAACATAATGTAAAAAAAGGCTTATGTTCTTACAGTTTAACAAAATGAAACAAAGAAATAAAATAAAGAAATAAAATTATCAAAGTAGTACCTCTGATAAATACCTGTTGTAACATGTAGAAAATACACAAGCAAATAATGAAAAAAGATGTGAGACTTGACCTGGTAGAGAAAAATTACCCAGAAGGGGCTGTTATTTCAGGTCAACTCAGATGTCTTCTTTCCTTCACTGTACATCCACAAAAAAACTTGTGCTGCCGCAAAGTAAGCGATGACAAGGAGCTACTTATACAGCAAAAGTGAAAATTTGAAACAATAAGCATCCAGTCAAATCTTGCTACAGGTTATAGGCCCCTCTGCCATCCAGCACAGAGTCTACGTGTAAACATAAACCCTTTAATGTATCCTGGACTGCAAAATAAAGTGAGGCACAGTCTTCCTTACTTTGGCCAACTGTGTTCCGGGAATGACTACAGTAAAAAGATTGGTAATTCTCTAGGGAGTTGCAGCACTCTAAGTCACTGTTTTGATTCAGTGCAAAAATCAGGGCCGTTGAACAGCAGAAATAATTAAGCTGCATGGAAAATTTCAGTTCTGGTTTGCAATACACAAGAAGTTAAAATTAAGGTTTTTGTTGTTTTTGGGGGGGGGTTTTGTTGGGTTTTAGTGTTTTTTGTTTTTTTTTTTTCTCTAGAATAATCTGAAAGTCTTTTGAGCATACCAAGTTGATGTATTCTTAAACAATCCCTTTCTCTCAATGAAAGGACAGACTTGATTAAGGTCTCTGTCTCTTTATTCCATGGGAGTCTATATCGTTGAAAAACGATACTAAAATTTTACTACAATCATATTTCACGGTTTGTTGAAAAGATGAGTACAGGAAACCAGTACCAAAAATAAAGCAAAACTGTGTACCACCAAAAATACCACTACCTTGCAACACCTCATTGGCATGCAAATCAAAACAAGCACTTAAATTCAAGCAGTGATCCTATTACATTGAATTTAGAATAAAAATGAAAGAATGTCCCATTGAAACTTCTAAACCACCATATTTTAAAGTCATAATCAGTATTTGCAATGTAAGTGTTAAATAAAAAAATATAAAAAATATTCCTAAGACTGTGTACATGAGATTTAACTTTTCTTTCCTTTTTCTTGGAATTTCTAGGCATTTCATTTCAAGATTTCCCCCTAACTGTGACTATTAAAACATAATTTAAAACTCTGAAATTCTCAAAGTTCTGTGGAAAACTTAATTGTAATCTCTAAAAAGAAATTTAATTTTTGTCATAATGCAAATGACAAACATAAATTTGCTTGTAGGATACCATAAGCTGCAAGCTTCTTTTCATATTTATCTTGCTACTAATTAGCATTTTGTGTACCACAAGTTAGGTAGACATAGGTGAATTTTATAGATTTTTTTTTTTTTTTAGTTATATTGTGAACTATCCCATTGCCATCAAATTAATTAAATTAAAGCACAAGTCTGATAATCTTACAGGGTAAGGATATAGACAACTCCTCTTAGTGGAAGCACATCTGACACAACAAAATTAAGAAAAATACAGATTTCCTAGGTATCATGCTAGATTTTGGCTAGTACTATTTAGCTCTGCACTTTTTCTACCCTTTACCAAATTAAACTAGACTCATCCAACTTTTCAGTACTATAGAAAACCATCTATGGGCTTCTAAGGAAGGTGAAAATCATTTCACTTTAAAGCTTGCTGTTACATTGGTATACACATAGCTGGGGATCAGGTTTCAAATTCACCTAAAGCAATCTTTTACTGTAGTACTGTGTGTCATCACCATCTCTTAAAACCGTGGGTGAGACTGATGTGATGTAAAGTAACTTACATTTATCGTGAACAATGAAGCTCTGCTGATTTACTGGTGCTGGAAGTGCAACTCGCTGTGGCTCCTTTTTGTTTCCTCTTCCACTCATACTTTGTTTCAACTGTGCCAGGAATGATTTCCATGTGAATGAATCCCCTACACTTATCTGAATAGACTACTCTGTTCACCCAATTCCATCTCCAAGGCTCAGACTGTCACAGACATTACACATGCTGTTCAGCCTGAACTTAGAGGAGTGGTTATACCAGAATAGCTCAGAGCAGACAGAGCTGTTAGGAATACACAGAATCACATAAAATGCTGAACAGGCTATCAATACTCTAATTCATTTATTTTCGTCCTATGATTTGCTTCATGTTTCCTTGTTCAAATTAAATCCAAAATACTTTCGGTGAAATTTTGAGAAATTGTTGTGAAGGATGTAAGGGTATCACATTCTTTGAAAAGAAACTATTAGCATAAATATTGTCGATGGTCTAGGCACTGAAGGGATACTTCTAACGTGGATTTTTATGTCAATCCAACATTTAGCAAATTTGTTGCAGACTACAGAGAAACAAATACAAAACATTACTCAACTTGTATATGCTGTTCTGGCCAATGTTTATGTAAAGATAAGCAGTCTACAAAGTACCAATCATGAGTTAAAGATATACTAACTCAGCAACCACACAGCAGATTTTTCATGCCAGGCATCTCACAAAAAATGTCACAGACATCAAGCTACTTTATGACACACCTCAAATCAGGTATTTTCAGTTGGTGGGATGTCAATACTTATCACTAGTAGCTTGCAAGAAACAACTAAGACAGTGGTTCATCATTCTTTATGTACTGCTTATGGAAGGCATAGACTAACCACCCTTCATTTATTTTCCTTACATACAGGAGCATAACTTAATGTCACTCATGTCCTGGGTAGCAAAAGGATAAATGAGTTAAAAAAAGATGGTCTAGGCAGGTAAAACGACAAATAAAAAACTATTTAAAACAAAGACATACACAACCAAGATCTTTGAAAATTCTTACAGGATGAATTACTAACAGCTGTGGTAACATGCTGGGGTAGTAAATATCCCTGTATATTGATGTTCTTACAACACTTGTGTAAGCGAAAGTTTGTCTTAGGAAGAGACTTTTGGTCCAATTCATGCAAACGCTCTTACATTGGACACAAAATGCAGACGGGGCACAAAGCTGCTACACTAGTACAAATTAGTTCAAAGAATTTTGAAAGTGTCACTTTGCTCTTGCAGATTTTAACAGTACTATGTATGGGCATATACCCAGTGTATAGGCAATTCCCTAACTCTGTGTCTACAGCCAGATTAGTCATTGTACATTCTCCTGCCACTGGTCTAAATTAAAATGAATGTACTGTGTGTTTTTTGATTCCCAGAAATGGCAAATGTTTGTGCTTAACGCAGGTGAAGTGACAGCAATCAGGTGATCAAGTATTAATGAATCCAGCATGTCACCAGAAAAGACTAGTACAAATCTCCAAATACATTCAGTACAAGAAACTTAGCAGATCTTTTGAAGGCTAGAGCTAGCTGTAACAGTATGTATGTGATCAGACTCGAATAAATAGAGCTATGTGATCAAACACTTAAACAGAAAGTGTTGGTCACTACAGTCTAGTAAATATTTCCTTTTTCTGTATGTCTGTGTGGTCTTTTGTAGCTAGATGGGAGTTCATCCTACCTGCACAAGCAGTGTATTAGTTCAGTGCTGAAATTGAGCCAGCATTCACTGTTGAAAAGTCTCCACAGCTGCTTCTCAGCTTGAACAGCCAGAGCCTGTAATACACCCAACAGGAACAGACTGTAAATACATATGCCACATAATCAGAAATCTGATTAAAGCCAGCATGCTAAGCTCTCTGTGGGGAGAGAGGATGAAGAAAAATTGAGTTTATATCTGTGATTCTATGCTAAAATTTTGCTGTGGGCTGATCCAACTTCAATAATCTAGTCCTGCTCCTTTCAGTTCCTCAGCCCTATGAAACCAGATGTTCCTCACCTCCATTGCACCAAGTCTACCATTTGTGTGGTCAGATGCTAAACTGGATACATTAAATGGTCCTATTTTACTGAAAACACAAAACTGTGCCCTTGCACAGTGTATGTTTTTTTTTTTAAAAAAGTGCAGATCTAGGACCACAGCCTGTCTCAAATTCTATAACTACTAGTTACTACAATGGGTTTCTGAAATGTTTTATCATTTAATACATTCCTCTTCAGTTCTTCTGCTGGAAGAAAATAGTAGGACTGCCATGTTTTTTAATAAGGCTGCTCAGAGATACAGAATTTCTGAAAAAGCTCTGCAATTTTTTAAAAAATATTCTTTTTATTTGCCTTCTGGTGTTTGAAACTTTATGGTTAACTTAGGTCTTTCTTTCAAGAAATTCTACAAATTTTGTTCTACAAATAACATAGATTTTTTTAAAAAGGCTCTGATATTCACATAGCTAATTAACTCTAGGATTTGAGTGCTGTCTTATCTAACAAAATTGACTTGTAATAAGAATTAAAGTTAAATAACAAATAACAACAAAATCACAGGTGCTAAATCATGACCAACAGACTAATGTGCTCTCAAGTAGTACTGCATTCTGCACCCACATGGCAGTTTTTGCAGTGTAACAAAAAGGAGGACTGTTGTGGCACTTCTCACATACCCCAGTGCTAAATCAATCTTCTTAAGACATTGATAAATGTGGTTTTGAGTAAGCCAAGCTGATTTTGCATTGAAATGAATTAGAACAAAAAGTTTCGTTTATCTGAGCTTGGTTTCTCCTTTTCTGCAAGAGCTCAGTAGTTCTGAGCCTTTTTACTCTGCAACCTGCCTTTGCTCTTGTGTATATATATTCTTACTGCTTGGCTGCTCTAAATTCTTGAACTTTGTAGTTAAACAAAATGTCTCTTCTCCTTCCTGCTCGTTGCCTCTCACTCCTCCTCATTAGTCTTGATACTCCAAGCCACAGAGACACGCCTGGTACATTTTCCTATCTATTAATACAGTAACTTTTGTTGACTTTCATTTTATAAAAAAAGTGATAAGAACTGTTTGGGTGTTAGAGCAGACATGCTAGTTGCTACCTCCAGATTCAAAAAGCTGCATGATAAGCAACAAAAGCAATTTAACTTTGAAATTTAAAATAATTTATTAGCAAATTTGACACCCTCAGAAAATAAAATTGCTTGCTGATTTGTTTCTTTTTAATCAACCCATAATTAAAAAGGAAAAGAAAAATAGTGCATTTCCTGAAGACGATCAATAATCATAGAATCATTTGGTTGGAAAAGACCTTTAAGGAAGTCAAGATCAAATAAACAGGTTTATTAAAATAAACTATTGTATTCAATGAGAATGATTCTATAAGGCACTGGGCACAAAGATGGAACAAAGGAAGTTTTAATTTCAAATTGATGCTTTCTCTGTTTTCTAAACAGAATGTCCTTATGTACATGGCAGTTAGGGCTAAAACAATACTACATAACTTGCACTGAGGCAGCTAAACATAAAAAAATGGCCAAGTATCACTAAAAATTGGGCTAAAAATTGTAGCACAGAGGAAGCTGCTTTATGGAGAGTTCAGCCATAAAGGGCAAGATGGGTCATAACCTCATCAACTTTCTTAGTAAGTCAATCTGTCTGTAAGAGTCAGATCCTTTACTTACATGTGATTGTATATGGAAAAAGCAATAACTTGGTTTGTAGTACTTCTTTAGACCCAATCAGCTTACAAGTTTAAATGTTAAAATACTTAGGTTCCAGTTGGAGAAAACACTATTAGCAAGTCAGCAATTTCTTTGAATCATCTGAGCTTACATGCAAAAGTGCTACTAGTCATACTTTTGTAAATGCAAGGCAAGTCTCATGAACAAAGAGCTACTTCCTTCCCCTTTGAAGACATGGTATAGGCAGTGCCCGGAGTACTAGAGACAGATAAAAAGCACCACAGGTAGATAAAACAAAATGCTGAGCCAGTCTAAACTTGCAATGCCAATTCAAATTTGTACAGAGTATTTTTAATAAATTTTGTGGTAGCAAGCTTAATTCCTTACCAAATCTGTCTACGTACCAGTTTTATTGGTATTTCTGCAGATAGCACAAGGGATTTCTTTCTAGTCCCTTCCTGCTTCCCTCCTACTCTGTGATGCAGTGTTGCTGCATTGAAGCCATGAACCATCTTTAAATGGAGGCTGGATTCTGTTGATTTCTCAGTCATCACCAGTGAGCTTTCCTTACCTGCTGACTTGAGTTCAGCACCATTCCCTATAACAAACTCCTACTGACACTGCTGTGCACTGACCCCTCTAATTGCTTCAGCCAAGCCCTTAATTTGCAGCAATATCTGAACAGTGACACAGGTGTATCTTAGTTTGGGTTAAAATCCTAATGCATTGCAGCTGTAGCACTGGGCTTCCACCTGTAGTATTACTTTGTCTTTGGTTGTGTTTGCTGTAATCCTGCAATTACCAGATAAACTCATCACAAATTTTATAGTGTATCATGTGCAAACTGAAACGAGAGCTTCAGTGCTTTTAAGCATTGGAGTTTAACTTATTATACATTTCCTCTGCCATCTTCCTGAAGCTTAAGTATTCACATTGGAAGAGCAAAAGACAAAGACAGCTCAGTATAATTCTGCAGTTGTAAGAGTAGGTCTCCCTTGATATATTTTCCTTCATTTAATACCCCACCTATTTCAAAGATATTCTAAGTGTTTACAATCCAAAAGTATATCTGCATGCAAAAATAACACAGACTTGCACATCAGCAGTAGTATCCCACAAAATCAGCTCATCTCCTGTCCTGGAGGGCTTGCTGAATAGAAGGCTTTCCAAGTGAGCCTGCATTAGGCTTGCTGCAGGAACAGAGTCTGATCTCTGCTGTAACAGGTAGGTAAGCAAGTTTCAAGGACAGCATTGCACTGTAAAACCTGCAGTTTATTAGCTCAAGTACCTGCGTTAATTTTAAAAGTCACACTGATTAATCTAGAAATTTGAGAAGGAAGTGCAGCAAGCTGTAACACAGTAGTCATTGTACAAAAGGGGATAGTTGAGAGAACTATATTAAAGTCTCTCAAGTACTTTAAGCTACAATATAAAGAAATATTTCCATATGATACTTAACATTATATGGAAATTTTCTGCTCTCACTTCTAATGACATGGCTGGGCATGAGTGTACAGAACTTGTACATGGAAAACAGTGGAACACCTGTGAAGAGCACTGCACTTATTGATGGTCCCCAAACTTCATGAGCAAAGTAATATGATTATTTTCCTAGATTGTTTTTGCTAATTCTGATATTTTAAAGTTTTATTGCAGTTTTTTTTAAGTAGTTCTCTCTCTTGGTAGAACTAAACAACTCAGTTCTATCCAGCTCCTCAAAGCTATCTTGTCCTCTAAATTTTCACTTTTCCTCTTACAGTTTCATAGACCTCGCTTCTAGAGAATCCTTCAATAGTATGTTCAAAAAGCAGGAAATAAACTCGGTATTAGTAAGAAAGACACAGACAGATAAATGTGAGATGCAGTAAAGAGGAAGAAAAGCAGTAGCTAAAACCAGTGAGATGAAAAGACATCAAGAAAATTTTCAGCTGAAATAAGTAGGGAGAGTAAAGAGATAGAGAGCAGGAGTCTAACACAGACCAAAATAAGTAGCCTGCAGTAAAACACAATTAGAGAAAAAGCTGACATATGAGAATGACTAAAATTTTCCTTGTTTGTTTTTTTCCCCTACTGTTACATGAGCAATAGTGCAGTTTCACTGGTAGTAGAGTCTGTAAACATGCTAATAGCTCTAGAAGTAGATCAAGAGTTGCCTAAGTAATAGGTTTCTATTTTCTAAATGCATAATTTTTCTCCCCATTAATAAAAAAAAAATAAATCCATAGTTGAATTGCATCAGTTGGTATGTTGTCTTCTGACTGAATGCCTCTAAAGAGATGCTGTCCTCAAGGCATTTTTTTTAATAGCTTTATTTTGGCAAGTCTTAAGGGAAAGTTAACAGCAGAGGTATGCAATTTGAAAAAAATTGTTAATATTCAGAGAAGTTGTAATGTAGGGTAAAAAAAAGCCACTAATGGGGAGAATTGCAATCAAAAAAATCCCAAATTACCTTACAGTAAGTAATAATTTCCTTAACTTGAATATCAAGACAGATATATTTAGTAATAGTGTCTGCCTGCATACAAAGTAAGGTTTTTTGTTGTTTTTGGGGTTTTTTGGGGGATTTTTTTTGGTGAAAACAAAACTAAACAACAAACTCCCCACACCCAAATAAACCCAACCAAAACACTCCACTGTGCTTTTCAGTCTACAGCTTTTATATCAGTGTTATGACAAGGTATCAGCTGGCCCTAATTTCAAGTGTTTGAGACAAGAACAATACAAAAAGAGATAAACCAAACTGAAAAAAGAAAGTGTATGGAGGAAGTGAAATAAAGTTGCTCAAAACAGAGGGTTTTTTTTCTCATTCTAAGATATAACATGTTTATGATGGAGAGCTTCAAAAGCACAAGCATACAATATCCTGTGAATCTTAGCTACTCTTCAATACCATCACTAAGCTCTATAGCTGAGAAAATAGTTATGCAACAGGGAACTACTACAGCAAGCTTAATGATGGGGGATTAGAGTTGAAAGTGAGAGCACTAGACATTCTTTTCTAGCAAAACAGTACAAATCCCAAGTGAGACAGTGGGATAAATGAGCCAGAGGGCCTCCATTCATTTGCCAGCAAATGACACATCACAAAAGATCCATACATTATGCCAGGAAAATACTCAGCAAGAATGAGAAGCCTTGGAAACAGAAATTCTTGACTTAGAGTCTTGTTGAAGGTCACTGCTCTAACACTGCACAGTTCACTTATTTGCATTTGATATATTAATATGTAAAGAAATTTCTGAGTTTTTATGCTCTTTTAGTTCTTGCAAATGATCTAAAGATCGAGACAAATATTAATCTTTTCAACTTCATAGGTTGATAGAAGGGGACTAAAAGAAATGCGTCACATTATTGAAGGAGCTAATAAAACTGTATAGACAAACTGTTTTCTAATTTCTGTACACAGGAAAGCAGAGTCAGATTTAAAGTTTTCAGTTTCCACACCAGAATTTCACTATAAATTAATAAGCCTATATCCAATTTGTTTGTTAAGATCCTGTTTAATGGTTTCAGAAAATTCTTGTTAGCTAATTAACCCCCTCCTTGACTTCAAAACAAACCTATGCTACATTGATTTTTTAAAATATTCCATGATGCTTAAATCAAATGAGATTAGACACAGTTAAGAAAGCAGCACTAATCTGAAGACACTACTCCATCAAATAAAGTTCCAGCCCTTTCATTAAAAATATACAGAAAAGACTCCAACAGTGACTAGATTATTTTCCTTTTTTTCAGAAGCTCTTTTATGACTTAGCCTGGCATCTAATTATAATTCAAATCATATAACCCACAGCAAAGGATTACACAATCCTTGCACAATTTGTGAGTGCCATTTACTGCAGGAACCAATAACGCACTGAGATGTGGAACTTCAGTGCAACAAATCGGATATGTGAGTGTCTAAACACTGGCACTGGTGATTGCAATCAGCTGCTGGGAAACATAGAAAAAGTTATGGACATGAAATTAATGGCTGTTTTCAAGAAGTTTAGACTTAGAAGTTTGCCGTTTGAACTCAGTTTATTACTGCATGTGGCCAAAGGAGAAGACACAAAGAAGCTTTTGGTCTTTTACGAATACTTGACTGAATGCACATGCACACAGCAGACACTAATGTGATCCACCATTACAATGACTGTAAACTGCTGAGTGATTTTCCTGGACTCCAATCTGACAGATACTTTCTGAGAGTATTCTTTAGCCAAATTGATGAACTACACTCAACTCTAGAAACAGTGTGGTGGTTCAGCAATAGGGACTGTAATGTGTGGAATGCTTCATCTTTTGAAAGCAAAACCCATCTAAAAAATAAGTAATTCAGAGGATCTTATAATTCTGCCATGCAAGCAATCAAGACATGACATCTCATTTCTTGAAATCAGATTTCTAACCTCATGAAGTGCAACTGCCTCTATCAATACTACTTGTTCTTTGGCTCTTCTTGTGTTGCAGCACACTGGCTGCAAGACTAAGGAAATGAGCTTGAAGAGTAGGACACACGTGAACCCTTAAAGCTTCAGCCCAGACAAAAAAATCCCATAAATGTGGGAATAGTTAAATTAATTGCACCATGAGGGTCTTGCCTGTGAATGATTAATGCAATCCAAAGTTCTCACTATCTTCCTCCTTTGCTGATAGCATGGCATATGGAAATAAAAACCAGTCTCTAACCCCTGTACATAGAACTAGAGCCAGCACAAGCAAAACAAGGACATGACATAAATTATATAAATTGCTGTTGTAGCTAAGTTTATTTGCATACTGAAAAATCTTTCTTTGATGGTGCCAGCTGCTTGTGAGAAGAATGTGTTTGGTATCATTATAAGAACTCCTAGAAAGAGGGGTATTCTGGTATTACAGTATCACCGAGGTGTTTATGCAAACAAGAAGAGGCTGGGAGAGATCAAACAACCATGTTTAGCAAAAGTATATTATGTATATAACACTCTTTTAGCAGCATTTCGGCACCCTCTTGTGTTGACTGGTGCTCAGAGTTTAAATTCTGAAAAAAAAATCCACACTAACCTTACTAACTGCGAAGACACTCCTCATATACAAAACAAAGAATCTTACTATTCTAAAGCATACAATTGTAAAAAAAAATTGCTAAAATCAAGAAATATACTGAAGCATTAGAACCTAATCTATGTAATTCAATAGCAAGAAACTTCTGTCTGAGTATCTACAAATCCCATGTGGTTTTGATAGTTTGGTGAAAGAGTTACTTCTTAAATATCTCTTTAAATCATTTGTCCCTCAAAGGTTCTTTGTTTTCAGTTATGCATTATCCTAAAATTATTTTTTTACCAATGTAATATTAAAATGAAACTCTCCTTTTACTCTGTATCATCCCTCACAAAGAAGTTGGTGCTTGTGCCATGACTGCAGCATTTTTCCAAGAGCTGAAACAAGTACAGTCATGTGCCCTGAGCTCTGAGCAGCGCTGCTGTGAAGGAGGAGAGCAGACATTACACTGCTGGGTATTACAGCTGCTGTTTTTCAAAGCCTTTTATGCCATCCTCCAACAGTGTTAGATCACAGACATTTACATGCAAACTTGTCAATGTAGCATGTTTCAAATCTTTTCTACACCTGTGATTGCATCTTTTTATTTCATAGTAAAGCTGACATAAACCTACCAACTACAAAGCAAAAATGGTTCTAATATATCTAATATACTTTTCCTCAGGATCCTCCCTTAGTTTTTCAAAGTCAACTGAAAAGATATGTGAAAATCAGATTAATTTTACGTTGCAAATAATTTTGATTGATAAATTCACAAAAATATAAAGCCAATTCATAACTAAAAAAAAAAAATTGCCCTGAACATAATGCAACATGAGAAGAAAATTTCCTTGTATTACTTAACTTGCAAATAGTTGACACATACAATTTTTATTAAAAAATATATATATCATCTGAAGTCTTATAAACATTTAGCTTTCAAAGTATTACAGCTTTACAAAAAATATTTTAATTCTCTCTGGATTTGACAATAGCCCTCGCTATTACATATTCATAGTTATTTTCATTCAGAATTTTAAAAATCACTACTAGTATACTGAGCAATAGCTGTCAAAATTAAGATCCAAAATTAAAATCTTTCCAGATTTTAAACTCACAAAAAGTTGATTTGGAAACACCTGCTAACACACATAATTATTCGTTACTAACCACCAAGCACTGTTTCTAACAGTAAGACTGTACAGGTTAATAAACAGACATACAACAGTTCTTACCATAGCAGGAGGTTATCATGGTCTACTGCATGCTCTTAAAATGCAAAAGCTTCTTGACAAAAGACACACCTTGAGCAGTTCTATGTCCAATCAGCAGTCAGACCTGCCCAGAGTACAGCAGCTGATGAATCACAGTGAGGATAACTGAGCAGTACGCTGAATTTTTTCCCCCTAAATCAAGGAGTTAAATACTGTGTTGAGTAAACTTGTTCACACTTTAATTATTCTTTTTGCTTTTCTACTAGGTGAAAAATGTGCCATCTATTTGCCAATGAGCCATTATGAAATACAGAAGTTCCTAGTTTCAGCTAAGAGTTTTGCATGCTACTTATTAAAAATATTTCCTATTAAAAGTTATTTTTAAAAAGTTTACTTATAAACTGGAAGAAAGAAGAAAATCTAAACACCACCACCCCTCCCACCACCAACAAAATTAATTAATGTCAATGTAAACTATGCACAATCTCAAAACACCCTACATTCATCCAGAGTTTAACAGACTAACATTATTATTATTATTATTATTGTTATTGTTATTATTGTTGTTATTATTATATGTAAGTTACTTAAAAGATCCAGTTAGGATCACTCTCCACCCACCCAGGCTGTACATCTGCCCTGAAAACATAGGTGCTCTCAAAACCTAATGTGTAAGTGCATCACTTTGCAGCTCTTTATCCAAGGATTGTTTCCTCCCATGTATACTGGTGCTGGGCAGAAGATCCCTGTAGGAATCGGGGATGGCCACAGGAGGCCCAGGCTGGTGCTGTGCTGCTGCAGAGCCTGGTGCTCAGGCCAGTGCTGTGACACCTCTCCCGTGGCTGCAGGGGACAGCCAGATGGAGGAGAGGAGCCCACAGGTATTTCATTAAACTATGTCTTCCTTGTCTTCATGTAAAAGGGCAACAAACGGTTCTTAAGTGAATTGACTTTCTGTTTGACAGTAGACATGAGAAATAGAATTGTTTTAAGAAAATCCTGCAAGAGCTCAGAACCCCAAAATGTCAGATGCCCTTTCCCTAGGCAGGATCTGCCCAGTGTGCTGAGCTCTCATTTGAGACCTGTTCAATACTACACAACTCCGCATCAGGAAGGAAATAAAGCTGCCTACACTATCCTTTTCCTTTATAATGTTAGCCACAACAAATGGTATTTTAAGCAATACTTTATAGTCTGTTTTCCTTACTGGGACCATAACAAACTCATCATGAGATGTACCCTGTCAGTGAAGGTCACTAAACCAACAGGTCACTAATTTATCTTTAGATATAACCCAAAGGAAGAGTGGTATCACATCAGGAGTGTTAATATTCATGAGCTGAAAACTAATGATTCTGCCATTTATGTAAGTGTATTACAATGCATATGACTTGCAGGTGTAAATTCCCACACTGGATGTATGTCACACAAGCTTCAACAGCACGGAGATAACAAAATAATCTGAATTTTTGATTTTATGAAGGAAATTAATGCAGCCTGAGGAACAGATTTCATCATGTTCTACCATGTTTTAGCTGCACACTCACTCTAAACCCATTCTGCACAGCAGAAGTGAAGACCCTGAAAAAACACTCTTTACTCAGAGCCAACTCCTTAACAAAGTTTTATTAGCACCATCAACACTACTTTCATTGTCCATAATCCAGGTCTTTGTTTCCCCTTTGTCCCTTCTTTTTTTTCACTTACACTCTCAGATTTTCTAAGGATTCTAAAATAAATTCTGCACCAGGTTCCCATTTTAACCCAGTATTAAAGTTACTTGTCCAGCCTGCCTAGAGATACAATTTCTCACACTTTCACCAAATGCTATTTCACTCTTTCTCATTCTTATTAGTAACATAAAACACACAACCTCTCTGGTAGATAACTGCTTTGTTGTCAAACAAGATGCAAATCTTTCAGTCAAAAAGCACAAGGCCTTTGTGTAACAAATACCAATTACATAGCAATTAATACCAAAAACAAAAAGAGATTGTTTCCCTTCCAAACTCCCTGTGAATAAGATTAGTCCTTAAAAGTAAATTAAGAAGCCATATTCTCTTTTTAGACATAAAAAGGAATATGTTGTCATCATAGCACTAACAAAAGCAAGTGATAATTTTGTAGCAAGGAAAAAAGGCCCCTTTTATTGAAACCTGATTGAAATGTCCCTGACTCTCTGTCTGAGTGCAAATGTCTACCCTAAATCTGTAATTTTGGATGGGAGCTGTGATGGCATTTCTTTTGGCTCTTTCATACTATTTTCCTAGATTCCAAACCCTAGGGATTGCAAACTGATATTTACAAAATTAACTACAGTCATATTACAATAACATCAACAAACAACAACAATAACAACATTATCTCCATGGAGGGTGTGGTAAAAAATAAGGGGTCTTGTTAGCAGTGATTCCTATGATTTCCAGGTATTTCTGGTTGTGGAAGCTGCTTGTTTCACTTTGCTGCAGGAATGACTGATACCTATTACTAATTTGAATAAACCAAGATACACCTCTGTAAAAGTATATCACAATTCTGAACACATGAAATTAATTTTTTATGTTGCTATGTCAGTGCTTGCTGCCTGCCAGCAGTTTGGAAATTAAAGTAAACCCCCTATTAGAACAAAGAACATTCTTTTACTTCAATGCTAGAATTGAAGAAAATTCACTGCTGATTTAGAGTGGCAGAGCTAACTCTGCACATTCATCACAAAGAAGCCTTTTGTATGCTCTGTCTGCACAGAAGACTCTTTGATGTGCAGCTTTTTGTTTCTTCATACTGTAACTTCTGCTGGGTGATAAGTTGCATTAACTTCAATGACAGGTTTTATGAGACAAAAATTGAAAGGAGAATATGGAGCAAAGACTACGCAAGGATTAGCAATAAAAATCACTTATTTAATCCAATGTGCTTCCTCTATGACTGTTAAAAGAGAGAAAAAGTTGTACTGATAGATTACAAAAGTGCAGAGTCCGAGCTCAGGGTTCTGCTTTTGGGTTTAGTGCAAGATTGCAACGTGGCATTCACTTACACAATATCTAAATGACTTCCAAAACAAATTTACTGTGCTTACAGATACAAACCTTTTTTTATTTTTACATTTGTCAGTCTTGAAGCACTGATCAAACTAGTATTTTGTATTAGAGCATACCAGCGTAAGACGCAGCTGCTTATTTACATAGTCATTTTAACAAATATTCTCAAGAACAAATTTTAATATAGTTGGTGTATGAACTAACTTTGCTGTATTCACTTTCCTTTCATACATCTTCAATACATGGTAAACTAGGTCTTCCAGCTGTAATACAAATTAGCCAGTACAATTAACTTGGCCAGTACAAGATGGTAAATCTGAGTCAAATAATAAGCATAAGCTATTGCAACTAGCAATAAATTTGACAGATCTATAGTTCTGAAAATAGTAGTCTAACTGCATTACACAATCACACTCATTATACAATTTTATGGATGGAAAATAAGAAGAAGATTGGAGTAGAACTCCAGATAGTTGAGTCAGAGCCGAGCTGGCTCTGCTAGGAACTGGCAGACACATTTGACCAAGTCACTTAACCATGAGTCAGTCTAACTGGAACTCTGCAATCAATCTTCTTTTATAAAACCATTTGATCCCATCAAATTGAATTTTGAAAAGTTAGAATTGACTAAGACTCGCGATTATAAGCCGCACTGAGTATAAGCTGCACTTCCGGGTGCCAGCAACTTTTCATTCTTTGTCCATTATTTTGACCAGGACATTTTTGTTTATATCATTAATTTTGATAGTTGAGCTTTTAAGGTCTGGTTCATTTTCTGAACTTATCCAGAACTCTGGGGATGCCATGGTGTATGATATTCCCACCAAATTCCTAGGGCTTCAGCCAGTTGTTTAATAACCTTTGAGGTGAAATGTGTTCCTTGGTCTGAGTCTATATAGTTGATTATACCATACCGGGGGATGATTTCCTTCAGAAGGAATTTAGATACTGTCTGGGCTGTAGCCCTCGAGCTTGGGTAAGCTTCTACCCAATAAGTTAGTTTGTCTACTAGTACCAGCAAGAATTTATACCTCCCAACCTTTGGTAACTCAGTGAAATCCACTTGAATTCTTTTAAATGGAAGATAGGCTATAGAGCAACTACCCCAAATTTCCTGTCGTGTCCTGGCTTTGTGAACCTTTTAGCATATCAGGCACCCCTGCACTTCCTGTTTAGCTAATTCATAAATCCCCTTACACCCGAAAAATTTCAGAAATTGTTCTGTCAGAGCCTGTGATCCCCAATGTGTTTGCAAATGTAGTCTCCAGAATTTTTCTGGTATAATCCTTAGATATTAATTCCCTCTCATCTGGTAATTTCTACTTACCTTCTTCTAATGTACCTCCTATCTTTTTTTTTTTTTCCCTTCAATCTCTTTTTGGGAGGGACAAGGGGGATATCCCTGAGTCCTGCCTTCTCGGAGTTCTGGGGTACTTACCGTTAGTAGTGCTGCATTTTTTGTTCCTTTATCTGCTAAATTTCTTCTAATCCGAAATTGTATTTCTGTTTGATGTGTCTTCACATGCACGACCGAGATTGCTAAAGGTTCTGGGGGGTCCTGGGGGGGTTCAGAGGGTCCTGAGGGGGTCTGGAGGTGCCCTGAGGGGGTTCAGGGGGGGTCTAGGGGGCTCAGAGGGATCCTGGGGGTGTCCTGAAGGGGTCTAGGGGGTCCTGAGGGGGTCCTGGGGGGACTCTGACGGGGTTCAAGAGAGCTCTAGGAGGGTCCTGAGGGGGTTCAGAAGGATTTTGGGGGGCCCTGAGGAGGCTCAGAGGGGTCTGGGGGGGGCCTCTCCTCATTTACACAAGTCAGGGTTTCTCCCTGGCTGAGCTCAATTTTGGCTCCAAGCATGGCATTTACACTGCTGGGAATAATATCCAAGAAGTCACGACTGACAGGAAACTTCTAATTTACTGGGATGTGATTCATTGGGAGGCTCACACTCTCTGAGTTAAAACAGCATCACTTAAAAAAAAAAAAAGAAATCACTGAAGCCCCCAGGCTGTCTGGCAATCCATTGCCCCAGGAGCCTTGATGTGCTGCTGTGATAACCATGGAAATACATTGTGTCATCTCATTTTGTCACAGAAGGGAATAAATTCCTGAGCTCCACCCCAGCCTGCAGGGATGGTGGGGGGGGGGAATCCCACTTTTCCATCTCCCTCTCCAGCAGGGTAGGGTGGAGATGTGACTCAACACCACACTGTGCACCCCTGGGAGCATCCTGGGAGTGGGGTCAGGGACCACAGAGCCTCTGCTCAACTCTTCTTCCCAGGGGATGAACCTGAGGCAAAACAGGTGCTTGACCCACAGCAACATCAGGGCGACAAAGCTTGCCCTGCTATTTCCCAGTGTATTGTTTTTGGGTTTTTAATACCCCTTTGAAAGCAATGCACCCAGCTCAGCTCTGCCTCTTGGATGCTGGCAGGCTGCCACACTCTAATTAAGCCTGCTGTTATGTCTAATGCTGGTGGCAGTGTTTCAGGGCACCAGCACAGAGGCTGTGGGAGTGGGAGCAGGAGATGAGGTGGCTGCAGAACTGTGTGGTGACTTGGATGTTCCAGCTAACACACCAAAGAGTGTTGATTTTATCCTCCTCACTGGTCAGATCAGCTCGTGAGCACAGATCCAGCCAGGCTGTATAAAAACTCCTTTTCCTGCAGGGAAGAGGACAGCTGAGAACAGAGAGCATTGGTTTGAAACCCTACTCCTCACTTTGTGGCACAAAAGTGCTGCCAGAGAGCTCTGAAATTCCTTGGTACCCAGGTGAGTGTCCACAGCACAGAGCCAGATCTGCAGGCTCACACTGCACTCACCCACAGCCTGTGCCAGGGGCAGCCTGCACCTGGGAATGGGCCTGAGCTGGGCTCCAGCCAGGGGACAGGAGCAGGGACTGAGGAGGGGACAGCTTCAGCATCTCTCCCTGTGCTCAGGTCACACTGCATGTCAAGTCTGGATAATTTTCCCTCCGCTTCTGAATTTGAGCAGCTCAAATTCACATCATCCCCCATCATGTGCATCCACAGAGTGGTGGCCAGGTACATCTCACTGCTACAGAGCCTCTTTTGCTGCAAGTCATGACATGATTTCAGTGCATTCTTCAGCCTCACTCCTCCTCACACAACTCCCAAGAGCACAGCTCTCCTCTCCTCTCCACGCAGCTGCTGCCATTGTGCAGTGCCACTGTGCAATGCCCATGCACAGGACAGGATAGCGAGGCACAGCCAGGAAATCCAATCCCAAATCCAGGTTCCTGCAGCTCCCTGTCCCCCCAGTCAGCTGTGGATGCTTTGGAAAATCAGCCTCACAGTGCAGAACATGTTGGGATGCGGGACTCTGCCACCACCAAGTGATGAGTGGAAAAAAGAGAGAACAGCACTTGTTTAATCCCAGACTGGTGCCCTGTGATTTGTATTCTGCCTCTTGATCCAGCAGCTGTGCCCTGCTGCCCCTCCTGATCTCCATCAGAGCAGTTCATCTCTCCCTCAGCCCCACAAGGCTGAGCTGATCTGCTCTGCTTGCAGATAATGCCATGGACAGAGCCATGTTGCAATTAAATACTCGCCTGGTTCTATGCTAATGACAAGCAGGAACAGAACGCACAATGGCAGATAATTACAGGTGAGCAATTACAGACACAATCTTCCCTCTTCCTTGTCCTTGGTTTTTTTTTTCCCACCGTTCCACACTTGCTGAGAGCCTGACACAGTGCCCAGAGCTCTGAAGATGATGAGCAGAGTAACAAAAAAGCCCTTTGGAGCACATCCCTGAAGCTCCCTGAGCCCTGATCATCCTTCATGCCATGTTTCTGCAGCCCTGCTGGCCAGGGTAGCGAGCAGGAGGTCCACTTCAGGTGGTCTGAGCTGCTAAAAGCCGTGTCATTAAAAAACCCCAACTTAATAACGACAATGGAATTGAAGGAATATTGTGGAATATTTCCTGCTTGTTTTCAAGAGGGCTTGTAACTTGCTAAAACTTTTTGAAATCCAGCTGCTGTAAATAGCAACTCCTGTGCTTTCACAATCGCTTACCTTTCTTGCTCAATACCGAGTATCTATTTAGGAACTGGTTTTCAAAACATTGTGCATTTTGCACAATTAATTTGGGGAGTCTGTGGTGTGTCTCAATCCTCAAAAAAACGTGCTCTGAAAAGCTGAGGAGATGACATGTGCAAAGTCAACCTATAGAAACAAATAAGCACATTTTCATACATGCAATCTCTGGCAGGATTGCTTAGAAATCATGAAGTGTTTTAAAACAATGCCATAATATTCTTAAATGCCAAAAGACACATGAAGTATTATTCAGAATCACTTCTCTCTCCTTCCCAACCTGCCTGCAAACAAGTGGGATCTGCACAGCTTGGCTGTGGGTGCTGGGAACAGCATCAGTTGTGAGTGGAGCATTATTAACAACTGGAATTATTAACTCTGTTTCAGAAAGCTGTTCTGTGCCTCTACACATGGTCGTTTGGAAGATCTTTTGGAAAATTCATCTTTCACCTGATCCCTCCCTTTTTTAATGAGCCACATCATGCTGTCAGACAACGCTGATGGACAGCATAAAGCAAGGAGAAAGGGAAATAGCACCTGAAATGACAGGCAGGGCCAAAACTTTTAGCCGCCAGGAAGATTCTGATGGTACCTGGCTCCAGTTTGGTCCCCTCCTCTATTGCCAACCTTCATCAGACAATACTCCCTGCAAAATTTTAATACTGCAAAATTTAAATGCCTGCAAAATTTTAAGCCAGGGATTTTTGTGTCCTTGACATTCATTTTCAAGGTTCACAGTGTCTTGTAGGTCCTGTGAAAGAAAGAGAAGAGAGATGTGGGAGTGATTTCATGCTTCCCCTGCCCTGCTGGGGTGATGTTTCTCAGTCTCCACAGGGAGGAGATGTGTGTGAAGCAAAAGGGTAAGAGGAGTTAATTATAATAATTTGGAGGGAGGGGGTTTACATTCTCCATTTCAAAGAGAAGTTCCTGCCTTTCTCAGCAGACACCTGTCCTCCAAACTAAAACAGCAACTTTTCCTTCTTTGTCCATATATAAGCCGCACCTGATTATAAGCCGCACTTTGGGTTCGGACCAAAATTTTAGTCAAAATGGTGCGGCTTATAATTGTGAAATTACTGTAATAACTAAAGTATACATTTCCGGTACCTGCTCTTCTATTTCTAATGATGTCTTAGTTTTCCAACTGTGCACAAACTTCTGCTTTTTGCCATCCTGCAAGCATTTATGTATTAAGGATATCCCCCCAGCTCCACTGCTTTCACAGAGGACTTCACTGACCCTGCATCATCACTTCTTTTTAGATTACAAGAACCCTTCCTCAGGATGTCTTCTTTTCTATCCTAGCCTCTTCAGTTCATTGAAAGGACCTGAGCCCTTGTTCTTCACCCTCAGCCCCACAGCTTCACTGTCACTCCTGATATGTCCTTGGTGCCCAGGCAGACTCAGCAAGGAGCAAAAGTCTAAGGACCAGACAAGCCTTGACAGTCCCTGCAGTATCTTGGATCCTGGCACCCAGCAAACATCCCAAAACATCACATCAGTGTAGCAGATGAATGTTTCCATTCCATACAGATGGGAATCTCCAGTACCCATCAGCTGTCTTTCACTCTTCTTGATGTTCAGCTGAGGTTCAGCTGGCTCTGATGCCTCCCACAATGGTCCTGGTTCATCCTCAACTTTTCCCATATTTTCACATTTGTTCTGTGATTGCACTTCCGCAGGCAGAGAAGGAGCCAAAAGTAACAGTGCTCTCCATCTCATTTCTGTTGATCTCTCCTTTTTTTCCTGATGGAAAAGCCTGCTGACCTCCTGTCACAGCTCCTTTTCCTCAGTTACCTCCTTAGATCCTGTACATCCCTGATCTACACTCTGGTAGTAATTATATCAGAAAAAAGCCCTGATGTCTTCTCTTACTATAAAAATAATTTCAGATTTCTACCTGTGTACAAGAGAATGTTTATTTTCACAAGAAGTCACTCTGATCTTTCCGTAACTTGTGATATTGGAAGAGCTTTGTTTCCCTTTTGGCAGATAGTGTGCAGGGATACAGGAGGCCCAAGACAGTAGTCATGTCCTTTTAGTGATGTATTTTTGCCCAAAGGAGACAGAGAATCCACAGGTAACTCCTTTTTAGCAGAAGTGCTTGATAATCTTCCTTGTCCACTGTGTGTGTGAACCAAGAGCTGCTGAGCATCTTCTCTGCACAATTGTGCCCATGCAGGGTCTGGTGTTCAGTCACACCTCCTTCACACTTGGAGTAAAAATAGTGAGAAAGGTGAAGAATGTGCTCAAACAGTTAAAAGGCTATGGATACTGATTGAAGAGTTGTCAATTCCATAGAAACATGACAGAGCTAAAATCCTGCAGCTGGGTCTCACCCTACAAGAAAATGTGAATAGCTTGCCTCACCATACTTCATGGCCAAGATGAACCCAGGGTTAGAAATTGGGAATTCTGCCATCCAGATGATTACTTCATATTGCACAATGATCTTAGCTACAAAAATCAAATTCATAAATTCTGATTCAATTAGATTAAGTGAATATTCAAATAGATAAAGCAAATTTACAATTAAACCTTTAAAATTCATTCCACATTTACTGGTTTGAAAATCCACAGAGGAAAAATTCTGTTGATTTACCAAAAATGTGTTGGGGTCAGGAGGAGAGTGTATTTATAATTCAGGGCTAGATTTTCAGCCTGTGCAATATTTATAATTACAGTAGTGACAAAAGGACACGATTTAAAAGTAGAATTGTTTCTGCGATTACATCAGTCAGTATTAGATGGAATAATGACTCAGTCACTCATATAACTGGGTGCAAACCAAAATGTAATTAAGAATGAAAGCTTTTCATGCCTTTAGAACGTGCTTGGCAAGATCCTTCCAGAAATGGCACTGACTACACACATCCAACCTTAGGGACACATTTAGCACCCAGTGATGATCCAACAGTGACAGGACATTGTGACCCCACAATAACTTTTAGCTGTCAAGAAGAATAGTCCACACAATACTAATGCCACACTCTGGGAAATGTACAGAGCAGTGAATCCCATAATACTGACATCCCTCATCTAAGAGACAAGAGTCGCAGCCATTTCTCTTTATATCCCTAATCAGAAAAGGTATCATTTGATACAGAATAAAAACTTTTTTCCTCTCAAAGAAAGGTAACAACACTTAAGGCCTGGATTTATTAACCAGGGACATCTTCAAAAGAAATGCTGGCAAAAATCACCAGTTTTCTCTGTGAACATGAACATTGAGCTAACTCTGTCCTTTACAAAAAGCGAAGCACTCCAGCCTAAATTATATTCTTGCTAACATCGATATAGCCTTGAAAAAATTCCCCTGTTTGGTTTTGTTACTTCAGATTCAGAAGGACTCAAATGAAAGCAGAGGTTAACCCAGTGTTTTGGCTTACAAAACATTCCTGCATGGAATCAGATGACTGTACTGCACCACTGTCTAAACACCACACATGGTTCCCAGAGCATGTGGGCGAGGACAGAAAACAAACTAAAAGTGCATCTGAACAGTGTGGGAGAAGGTAAGGGAGTTTCAATTGCTTCAGATTCATTACCTTTTAACTGTACATTCAAATTCTTTTTTTTTAACCTGCCTACTTGAAGATGAACAAAATGAATATATTAATAATCTCAAAGTATTGTACCTTAGCAAGTATGCTAGAGAGCATTCCTACTCCTCTCAATCATTTTGGAAGCCCTGAGCCCAGATCTGTATCCTTGCTGTTTAGTTTCTACTGAAAAATAATAAATAATGAAAATATGCTGTGCTGCAGAGGCAGCACAAATCAATGTCTCAAGATAATTTGGACAATACAACTGCTCTGTTCTTACAAAACAAAGATCCAAGTAACTGAACTGAGGAAGCAACTGAGTAAGCAGGGGACAGGAGAACCCTGTCAACCAGGAGAGTTTCGTTACCCCATCCACAGGAGGAAGAAAACTTAGTGAAATGAACCTGAGTCATCTGTGTAGGTTCTGTTACCATTCACTTTGGAGACGTGTAGTGAGAAGCAAAACACATAATAATTAAAAACTTCCAAAAAAAAAAAAAAAAAGGGGAAAAAAAAGGAAGTTGAATCTAATTTTTAAGTTACCTTGCAGATGACTGGTTTGCACAGCACCACATGGAATAAGAAAGCATCTGCTGTTCATATTGTACAGAAAGAAAAACGCATCAGGCTGCCCACAGTCACCAGCACAGTAGTTTCACAGCTGGAATAAAATTCAGATGTTTAGGATTAAATCACCAGGCCACAAACACATTTTTTCTCCTGAACTGCATAAGAGGAGCTGAGTTACAGTGTCTCCTGCAAAGCTGCAAAGGAACATTTTGACTGTAAATAGTCAGTGGCTTAGTGTTAATTAAGAAAATAAAAGCCCCAAAGGTTACATCTAAATTTCAAAATGTAAGACAAGAACAAAATTTTGCAGGGTCACGTTTGATAATTATTAACTCAAGGTATAGTCTTTAAGATTGCTTTGGCTCTTAAGCAAACTGATAAACGGGGCTTTTTAAGAATAGAATTTAAAAATATAGTGAAAGACATCACTTTGGATATTTTTGAAGGTTGTTTGACACAAGTCTTATGCATTTCTGAAAGAAAAAAAAATTTTAAAGATTAAAAAACCAGATCAAATTAACAACAAACAGAAAACATTGAAATTGTCTTGAAGTAGACTCCTATCTCTCTGTAAATCATATGTACTCCACTTTTGGCAAGAGGCAATAGCTGGGACTTCTCCAAATGTCCTGTTGCAGTGCTCCACGAGATGCCACATGACTGGTCAGGTTTAGCACTCTTAGGGAGCACTCTTGAAGTAAATGGCTTTGCTGCACCTGATCTGTTAATAGAACTACACAGAATTAACATTATAATCCCCTGTACAGATGATTTGGCGTAACTGATCATGTGTCCCCAGCTCCTCAAAGGCACTGCACTTGGGAATTTCTCCTGTGTATCCAAACATATTCAAGAGGACAGAACACGCATTGGTCCAACAACAGCCATAAATAAGAGAATTGGAAGAGGTTCTTAACAGCTTCCTGCTGGCAGCCTGGCAAACAAATTCTCCAATACCCCGACGGTCACATGGCAATTACAGCCTTCACTGAGGAAAAGGCAGAGATGCAGAAGCACCTACAATACAGAGCATTTATTTTCATGTTAAGAAAACAATTTTTAAAAATTGAATCAAATTGTCAATTACCAAAAGAAACCTTCCCTGAAAGAATTGTACATCCCAGCATTTTTCCTGTCAGTTTGAAGAGTGCTTTCTCTTGCTGAACTACACAGGTGGATCATTGGAGCAGTAGGGTTGTAATAACCCTCTCTGAAATGTATAGATAGTGTAAGGGTCCCATTTAGGAAATCTATGCATGAGAGCCTTCTCTGACTTCTATCAACAAGTGTATTAATTACACTTGTTCTTGGAGGAAGGTGGTGGTACTCCCAACAAACATCTGTGGAAGCCCTGCAAATCTGGGAATACATTTTAATATTTTAATACATTTTAAAGCTCAAATCTTACCAAGAGTAATTTGATATACAGTACATAGCTCTACAGTACATTAGCAGAAGTTAATGTTGAAACCCATGTAAAAAGTTTTTCAAAGATCACTTCAACTAATTCATTAAACTAATTTCATAACTAATGTCTAGATTTGTTTTAATTAATAGAAGACTGCTATATGATAATAATTTTGCCTGCCATTGATGCACTTCCTGTTTTGTGTCAAGGTATTCCTACCTCAGTTTCTCCTCCCATTAAAAATTAGCAAAATGGCACAATGTTGAGCTCGGTAAAATCTCTGAGTGCCAGTAACTAAACCCAGCACAACCCTATTCCAAGTAACTTCTGCTCCTTGAAAATGAACATAAAGTTGAAGAAGAGCTGAAATGAAAGCCAGCTGGCAACAGGAGTGGACTTCAGACAGTCCCAGATACGTAAAGTCCAAAGGACTGATCTGGGTCCACGTGCCAGCAAAGATTAATCAGATCCGTCGTTTTTGCCTATGATCACGTTGCGTAAATTCATGACCCGTGAGCGGCCCTGTTTCTCATGCAGTAGCTCCATCTGCTGTCCAAACGCAAAGGTGGACTTGGCACCAGGACTGCATTTACAGAATAAAAAAGCAAAACTACTTGAATATTTTGAAACATTTCTCAAAAAATTCCAAACGTTTCCCTAGTCAGTTCTCCTGCATGGAACCAGTGTTTATCTACCCTTATAAAGCAGCTATCCACAACGAAAATATGAGAGGAAGTAACATTTGAGTGTCACAATTCTTCACTCTCACTGTCTCAGAAGCAGTCTTGTGACAGAAAAGAATGGCTCTTCTCTGGTTCTTCCCCATCTGCAGACACTTAGTGCCATGCTGTCCAAAGGTGCCACACTACCAGATCACACTGGTGAGGCACCAACACTCACTACACCCCACAATGAATTGCCCAGGTGTCCACAAACCACAGAATGTTTACAGTGATTCTTAGTTACTTACAAGAGGTTTAATTGAATTGCATAAACATAAATTTAAGCTTATTATTCTGAAGATCAACTCAGTTCTTAAAAACAAGACTTCTGTTTCTTTTCTGCAGTATAGGGCTTTGAGGAGTCAAATTTTCCAGACTTTGCATACCTTTACCAGGAGCACTCTGATGAATTCTGTCCGTAACAGAACAATTGCGGCAAAACCCAGAGTTTGCAAATTCGACCAAACCTGCTCTGAATGTTGTACAACTTAGTGATTCGTGGTTTGTTTACAAATGTTCTGGCTCAACAGCAGTCTGTTTGCTTGGGGGTTGTACCTCCAATTTGGTACTTGCTGTGACTACTGAACCCTTCCAGCAACCTCCTTTTGCTGGGCAGCACTGCAGAAGCTATTCAGTCATCAGGCAGCTCAAGAGCTCTGGCTTCCTGCTGGCCACAGGCACAGCAGCTTCCTGGGAATCAGAACACACTGCCGGAGTGCCTGAGTCACCTCGGTTACTCATTGCACTTGCTGCCCTGGATGCAATACCGCAGGGATTCTGTATCCCAGTCAGTTAATTGTACACCAGTGTGATTTGCTTCCTTGTTCCTCAGATTTTAGGGTGCGCTTATTTACATGCTTTCCCCCACTCTTATGGATATCTGTACTTTTAAATGATGATTAAGTGCAGCAGGAGATTCTCACAAACTTTTACTGCACAGGCCTCACCGCCCGGGGCTGGCAGCCCCACACCCCCTCCGAGCAGAAGGCCACAGGCTCTGCTTGCAATATACCGGAGGGCAAGGTTAAAGCAAGAATATCCTCATACTCTTGTCTCTTGGGGCTTCTGTTATGCTTACTCATGATTAAAAAAATTAGTACCGCGGACTTGTTTCAGACTAGAATTACAACTTTTATGGAATAAATCTCTTTCTGAATCCACGGAGGACAACAGTGCTACTGAGCATTTACAGACATCTGGAGGAAGAGTTCCTCAATACAAGGCAATTGTGAATTATATCTCTCGAGCATAAGGATCAATACTGGAAACGCCAGAGTGGGATGAGAAGAAATGTTTTATGCTGATCACTGATGAAGTCGGTCTTCTGTGAGGAATGAGGACGGAGCCGTGCACAGGGAGCCGTGGGCCCCACCCGGGCCGCGGACAGCGCTCAGGCAGCACGCGGGGGCTGCCGCGAGACTCGATTGCGTAGCAGCACCTACCACCAACCTTATTCATATTAGTTTAGAAAAATAAAATTGAAAAAAGAAAAGAAAAAAGCCGAAGCATTCAGGGCTAACGCGTGACGGCGCGCGCAGGCTCTATGGACGGCGCGCGAAGATTCCAACAGGTGGCTCCGTGGCGCAATGGATAGCGCATTGGACTTCTAGAGGGTTGAAGGGATTCAAAGGTTCCGGGTTCGAGTCCCGGCGGAGTCGTGTCTTCTCTTTTCGTCTGTTTTTTCATAAATTTCCCCCGCCCCCTACGCCTTTTGGGCGGAAATCTTCCCCCCGCGCTCTCCCGCCCCTTACCTCACCGCCGTAGGTATCCGGTGCGTGGGCCTGGCCCGTCTCCCGTCAGCGAGGCTCTCCGGGCCCGCCTCCTGCCGTGCCTGGCGGTCTGGGGAACGCTGGAAGCGGGCGGCGACAGCCACCATCGACCCAACCTGCCGTGTCCGGCCGGCCCGGCGACACCAAGCTTCCTCAGCGCCAGCGGGAAGGCGGAGCAGGAGCGAGGCTCTGCTCTCCTTCTGGCGCCCTCAGGCTGGGGGAGAAGGGCTCTGCTCTCCTCCCGGCGCCCTCAGGCTGGGGGAGAAGGGCTCTGCTCTCCTTCTGGTGCCCTCAGGCTGGGGGAGAAGGGCTCTGCTCTCCTTCTGGTGCCCTCAGGCTGGGGGAGAAGGGCTCTGCTCTCCTCCCGGCGCCCTCAGGCAGCGGGAGAAGGGCTCTGCTCTCCTCCCGGCGCCCTCAGGCTGGGGGAGAAGGGCTCTGCTCTCCTCCCGGCGCCCTCAGGCTGGGGGAGAAGGGCTCTGCTCTCCTTCTGGCGCCCTCAGGCAGGGGGAGAAGGGCTCTGCTCTCCTCCCGGCGCCCTCAGGCAGCGGGAGAAGGGCTCTGCTCCTGCTCCCGCGGCCCGAGTTCCGCCAGAGCGGTCAGAACCGACCACCAGCCCCGTGGGGCCTCTAGGCTTCCAGGACAGTCTGTGGAAAGTAATTTTACTTGAAAAAAACAAGACTTTGTCTTTTCTGGAGGTACTTCAGTTACGATGGGTCACCGTGATACATTTCTGGTTACTTTCAAGTAACCAAACAAGCCCACAAACTGCAGCCGACAAAACACCGGAATTAACACCATCCTTTCTTACCGACCCATAGAAGATGAAGGGCCATTTTAGTTACAGCAATCAAATTAGGTGGCAAAACGAAACAGTTGCAGCAATCAACAAACCACCTTGATTTTGCTCAGAATGGAATAAATTAATCTGATTCATTATTCCTGAATTATTAAATTTGTGGAGTTTTCTTGATAAATTGTTTTTAATCCTGCAGGTGTAACTTTCCAACTGTAATAATGCTTATTTAAAAGCAGTAAAGGAAAATCTGAAAATGAAACACACCATCAGGCACATTAACCACCACAGTCAGTAAAGGCAGAAACACAAATTAACACAAATTTCTGCCATTAAAAGAAAATACTACTTGTAATTGATAGGCAAAGCTTCATAGAAGTTTTTATGTGTTTTCAGAGAAATCTAATAACCACAGGCAATCACATGGTGCATTTGGGTTCTAACCTCTGCAGCACCTTCAACTTTACGTCCATTTCAAAGCCCATCTGTGTGTGCTTTAATGTCAGTGGTGGCTCAGGAAAGGTGTTCTGCCCAGTGCCTCACCTGACAGGCTGAGCCACGAGCTCAGGCTAAGGTGAGTGGCAAAGCCGGCCAACACCACCTGCAAGTGCCACCCTCAGCACATCTCACCTGTCTGCACAGAACACCAGCACTCGCTGGGCACAGCGTGGGACAAAACAGAAGGGATTAGAACAACCAAAGGATGGGAAAGGATACAGAACACAAACCAAATCCCTTCCTAGCTGTGCTGCACATGAAGTAACTTCTGTAACTATTGAGCAGCCTGAGCAACAGGCACGGCGTGGTTCCTTGCTGTGAAACACCACAGCTTGCATTTCTCTTTTGAAGTCTTTCAGACTCGCATGCTGCTTCTCCAAAGCTTCACTTGAACACCCCACGATGCAACAGAATGACAACTACTGTGGTGCCTTGTTTTCTTCTCAGTGTTCAGTATTAATTTGTGTTTCCATGTCTCAGCTGGAGAACAAGACACCACAGTTGTTTTTACTGGCAATCAAGATGTTGGCATAAACATCATTGCAGTAAAACAGCCTTTCCATATTAACTGAGACCTGCGGAGAGGTGGTTCTACTTGTACTTGTTTAATATTTCCCAATGAATTCACTTTACTTTGACACCATTCATCTCCAGGCAGTGAGGACTTTTAAAGGACTCTAGATTCCTGTCTGTTTCTGGTAGTAAAACATTATGGCCAACTTTGGAATGATAAAAAACACCCTGAAGGATCTGATGAAAATTTCTTTCAAGCTTTAGATGGTGGTCAATATTTACCATGATGCTCATTTCAATACAAATAACTAATCCTTAAAAAAACTACTTCTCAGTAGAAAACTTGATGGTTAAACATTAATCAAAATCATAGTTAAGCACTTCTTGCCTAAGATCTACAACTTTTAAAATTCAGTGTTCTTGTGGTAAGGAAACAATCAACCACTGGTCCTCTGATAGCGACTTCTATATCCTAATCACCCAATCCAGCCAAGACAATTGAGTGCCAGTTTAATTTCTTCTATTCATCTTTTCTGCTACCTCGGGGCAGTAACTAAGTTACACAAATTGTAATAGCAATAAAATGACCAGGTCATTAAAAACTAACCAAACACCACAGCAGTTCTGATAATCACAAAAGGCTGTGAGCTCTCACTGAAGGGGAACTGAGCTGATGACATCTGGTTCTGCAGAGGCATCAGACATACATACATCTCTGGCAGCAGAATCCTTCCAGACTCACTCTATTTGTTCACCTTGAGCTACTCCAGGTCAGCTAACAGACACAATCTGCACACCACACCCTAGATAATGGATGACAATATTAAGTTATTTTCAAAAATATAATTAGACAATAATAAAATGATAAAAATTAATAAAAGCAAAATATTATTGTTAAAATTTTACATATAAGTATTACTTATTTATTAAATAATATGTAATTTGTATCTTCTAAATAACATATATATATTATAATATATACACACATAAGTCTATGTGTAGACACTGAATTCCAAGACATTCTCGATACTATTATGGTCATCTCTATACTATTATGGTCAGTGTTGAAATAAACCCTTCACAACCAAACCATTTTTCAATACCTTTCATTGTCAGCAGCAACTCTGACGAGTCATGAAAAAATATATTCTGGCACACAATATGTGCCAAGATGAATTACACATATAACTTTAAACTGAATTTACTAATTAATTTGATGTAAAGTCTGAAGCCTGAGAACACCACAGTCTGTAAGCTGAATTTTGTACTCAAGACTTAATAATATGCTTTCATATTATTATCTCTTTACATAAATATTAATTAAAAGAAACAGTAATTTAAAAATCTAATTAATTTGAGATACCTGCTAAAGCTTCCTAGCAAATTCTTACAGCAAGAATTTCCCTAAACTTCAATCTGCACATGACGTGCAATCTTAAAAACAAACAAACAAACAAAACACCACAACCAAAGCATTCTGTAAGAAAGTTTTATAACAAATAAGTTGTTCCAGCTTGGTATTTTTCTTCAATTCTTAATTGTGAAATTTCTTCTTCTTGCGATTCCTCTTCCCTGCTGCAAAAGCTGCTTTTTCACTCATGATCTCCTGATACTTCTTTTTATTATATCTGAACAAAATAGACAATTTACTTTTAAGCATGGCAAACCAAAGTTCAGAAAAAGATAACATGGAGAGTACTCTACAAACATTATTTGCCAAAATGAGTTCTCATGTATCCCAAATCAGATTCTTTGATTTATACACTTATGCATACGTAAAGGGGAATCAACAGTTGGATCACTGATAAATGCAGGTAAATTTGCTTTGGAAGTAAATTCTATTGAATGTTGTGATTAATTTTGATGGGGGGGGGGGGGTCTTCATTGCATATGCAGTCACATTTTAGACAGTTTGCTGAAACACTGCTTCTGCTCATAAGGGGAAGACTCAACAATTTCCACAATACCATGAAGAAATTACACCCACTTTTATAGTGCCTTCTAACCACACTCAAGATAATAAACTATTCTCCACTCCAGATGGAAAACTGAGATGATGTGGATACAAAACAAGGAGGGGAATTGCTGCATGTGAGCTGCTAGCTCCTCCAAAACAAACTCTTATGTGCCTGCACCAATGAGTACGACAGACACTGCACACTGAGCAGTGCTGACGCTTTAAAGGCAACACCAAAATCTAACAAATATCTGCACTAATGCTGAAGTATATGATTAAAGCCCTTAATTAGCCACACAAAGTAAGTGATCAAATTTCAAATATAATAATTTTTAAAACTACTTTCTAATAAATACCTAATAAATCAGATCAAACCAGAAAACTACTTAAACAGACAGAGTTACTCGCCTTCCCAACATTATAGTAAAATTTACAAGTCTGACCAAATTAACTCTATAATCCAAAATCATGCACTACTTCGAAGAAAACATGTCATTATGTGAAAAGAGAAGTGCAGATTACCATCATATAATAACCACTACCAAAATGGACCAACTAAATGGTCTGCTCCAAAAACTGTAAGCTATGCAGACATTAATTAATCCAGTCATAATCTTCAAGGAAGTCTTCTAGCACAATTTTGATTCCCATAAGAGGTGGCAGACTGACGCATTTATAAAATGCAATAATGACAGCATGAACAGAATTACAGGCTGCTCTCTTCTGTCAATTATGCAAAAAAAAAAAATTACCAGTCTTTAAGAGTGGCTGCCAATAGTGATGACCAAAGCTGGATAATGAAGATGAAATATAAAATATCTCAGTCCTACTATCCCCTTAGATAAAGATTCCTTAGACTTTCTAAATGGCAGTACTATGGAAGTGCTAAAAGGCTAAAAATTTTTCTTTGAAGTATAAAAAAACCACCCTACAAGCTGAATAAAACAAAAAAAAGGCTACAGAATTAAAAATATTCTTCTTTTACATGGGATATTAGAATTACAAAACTACTTTTAAATACCTTCTGAACTCTGAATCTGCAAGCAGCTCTTCCACAATTGTTCTCTTCCTCTGTTTCTTAGGGATTCGACTGTGGTAAAAGTCTATGGGAGAATCAACTACAGTTCCAACCTAGGAAACAAGAATGAAAACATTCATACTGTACGCGATCAGCAAGACATTGATTATTTTGCCTTTTTTTTTTTAAATCCCCTGCAACAAAGTGTAAAGACACCTACAGTGCAGAGTGAACAACAATTGCTGAATAGAAGTGCAAAATAACAAAATAAATATATCATGTTTTGGTCTTCTTGCACAGTGCAGAGAGGAAGGCCTGAGCTTTAACACTGTACAGCTTTCAGTGCTGGACTGCTGAATCAACACTTCAATTCATAAATGAAATCCAGTTCTTAACTTTTAAACATCTTAAACTTAAGGGAAAATTCCTTTATGGCCATCTTAAACCTCTTCCTGTCTCTCATCCCAGTGGTTTTGCCAGAGAACTACACAGCATCTAATGTAACACAAGGGCTTCAGCCTGAAACACATCACACGTTTTCCAACCAGCACGTCACTCAGCTCTCATAGTTCGGGTTAGCAGTAAAGAGACACACAGCACATGTTTCATGCAGTAAAAATAAACCTGCGTGGATGTAATTACATGAAACACTTCAGTCTAAGTTTCTCTAATTTCAAAACATACAATACCCTTGACACTTCAAAGTGAAGTGGTAAAATTTCGAGAAATGAAAACATTTCCTCAAGCATGCTAACTATTCAAAGTTTCTGGAGGCCTATTTCTATAGCTTCCATAGTAATTTCTTTATTGATGCAAACCATTTCAAAGCTGAGAGCTACAAGCAGCAAAAATTTCAGCTTAACACAAGAGTGAGTAGCTGTCTCATTTAAACTGTATTAACTAGTAAGAAAATAAAAGTCAATAATTTTCCACAGAAAGACCAGTATCCCAAAAAGACAGTGAAAATCTAGTTCTTCGAGGGTTCAAAATATGGATTCAGTAAGGTATTTGTTCACTTCTATGAGACCAGCCAAAGCTAAAAACGTCAACAGCACATATACATATGTAACACAGAGTTAAACAGCTGCAAACTCCAGCCAAGTAACCAAAACACTTTAAGAATTAAGATAAGAAATTAAATGAACATAAACAATACCTACAAAACAGGCATTATTAGGTATGCTTACACAGCAGTTCAAAACTTCAGCAGTACAATGTCACCTTCTCCTGCTTCCTTACCTGGAAGTACTTGGGGAGACCATCTCTATCATTTTTCTTATAGAAATGCTTAGGGTCCAACGAAGCTCTCATCTTCAAAACTTTAAGATCATTTTTCAGTTCACTTGTGATTTCTGGGGCTTTCATACCAAACCAGCCATCACCTGTTGTTTTCTCTCGCTCTGCCTAGGATGCAATACCAAGAACAATGAATTTACATTCAGTAACTAGGATGGGACAGAAAAGGGAGCTCCTCCCTATAAAAGACAGATAAAGCATTTAGAATGTAAAAAACCCTAAAACATGTATTTTATGACCACTATTATAAAGGAGGTTACCCACACTGCATCAATGACAGATTTCTACCAAGCATATAAACATTCACTTCACTGTGCTGGTGACTGAAAGGATGGCTTTTCACAGGACAGCTCAAAGATTACACAGAATTGCAGTTCATGACTCCATTTCCAGTGAGGCCTGGATATGCACAGAGTCCCAGCATGCAGCTTTCTACCACAGCTTGTTTCAGTATTTGAGGCATTACCGGCTCTTCACTTACCCTGCGCTGTTTCTTTAGCTGGTGAAGTGATTCCCTGTAGGGTGGGACACATTCCTTTCTTTCAAAGTCTGGAGTTATTACACTCTTCTGCAAGAGCTGCAAGAATTTTTTTTAACATTAGAGAGCCATCTCACTGATACAAATTTTACTGTCTAACTGTATTTACAGAACCTACTGAAGGAATCATGCAGAATCTAAGCAAGCATTCTAATGTAATACACGAGCAATAAGGATCTTCAAAATAGAACACTGAACAACAACAGAAAGCAGCTGACTTGCTCTGGAGGAAGTGAGACAGCAAATCCTCTAGTGTAAAAAGGACTATCATGGATGAGCCAAACTTGAGTCTCAAAAAATATAACACATTCCCTTTACTTCAAAGGGTGCTTTTGAAAAAAAATCTAAGTCCATACTAGGGTACATTATCTACTGAAATTCATTCCAGCTATGGACTAAATAATCTTGTCAGCAGACTTTAAGCTTGTGTATCATTAGGCAAAACTCTTGGATTATTTTACAAAGTAATGTTAGAATTTGCACTGTTTTTCAGTTTCTGAAAAGTCAGGTATATTTGAACCTTCACCATTAAAACCAAATGTAAAGTCACATTTTGGACAAAAGGAAACTAAATTCTAAATGAACCATGAAAAGGACATTTCTTTAAAGTCAAACAAACCAACCTTCTTAGATTAACATCGTTTTAGTGTAGTCACAGATAACTGAATAATTGTAAACATGTTACCTGGTCCTTGTTCTTCTTCAGTGGTTCAGTAACACTCGATCTAGGCTTCTGATTTTTTGCATCAAAACTGATATATAAACCTCCAAGCTTCTTGATATTCAAACCAGGGTCAATGCTACTGGAAAGATGCAAACTGAAAGAGAAATAGTTAATTATTAGAATATTATAATGTGCATACGGCTAAACCTTCTACTGTCCTCTGAGGAAGATGACAAGAAAAATATTTTTCTTATTCTTCCCAATTAGGTTCAGTTCTGTAATGATTTTAAGTCTTTTTATCTAGATGACGTAATTTTGAAATGACAGGTGCAGGGGGATTCTTGCAATTATATGAAATAAGACTTATTATTAAAAATACCTGTGGAATCATTTCCACAAATCTTTCATAGTAACTCTAATGCTGGACTCTGATCTTAGATATTATTATCTTCTGTATAATTGAATTCTTAAATCTGATTAACCTTGCCTTAACTTATGACCAGTATCCTTCTATACATTGACAAGTTTGCTAGCTGAGGAGAAAAAAACCAAACATATTGGTGGTAAAAATACTGTAACTCTTAGTAAGAAGTATGAAGAAACTAGAATTCATTGTAGGAATGTTTAAGTCCTTGTCTGTATAACCACGCCAGGAACAAAGTCATTAAACTTGGATAAGAAAGTGGTTGGATGGTTGCATCCAGAGGGTCGTGGTCAATGGCTCAGAGCCCTGATGGTTCTATGAAATTTCAAAGCTAGCATGTTTACATTGGTTTCACTGCTTCCTTCAGGCAGCCCAAGGAATGTATCCACAAACAATGTACAATGGCTGTTTTCATGACAAAAATGTTTAAAAGCTCTAAACTACAACAGAGAAAATATGGTAATAGCCGCAGAGATACAACAGGTATTTACTGTAGCTTGAATGCTTATGAATACAAGGTCTTTAACAACTTTCTATCAAACTGTGACCATGATCTTGTATAATGCCTTCACACTGAATGCTTGGCTATGTTTTCTTAGCTAAGACTTCTGCCCTACCTGAAGGTTTTTACTAGATTAAGACTTATTTATCCAACCTAAACCAGTATTATGCTTTAAACATAAGAAGGAATTTTAGCAGCAGCTGGACTACAAGAATTCAAGCAGCATTACTCCACCTAAATTATTCTGATTCCATGCTAGGTTTCACCTGAAGTGTCACCATCCACAGCACAGCAAGAACAGACATATAAAATTATATGCAACTGTTTAAAAAGCATGATCTAATCAGGCAATGTGTAAGGAATTTACTAGATCTTTTGTTATCTACATTTCAACTGGAAAAAAAAAAACCCTGTGACCTGAATAACCAATTCAGTCAGCCTGACCAGTTTAATACAGTTTCACATTGTTTTTACAAGGTCTCCAGATGCACCAAAAAAAAAAAAAAAAAAATCAGAGTTCTGTTCCTACTATATTCAAAACTGAAAAAAATCCCAAACCTAAATTTATGGACCATATTCATATTTTATAATATGCGCAACACAATTTTCTGCAGCAACATGACGTCATGAGACTACTCCTTTATTTATTCTGCACTTAATGTGCATATTCTAAGGTGCATATGCTTAAATGAAATGCAGATTCTTTAGCTATTTCTAGCAAGATACTTACACATCAACCTCATTTTTCAACAGATCATCATCTTCGTCTTTTTCGTCTTCATCTATCAATTCCTCTTCATCCTCTTCCAAGTCTGATTCTTTATCTTTTCCACCTCCTTCATGCTTACTTTCAGCATCACTGTCATGGTCTACATCATCCAGGTAATACTTTTGGCTGGAACTCATGCCAGGCTCAGTATCAATTACAAAAAGACCTTCAACATGCATTGAACCACTTTTTAAAGATTTTTTGAGGGAAGGTGTTCTCTCATTTGACTTTTTATAACACAGATTCTCATCAATTGTGTCTATGACTGCCACATCACTATTTAGAGAATCATCACTTTCACTGTTGCTCAGAAACAATACAACAGAGTCATTATCACTGCTTGGTTTTTCACTGCTGTGGGATACCTCATATTCTGTTTGGTTGTCACCACTGTCTGCACCAATTTTGAGCATCCTGCTTTTACCAGTGCTTTCAGTTTTCTGTGCAACAGTCATGTCCTTTAATGGGCTGCTCACTGAACTAGCTCCCTTACTCTTCCTTAATTTATCCTCACATGAGAAAGATTGCTGTGCATCTGCCTCAGCATCTGCTCTTTCACATTCTGGAATTTTTTTACTTTCATTTGGTGTTACTTGTCCTTGGGATTCTAGAAATCGTTTGGAACTCATGCAGTCAGTCAAAGAAACAGCCACACGCTCTAATTTCCCCTCCTTCATTATTTTTTTACTGTGATCTTCTTCTATTTGGCCACATACTGCTTCTGAATGATCTATCTCAACAGACTGTGTAATATTTTTTGTTTGTTTCACAGGTGATTTAGTGTCACTTGGTTTTGTTTTTGTAAGACTGGATGTCACATCATTTAAAATCTCTTCTTTCGTGTCTTGACTCTGGGTTGCATCAGCACATTTGGAAGCACATTTGCTTTTAGGTGAACTGGCTTTTTTATTACTGTCAAAGAGGGTGGAAGCATCTTTTGTGTCACTGACAAGTTCTGCAGTAGGTGTAGAATCAGAAATTATGCACTCAGATTTAATAGTGTCCTCAATTAAATTCTCATTTTCTGAAACAAATCTACTTTTTTTCTCAGTCTGCTTAGTATTTTCTGCTTGTGATTTCATTTGCATGCTCCTAGTAATTCGTTTGGTAGTGACAGATGGTTCCATATGAGAACTTAGGCAACATGATTCTGCATCAGAAACATCTTCACTTTGGGCTTCATGAACTCTATCTGGCTGCAATTTCTTTTTACTTTGTCTGCTCCTTGTACTTGTGGGAACATTAAGCATCTGGACACCAGAAACAGCAGAGGAGCAAGACTCAGCTTCAGAGACATCATCTTCATCCAGAATCCTACTTAACTTATTTACAAAAGCTGTATTGTCATGTCTTTTTTTGTCAGCAGAATCCAGTTGATAAGGAATTACAATTTGTCGCCTTCGTGTTATTCTTACATACAAAGGTGTCTGGAGACCAGACACAGAAGAGCAGTTTGATTCTGCCTCTGATACATCACCATCAACCTGTGGTTCAGCAACTGATTGTGCTGACTGACCAACTGTGTTCTCATTCCTAGCGATCTGCATCTCGGAGCCATCACTGATATCTGGTTTCATTTCTGCATGCTCCAACTCCTCAAACTGACATTCCTGAATCACCTCTGCCTTACGAACAGATTTAGGTCTTTTAGTCATCTTCCTAATTACAGGAGTACTAATTTCAGCAGATCCCACCTAGAAAAGGAGTAAAAAAAAGGTATGGTATTGACAAATACAATAAATACATAAAAAGAATGCTATAAAAATCACTAAGAATCTTTTTAAACAGATCTGCCTAAATTGACAACATATTACACGTCTCTGTGTAGCCCTATCTATGTGGGAGAAGTCTTAACAAATCTTGCTTATCTCTCTACTGTATTTTGGTCAGGGCAGAAAAAGAAACACATACATCCTTTAAAAAATATAAATAAATATATCCTAATTCTAAAAAGTTCTGTTAAGTTATCAGAGGAAGCAAATCCAGAAAAAATGTTCAGAAATACTCAAAGACTTCGTCGAACTATAAACCACTAAATACATGAACTGTCAAGATGTGCCCCAAAATGGTGTAAAACGTCAGTTTTAGGTCTACGAACAAACTGGTCTGTCAGCAATCGCAAAACTACATATGACCTGCTAAGCATTATTTTAAGCGACAGAGAAATGCTGTAACATCTGTCATGCAAATTAAAAAGCCTTTAAGTGCCAGCGCTAAATGGCCAATGACCTCGCGCGGCCGCTCCGCTCTCGCAGGGCCGGCTGCGGCACTGCGCACAACCGTCCTGCCGCGCTCCGCGGCCGCGCACCGACCCCGCGCTCCGAGCGCAGGCTGCACCGCCCGCCCGCTGCCGGCCCCGCGCCCGCTCCACTCACCTCCGCCGCACGGGGACCGGGATCGGCATCGGCACCGCCGGGGCTGGGGCTGCCGCCGCCGCCGCCTGCCCGCGGCCCCTGCTCCTGGCGCCGCGCCGCCGCCGCTCGCCTGGTGCTCACCATGTTGCCGCCGCGCCGCACCCGCCCCTTCCTCCCTGCCCTCCTTCCTTTCCTGCCGCCCGCCCTTCCGGGCCCCGCGCCGGCGAAGAGGTTCCGGGGCGGCCGCGCCCGCTCTGCCCCTCCCGCTCTGCCCGGCCGCGCGATGCGTGCCAGGACGTGGTGGAATGGAGGGGTGCATGCTCTTGGAAAAGCGTAAAATGTGCTAGTGTAAAATATTGCACTAAAAAGTCTACGGGAATTCCAAATTTTAGTTAAACTTTCAGGTTTCTCGTGGAAGGAAATACCCTCTCGCCCACCTTGATGCAAACCAAACGAATGAGATAATGTGGTAACTTGTTAAAGCGTTATGCTATTGGTGATTCTAGAATACCACGTCTTTAAAAAGTTCTTTTCTACAGCAAGCAAACTATTAGCAGTTTACAGAAAGGAAAACAATCATTATCAGAGCAGCCTTTACGTTGGTTTAGCACAGTTCCTGTTTTGTAGCATTGCAGTATAAAAAACTGCACACACACCCAAGTCGAATACGATACAGAATCAGCCAAATACAGACAGAGCTTACAGGTAGTGGTTAAATCATAAGCACACAACACAAAGCTAGTAGGGAAGTTTAAAATTAAACTCATGTAAGTTTGAACTCTGATACACACTGGCCCATTAAAACATTAAAAAGAAACCACTACATTTTTATTAAGAGAAAACAATCCAAACTTTTATTGATTTATCACTAGTTTTAATTCCCTGTTTCTTTCATTTATCAAAAGAACTGAAGAAGCCAAGAAAATTTCCTGCGATTTGCTGCTACAAATACGATCTTTGAGGATTAAGGTACCTTGAAAAAACTTCATCATTAAACTTAGTGGAATGGATTATAGGAAGCTCCAGACACTACCCACAGGCATTCAAATTCCACTTGCTGCCTATATGAAGAATGTTGATGAAAATTCATTCCCTTACAGTCCAAATCTCAAAATATGTACAAAAAAGTTAATGACAACTACCAGTATGAAACCATGCCCCGTCTGAAATGGAAATGTAATTTACTATTTAGACTTTTGGTATCAAAGTTCCTGCTGAACTACAAGTTGAACTTCAGCTATCTGCCCTGCTTCAAAAGCCAAGGAAGGGAAAAAGCCTTTTGGGTAGAAAGACTACATTAAACCAAAAGCCTTGCCTTAGCTGCAGCAATCTCTCTGGGATTAAAAAGCCAGTGCGCTAAACTGCTGCCAATCAAAAAGATACCCAACTTCAAGCTAAGCCTTGCTTCATCTTTCCTGAGTGGCACTCCAGCAACAGGTTTCCCTGGCAACCACAAAAGAAGTAATTAATTTTAGTGAACAGCATCACCATTTAGTGTCTATTCTACTTGGCTAATTGCTTGCGTAGTTCACAAGTATCAAATAAACAACCACAGTTGAGAAGACAGGCACAATTCAGTTTTTGATTAACAGATTTCTTCATTGCTTGTTTTCAAATCTTATTTTAAACATTCACTATTAATACATTTTCTATTTCAAACAGTAAAAATGCCATCACACTTGTGCGAACACGAAATGAAGCGCATCGAGGCACAAAGAAGCCAGAAGGAATTCAAGTAACAGTCAGAAAGTAATTTGAAAGATGCATTTTCTTCTAAATCATAGGGGTCTTTTCCACTTTATTAAAAATAAACCAATTTTCCCACCCCCAGAAATTAAAGAACTGACTTGCCTATATATACATATCAAGAAATGAGTTACCAGCTTAATTTTTGGGGGGTATTGTTTCATAAAAGATGACAATTTTCTAGAAAAGCTAGTCCTTGAATGCTTGAAATGTGTACCCACCAGGTAAGTATGATTTAAAAGAAATTTGTATTTTGAAAAAACAAAAATATATGTTTCTCCATACTACCTAAAGGCAGCTAAAATATAATAATTTTTACAGTGAACTGGTCATCAAAAGAAACTTATTTTAAACTATTAGTCTATAGATAACTTCCATAAAAAAGCCCAAAAATATTTCATATTTTGAATGAACTCATTAATAGTTAAGAAAGAAAAATAGTGTTAGAACACTACAGACACTCCTGACATCACACTGAATAATTACAACTTTTGGTAATTCATTATAAATGCTGTAAAAATCTTTCTATGAAAAATGCAACATTCCCTCACCCCAAAGAAATTTAAACAGCCTTAAAAAAAAAGAAAAAGAAAAAAAAAGGTGTTTTAAGATGCATTTCTTTTAGCTTGTATGATATAGCCTTTGGACTTGATAATTCCTCTGCTTTTAACAATGACTGAATACCGCAGAAGCCATAAAGGAATCCACTCGTTTGCTTTCACGTTCTGGATGCTTTCCTGGAGAGCTTCTTGGAAACTTGCTTCACAAAGTAATTCTGAAGTTAAAAAGGGATATTTGTGCTTAAAACAATGTCATGTAAACAGCTGCAAAAAGCAACACTTGGTAAGAGAAGCCCTTTCCTACAGTCAAGATCTTAAGCGGTACCACATACCCCTCAGATCCATTCTTCCAGAATGCATTTAGGGTAAAAGCTGAATATTACAAAATAAATCTCCAGGACACTTTTTTGCAGCATTGAGTATTTCCCACAAAACTAGCTGAGACTCTGGAATATCAAATGGAGCTGATCAGCAGAGTCATTAGTGGGAGAAAATGAAAATTAAATTTAAGAAGCTAGCTAGACAATTCAGAGGTGAGTAAAGCATAGGCCTGAAATCAGTAAAGTACTGGGCATTCAGAGTTACCTCTGCAGTCACTGCAAAGTCAACATTTATAGTATCTCCCATAACTGGGCTCATAATAACCAAAAGAAAGCTTTAAGAAAAAAGGGCTTAAATGCCACAAAGCAGGAAACAAAGTCAAGTACAAATCCTCCTAGATTCCTCTGGAATGTTCATCAAGAGAACAAGATCTTTGGTGAGGAGCGCTCACAAAATACACTCCCAATACTCTTCAGCTGACCATTACAGAAAAGCTAGGCTGAGCAAACAACACATAAAGGAATCACAACTTGTGCTGTTTTCTCTTAAATCCTCTCCTTCATTTCATGACTTTCAGTGAATACTATTTATTAAAATGCAAGTTGTTTTTGGACTTCAGAGGACATGAAAATTCTCAGATTGAATGGAAATTCATCTTGCATGCTGCCAGAGCAGTGATAAATCCTGCTCAGTCACTGATGAAATTAATTACTTGTAACAGTGGTACTATGAAGTACATACTTCATAAGAAATGTTTCACATACTTTTTTCTTGGGGATCAAGTGGAAGGAAAGGAGAAGGAAGGAAAAGTATCATCATAAATAATTAGTCATTACCAAAAATATAGGGAAGGAATTAACTAAATATTGCTTAATATTTTTATTATTCCAGCAAGGTGTTAAAGTATCCAACACTCTTAAGGTGTTCTTAAGAGTGAAGAAGATTGATGATGTTTGAGAGAAATGAATGTTATATCCCAAACATTGTAGAGAGCTGGTAACTCAGTTCTACAGCTCAAAGGAAAGCCTCCAATTTCTTCATTCATTTAGCAAATGAATCCCTGCATTAAAAATTGAAGAATTTACAACGCTTTTTGTAGTAATGTTATTTTAAGAAGTCAAGACTTTGAAAGAAACCTACTTAAAGCACAGTAATTTTACAGATCTAATATTACCAAACTACTCAAAAATCAACTGACCATCAACATTTCTATGTAATCTATTTCACAAGTTCCAGGCAAGTACATTTTCATTTGTCATTTATTGGTCTTCGGCAATATATTCAATTCCATATTTTGTAGCAATAAACATAATAGAAATTCCTCAGTAGGTTTTTCTCTATTTACTTTATTTTTTCTGATTAAAAGTATTTCAAATAAATTATCCAAGGCTGCAAGATTGTTTCAGGAAGGGGTAAGAGGGAGAGGAGGAAGCAATAGCAGTAACTTAAGAGAAATATTTTATAAAGGAGAGACTTTTAGAATTCTTGGTTCAGGCTTCAAATATAACAATCTTCAAAGGTCAGGAAAAGATTATTCCTTATTTTCTATTGAATAAATGCATTTCGAAGTCTTCTGTTACTTAATCAACAAAGTCTTACCTTTGGGGTCATTGTGAGTTAACAGCTGTATGTCACATTCTTTTGCAAATGCTGTGAGATCAGGTGGCATCACACAACAGGAAGCTAGGTTCACCTGATTACTACTTGGTTTCACCTGAGAGTAACAAAATACTTTGATAAGAAAAAAAATACTAATGTGCTTATATTAGCTGTTTCCCCTATGCCTTCTATTACAACAGAAATTTTGCTTTGAACAATTATTTTCAAGTCTAAGCAAGGCTAATTAATTCTACATTAATTAATGTAGGCAGCTCCAACACCTGCAATTCCCTGCAGCACATAGCCCAAAACAGGAGTAGGATCTCAGGTGCTGCCATAGCAAGATGAGTGCTAACCCACTGCACTCTGGCTTTCTGCCTGCTGTGCTCCTGAAACAGCAGCAGCTTTATTTTCCCCCCTCTCTGGTAAAAGTATTTATAGGGATGTTAGTTTGAAAAAGACTTCAAATTAAAAAATCCAAAACCATTTTTGTTGGAGATGTATTAATTTGCAATCTTCCGTGCCTTCAGGCAAGTGATTAAATCAGATCAAATTAAAAGGGGTGCTATTTCCACTAACTTCTCTCTTCTCACAAGCTGCATTCTTGATCACCATGCAGGTGGTCATTAAATCCTGCAATTACTCTCTCAGTGTACATAAAACACCAAGGGTCACAAAGCTGGTAAGATGACTGGAGCACCTTTACTATGGGAACAGGCTGAGAGAGTTGGGATTGTTCCTGGAGAACAATCTCCTGAAGAGCCTGGAGAAAAGAAGGCTCCAGAGAGTCCAGTCCCTTCCAGTACCTTAAAGGGGCTACAAAAGAGCTGGAGAGAGATTTTTTGCAAGGGCATAGGGTGATAAGACAAGGGGAATTCACTTTATACTGACAAGGCAGGTTTAGCTTGTGTATTAGAAAGAAATTCTTCACTGTGAGGGTGCTGAGGTACAGAAAAGTGATGGATGGCTGCCCCATCCCTGGCACTGTTCAAGGCCAGGTGGGATGGGGCTTTCAGCAACGTGGTCTAGTGGAAAGTGTCCTTGGCCATGACAGGAGGCTTGGAACTAAATGACCTTTCAGCCTATTTTATGGTGCTATTAATACGGTTGTAAAGTATTGTGCCATTTCATTCAGAGCCTGTCTTCCTCTTTACATTTAAGCTTACCATTAAAATATAATTTTTCCAAGAAGAAATCCCTCTCTTTGTAACGCAGCTTGAAGTGAAACAGTTACATTTTCGGAGTCACTGCAATAAATCTGATGGTTTAAGAGTACTGTTTGTACTCCTTCCTAAGTCTAAAAGAATCCAAAACTCAAACCTTCGGTACCTCCAAGAGCCTGCTACTTAACAGGCCTGTGGTTTCCAGCTCTCTCTGGTCACTACATAAGAACACCCAATAAGCACTAGTCATATATGAGCATCCGCACCTTGAACATTATGACTATTCACAAAATGTCGAAAATAACAGGGCTAATTAATTTTTTGTATATAAAACCATTTACAACAGAAGTTTGTAAGAATGTGTGAGCCAACAAAACAAGCAGTCACTTTGTCCTTAAGAAATTCTATCAGTAGGAAGTTGGTTCTCACCTGTGCCCACAGATACAGCTGCTCTAACAGTGTTTTATCTAGGTCAGAAGTACCTATGGCAACAATCTTTTTGTTTTGAACTAGATTTTCAAGTTCTTTCCAATAAGGTTGCAAATATTCCAAGGAGAGGTTAATTCCATCTTCGACAGGAGGTGGGGCAATAATGACTGAGTCTAACTGAGCAACTCCAAGGGCAGAACATGCTGAGGAAAAAGAACAGACACTGCAAAATCTTTTGTCAGATACAAACATAAACAGCACGACTCTTCAAATTTAGCAAAAACCACACCTCCTGCTTCACTCTGCTAGCTTTCTATTTTACCATTTGAAACTCTGAGTGTATCTGCAATCAAGAATAGTAGCAGAACCTTTTTAGCAAAGATTCGAGCAAACAGCTAAGACCAAGATTTAGTTGTAGGTCTTGGGAAAGCAAAAAAAAACCATCAGAAAATTAACCAAACCATGAAGCTTTTTCCTCCTTTTTAATGTTAAAACTGTATTTTTCTCTGAAGACACTAGTGACAATTCTCTGTTCCTTCACTCTCAATTTATTTTAAAATTTGTAGCTTTCACTTTGAACTATAACTCAAGTACAGGACATTGGTTAGGAAAACTACCTACGTGTGAGGAATTTGACTAAAAGCACACCAAATACAGAGACTAATTTGCCAAAGAAAAGTGCAAGTCTTGGAGTTTCACTGAGCCTTAGGTAAAATGTAAGTCATGAGGCCTCTTCAGCACAGCAAATGGAATAGAAGTACCTTGCTAAATTAATTATTTTCTTCAAGAGGAGTTATCCATTATTGTATGTTTGAAAAATGGTAGTAAAAATTACAATTACTAGGCTATTAACTGTATTATTTTATATATATATACACTGTATAACTGTATTATCAATAGAGAACAATAGTATCTGACTCTTTCTTCTTTGGTCACCCCTTAAGCCCAACAGTTTTCCAAAACAGTAAAGTTCAGTGTTGCTCACAATTACTGCTACATAATGCCAACCCAACTTTATGCAGAGACGTATGCCATTTTCAGTAAAACTTAACTACTTCATCAGCTACTTGCAGCATTATTTTATTTCCTAAATAATCTCTGAAAGATTATGCACTTAGTAGCAAAGTTCAGTATTTAAATGCAACTGGCAAGAACTGGCAAGAACGGCTGGATCACTGCTATTAAAACATCACATGCTATTTACTTTTTAACAAGTTTAGTGTGAAAGAATAAAAACTTGCTCCTGCTTGTAGCAAGGAATCAGAGTTGAGCTTTTGGATCCAAGGTCACAGTATTCCATTTAATAAGTTTACTGACTGAAGTGCTGTGCAAATAGACTTAATTAACTAAGTCTCTCTTAATAGGAAAACAGGATATACTTGTGACAGTGACTAAATACACCTCTTAGAAATAACACTAGTTAGAACCATCTAAGTTCTAGAGTGAAAAAGAAATCCTAACTTGAGTTTGAGTTCCACACTTACCCAGGTCAACTGCATCTCTGATCGATGAAGAGTTTGATCCAACGATGAAAAGCTTTGCTATTTTCAAACAGACTGGAATCAATAACTAAACAAGCCAAGTATTGCTAATATATAGCCATTTACTTTTGTTATATGTACTATTAATGAGTTTTTTAGGTAAAAGATTTTTAGAATATACACTAATTACGTAAAAAACTGGAAAAAACCCCAACTTTTTGATAGGTGACTGCCCAATAAAGACACTGTTCTCTTAAATTTCAATGTTGTTGTGCAGTCTGAGAACAAGAAATCATCCAGTTAGATGATGTAATAAGCTGTAAAGCATCAAGACACGAAGCAGTAACAGTAACAACCTGTATAAAAACCCCAAATGTAATAGTACAAACAGACTTCTTCACAACTTACTGAGACTCAAAATGTACTAGTGTTAGTTTGGACTGCCTCCTTCAAGTTCATCATATTCAACCTGGAAAAATTATGCAAATAAATGTGCTTCCAATGCTATTTCTAAATTCCAGTATTATCTGTAATATTTTGCTTCAAAAATGTCAAAGACTCACAAAATACATTTAAAATATCTTGCGGTGACATAAGCAAAACTAGAAAAATGCTGAGTTGCTTTAAAATCTGAAATTTCTTAGCCAATGTTTAAGAACAACAGTGTGCAATAGTGTAATTTGACTCTGCAATTATAAAAGAGAGCAAAAAAAAACCCTATATGATTATCCTGTTAATGATTGCATTTGAAACCTTTCCATGCCACTGGATTTTTGACTATATTCTTACCTGATACTTTCAACTCATCCCTTTCTTCAGGATTTATTTTTTCTATAGCTTGAGCTACAGTGCATTCCAGAACCTCCTGTGTTTCCTGTAGTAAGTACATGAGATTTAGGAGCAACTCATCAAGAGAGGAGACAGTAAGCTCCTGAATAATGTTTTTAAGTAATTAAAGAAAAAAAAAAGAAAAAAAAGCAAGAAAAAAAGAAAAAACGAGTGCCTTAGAGCAATTAGAAACAAAAATAGTAGAAAAATGCAAAGACGGAAGGAAAAGTAACCTAAGTGTTCTTGATCACTGAGGGGACGTGAAAATAATGAAGGTATATAAAAAGGCATTATATGCCCCTAATATAGAAAATACGATTTACTGATTACAAGATTCAGTAATTGTAGTAGCTCTGATTTTACAATGTGAAAAGACTGCTGTGCCAATTCAGAGGACCTTGTTTTAAAAAAGCCTTCTGACCAGCTGAACAGAACCCCATCAGAATTAGGAGGTTTGAGTGTCAGATGGGAACATCTTTGTAGAAAAGTATTTTGTAACTTCAGTGAAGCTTATGAAAAACTTACAGTGAAAATGCTGTGAAATACTGATTTAAGATAGTAATCATTTCATCCCCTGACCTCATTTAGGATTAGGGTGACATCTCATGTCAGCTGGCACAAGGTGATAAGACTTCGCATTAGACACACTCAACACTGCCCCAAGGAAAAATGCTTTGCTAATTTTTGTTGTGCTACCGAAAGATTCTCAAGTGAGCCTTTGAGTTACTCCATACAGTCAGCATTTTAAACAAAACTTTTTTTTTTTTTTAAATTACTGGATATCAATATAATTAATGAGATAATTTGGAATGACGCAAGGTAACATGTTCTTACATTACAACCTAGTAAATAATCTACTTTAAATGGATGACTACACTGGACAGAGACAAGTGTTGGTTTTTGTTGTCTTCTTCAGCAGTCATTAGTTCTTCCACAAATCATTCAGCACTGCCTCTCACACTTCAGTCTGGAATGTAGCAATGTGCAGCTGATGTCTGTGGCTTCAAGACTTAGGTGGAAGTCTTTAGCTCTTAGGGGAAAAATTGCCACTTCTGCATCTTCAGAAATATTTCTGAGACAACAGATGCTTCAGAGCTCTCCTCCAAATGGGATGGTCTTCTCCACTGAGTTCTAAAAAGCATGCTAACAAACTTCCAAGGTATACAGATACTTTTACTTGCCCCCATAATTAATTTAAAATCTTACAGACCACTGTTTTTATTTTAGTAAGAACTGTTTTATCTGCCATAAACAGGATTCTCTCTTTACATTGGTATTTCTTAACCTCTCCAAATTTACTAAACATCAAGGAAAGAAGGGGAGTTAAGAAATATTCCTTCAAGGTATCTGGAGCTGCAGATACTTTTACAGCAATTGAATAGCTACTCTAAATTTTAGAAATGTAACCAACTTCCTGTTTCTCTGGTTTCACATGTAACAGGGATAAGATGCATAACACCTCTCCTACCTGATTTTGGTCTTGGCCGATCTTTGAGCTCCACTCAGTCAGTGTTTTCTGGATGCAGTCCCGCACCTACAAAACATATTTTCACATTGAAGAGTGGGTATGCTCCAGCCACACACAAACACAACAGTACAGAGATGTGTAGGACACACCAAACTAACAACACCATCCCACAGAAGTTTCTTTCTTCATAGCTCCTATCTGAAACTTGCTTAAAATAGTTTACTTACATATCTCTCCTCTTTCACAGAGTTTTAGCAGCAATACAAGTACTGTACTACAGTTATTTCTCAGACCAATGCCATCTTTAAAGGAAAGTACAATGCTAAGCAAGCAAGAACTAGGACATGGGGTGGTGTGGGGTTTTTTGGGTTTGGGGTTTTTTTGCGCAGAAATTCTTAAGTTACAAAGTAATCAGATAAGAGCAAAAGTGTTGCGACACTGTAGAAATGAGACTTTAAAATCAACCACTAAATACTCATTGTATTAATTACTTCTCTTTTCAAGATGCATACAACCCTTCCCATTTACTGCCTACCTACTCCACTACGCCAAACCACTAATGCTTTTAAGTCCTTCATTACTGTAGAAGGAAGCTACAGATCCTACCTCACACTTGCATTTTTCCTTCATCCACAGATGAAAAATAAACTCGACTAAGATACTGATCATGGATTCTCTTGAACATAGTAAGACATAACTATTAAACCAGCTAACTAATTTTATACAGTGCTGTAGCTTCCCTCTGCTCCTACCTGCCATCTGCCACAGGTAGGAGCACTTCCACCACTGCTGCCTTACTTCCCTTTCCACAGTGTATTTTGTAACTGTGTGCATACCTACTTTGTGTACCATTGAACAGCCATTTCCTATGATGCCTAACTCAGAGAGCTCTAATACCATGCACAAACTAGAAGTCAACATCTCTGCCTGGTATCAGACACAGTATAGGAACAGTACATTATAGGAACTGTACATTCCTTCCATTGTTAAAAACAGCATAAAACCCCTGGACCCAAAGGGCAAGAATTGCCCACCCCCCCACCAAATAGCTAAGCACAATAGCCCTTTAATGAAATAACTCTTAATCCTGTTTTGATACAATTTATATAATTATATTTTCCTTTCTGAGGACAAGTGAGACAGCACTAAAATTTTATATGCTGCTGCTTTGCAACTGTCACAGATGTATTTCCATTGCAGTTCCTATGCACAAGCCTCTGACTCCAACGCACAACACTCCCTTGCCCTCAGGCCATGTGAAAACTGCAGCGTATTCCACTGCTTTGATCAGCTTTTCCAAACACAGCTGCATTCCCTAACACTGGGGTTCACAGTTTACAAAATTTTCGCTTACATTCTGCCACTGAGCACTGACTACACCAAACAGAACCGTTAAAAGCTGATTGCAAATAATACAAATTTTTTGCTTTTGGAAGTCCAGCAACTCTAGAAAGCCAGCAGATTCCTCTGTAAACAAATTAATTTCAACACTTAACTATCAGTTATGCACATTGGCCACTCTGTACTTAAGAGCCCTCCAGAAACTACCCACACAAGGGTGCCCATCATGACACAGCTATGTCTTTGTTACAGAATCCAGTCCTATTTCACACAGATCACAGAACGTTTAATGAGCAACCAGGCCAAATAAAACGTTATGACCACACGACAGCTAAACAAGAGTATGATGAATTTTTCCTTCTTGTTACATCATCCTCCCTGATACCTTTCTTCCACTTGTGCATGATTAATAGGCAACGAACTGCTAGGTTAACACCAGTGTCACTACACAGCAATGATCAGCCAAACCCATAGTTTTTCTAATTATTAAATAACCATTCTGAGATTAGTGTGTCATGACAAAACAGCAAATACGCTGGTTCTGAAGTTCATGGCCACAGGATCTCCAGACATTTTATGAGAACTGTTCTAAGTATTGACACATACCGCTAAAGGTTATACTTTTAAAGTGGTGATTAAAATGCCCTTTCAACTTCTTTACGAAGAATGACAGCTCTACACTTTAAAGAAGACAACAGCCACTTTTCCCAAGACCTGTCACTACCAAGAAATTAAATTAACTTCAACTTTGAAAAGGGAATTTTCATCATCTGTAATGCCAGCTCCTATCCATGCATATTTTTATCTTACTAGAGAAGTATAACGGATCCCCTTGGCCATTACAGACAGCACTTAAATTTGTAAGCGCTTTAATCCTTCATTCCCGAGATCAGAAGGCTGAGCTCGCTCCTTCTCAGGGAAAAGTGCTTCCGGGGGCACGGGGGGCCTGATCTCCCAACAGGGCAGAACACAACGACATAAGCAAGCGAAACTGTTTTGCAATTCCTATCCCGCGCCTCCCGAGGGCACCGGCAAGCGGATCGCTCGGGAGCCAAAGCCCCTCCTCGCGGTGACGGGCCCCGGGCCCCGCCGGGCTCCGCCGCAACGAGTCCCGCACCGAGCGCTCCCTCAGCCGCCGCTCCTCCCGCCGCCCGGCCCGGGGCCCCTCGCCCCAGGGCTGGCCTCCGCAGAGGCGCCCTGAAGGGAAGCCCCGGCTCGCCCCTCACCTCCTCGCTGGGGGTGGCCGGGCACTTCTTGCGCTGGCAGCCCCAGTTGAGCAGGTTGCCGGTCTGCAGGGTGAGCCTGCCGGCGCTCTCCAGCAGGACGCGGGCGCCCTCCGTCCCCATGGCGCTGCTCAGGCGGTGGCCAGCGGGCTCTCCGTGACACCTACGGCCCCGGGCAGCGCCGAGCCGGCCGTGACTCAGCACCGGCACCGGGACGAGGGGCGGCGCGGGGACAATGGGCGGCGGCGCTGGAGCGGTGCGGTGCGGAGCGCGCCCCGCCTCGCGCTGCCTCAGGGCGCGGGGCCGCAGCGGGAAAGCGCCCCCTGGCGGCGGCCGGGCCGCAGAGCGCCGGGCGGGGCCTCCGGGGGCGGGGCCGGGCTGAGGGGCGGGGCCCAGAGGGGGCCGGGCTGAGGGGCTGGGGGCGCGTCGCTCCGCGGCAGGGCCGGGTCCGTGTGTCGGTCCGGCCGCAAGGGGCAGCGGCCGCGGACCCGGACCCGGCGTCGCCCCCAAAGGAGTACTCGAGGCACACGTGGCGCTGCCTGGTGGTAGCGGCTCGGGTTCGGTAACACCCCCGGCCCGTGTCTGCTGTGCAGGCTCAGTGAATGACTGGAACCGGCTGAATTGTGCTCGTGACGCCATCCAGTAACAGGTTGTCATTGACAGCCACCGAGCTAAAAGGCGCAGAAAAAGCATCCAAATGCTTACCCCTTCTGGCTGTGTTTGCATTTGGGTGAAACAATGTCAGGGCAGCACTCCAGTTCTACACCAGCTGGTTCCAGTGAAGACACACTGGGTAAATCCGGAAGGATTGTAGTTTTGGAGTATTTTCTTTTTTAAGATGAGGGGGCTTCAGGAGCACCACACTGACCAAAATCCTTGTGTCCTGGAGAGTTGAGGGAGGCGGCTTTTTTTTTTTTATTGTTTTAAATTTTTTTTCTCCCTGAAACTCCAGTCAAAGGGAACAGTGAGCCACAAATTCTAATTTTGCTGTCAGCTTGGGAATTTGAATTGTGTTTGTAACAGATTTTTCTTCCTCGAGCTGCATGTTGTGCTAATAGAGGGAACCAATTTGCATAAGTTCTGTCAGTCTGAAGCACTGCCTGATCGCTTTCTGGTACAGAAGGTTAGTTTAAATGTTCTTTATATTTGTGATGTGATTAATTTTTCATGTTGCGAAATGTTTTCACGATTCTATATGGTGACAAAGCATGTGGAAATGAAATATACTGAAAGAAATGCCAGCCTATTTGGAAAAGCAATAATTTTGTTTCCTTTTTCTTTAGCATAAAAATCCAGAATGCCTAACCTGGCCTAAATGTTAATTCTCCAGTCTCAGGGTTAGCCTGGGAAGCAGTGTATGCCTCTGTATTTGCACATATTTACACTGTAAATGAATAATGTCCTGTTGGGGCTTTCTGACTTTCCAGTAGAGGCCTTTTCTTTTGGTGAAACTTATTATTTGATATTTCATTAAAGTAGCTTTGATGGTTATACGTCTGTGCAAGAAGGTTAAACTTGCAGATAGCAGGTTTTCAAACAGTACATAGCATAAATCTTTCTGTCTAATGGAAATTTATGGCAGTGAAAAAGCGATGTTCCATTGTAGCCTGGCAGATTTTGCTGACATTTAATTACCTTAGCTCTTAAAAAAAAATATATCACGTAATGAAGACTGGGTGGAGGAAAAACAGTGTCAGCTCTGTGTTGCTTTACGCCATGCATGTAATCCTCAGAAGTGGCAGGAACACATCACAGGAGAAGAAGGCATCTCGGCAGAGTTCTGTTGTCAGTCCAATCACCCCTGAAACATCAGGTAAACTATCAAAGAAACAAAGGAGGATGTTTTCTCGCTCATGATCAGTTACATTTTTGCAAGTTATCTCATATAAGATACTTCAGCTCTTAAAAAAATATATATTGCCTGCAGTAATTCTCAAAGAAAAATAAATCACCCTTCTGAATGAAATGTCACTCCCGGCGGCCGGTGCATATTGCTCTTCTCTCGCAGTTTTTCGACACCGGGAGCTGCAGAACTTGGCGTGCGCGCGGTGCCGGCGGTCCCGCACTGCTGCGGCTGCCCGGGGCCCCGCGGGCGGCTCGGCCGGCGCTGCTGCCAGCAGCCGCCCACCGGCACGGCCGGCAGCGGCCCCGGCCCGGGCGGGGCGGGGGGTCCGGCCGCCGCCTGATTGGCCGCAGCGCGGGGCCCCGCGGAAGGTGCCGCGGGCGGCGGGGGCGGCGCGGCGGTGCCCGCAGAATGGGCGGCAGAGCCGGCTTCTTCGAGGTGGGTGCGGGCGGCGCCGGGGGCGGGGGGCGACCAAGGCGAGGCGAGCCCGGGCCAGGTCCGCCGCATCCTGTCGCCGGTGGACGGGGCTGCCCGGGATCCCGGAGGGCTCGTCTCTCTTCACCCTCTATCTGCATTGAAGCGCCGGGGAGCCGGAGCCATCCGCTCCCGAGTCTGCTGAGGTGCCGGAGCCGGGCAGAGAGGCCCGGGGGAACACGCTGTTCCCCGGGGGTTTCCTTGGGCCGAGAGGGCAAAAGAAGCTGCCGCCCTCCCCGTCCTCTCTTTTCCCGGGCACGTTCCCCTCGCCGTTGCTGATCCCCGCGTCCCCGGTGTTCCTCGGACGTGTTCCCGGAGAGCGGGGCGGGGGAATCCCCGGGCTTCCCGGCGCGCTCCCGGCGCTCCGCGGAGGCGCCGGATCGATGGCCCTGGGCTTCTCGCGGGTCCTGCCTAGGGCAGCACCGCGGGCAGCCTGCGCTAGCTCTGGCAGCCCTACGGAGCGAGCGAGAGCCAGGAATGTTCTCGGCACCCTCCGTCCCCAACTTCTCGGAAAACCCCGTTGCCAGTCGCCGTGCACCTCGCCGGCAGCCGTCCCGCGCAGCCTTCGGCCCGGTGCGGGCGTGGCCGCGGGCGGCAGCGCCCCTGGCCCGGCTCGGCTCGGGACTTAGTGCCCTGGCCGAGAGAACGGCTCCCGGAGCGGTGCCCACTGCACGGCGGGTGGGGGCGAGGGGCTTCTGCTAGCATGGAGCGCTCGATCTTGAATGGGAACGAAAAACAGCCGGGCGGAGTTTAGTACAGTCAGCTCCTTGTGCGCAGAGTAACGTGCACCTGGGGAGCTTCAAGGGTGACATCTCGTCCACTTACATAAACAGCCACACCGACTCTCTGCTAGAATTAGTTAGGCTGGCTAATACAAAAAATCTTAAGAGCGGCTTATATTACAAAAACAGGTTTGTACAAGCTAAATAACCACAATCCTGAATGTGTTTCTGCAGGCTTATACTTAGGTTTCTCAATCACGATTTACCTAAAGAAAATGCCCTGGGGGAGGAATGTTTCTCCCCCCATGTAAATTACAAAGCAGTTGTTGTTAGAACACAAATAGAATCCAAAGCCATCTGCAATCGTCTACTCCTTTAGTAACTTACCATGAGCTAAAAGTTCGGATTTTACTTTTCAAAGCTATAAAAATGATCCAGACATCACAATTCAGCAAAATAAATGGCCTATAACTCTTTGGGGTGTGAGGTAAGCACCTGCACTATGCTTTTCCCTCAGCAGTGTTGACTTCCCAGGACCTTTTTAGGAAAAACAACCAAACTTTTACTGTCTCATGTCTTTCTACTACTGAGGTAGAAATCAAACTGTTGTGAGATCCAAATGCAGGAGCAAGCACATGTGTAATAACCTCCTGACTGCCTTCAGTCACTTCAGGTTTGCTCTTCTGCCTCAGAGTTATTTGAACTCCTGAAGAGCACTAGTTACTAGAAGACTTCAAAAGCATGGACATAATTATTGTTACCTGATTTTTCAGATGGGGAAGCACACAAGAGTTGAATGACCTGCTCAGTCTCATTAGGAAGGACAATAGCAGGAGATCCAGGTCTGAGTCCTAAATCGAGATCCTGTGTTTAAGCAACACCAATGCAAACTCAGCGCGATTCATGAATTTACATGTTAGCCTTGTATATCTTAGTCCTTTTCTTTTTATAGCAGATCATGGGTGGAAACAGATTTGCCCAGCTCATCCAGAGTGAGCTGTCTCAAGGGTAGGATGTGGACAAAGACTGCCCAACTAGCACTAGCAGTGCAGTTGCCTATTGTTTTCTGCACTGTTCTCCCTGATTTGCTTTCTGTTACAAATTCATTACTTTGAATCCTGAATTGAATTTCCCCACCACACATTCAAAGCTGAGCTATGTAAAGAGAGAAGGTGAGTGTCCCACTTCTTTCAGTAATTCCTGGGGAGGGTGGGCAGAATCTTTACTGTTATTATAAACTTTAGCATTCCTTTTTTGAGGAGCTGTATAAATTTGTACTTTACCCTATACCTTTATTAACTATTTACCCTTTATTGTTCTTCTGTGGTGCTGCCGGCTAAGAATCACAAATCACTTCACAATCACCAAACTGTCATGTTTACTTCAGTATGTTTCTACTTTCACCTCATTTTTTATCACTAATAGTTCAGAAGCTTCTCAAGCTTCAACTATAAATAAATATGAGTATACTTGAAAATATTGCACCTGATAATTTGAGGAGATTCAACTCCAAAGACTGAGAGACGTGTGACAGAGACTTGTATCTAGATTAATGCTCTTTAGGAGTGCTCATTTCTGAGTTGCATAGGTCTCTTTTGACCTGTTTGAGATTTGTTTCAGAGCTTATGATACCGTTTATCCTAACAGTGCCTGTTTTCCTCCTTTCCAAACGAGGGATGTGACATGCTCAGATGTAAATGTCTCCAGTAGAGCTTTGAAGTTAGGCTAATGAATTGTACCATTTCTTTTTACTTGACAGGTTTAGGTCTTCAAAAGCATTTCATATAAAGAAAATAGTATGGTATTCTGAATTCCTAGAGGAAAGATCCTTGAAAAAATATATTCGTACTGTAGAAAATTAGTGTCACCAGAGCCACAGTTGTACTTTTGCTTCCTTAACTGGTTTGGGTGGTGAGTGCCTTTGGTGAACAGTGATACCCAAAAATGTTTTGGAATCTTCACTCCCTGATGATAGATTGAACTGCCATGTGCAGTACAGTCTAAAAGCAATAATGTACTGCCCCCCTTCGCTGGCATTTAAAGTTCCCTCCCTCTTCTGTCTGTGATGAAAGCCCTCTGAATGTAAGGGGGGTAGTGACTGCTGTCTGGCCGGCATGGCTGAGATGTCACAGCTCTTGTTACAAAGGCTTCTCCCTCTCAGAACTATGCTGTCTAAAGCCTCCTCAAGTAAGAGCACTGAGAGCAAGTGCTAAAAGCAGGACTGCAGAACATTTCAAGATGCTGTATCCTCCAAGAATTGCCAGAAAGACAAGGCCACATATGAGATGTTTGAACAGTCTTTTAAAAGGACAACTGAAAATTGCCCTGCTGTTTGAAGACATCTGCTCTGTTTTCACAAGTAACACTAAAGTTTATTATCGCAGAAAGAGAGGAAATGACAGGGCAAACACTATCCCTTACTCTTCTCTCACCACTTTTCCCCACACTTACCAACACTTTAACACTCACTTGTACTGTTTTACTTAGAAGACAGCAATTTGTCTTTTTTCTCTGTGAAGCTTGAGAGAGAAACTTAATTTTGTGTAGGAGAAGATGATAGTAAAACGTTAATGGGCAGTAAATACTTGGAGCTACTCAGAATTTGAAGACTACATTTAAAATTGAAAGTCATATATAAGGAAAAAAATGTGTTCTTTGAAGTATATTTAAAAAAATAATAATACCAGTTCTGTAAGTTCACCTGTCTTTATAAGGTCTCTAAACTTCCCAAGGTTTTCAGTCTTCCTGCCCTATCAAGACAGCAGATCCATCCTTGATGCTGCTAGGTAAAAAACAAAGAAAAAAACCCCAACTCTTCAGATTCTTCAATTCCATGTCAAATATACATTTGTATATATGCATACACATTTTGACATCCCTACACCAAATTATGCATTATGAGTAGTAATGAAACTAGAAATGCTGAAGTTTGATAATGCAAATCACAGTGTTGATACAAAGATATGATTGTGTTTTCACAAAGAATTTGTGTAACTCATCTACCTGAATAACCAGTATAAATTAAAACCCCAAAGCAGCGAATATTCTCTTGCACAAGGAAAAAGCTATGCAGTGGTCTTGAAAAACCTGGATGTCTACTTAGCATTGAGTCAAAGCTGGCTCAGGTTCTCAGATGGAGGCACTCCAATGTGCTTCCAATAGTGACAGTGATACCCAGTGAATGATGTGACTTTTCAGTATGCCTGGGAAATTGGCAACATGCAGCTAGCTCTGTGTTAGCCACTGTAAGTAAATACACACCGAGGCAGTATTAACTGGTGGAGCTTCCTTTTAATCTTGTGTATCTTCCTGAAAGATTTCATAGTAGTAAGAGCTGGAAAGCTTTCATAGATTTTCAACAGCCAGAATTAATTGTGAAAGCCTTAATGACCTTTCCCTTCTTGAAAAATAAATCAGCCTCCCACCCCAAGTGAATAGACCTTCATTTTCTTTCCTGACTGTTCTTATGCTGACTCATTTTATCTGTGCCAATTATTTAAATGGATTTTTCTTTCTGAAGGATGAGCATTTGTAGCTCTACCTGTTATCATCCTTAGGCCAGGTCCACAAAGCAACTTGGGCTTTGCAATGTGTTTGGGTTAGGCACCCAGCTCCAAGATCAGATAGGACAATTTGGTCTGCGTATCCAAGTTTACTTCATCTCTTATCTCTTTACTGTGTGATATCCCAAAAGGCATCTGCTGTAGAGAAATACTGAACAGAATTACAATAGAAGGGAGCAGTGATAAAAGGAGCCCAGAGAGACACAAATTCAGGCTTTCTCTTTGATAGGAGATTGCCCTTTTCACTGAAGTCCTCTCCTGCCTGTACTTTTTGGTCTGCCTGTGGGAGAAATGGGGAATGGCAAAAGACATTCCAAAGCAATTTTCCCACTTCCTGGCAGCATGTCTATTACATGTAAAGCATGAAGAACTAGATCATCTCCTTTGCTGACAGTTCAGTTTCATTCAGAAAGACTCTAAATGCTGTGCATTGTGCTGACCTTGGGATAAGATGCTTACTGGATCAATATCCTCAGGGATTTAGATGAAAGTGTGTCTAACTAGCAAATCAGAAACAGATGGAAGAAATAAAAATGCAGTATGAGTGTCAGCACAGGTTGAACACTGGTGCTAACTGGCTTGCAGAAGAGCAGAACTTAGGAAGCTGAGGAGTAAATACCTAGTATCTTTTGTGAACCTGTAAATGTTAGACATCTAAATTCTGCAAAAGTGAAAATTCATTTTAGAAAACCTTTTGAGTATAGATACATCACTGTATCTCTTCACGCACAGAGAAATAATGCAATAAGATTCTAGTCTCGTGGAATATAAGCCATTGCTTCAGAGGTCAGGATTTGTTTAGCTGGATCACTTAGACAAGAAGGTTCAACACTTCACAGGTAAGCTGATGACATTTTGCTTTGTGGTTGAACATTTGCTGTAGTTCTGGTTTGGGAATTTCTCCCATAGCATGTGGCTAAGCTGTGAGACTCCCTGCCTCAGGACTGTTTGCACAGGTTTAAAAGGAAATGGATAACCTAGTAAAGGAAATAAATCCATGAAAAGTTATTAAATACATAGGCAGGACTTCTGGTGCAGGAGAATCAAGATCACCGTGTCTGCTCTTCCCTTGCCCTTAGTCACTACATTCTTGCCCTGCTTTATTAGTTTTTCTGAGTCACCTGCTGCTGGCTGTTTGAGAAAGAGCCAATTCTAGATGGATCCTAAACCTATCCTCTGCACAGTTTCAGTGCAAGGGAAGCTTCAGACTGAGAGTCAAGTGTAAAGCAGCAGCACAAAGAATTTTCAGTGTAAGCTCACTTACAGCAGTCTCCCTTTGGCTTATATCTTGACTTGAAGAAAACTATTGTTGATATGCCCCTGGTGTGAGATCACACTAAGGCATGCTGTGTTCAGAAACAACACAGTATATCAGAAAAGTTAAAGGAGATAGAGAAAATTAATAATTCTGTAGGAAAAATGTTTAGAAAGATTCAGTTAGGACTGTGGCAACCACCGGATTGGTTTTCTACAGTTAAATTCAAAGAAACTGATTTATGTAAGCATCCTAACAGTTCAGGGTGAATTCATTCTGCATTGCTCTTTCTCAGATTGGTTTGTTCCTGTATGGTGAAATAAACTTTTTTTTTTAATAACTGAGTCATTTCAAAAGAAATCAATACAATATATGCTTATGTCAGTGCTTATAAAGTCTCACTCAAGTTTTACTCAATCTGCTGATTACAAATGGTTTCAAATTAAACTTCTAAGATGCACAGACATGATAAATGTGTCAGTATTTCCATAATAGTTATCACATCATTTTTGAAGATCTGTTGATCTTTTAGCACTTTAGCTATGGCTTTAAACTGCAGGAATTCAAGTGACTATATTTTTGTAATCTTTTTACAGAGACACTGCATCTAAAAACTCTTTTTAAGCACTTTGCTCAGCTGTTTTTCCCTTATGAATACTTTCCTCTCTTTAATTTTACCTTTTTATTTTCTGAAAAAAATTTAACAGCTGAATGGACTTTTCTCAGCTTATATTGTATATTGATTATTCTTTACCCTCAATCTGTTCATGTTCTAAACATTCATAATCAAGATTTTTTTCTTTTACTAATGACACTATTGATCTTTAATCCTTATGCAATAGAGCAAATTTGTCTTCTAAGCATCAAAGATATATATTAGTAGTCACTTATAAAAGAGTTTTTAACGTCTTGCACAAATCTGCCTATTGATTAAGTTCTACTCTAAGTAGTCTCAGAGAAGCTGTAGTTTAAAATGTCTTTAAAAATTCACAAAATAAGTGGACTGTAAGTTATATTACACTAATGCAGGCCAACAGTTGGTGTTCTATTGTGCTAAATGCTTTGAAAACACAATGAAATTAAAGTTCTCTGAGCCAAACAATTTATGTTTAAAAGAGATGATACCCATCAGTAAGTGTTCCAAGAACAGATTGCCGGGTATCTAAAAGCTGTTGCCAACCAGTACATTAACTGCTTGGTGCTGTGCCTCAAGGCTGGAAACACTGTGTTCAGTGCTTCATGGGATTGGCCAGGATGTTCAGGAACGACCATTTCTTGCTTTGGATCAGGCTTTTCTGTTCCTTGTGCAGGGAACATCTACACTGGGGGATGCTCTGATAGATCTAAAAGGTGTGATAGTTAGAGGAAACAGTCACCTTGCTCTCATTCTTGTTGCACAATTTGCTATGGACTGGAGTGGAATCTAAAGTTCTGTTCTGGCATCCATCTTTCTGAAAAGGAAAAGAATGTTTGATATTTGCTTAGATTAAGAAAGTAGTTGAAAGCAAATGAAATGTTTGAAGTGGAAAAAAGGAAAAGATTTTGCAATTTAGGTTGCAGGAGCCTTGTGGAAATCATGCAGTCCAAATCCTGCTTAAAGCCAGATCAAATGCCAATGGTTATTTTCCAGTCCATTTTTAAATGGCTCCAAGAATGGAGATTCCACATCCTGTCTCAGCAACTTCTAATGTTTGGCCTAACTCATGGTGAAAAAAGTTCCGTGTGTCTGGATTTTCTCCTATTGCATCCAGACACATTCCCTCTCACCATTATCTCTGTGCGCCCCCAGGAAGAGTCTGGAACCATCATCTCTATAGGCTACCTTCAGGTATTTGCATGGACCAGTATAAGTAAGTATGACAGTTTGGCATTTGAAAGAATCATGCTGGAACAGAACCAAATAACAGTAAATAACATCTTGGATGATTGATTTGTTTGTTTTCCACACCGATTCTAAAAGTTCACAGAGATTTCTGTGCAGCCACTCCCTTGAAAACCACAGAGCAGGACTCTGTAATTTTCAGTCTGGTCTTGTGCATAACAAGAATGACCCAATAGAAATACCATAGGTGGCAGAAGGGTATTTAAACACTGTAATTGACCTGGAGAATATCTCTCTAATGCAACCATGGAAGGTCATAGATTAAAATTGCCCTGGGGAATTCTAATAAAATATATATATGTTCGGGTTGTGTATGGAATGAGAAGGATACTACTAAAAGTGTAGGCACTGCTGCAGTCTGCAGGGCAGCCCAATGGTATTCATTGACAAAAGAGCTTTGAGATACACCAAAGACTTCAATAGTCCTTGTAGCAACTTGGCATCAGAAGGGACAAAAAGTGGTGTACAGCTCCCTCTCTGCCCTGTACTGGTTCTGGGGACTGCAAGTGTCAGAAGGATGCATTTCAAGAACAGTCTTCTGGAAAAGGAAGCAATTTCATTTACTTTCCCATGGAGATTTCACACTAACAGACATTAAAACTGGAAATGTGTGTTATTTCAAATATAAAAAATCAAGGGAAAACATATCCTAACAATCCATCACGAACTTGTTACATATCACAAAGGAGGAACAGCACTTATCTCCCTCAATGTCCCAGTTAGAGCTTACAATGCACAGGCAGAAAGTATCATGGCATTAGTGTTTTTTGTGGACATCAGACTTGATAGGTGTGACTGGAGCTGAAGTGCTCCATTGCTGTGCCAAAAGAAAAAGAACCCTTTGGGACAAGAGAAACAAGGAAATAAGGTACTCCAACCAAGTGATCTCTTCAACCCTCTGAGAAAGATACTGGCCTGTGACTCTTATTTTTAGTGAGGAGTCATATTTAAAGTCTAATCTGTTCTCTTGGCCAGTTAATACCAAACATAATTAATGCTAGATGTTTATATGAAAACCTCAACAACTGTAATGAGGTTTAGGGAGCTGCTGCAACTGGGCTTTGAAATGTCTGGGGACTTCTGCTTGGCTGTTGATCAAAATCATAACATTTTGCCAAACTGCCATTTGATCATGGAAATAAACTGCTCTTTCCTTTTCAGAACTGTAGCTAAACCACTGCTTGGAATATAAAATGTGTTAATATGTAGTTAATAAAACAGGTGATCTAAGAGGCAGGAGTAACACTAATTATTCCTATAACAAACGCTTATGTGTTTGTGAAACCCAGATATTTAGCTGCATTTGTTCATTATGTCCACCAATATTTTCCACTCTCCTTGCAATTAAAATATTCTGGGAACAATACACAATAATCTTCAAGCTTAATGTACTGAGAATATTTGCTTATATGCATATGTATATATACATTTAATTTTTTCTCAAATTCGATCTAATTTTATGAATCATGAAAGTTCCTTAGTGATACTGTTCCTTAGTGATTCCTGTGAAGCTTCTCTACTCCTTATTTATTCCTCTTGTTCTAGCATAAGAAAATACCAACATGACTTTTTTGATCCAAAACTTAGCTACTTCTGCTACTGAACATATCCAAGAAGACAATTCATTTGGCATTTTTTTTCCAAGTTGAGTGCTTTTGGAACCTGGTGATTGAATCTGTCTCTTGAGAACATCAAGAAGGTTTTTAACTTACTTCACAGATCAGAGAAAAATGGTGACTCATGCTGAGAGTCACAATGATTATGAATTCAGGAATCAACTAGGCGTTTACGTATTATTTAGCCAATAATGATTAATTATCATTTTGTGTCCTCTCAGGTGGAAATCCTTGACTGGGAGACAAAGAAACAGCTATGCTTCCTAGATAAGGTAAAACAAAAACCTGCTTAAAAGGCTAGATGACTTTTTTAGAAATTACTAACTTTTCTTAAGTAAATTTGGTGCTTATGAAGGGTATTTCATCTCCTGGTAGCCTTTCCTTGGCCACTTGCAATGATTATGCAAACTTCATACTGACTATAGTGTATTTCAACCCTTTTCCAGAAGGAGCTTTTGGGCAAAAAGGACAATTTCAGTTGCTTTACTAAGAGGGTGCCAGCTGTGTGGTACTCAGAAGCCATAAAATTGCCACTGCTGTGGTAGTAACTCTTGATCACTGCTAGAGAAGCTGCCTCTGAGACAGGTGTCAAAAATTGTCCTGCCTTTTTCCTGTCATTTCTTTGAATCCTTCATGCCAAGGCTAGACATCTGTAAGAAATAGTTACATTGCTTAAGTCAAATTTCTGTTTGGCTTAATAGTAGCCCAGTAGTTGTCTTTCAAAATATGCATCTTATATGTACAATATTTTTGTTGCCTAGGTGGAACCCAATGCTACAATTAGAGAGATCAGATTGATGTTCCATAAATTATGTGAGTATAACTTCAGCAGCAGCTCACATCACCTCAGAATATCCAGTACATAAATATGAAAAAATGACATAATTTGAAATGTGATATACACACACATAATGCTGATAACCTGCACATGAATGTGATCACAGTGAGATTGCAGTAAAATTATTTTATCCTATTCTGATACAGCTTTGTGTCTTTTTCTGCTGCATAATTATCACTTATATTAGTGTTGAATAAGTATTTCTAAAACCCTTTAAACTAAATTCATCTTGTTGTATTGCATTCATTATAGTAGTGGATGATCTAAACTGAACATTGTATATCACACAATTCTGTATGGTCTTACAGATCCTCGGTGGTACCCAGCAAGGCAGTCAATAAAACTTGATCCAAGTAAGTACTCATAACTAAACTGAGCATGAAAGGTGTACTTAAGGCTATTAGCACTTAAGGATCTGTTTCCAGCCATGTTAATTAGCACTGTGAAGGCTGAAGAGAATACAGGACAAATATAATTTTTTGGAAGGAAACACAGTTCCACCCTGGTGCTTGGTAATTAACTCAGGAGCTTGCCCATTGTTCCAATGCACTTTGTAACTACTGAGCACTGTTGCTTTCCAGAGAAGCAGCACAGGATCTTGACATACACTGCCCTTAGCTGCAGTGAAATGATCTCCATGATCATGCTCAGCTGGGAGTACCAAAAAGGACTGTGAGTTTGAGCTATCAATTCACATAATCCTCTACTCTCAGGCAGGAATTACAGTTCTTTTGAGGGAAGCTAATGCAGGACACATTTCTGTGGACCTACCAACTGCTGACAAAGCTGATGACAGCTGGCTGACTTCATTAATACACTTGTAGGTATTGCTACTAGAAGCCTCTTACATGGCCTGAATCCACAAAAAAAAGTCTAATTGCAAAACTGTATTAATTCCTCTTAGCTAAAATATACTTTCTTCTTTTGCTTTCATTAAGGATAATTTTATTTAAACAGTCTCTTGAAAGTATGCTGGTGAAGATTTGCACATTGTGTAAAATCTATCCATGGAAAAAAAATGAATTATTTTCTTATTTCCTTCTTTGAAGGTCTCCCTTGTCAGATTGCTCTATGAATGTACATAGTGAGACTTGCCAGGAGAAAATGCTGGCCTACTGGAGATTCCCCCAAGTGTAGGCATTAAAAGCTTAAGTACTGTGGAATCACCTCCAAGCTGGTTGTTTGGGAAAAGAAAGGCAATGAAAATTTCTATAGGAGAGTTTTCCAAACACAGCTTATCTTATCTTCTGTTTATCTGATGACAAGCAATGAGAAAAGCGGAAGAGAGGAAAGAGAGAGAGGTGCAGCTGACTAAGAGGTCAGTGAACTATGATAAAGGGCATTGACCCATCAACAAATTCTGCTGTTAGCAGTGATGGAGTAAGTCTACTAGACCAGGCAGGCACATAGGATTGAGAATTCTCTTAACTGTTTTGTTGTGAATAGAGGATCCAGGCTTATATGTGATTACAGAGATAAATAAAAATTGAGTGTAAATATTCTTGGTCTGTTTAATGAGATTCCAATAAACCCACATCCATCAAGGAGTCTCATAGATAAAGCACCATATAAAGCTAGTGTGCTACCAAATGGACTTGAATGTCACTAAGATGTAATTACTTCTTTCCTTCTCAGAAGGAAAGTCCCTGAGGGATGAAGAAATCCTGCAGCACCTCCCTGTTGGCACAACTGCTACCTTATATTTTAAAGATTTAGGGCCACAGATAGGATGGACTACGGTGAGCACTGCTTCAAGTATGAGCCATTTTAATGGCTAGTTTTCCATAGTTAATCCTTAAGTCACTTTTTGTTTCTCTTCAATATTTCTGCATGATGCCTGCTCTGATAGTGGATGCAGGCAATGAATCCTCATTGCTTCAATTCATTTAATCAGGGAAAGCAGTAACAGATTGAATGCTTATTTAGTTCCCTGGGAAAGCAGCAGTGGAAAACCTGCTGCAGGGTAGGTTGGCTCTACAGAACTAAAATGCAGGTTGTCAAATGGATATCTACTGCAAAATCATTAGGATCTAGGTATGTAAATGCCTTTGACAATCTGCTCCACGGGATCAGTGTAACTCCTGACAAAATTATGATTATACTCCTATGAGTTTGTCCTGCAAAGAGGCATGGGAGTGACTTCACATGTCAGCACTTGAAGTGACTTCAGCAAGAAAATGAATAAAAGTAAGATTAGCTGCTGTCTGTACGTGACTGTGTCCCAGGATGCCAGTCCCAGGCTAATGACAGCTGATCTTTTCTGCAGTATTAGCAGCCATCCACAAAGACCTTGCATATTTACTGTCTTAGCTCAAATGCAAATTTTATCACAACTCACTTGGCAGGCAACACAGCAGTGCTGTTTATGCAGTGAGCTGACCAATGACCCTTCTAGCTCTCTAGAAGGTCCTTGCTGCACAGTATTACACTAGTTCCAATAAACAGCATGATGTCAAGGGAAAAGTACCTTGTAATTTAAAGGCATATTTACAATTTATTAGCTATGAGACATAAATAAAACCTTGCATTGATTACAAATAGCAAAGACAATGTTAATAGGAGGTAAAATAAAAAAGTCAAATATGTTCTGCAAGACTGAGTCTTCACATCTTTACTTTGGATGCAGTGCTGATAAATCAAGCAGCTGTTACTCAATCCAAAAAACCAGGAAGACAGACAAAAACTTCTAATGGCAGTGTAGACTTCAAGACATATGTGCATTAATATACACCAAAATATCACAGTGCAGAGTAACATCAGGCTTCTACCATTTCATAATTTTTTGTATTCTGCTCTCCTCGCCCTTCAAGCTACTTCATTCAAATATAAATCAACAAATACTTCAGTATTATCAAATAAAAAATATGAGCTTCTCATCTACAGGCGAACCTGATGTTTGCCAGAGAAAATACTGATCTTATCAGAAGTCAATAACCCAACTTTTCTGAGTATCAGAACTCTAAACACATTAGAGAACTGGGATTGTTTGGGCTTCTTTTTTTTTTTTTTTGTTTGCTTTCTTTCATTGTTGAGTTTTTTGTTTGTTTGTGACAAAAGTACAATCAATTTCCCTTCTTTCTCTTTAAGTGAGGTATGGGCGTACCTTCCTCACTTACACATGGGTGGAAAATTCAGCTGTTAATATTTGGTCCAAAGTTAACTTCACTTTGAAGTGATGTTCCTAAGAAATACACACCTATCTGGAATGAAATCAAGATAGAGAATAGCTTCTCTGGTTTCCTCTCTTTTTTTTCCTTTCTTTTTATTTTCCTTCTAGTATTCCAATTAAAACTTGTTGGAACATAGAATGAAATTATTGTTTCCCAGAACACTGCTGTGCTAACTGTTCACACAGATGGGGTCATTCTGAATACTTACGAGCTGTGTTTCCAGTTTAAACAAAATTCATTCAGTAGAAGCAAAACTCCTATTTCTCAAGAAAAATTCTTCACCAAATTTCATTTTAAACCAAAATACAGCAACAGCTTTTGAGTGCAAGAGAAGGGTGAGAGCTGCATAAATATAACATGCATGCATATTTGTCATGATCTCTGGGCTGTCTTTATTCTCTTTTCATACCCATACTGTGCCTGCTGCACTGGCAATGGCTGTTTGAATGCAACTGAGACAAATCATTGCAAAATATCGATGTGCATGGCTGCCAGTTTCATAGCCTGAGTCCAAACCTTCTACTCCCTTCCTGCCTTTTTAATGCCATCGTGGGTGCGTGGAGGTGTTAGTTATCACAAAGAAACCAAAGCAAAACCATCGTCTAATTCAGCTGTCTAATTATTTTCTCTCTTTTTGCAGGTATTTTTGATAGAATATACAGGTCCATTGTTCATCTATTTTGTGTTTTATTTCCGCATGACATTTGTCTATGGACTGGATGAGAGGTTTACATCAAGCCCACACCCAGTAGTTAAGTAAGTCTGTTTGCAGGCTTGAGCAGTATTTCTTGTAGTCTTATTTCAAATGTCTTGCCACACTTGGTTTTTTAAGCACTCTTAAATTCTTTTGTCTTGCTGTTTCTAGCTTGGCATGTATCTGCCATTCTTTCCACTACATCAAAAGGTTGATTGAAACAGTATTTGTTCATCGGTTCTCCCGTGGGACTATGCCACTCAGGAATATTGTGAAGGTAAATTGTGTGAGAATCTATCCATAGCTACCCTTACAAATCCAGCCTAGCCAGCCTATGCTCTGCCTCTGCACCACAGACATTTTTTGTGTGGCTTTTGTAGCAACACACAGCAAATCTCACCCATAAAGCTGTAGTTCTTTCAGAAGATTTCTTAATGTCACTATTGTATAACCCACGTCTGTCATACCATTACTAATATTGTAGAAGTCTCATTACTTTTTAGAATTGTAAACCTTCAGCATACCCTTCCTTTCCACTCAGCTAGGTCCTTGGATGTGAATGTTTTAGTGACAAATTAACTTTAAAGGTAGTACAGGTAGGCAAAGTGGTGTGAGAGCTGCTTTAAAAAAAAATTAAAAATTTATTCTCGTAACAGTCATTCTATATCTGCCTTGACCCCCAAATTCTCTTTGTTGTTAAGGAACTGCTAATTTACCTTTGATCCAGTGCAAAGCAGCTTAGTTGTTGTGCGTTCTCTTCTCCACAGGAGCATTCTCTAATGTCACCAGTACTGCTGTGGCACAGGGCAGCCCTTGGGGTGCAGACTCTGTTTCCTGGGTATCTGAGAAGTAGTACAGTGACTGCATGGTTATGCATAACCTGCAGTTATTTTACAAATGTTTGCAACAGAGAACACACTAGTTCAAAAGTACAGTAATTTCACGAATACAAGCCGCACCAATTTGACTAAGATTTTGCTCCTAAACCGGAAATGCGGCTAATAATCAGGAGCGGCTAATACAACCTCAGAAGTGCCTGCCAGAGTGCTGAGCCGAGCAGCTGCAAAGTCGGCATTTTGCGATTGTTACAAATCGCTACTTTGTTGCACCGCAGGTGGAGCCTGGCTCCCTGTAGGCAGCACGGGGGGCGGGGAGAGAGGCGGGAGAGCTCTCTTTCCTCCTCTGCCACAGCCCAGGGGAGAGACGGGGGGGGGGGGCCCGGCGCCGCCATTGCTGCGGCCCGGGGAGGAGAGGGGGGACCCGGGCCGGCCCTACCGCGGCCCGGGGAGGAGAGGGGGGACCCGGGCCGCCCCTACCGCGGCCCGGGGAGGAGAGGGGGGACCCGGGCCGCCCCTACCGCGGCCCGGGGAGGAGAGGGGGGACCCGGGCCGCCCCTACCGCGGCCCGGGGAGGAGAGGGGGGACCTGGGCCGCCCCTACCGCGGCCCGGGGAGGGGGGGGGAAGCCCGCGCCGCCATTGCTGCGGCCCGGGGAGGAGGGGGGAGACCCGGGCCGCCATTGCCGCGGCCCGGGGAGGGGGGAGGAAGCCGGCGCCGCCATTGCCGTGGCCCGGGGAGGGGGGGGGAAGCCGGCGCCGCCATTGCTGCGGCTCGGGGAGCCGACGGGAGCCCCGCGCAGCCATTGCCGTGGCCCGGGGAGGTGGGGGAAGCGCGCGCCGCCATTGCCGCGGCTCGGGGAGCCGACGGGGTGCTTTGTCCCCGCCCGCCGCCGCCGCGGCAGGAGCGGGGAAACGCCGTCCCTGCCCGCCGCCGGCGCCACGGGCGCGGGAAAGCTCCGTCCCCGCCCGCCGCCGCTGCCGTAGGAGCGGGGGAAGCTCCGTCCCTGCCTCCCACCGCGGGGCAGCGCCGACCCGGGGTGACCGAGCCCAGGGGCAGCGGCGGCCGGCCCCGAGCGGCAGCACCGGGCTGGGCCACCTGGCCCCGTCAGCGGCCCCTAGCGGGCCGAGCCTGCACAGCCTTAGCTCAGCCAGTAAACCCCGCCCTCCCGCGGTTCTGTTAGTAATTGCACGCAGGTCCTCGCTGCGAACGACAAAGCGGCTTATATTCGGGTGCGGCTTATCTATGGACAAAAACCGAAATGTTTGCCAAGACCCAGAGATGCGGCTTATAATCAGTGCGGCTTGTATTCGTGAATTTACTGTACACCTTATTCTAAGAAAGACAAGAGATTATCAACTGGAAAAGCATTTGGGAATTTTAACATTTGGGATTCAGATAGTTCCTTGTAATTTGCACTATGGCAATGATACTTGCAGCAGCTGAAGCTCTACTCTGTGCTAACTCCTTACAGCTGTCCGTGGGCTCTGGTCCTTCAGGTGATAGCTGTAGTGGAGCAGTGGCCCTCTAAAAGAATCCTTCCTAGAAATTTATTGTGATTCCTGCAGCAAGAGTTGTTAAAAGGTTCTGTTTTTCTTTTTTTCCATCGCATACAAGTGGTAGACAGAGCTTCTTACTTTCAGGGTTTGATCACATACACAGCGGATATAGATACCTTATTTCCTAACTGCAGTGGAATGCTATGTATACAGGAGACATTTCAGTCTAAATAAGCAGAAATCTGAGACGGGAATAATTGATGAGAGATGTGATTTACATCCTTTTTTTCCAAATGGAACTAGGAATAAATTATGCCCTACAATGCAACAGCTTCACCAAAAGCAGAGTGTACTAACATAGTATAATTTTTTCTAAGATATGTGATTTTTCTAGGCATTGGAAAGGTAGAATACCTGATTTATCGGATCTAGTAAACAACTCCTTAGGGTAAATAAGATAGGGATTAATACAAAAATTGCATGGTAATAAAGGAACTAATTGAAAGATAATTATAGTCGTGCCAAAAAAGGATCAATCAGACCTTTAATAATAGGGAAGTACCAGTAGAATTCCTCAAAGATTATTCTCATGATTGATCTTACATAGTCTTTCTTTACCCATGAGCATTTTTGTGAGTAAAAAGAAGGGATATTATCACTTTGTGGAAGAACATCTGGAGGAAAGAGAACATTAGATCTAAATAAATACTATTTAAACCAGAAGACAATATAAGAAGACAATCAGAAAGGTAGGTACTGGTCATGAATAAACCTAGGCAGGAAATGAAGAACTGTGGGTTGTCAGTTACAAAAGAGAAGAAAAAAGTCCTAACCATAAGTTTGGAAACTTAGGAATAATTTATTTTTTGGAACCCTGCAATATCTGAACTTGACCCACAGCATTGTAAGAGACTGTTGTAAAGCTTTATTATTCAAGATTCACAGAAACTCTTTCTTCTTTCCATGTGAGTTTATGAAGTCAGTATGTTCCTATCTGAACCTCACTGGAGGCATTTGTATGAGCACTAAGGATTCAAGTGGCACCTGGATATTTACAGGTGTTACTGTTAAGGCCCTTAGCAGTGGTAGACCCCACTCATCTTAAAGCTCCTTTTCTTATAACTGAGAATACTCTTGCAGTAAATCATGTTCTTTGGCTGAATAGCACTTGTTCAGTTTATTTACAACATGTATTGTGGGGGACTGAGCCATGATAATTAATTAATTTAATTTTACTTTACTGAAATCCATTGCCATATGTTCCATCCTGTGCCAAGCCTTGAAGCTAGGAGAAGGTTTTCCTGAAGATGCCATTCCAAGATTACAAGAAACTGTTTCCACCTAAGTTTGTACAGCAGTCCGTAAATTTTAAATGCCTGTTGAAGAAGCTAGTGTTAGGGAGGAAGCAGTAGTTTACGGATACGACACTACCTATATTGTACCTCACTGGAATCATTCTTTTGTTTCTGCTGCATTTCCTGGGGGAAAATGAAGTAATCACAGGGAAACTATTTTTTTTTTTTTTCCTGCTCATTCATCCCACCTGATTTGTAACTACTGGTTAATATTTTGCCTCTTTCTCATCAGTTATCTCTTATACAATCTCAGAGCAAGGACATACTCAGTGCTTGCAAAAGGGTGTCTGAGGTTTCTGGGCACTGCAGTGGTTCAATTAACCCTGAGAAGAAAGTGGAAATGCAACTGAATGTTTGATACAACTGTTTGCAGCAGATGAGGGGGCACCAACGTTTTCAGAAAAATGCACCATCAGACACTGCAGTGAGCTAGTGCAGGTTGGAGATGCTGAGGTAATCACTTTCACAGGGTATTATTGCTAGAAATGCAGTTCTGGTATATATAGGAGGAAAAGACTGCAAAATTCAAACAAAAAAAAAAAGTTAAACCAGTCAGGACAGTAAAAAATGCAGCCTTGGATGGGATTTTTGCCTGCATGAGCAGGAAAGGAAGTAGTAAAGGAGAAAGCAGAAACACCTAGAAATGTCTAAGATATAGGAACCTATTTGGAAAGCCAAGAAAAAGAAATAGGACTAGAAAGAGTAAGGGGACCTTTACCAGAAAGAGTAAGAGGATCAGAGTTTTACTGAAAATTTTACCACACTTAGTACTGCCATTTTTTGTTGTACTACCAGCAAGTTGAAGGATTGTCCAGATTCATTGTTATCATCAGTCCTTGTGGTGAATATTGGCCTAAAAGACTGTACTAAAACAAATTAAAATTGCTTATTTTCCAGAACTGCTTATATTACTGGGGATTTGCAGCTTGGCTTGCATATTACATCAACCATCCTCTTTACACTCCTCCTTGTAAGTAGCAAAACAACCCTCAGTATTTAAGTATTTATATAGGTATTTTGTGTACTAGTACTAATGACATGTAAATTTTTTTTTAATAGCTTATGGGAAAAAACAGATAAATTTTGCTGTGATCATGTTTCTGGTAGGTTTTTTGCTTTTTCTATAAAATGCTAAAACATCTTGCTTTATTTCTTCTGTCATTTGAGTGGAGGAGTGAGTAGGATTAGCAGATACTTAGAACTTCGAAATTTGGGACGTAGTACTAAAGCTGACCATTTGCATGCAAAACAGATAAACCTGTCAGTTTTTAATGAGATTTTGTAGACAAAGGAGTATTTTGATTCTGTGTCCATTCCAAGACTAGGATATTTATCTGCTGGGATGATCTCTCATAATCTTTAAAAGTCTGTGACCCTATGTTTAAAAGCCAGTGAGTTTGTTTTGTGAACTGTTTATTGAGTGTTAAGAATCACAACAGATCATAAATCTCAGAGAACTAGCCAACTAAGAGAGTGTGTTGCTGGTAATTTCCAATTATAAAATTTCATTTTGCCGAGCTTCAATACCTCTTTACAGTTTTCTTTATGATTAAAAATTCTTCAGTAACTGTTCATTCTCACAGTTCCTAGGAACATTTAATACACGCAGAAGCAAAGTCAGTGTAGCCAATAAAGATGTACCTCTGTACAAAGACTTCTCCTATGTATGTGTAACGTATTTAGAACATCAGCTGTCCACTTGCTTTGACAAACTAATCATCAGTGACTGCAGGATCCCAAAACAACTTTACAGGATAAAAATTCTGTGAGGTCATAATCTATTCACATTTTATAGAGAAACACCAAAACTGAAAACACAGAGCTGGGAATAAAACTCAGGAACTCTGACCAGTAGTCATTTGCTGTAATAGTTATGCATTGCAGACACTGGAGACTTTCCATAATCATATAAATGGGTCATTTTAATACACTCTCTTCATAATTGATTGAGGGAGCATTCTTTAAATCCAGTAAAGAAAGCTGGGTCAATTATATTTCATGATTCATCATCAATTATACTCTAGACAAGAAAACTTACTTAGAGACCAAACTGTATCTTCCTTGGGATTTTAATAACTTTTGAGAAACCAAGACTATGCAAATAATTTTTGGATGTTTTTAAAGGCATAAGAATGATCAAAAGATAAAGCAAGTATCTCCTGAGTTCACTTCTATCCCCTGTGGTTTATTTAGATTTCAAGGGGATTATGTAGGTAATAAATTTGATCTTTTGGATATGGAGTCCACATTCTCTGAAAAATATTATAAATATAGAACAGAATATAATATGGACTCATATTTGGAGACATTTCATCCTTCTGTCAGCAGTCTTAGTTAAGGATATTTATTATGTTTATAATAGATTATTTTCCTTTTCTTAAATATTCTAAAGAACCCCAGGAAATAACAAAAGGAAGAAAAACAAACAGTAGGGAAGAACATTTTTAACTCTCTCATACTTTTTCTTGCAGCTGTGTGAAGCTGGAAACTTTTCCATTCATGTTGCGCTCAGTGACCTCCAGAGAAATGGTAAATTGCAGTTTTGCGCAGCCATTCAGTGCTCCTTCAGTTACTGTGCTGCAGGAAAGACCTGATCCTGGGGGGTGCTGGTACCTGTCAGCTGGCTGCTGTGGGAGCACAACTTCCTCAGCACTGCAAAGATTGCATTCTAAGGGAAATCAGCCAGTGCAAGGACTCTGACATCAGACTGTTTGACAGCACTTCTCTAAGGGTCACCGTTAGTGTTTCGGGCTGGGCTGTGTTGGGGGAGCAGTTACATTGGTTATACTGCCAGTGCAAAAGGAAACTGTGCTGCTACAGGGTATGTTTTGGTGAGCAGGGGAAAGTTCCCTCACAGGTATCCTATTCCTCTTGTGAGTCCAGAGGGCATCCTGTCTTCCCACATCCTGTTTGTCCCTCTGACAGTCATGAGACACAGAAGTAGGCAGAGCTGGGTTGTCTTTACAGGAAACAATATATTTAGGAGTGTGAATATTTTGTGATTTGTTTTCTAATCTATAGGATCCAAAACCTGTAAGATCCCATATCCAACAAAGAATCCTTTCACATGGCTGTTTTTCTTTGTATCTTGCCCTAACTATACATATGAGGTATGTATTTTCAAACAAGATGCTCACATTTTTAGTTTCACTGAATATATTTTTGTTTCTTTTAGAATGTTTTACATGGAAGAAACCTCTAAAAATGTTCAGCTCAACACATTTCCCCTCTTTCCCTAAACCCCATGAAAAGAGGTTGTGGACAAGAATTTGTCTGCTCTTCCTCCCCTCCCTTGGGTCAGTACTGATGTGACTAACCTTACACAGACAGCCCTGACCCATGGCCAGTGCTTCTGTGAGACAAGACACACACTGCAAAGCAGGGCAAATTCTGCAGCCAGGAACAGGGAGATTGCCACTGAACATGTGTTGCAATGAGGGCATGGAGATGGATTTATAAGAGCCTACAAGTATCACTGCAGGCAGGAAGATAGTGGTCAGACAAATAAAAGATAATGCGACAGAGAAAATAAGCTGAAGTCTTCTTCCTCATTTTCTTAAGTACAATCACTTGTGTTGGTGGTGACTGCTTTAGAAACTTTAATCAGTTTATCATTTCATATTCCTTAATCAGGAGCTAAACTCCTGACTAAATTCAAAAGCTGATAAAGTCAGTGCAACTCAGTATAGCATTCATTCTTGCATAGAGGGACAATGTCAGGTTTGAAATTCAGTGGAGATCAACGGATGTTAATGAGAACAGCATTGGGCCTTGGACTACAGAAAGTTAACATTCCTAACAATGATGGAGGTCTGATCTATACAAATTAGGCAGAGAAACAGGAAACACACTGCTTTAATGCTTAAAATTTAGTTACTGTTACAGCTGTCAAAACAAATATAAAGGTTTTGTTTGTGATAATAAGGCACTGTTCGCCTTTTTATATAAAGGTTTTTAACAGTAGAAATTGATCTGCCTGACCTTGATTTTTTTATTTACCTATACTAGGACAAGGTTATTTTGATCAATAGAGAGATAAATGCAAATGCTGTCACCAGAAATATTTTAAATTTCCTTGGCCAAAACAGGTGGGGACCTGGATCAGTTTCACTATCATGACTCAGTGTGTTCCAGGTGAGTAATGTTTTGGTACTTCAGCCTGAAGTGATGTCAGCAGCAAGAGTATGTTTTTAATCTGATAATGAAATGTATCTTTTTTTCCCTTCCTTCCAGTGGGACTGTTCACCTTGCTTTGCTTCATTCAGATGACAGTCTGGGCAAAGGATAAACACTGCACCTACTTACGAGAATTCAAGGATTATCCAAGTCATAGAATGCCAATTATTCCCTTTTTGTTGTAAGAAAAGAAGGCTCAATTTGAATATTGCACAGAACTTCAAGAAGAAAACCTCATAAATGTCCTGCCAAATAAATGAATTAATGAAAAGGATTTTGGTGCATGTTGAATCTCCACTGCTAAGGAAAATTGTATGCACTTGAAAGCTACACTTCCTCACATTCAAGAATTCTCAACTCAGAAGCACCTTAAAAAATAAGGCTTCGTTGCACAGCTGCAAAAAAATTCCCTGCAGCTCACCTAACTTGACTTAGATTTTTCTGTACTAGTCTGTTTAGATTGATGGATCACAGATCCTGAGAAGTCTGTGCTGAAAAGTAGCTCCAAATTTAGCAGTGGCATTCTGCAAGACAGAAGTACCCTGGAATGAGGACACACCAGCTAACTACCAGAGCTCAGTTCAGCCAGCACGGCCAGCTGGCCTCGGGACAGTTGCATGATCTGCCTTCTTTGACTTGAAGAGAGTGTGCTGCCTGAAGGCAGGTGCTTTGTAACAGATAACATTACCAAAGAATATGAATGGTTCCTGGAATAAAGAAATAGGCAATATCTCAAAAACCTGCTTTGGGTCTAACCCCTAATTTTCCAAAAGAATCTGAAGTAAGAAGTATTTCTTGTATTTGTGAATGTAATATCCTATGCTGAGGTTTTTTGTTTGTTTAAGGTCTTCTTCATTAGTCAGTTGCATAGTAGTACACAAGATTCAGGAGCAATCTAACCTATGTCATATCTTTGATATCTGGTCTGTTTTGATATAACATCTCCTTATGATACTAATCAACCTTTTACCCAGCATTTTACATCAGGCTTCTCTAAGTAGTTTTTAATACACTTTGTAAATACATGAAGTGACTGCTAATCCTCAGAATGCTCTTCCTGTTTCTGGAGCCAGGGAGAAAAATCAGCATTATTTTGGACTTCCTGTGTTTTCTTTGTCACAGGATGTTGTGTGTGACTTAGTTGGGTTTTGTGTAAATCTAGTAAAAAAAGGATATTGAAATTTATCTGAATGACATTTTAAAGAAGCTATTTTAGAATATGAAGATACTGCATAGATACTGTTTTATTTAATAATTTATTTATTTATCTATAATAGATGTATAGAAAGATTTTTGCAACTATTTGTAAGGGTGAAATATGCAATAAATTCTATTTTAAAACCAGTTGAAATAATTATGGCAAAAAGAGAAGGCTACATCTGGTTGCTGAAGTTTCATAGTATTTTGTAGAGTACAAAGGAAGAATGTCCTTATTAAAAAAATCTACATCAATTGAAGAAAAATACCTTTCAAAGGAAAAATACATGACCCAGATTTTAATTCTGTATAACATATCTTAGAGAAGATTTCTTAGAAATTAGTAGGTTTGATAGATAACTGAAGCAATACTTCATTATGAATTTGTTTTTCCACTAGTTAAACTGTGAACCAGAAAAAAAGAGCTAAATGTCAAATTATTTCCCACTGAGTGCAGTGTGAAGTACAAAGCAGGTTGAAATTTTCCTTCTGAGGAGGTAGAAAGCACATACCCTACTCACACTTTACACCCACTTAATGGCCAGTCACGGGAAGGAAGAAAAATTTGGTCTTGTTTAGTAACAAAGAGATCTTTCCACATCTCTGCAAGAAAACAAAATTTTTGGCAGATTTGGACATACTCTTTTTCTTTTTAATCTCCATTTTGACATTTGGCCTCTATTTGAGGCAACTGGAAGATGAGTATGAGATCATTTTAATTAATTTTTTTTAAAGAAAGTTTTTTGTCTGGGTCTGAGCTCTGAATTAATTATTTTCATTCTTGCTGAGACAACCGTCTGTTTTCACTGGCAGCCTGGTGAGACAGTGAAGCAATCTCCCAGGACTAGCCCCATCAGCCAGCACTGTTCTGACCTTGATAGTCCCATGCATGGCAGGAATCTCCTAAGCTGGGCAATGCTCTCAGCCTTGGGACCTGTCTTCTGACTCATAGCAGTTGCCATAAGAGTTAAACAAGAAAAACCTGCTGACCTGAAAGTACCAGATAGAGATTCCATCTTTGATGTTATTTATATGTCAACAAAAAGGAATGAGACTTCTCTTATTGTATCTTATAATGGACTTTCTGTTAAAGGAAGATTCTATTCTATATCAAGGACCTGCCTTTCCTTTGACACTGTCAGCATGGAGTGTTACTGGTAGAGCAGTAGAAGTTGGCAGTTGCTAGGGCTGTTGCTGTTGAGAGCACAATGCTCAGAAAGGTGCAAAAAAATCAGTGTAATACTGAGTGTGCAAACCTTTGTTTTACCCTTGCTCTGCTCTGGTATGGCACATGTTTGCACTGTGCATACACTAAGCCTGGAGGCTGCAGGAGCAGTCTATGCAGCTGCCTGCTGGTGCAGAGCTGGGGACACCTTGGCTTCTCGGCTGGCTCCAGCTGCACGCGGATGCAAAGGAATTTCCTCATCCTCCATCTGCTGTTTAGCAAAGTTCACAAAAACCTGTGTGAGGAAAGCAGAAAATGTCACCATGTCTTCAACTGAGATGAGTTAGTGGAATGATTGCTCTGCAGGAAACAGACAGAAAGGAGAGTCCACAGATATCAACTGAGACACTGTGTTATCAGCTGAGATCATGAGTTCCTCCTTTACTTAGATAAACTTCCTTGCAACTTCCTTCCTTTGGATGTACCTACTTTTTCTTAAGGAGGAGATGGCTTCAGTCAGGTTTGCATGGTTTGCACAGCATGAGTTTGGTTGTGACAGGAAAGAGGAGACAGAATATTTCAGTAGGAAGCTGAAAGGCAGCCAGGAATGCCTCTAGCAATCCCACTGAAAACAGCTTTGCATATGTGGACCCTTTGTTACTTAGGAAAGCAGACAGATGGGGCCAATACCCTCTAGCAAGTGGGTGTTTTCAAAACTCCCAGTGGACTTCCCAGGTTCTGTGTGTCTAATTTCTTCTCACAGTATCTTTGACACAACATAGGCCAAACCTCTTATTTAAAATAAAATACTATTCTCAGCTCAGAGTAATTCCAAATTGCTGACCTTGCTCACACTGCTGCTCCTGAAGGAATGGGTTGTGTGAATTCTGTCATCTGGGAAACTCTGTCTTACCACCTTTCACATGGCACCTATTTACACAGGGAGTAAGTTACTTATTTATTCATATTGATGCACACTCCTTGAGGAATCTTACCTGAGAAAGAGGTGTGAGAAAATTCTCTAAACAATTTGGTCCTTCAGTTTGTATACATCCCCATTATGTTGCCTAATTCTCACCAGACAAGCTTTCTCATGGGATGTTTTACTTTTTACTCACCTGATCTAATGTTGTTTGAGACACAGAATATTCTTCAATATGCAAATTTTCCTTATTGGAGATTATTAATCGAAAAATCTTAGCCAGAGAGGAAGAGCAAATCTGATACTGCAGCATGTTGTAGTGTTTCTCTCTCTGTAAACTCCCTGGGAAGTTGATGCGTATGAATTTCTCAGCAGGAGCAGGATCTGGAGGCAGCCCAGACTTTGGAGCTTTGATTTTCAGAGTGACAATGTAACCATCTCCAAACCTGGGAAGGACATGTGGATTTAGGAATTGGGTGAAGAGGTTGTTTCATCATTCAGGAAGGAAATTAGTTTTCTGCAGCTGTGAAAACAATAACAATATCTGAAAGATATTGCATAAGATCCAGCTTTTTAGGAAGCCCTGTATTTGCCCTGCCGAAGTGGTATGCAGCATAACAGAGTTGAAATGAGATCTGGTCAGATTGTTTAATATACAACACAGCTGCACCCAGAAATAAGTCTGGTTAAACACTGAATTGCTTGTGTTAAGAATAGTACATGTCACATGCACTACACTTTCCCATTAAAAAGCACCATAAAAACATTCTACTTACTTGTATTTTAGCTCCTGAATTGTGCCTAGGCATTTGAAGGTACCTTGTACCATGATGGCTAAACGAGTACAGAGGGCTTCACATTCTTCCATACTTTTAAAACAGAGAACAACAGATATTTGAGATAAAAGCCAACAGATGTACTTCAGCTGCTTTTGGATTCTGAATTCAAACTGTTTTTACCTGTGTGAGGTTAGAACCACTGCTCGCCCATCCCTGAGCACGCCAACAATGGAGTCCCACAGGAGGCGCCGGGACTGAGGGTCCATCCCAGTAGTAGGTTCATCCTGTAATGGAAATGTTAAGGCAATTAGAGTCACATAAAACAGAGAACACCTGTTCAGAATCAGGTCGTTTTCTGGACCATAGCATATAATTGCTTCTCTGCAGTAATCTGTGCTTTGACAAAGCACATAGACATTGAGAAGCATAGGAGTGAGTGGACTTCTGGGCACAAAGCAGTAAGGAAACAAGTACACAGACTGCAGGAAAGAATACAGTGCTGTCTGTGTAGGACAGTTACAGGGAAAGGAGTGCCTTTTCTGGGCAACCATGAGCTCTCAATCTGATTTACACCACCTTAGGATTTGATCCTACATAAATCAGCCAACCCAGTAAACAACAAAAAATGTAAACAAAATTACGATAGAAAAATTTTCATTTAACTTCTTGTTCAAAGAAATTATGAGAAAACGTATCGACTGTTTACTACAGGCAGAATACATATAAAGGCATTTGAAATGGTACAAGGAACCAGGCTACTAAAATGTATTAAAACACTTCTTCATAGACTTTACAAAGTAAAATGTGATTGTCTAAAAGTCATAGACATAAAAATTAGGTTGGTAGAATATAGTCTAAACAAAGAATTTCTGTAGTAATTTCATATAGAATTTCCCTTTAAATATGCAATTATCTGATCACTTATTTTATTTGACAAGAACTGCATTTCAGCATTTGTATAGTTCAGTATAAATTTGTCAAATTTATTCCAAAGATATTAAAGGCTGCAAAAGGGTAGGTATCTTCCTCTGTTCTGCTGGATAAAGCAGTCAGGTGTATATGTTGGAAGATCATCCTTTACATCAGCAGCTGTACTCTGATAAGAAAAGGCAGAGTGAAACTAAACAACAGTTTAAATTCAGATTTTTCTGCATTAGATTTTATCTCAACACATTATTTTTTGAAGCTCTTTCTTTTGTTATCACTTGGGGTCCATTGGAAACATAGCATCCCAGACTACACCTGAGATTAACTCAAAATGACACTGAAATAGCTGTAAATTGAGGGCAGAAAGGGGATGGCAAGGCCTTTGTAGCTCTTTAGCATGTAGTGTTATGAGATGTTACATTGAAGTACCCAGGGCTGTCTTTCCATGCACTTACTAGCAAGACGAGTGGTGGGCAGCCTATCAGGGCAATGGCAGTGGAGAGCTTGCGCTTGTTGCCACCACTGTAGGTCCCTGCCAGGTGGTCTGCACACATAGGAAGTCCCAGCTTCTGGATGCCCCATTCAGCAACCTGTGAGAAAGACCATCTGTTTCACACAGCAGCTAATGAAGAACAGATAGGATTGCTGATACATCTCCCTTCTGGTAGAAATATGGCAGTCCCCTGGGTTTTAGCACTTTCATTTTAGAACTGGGCCAGGGAATTACAAAATATTTTTGATAATGATGAGGGAAAGACATAAAGCAGACTCAGCTGTAGACTTCTATCTGTGCAAGAATTTAAATTATTTTCTTCTGGAATCTTCATGTTTTCTTCCCTTTATATACACAACTTTAAAGGCAAGAATAAAACAGCAATCAGTGCTAGTCTGAGCCACAGGAATTGCATCTTTAGCTTTCCGCTGTTGGTGCCACAGATTTGGAAGTACCATTAATGCCTGGGAACCTGCATTCGAAAGTGTGGTCTTGTTACCGAACTGTCCAAATGACAGGAACCACTCCCAGGACTTCAATACACAGAATAACAAGTCCACTTTGGAAATTCTGGCCCTTGGCATGTCAAAAGCATTGTCAATCATCACAAATATCACTGTAACTATCAAAAGCAAGACTACTTTACCCTCTTGATTTCTTCTGCTGGAACCCCCCGCAAGCGTGCATACAAATAGAGGTGTTCCCGTCCTGTGAGCAGGTCATCAATGGCATCAAACTGAGGGCAGTATCCCATGTTTTGATGGACATTAGAAATGTGGGTCAATATACTGGAGAAACAAAGAAAAGAGTTGTAGTTCTGTAATACTAGCTCTAAGACAGAGACGAACAGTTTGAATAACATCCTTATTTTCTGGGGCAACTCTTGTAAGAGGAGAATTAATTCTTCCTGATAAAACATGAAAATATCTGTCGGTATATAACAGCAAGGAGTATATTGTTGTCTTAAGTCAGCTCAGTCCTGATTAAGAGTGTAAGCCCATTTCCCCTCACCCATTTTCGTGTTAAAGTATAGACCAACTTAAGTTCTTTAAACAACCACTCGGGTTTATTATTTTTTGATAACAATCTTTATATCTAGAAGAAAAGAAGCAGTTATTTCAGCTCAGAATATGGTCACTAGCGACAGACAGGCAGGACACAAGGCTAGCACTTCAACAGTAGTGGGAAAAGTACAAAATCACAGAATGGGTGTGGTTGGAAGGAAGCTCTGGAGGTTATCTTGTCCAATGACCCTGCTCAGGCAGAGTCACCTAGAACAGGGTGCCCAGGACCATGCCTGGCAAAAAGAGAGTTATTGTTCAGATCACATCAATGGACAAAGAATCAAATCCTGACTACGCCTAAAACAAGCCAAGGCACACAACCTGAAAGTAAACCAACACAAGTGAAAACCAGATCACGCTGTAAGAACTTATGACATTATGCCGGCACTGTGCAAACAAAGATGCTAGAAATAGCCAAAGTCCCAAAGCTCAGATCAAAGTACCCTGTTGGATGGGTTATCTTGTGTTTGGGAGCTCTTGCCACTAGGTATGATTGCCACAGATTTTACAAGTGTTAGAGGTATCAAATGCAATTGCATGTTAGCTGTGTTCTTGGTGCCATAGAGCTGTGGGATCACTGACACTGTGATCTGGACAGTTCTGTGCTGGTAAATGGACTGTCACAGGGGATTTTTTTAAGGTACTTACCTATTGCCAGCCACTACAGCATCTCCAGATGTCACATCGGTATCTCCGGTCAGCATTTTGAATGTTGTTGTTTTGCCAGCACCATTCACTCCCAAAAGGCCAAAGCACTAAATTGCAAAATTTATCATATTCTTTAGTATTTCCAACTTGCAAATCAGCAGGGGCATAAAATCTGAACTGATCTTTGGAATGTAATCCAGTGTTATTGAACAACCTACCTCTCCGGGACGGATGCCAACACAGAGTCTGTCCACTGCAGGCTTATGTCGACCTGCATAAATCTATATTGACAGGGGGAGGAAAAAAAGGGAAAGCTTCTATTTCACGATATCTACAAAAATGAAAATCATCTCAACTCCTAGTTTAGTTTAATGCTATTGGGATGAGGCAACTTTAGAACTAAGACAGGAGTAAATATTTTTTTCATTCTTCTCAAAAGATTACCTTTGTCAGTTCTTGCAATTGTAAGATATCTGTTTTGTTTCCTCCCTCCATAATTCTTTTTCTTTCTTCTGCAACATCCTCATCTTCATTAATAATTGGTGACATGGCAGTCTGAGCAAACCTGGAAAAACCCAAGATACTTAGTTGCCCTGAGTTCAGTTAGAATAACAGTGTGAAACAGTGGCTAATCTGCTGCCAAAAATGTGACTGGTGGAAGCAGTGGGGTTGAAACTTCACAATGTGACATTGGCTGGAGTATTCCTGCTGTTGGGAGAAGCCCTGACCTTTAAAGTTAATCTCTAGATACTAAAGGGGAGGAAATGGCTTGCCCAAAAGAACATGCCTTGTCAGTCACTGATATGACAATAACCTGTCCCCTAGCCACAGCTTTCACTATTTGGCTACTCTTAATACCTAGTAATGGTCCTTAGAAGTTTTGAGTAGATCTTTCTGCATGCCAGTATTTTTATAATTGCACCAATTAGTACTCTTGTTGTCAATCTTGAACAGGAATGAATGACCCCCTCACAGCTGGTAGGTAGCTGTTTTCATGAAGGGACAGGCAGATTTGTCAAGCAGAGAGGGGAAGTCCACATAGTGTCCCGGATACAGCTGTCCCGTGCCACAGACTAAAACTGCTGTCTTGGGATGTCAGGCTAGTGCCTCATAGTACTAACTAGTACTGAGGACCTTCCAGGTAACTTTATAATCTCACTATTACAATGTCTTAAATGAAAAAAATTACATTAAAATCTTAATTCAAGGAAATTGATTTATTTAATATAACATTCTTAAATCCTCTTAGGATAATGCAGATTTTTAAATGCTTTCTTGAATCAGAGTATCAATAAGATCAGGTAACTAAATGGGAAACAAAAAAGCTACAAATTTAGAGAAAAATTAAGAACAAAAAGAAGAAAAGAGGGACATAGAGAATAACAAAGATAGTAGTTCTTTTAATAAAGGAACATAAATAGAACTTTTAGACATACCATCTTGTGGAGAACAAACGGTGCTGCATAAAGAGATTCAGAGAGAAGAACACAATTCCTTGAAGAGCCATGGCAACCAGGTTCTTTCCAACAAAGTCCCACTGAAAGGGATCAGAAATATGCTCCTCACCTTTGGAGAAAGAGCACCAGAATGGAAGGTGAAGTACTGCTGAAAAACTCCTCTACTCCTCAGAACAAAAAGCATAATCATAATGAATTACTGTACTTTATTTGGTCATGATCAGGCAATGGCTTTAATTTTCCAGTTTTATAAAAATTCTTAACAAAATGCCTTCCCAGTTCAGCTGCTGCATAGAAGTAAAATAATCTCTCTCAATATGCACTAATTTGGATATCATTACATGAAACTTGCATGGATTATGTGAAATTACATACATTTTCTGAATAAAAACAGATGATTTCTGCTGCATGACTATTCTTTTAATAAACTACCTCATATAAAAGACAACCCTATCTCAAGAGAATGCATTTGAAGAACAACAGTCACTTTAAACATTAACTGAGATATTAAAATGAAATAAAAGAATAAATCCTCCTGTAATGATTTAAGGTCTTCCAAACAGAGGATAAAAAGACACCGTGTGACACTAAACAAATGAGTTGATTTCCAATGCAGAATACTGGTTGGGCTGTAGAGTTCTGGCAGCACAATCAGAAGCTGTGGTTCCTTCAGAGAGGGTGAACTTTCAAATTCCTCATCCATCTGATGATGGAAGAGGTGAGAATTTCACCTACATTTCTGAATTAATCCTTCCAAACATCTCATCCAAGGTTAGGACACGTGACACTGCCATAATTTGTTTCTTATTGGCTTTACTTACCAAACCTTGCATATACTTCAGTCACAGCTTGGTTCATGGCCAAGTCGATGAGTCCACGGCCCAAACAAAAATGTGGGAGGACAAGCAGTACATTTTTCAATGTTTTATTAAACTTCAGCAAAGACTGTAAGAAATAGAAACAACATATGGTGTTTAAACCAGACCTGTTTGAGAAAACATAGCAACATAAGTGAAAAGTCCTTTGTCATGTCAGAGAAACTGGATGTTGTTTTCTTAAATCAGAGAAAACATAGTATTTATCAAGTTACACTCAATGCAACATAAAACACAAACAGCAGAATTGTGGCATACACTGCATCAGACAGGGTGCTTGTGATAAACTGACAATGGGGAAAAATTTGGTTTTGTAATGAAGTATTTCCCTATGTAGCAGAGGTAATGTAATTCTGGTGGTAACATGTAAAGTTGCTATGGGCTCTTTTGTATTTGCATTGAAAACAGGGTTGATAATACAGTAGGGATGTTTTAGCTATTTCTGAGCAGTGCTTTCAGAGACAAGGCCTTTTCTGTGCCTTACCTTACCCCCTAGCAGTGAGCTGGGAGGGAACACAGCTGGGACAGCTGGCCCCAATTGATCCAAGGGATATCCCAGACTACATACAGTCATGCTCAGCACATAAAGTTGGGAGAAGCAGCAGCTAGAGGGGAATGTGCAGAGTTACAGCATTTGTCTTCCCAAGTCACCATTATGTGTGACGAAGCCCTGCTTCCCTGGAGATGGCTGAACAACTGTGGGAGGTGGTAAATGAATGCCTTGTGTTGCTTTGCTTGTGTGCACAGTTTGTGCTTTACCTATTAAACTAAGAGTTTTCTCACTTTTAGTTTTCTGAGGGATTGCACCCTGTGGAAGAGTGACTTGTGCTGCAGCACACTGGGGAGGACTATTGCCTGTGGGATAGACTCACACTGCAGCAGTTTGCAAAGAACTGTGGCTCGTGAGATGGACTCATGTTGGAGAAGTTAATGGAGAACTGTCTCCTGTGGAAGGAGGGGAAGGACTTCTCTCCCTAAGCAATGGGAGAAACAACAGGTGATGAACGGACCATAAACCCCATTCTCTGCCTCCCTGTGCCACTAGGGGAGGAGACAGAGTTGGGAAGGAGGGAAGGCTGGGGAGAAGGTGTTTTTTTCCAGATCTTGTTTTCTTTCTCATTATCCCAATTTTAAAAATAATAAATTCAGTTAATATCACTAATATTTGCTTTTGATAGTATATGGTGAGTGATCTCTCCCAGTCCTAGCTCAGCTCATAAAAATTTCATTCTATTTCTCTTCCCTGCCCAGCTGTGGAGAGGAATGGGATAGAGGCTTTGGTAGGTGCCTGGCACCCAGCCAGCATCAACCCACTACAAAGCATTACTTACCGGGTTATTTTCAAATAATTCCAGGATGAATGTAATGGCACTGCTGTTGATTCCCACAAAGAGATTAATACAAGACAATGCAACATAAGCAGTGCTGGGGATACTGAAGAAAGAAGAAGCAGGGTACATCATGGGAATTACTGCCCATCTGTATGCAAGAAATAGAAAATACTATGATAATGTCTCAGTATTCATTCTCATGTTGGCCTAAAGAAAACACAAAGTTGAGGTTTCTTCCCACCCCAAGTGTAGCAATATGGTGTAATCAGCCAGTAACCCACCACAGTATTTTCTCCCTGGTTACTACATAAGATTTTTTTATGCTTAGTAGTTTTTTTTCTATTAAAATGCAGAGCAATAGACACTGCTAAAATTGAGAAAACGTAATGCTAGCAAGGTTGCTATCACCCAGGTATCTTTGCAGATTTCAGTTAATTGTACACCAAGAAGGAGAAACAAAGAAATGTTGAATGCTGAAAGATACTTCAGTATTGACCGTGAATGTGGTAAATGAACCACCACTAAATTCCTACACAACATAAGGAGAAAGCAGCCAACTGAGCAAATACATTTTCCTGTACAGGTCACATTTAATGCTTGAAAATGCAAGGCAGGCAATGATGAAAGAATTTATTCTGCAGCATGTAGCCAGAAAGAATACATAAATATCCCACAGAATAATCTAGTTTTAATCTGGTTTGGACCCACCCAGTTCTATTCTTCAAAGCTGGGTATCCCTAAGTACCGAGCTCAGTAACATGAAATCATTTCCATATGAAATACAGGGCCCACCTGCAGAAATAACCTTGAACACTCACCCATACAGGAGCAGCAAGGCAATGAGCACAGGGAGATTAGTTGGAGAGGCGTATGCTTTCTTGTTGAATCCAGCAAATATAGCCACAACCATCCCAGCACTCAGTGCATAATTCACCTGCCACAGCACAGGGGGAAGAACAATGTGTAAGACCTGAGAAGGGCTGCAAACATATCCAGATCCTACACATCATTCCAAAAGGATTTTACATTGATGAATATCAGATTTTGAGTTAGAGTAGCCACATCAAATCTTTTGGATCAACAGATCCCTGGTAATGTTCAGTGTTTTTTGAAGATACCTTTTATCAGACTATTCATCAAAAATATGACATATATTGTTGTTTCTTAGATTATGATTTGTGAATTCATTATTTCATAGTCCTACTTCCAGGCTTCCCACAAAAAGCAGCCATGGGTATGCAAGGCATGTGCAATTTCCGGAGATGCAAACAAAGGCAGTATAGGACGGAAGAGCTAGTCACTTGAGCCACATTCCTGGGAAGAGGCTGAAGTGAGAATGTTTGGCCACTGCTCAGTTTCTCTGTTCAGTATTAGTAGTGCTACTCTATTGCAATGCATGGAATTTCCCATGAAGAATGGAAGGCAGCATTTCATGGAACTGCTAACGCCACTTAATGCCTTTGCATCATGCTGTCAAGGGCAATGGCCAAGCAGAATTCCTGTCAAGCAAGCTGCTGTGAACAGCAGGGAACAAGAACTCTGGCACCTGCTTTTTTCCCCTCATTTACTAAAATAATGCTTTGCTTTATCTTCTCCTGAGAGAATACCTTCCAAATCCTGAAGAGTTTTGGGCTTTTCAAATATTGATTTTTCTTTTATTTTTTTTCAATTCTATGTACCATGCTTTTCTTATTGCATAATTCCTTGGCCACTTTCTTGGTTGCAAAGTCATGACCAGAGAACCAGCCCTTGTGCTTCAGCCAGCCAAAGAATTTTCTCTTTTATGACAAAGTGGCTGGAAGGAAGCTGAGCCCTGGCTAAGCAAGTCTGCACCTGTGGTATAAATCTTCTTGGAATCACACAGTGACCATGATACAGGGACCTAAATGAATGTGTCATTTTAGACACCCTAGAATATTTGGCAGGCCTGTAGATACTGTTCCAGCAGGCTGTGAATCTTCTCCACTTAGGTTTCTTGAATATCTTTAAATATGTTTTGGGTCTTCTAGAGGACAGGAGTGACTAGCACCCGGCAATGAGGCTTTTCCCTGCTGTAATAAGTAGCTGTACTTCATTACATATTTAGTTGTAAGAGCTAGAAATCCTAAGACTATAAAAAATACAGCTTCATTAGCTGATTGAGTTGTGCACCTGAATTAATTTCTACATCTGTAATTAGTTCAGAGGCCAGATCTTTAGCATGATCTCTGAGAAACACTTAGGAGAAATGAATGCTTTGCAACGCTTAGAAACACCTTCACTTGATTCACTGATTCATGCACACCCAGGATAATCAGAGGCAGTCAATCACACCAGCAGTTACTTACTATGTCCCACATGAAGTTAGTTAGCCAATAGGTAACAGGGCTCACACCACTGACAAACTGGAGATGTTTGGCTTTTGTTACACGTTCTTGGATCAGGTATAAAACAAAACTGGCTGGTATAAAGGACATGGCAAAAATCACACAGATGGCAACAACAGCATCCACTGAAGTGGTCAGTCTACAACAGAGCACAAGAAGGGACTGTGAGCAAGGGAATGGATGCAATGCAGCACTGTATTAACACATGGGGACTCTCAAGGGTGCTTTAAGATCTAGAAGTAGCAAGCCTGTTTTTAAGTAGAAGACTTCTCCAGTTTTAAAATGTTCTGGTGTATTTTTCTAAGTTGTTTTGAGGACTGTAACTAACAAATATGGCACCATTCCCTGATCTTTTACTTGTTTTATATATCTCAGTTTTACAGCCTTTCCTGTGTGGGACATCTCAAACTAGACATTTAGGAACAATAGCCAAAGTGCTCTGGAAGCAGGGAAAAGAGAAACTTAAAAAGGCAAGCTGGAAACAGTGAGATTTTGCCTCTGTGCTATAATGCAAAGTTTTCAGTTTCATTGAATTATGAACTTATTAGAAGAGTGGAAAATGTTGTATTTTTAGGGATGTCTTTTCCAAGAAATTATGACTTTCAGATTCAGGAATACACCAATCCTACTCCATGCCATTGAAAAATCCATCTGTGTTCTGTCCTTGGCACCAAGAGAGCAGGTTGTCAACTACTTGACCTGTAGTCAGTCAAGGACAAGTTCTCATTCCATTTTTTATTATGTGTTTTATTTCAGAAGTAAATGTATTGAATTTGGAGCATGAACAAAAATTTCAGATTCTTCATGCTTGGGAATTAACAGACACATGCAATCATGTATATCCAATGATCATAGTTCCTATGTGGGATGGGAATGAACTCTCATGGGAATGCAACAAGATATAAATAGATTGTTGGTTGGGCTAAAACTTCAGAGAAGCTCCTCTACATTCTGTCAATTGAACTCTTTCTCCTCAGAGTGTGAGCATGCTGCAAGTTGCAAGTTGCCAGGGGAGGGAAGGATAAAAGCCAGAAGCAGAGGACAAGCAGACTTACACAGTGACTTCAGAGAGCTGCTCCTTGGTGAGGTTCAGAGGATGGTTTATAGCAGTGATCCCATGTTCCTCAGGGTCTTGGCCAGTCCTCAGATTAGCTCTGAGGATTGCATTATTGGCTACATTGAGGAAACTAACCATAGCATGCCAGCCTTTATTGTTAAACCACACCTAAAAGAGTCAGAAATCACAGGTTATCAGTGACTGTCTTCACTGAGATACAGGAGAAAATCTGGTTGCCTTTTATCTACCTTGGTGGGCACTGTCCACAAAGGTGAATCCAGCAGCAGGAATTCATAATTCCTAGGCACAGTCGTGCAGGAGGAGCTCACATACTATGCTTTTAAAAGCACTGGACAACTACTGTCAGAGGATTTTATAGAAGCACATTTTAAGATTTAGTGTACTAATTAAAGTATGTAGGACGTCAACTAGTACTAAGAACTAATGATTTTTAAAAATCTCACATGTGAAATACCATGAATAAGGATTACCTACAGTATGGGATAAAGTGTTAATACCAAGTTACTTCTGAAATATAGCATTTCAACTCTTCTTGCATCCGGGACTACCACCAGCAATATTCTCAGAATTTGAAGTCTATATCAAGAAAGACTGTGAGTTAACAGACTAATTCCAGTAAATACCTTAATATTATCTTCAGTTTCCATGTATTTAAGGAAATTAGGAATTTCTTTAGCAGCAGCCAGTGAAGTTTGTCCCTAAAACAAAAACAAAAAAGCTAAAGATCAGCAGTCTAGGTGAAATATAATGCTGCAGTAACCATGCTTTAATAAGGGGTCAAAAACCAAACAAATAAAATTAAAAATCTTGCTTACTCCTGTCACATTCATCATGCGGCCAAGATCACTTAAAAAATCAACAATTTGATCTCCAGAAACATGAAGGACTGGAAGCCTTCCTCCTATCGAAATTCCTCCATATCTAGTAAAGAGAAAAATATCATCAATAACTCACACCACACACCTATAACTGTACATTAATGGAAATACTAAGAATCCACTTAATGCAAGTTTAATTTCTATACATCAACTTTTTACTGTACAACAATTTCTTCTTTTTTTTCTAACAAGTTGTACTAGGTCTTTTTAGGGCTTACAAATAAGAGAAGCTCTATCAGTTTCTGAGAGATTTATGCCAGGATTCTGAGAAAATTATTTAGAGAGAAGATTTGGAGAAAACTGTGATTTCTACAGAACAAAATTTAAAAATCAAGGTAATTACCATATAATGGTTTAAACAGCATAAGAGGACTAAGGACAGCACAGACCTCAGTAAAACTTTCAGATGCTCCCAGAGGAGCAGGTATTCACCAATGTCAGTACCAACCAGCACTCCATAATGATAAATGCTATTGCATAAGATGAACAGAAGTCTAATCCCATAGAAAGCAATGCTTGCACATGAACAAGCAGACATTCTGTGAAGAAGGGCAGTCATCCAGTTGCTATATTTGAAGTGAACTCCTACTGCTGGTTAGAAACGAAATGAGAATGTGCTACAGGCTAACCAGTCATCTTTCTAAGCTTTTAGTACCTGCAGTGTAGACATCACAGACATTACCTGCTGTCTCTACCTAAAGGAGAGAGTTAGTGCAATCTGGTTAATAACTACTGCACAAGTACAGAGCAGGCATGAGGAATTGTGGTTGTTCTGTATTTGATAGGCTAGTGTCTGGGTTTCATCCCACTCAGGTCCTTTTTTTAGAAGGTTTATATTTTTTCTGTGGCACTGAAAGAGCTGTGTCACAGCATTATTACAAGTATACTGCACTATTGCATGAACCTTTTCACCATGCAGTTCCCATTGGCTTGACTCCTGTAGGTAATAAAGCTCTGATAGTCCCATCGTGAGCCTCTTGCCTTCATCTCCTGCAGGGAGTTCAAAGGAATATAAGCCCTTGTCTTTATAGGACCCTTCTGATCCCCAGCCTATTTCCCACTGAAGCTGTCTCTTTGTTCTACACTGTCTGCCACAATTCCCCTTGTCCATTTGCATAAACACTGTGATGATCCCTGGTTAAACAGAAATACATTGTTCCTTTATTTACTACCTTAATCTGTGAACTGGTTTCTTACCTCTGCTCATTGACCCAGTATTTACTCTTCAAGCTGAAACAGACAAAGAGAGTCCCCTCTCAATGCACAGAACCAAAGTCAGCGAAAAGTCAGGCTTAAGTAAAAATTAAAGTTGAATTCTTATACTTTGCAGATCTCCAGTCTCCTGGTTATTACTTTGAGTTGTGGAGTTGGCAAGACTTCTGGCATTCCTTGCAGTGTGTTTTTGGCTTTTTGTTTTCTGTCATGATTCATCTCCAATTCATACAGAGACAAGCAAGACTCCTAAAGTGTCACATACTGGGCTATTCTAATCCATAATTAATTGATTTTAAAAGATGCATCTAAAGCAATTATGACACATGCTAAGGGGAATCAGTCAAAGGCAGCTATCACATAGCTAATATAAAGGGAATTTCAAGAACTCTGCTGGGAACGGAATAAGTGGCAAGGCCTGAATCAGAAATAACAGGCAGTGGACACTGCACAGTGAATCACCACACTCAGCACACAGGCCAGCTGAGGAACTATCAGCAGGATGGGTGTATCTGTGTAACACTGTCCTTTGGCTGCTCTTTAGCACTTCTGGGAAGCAAGTGATGATTAACTCAGGCAGATGGTCAGGTTAGTGTGGGCACAGTTCTTCGGGAGACAAAGTAGTACCTCTGCAGGGCAGATCACCAATGCTGTGCAGAGGCACCATTTTTGTCACCATTAACACTGCATTCCATCAGCACTGACACTTAGCTCTGCCTATAAAGGAGTACCTGATGATACAAATAGTTATAATTGAAAATATTTAACTCCCCTAAAATCAGCCTCTTCTAGTCTTATATCAGATATATGGACATGGTGCTCAAGTCTACAGAATTCTGTGGCAACTGAGATGTCATTATTAAATAAGAATTTCACCACCATGTACAAAATACCACATATGAAAAAGAAATAGAGATTCATCCCTACCTTCCTTTTATCAAAGTGGGATATGTTTTCACCAGAAAATCTGAAATATTTCTGTGGGTCAGATCTTGAAGAATTTCTGTGCTGCGTTGCACTCTCTGGCAAGAAACAAATACCTAATCAATCACAATAAAGTTTAGAGTGCCTTAAGCTATTAAGCGTTAGTCAGGAAAAGGGAAAAAGTAGTTTTGGTTCAGAGAAAATGCTCAGGTTCACAGTAACACTGAAAGAGACTGGGTCAGTTACTCGAGGGTAATTTCTAACCTAAACATCCTTACTTTACCAAGACTTCAGAAGAAATCAATAATTTTGTGATGCATGACACAAAACAGTTGCATGTCACTCTGAAACAGGTCTTTGCAATGAAGGTCAGGGTTGCTCAAGGCTTTTTCTTCAATTTGAAAGTAGGAAACTTTTCAAACAAACTGAGGCCCCAGTTAAAAAAACCAAACAAATGAACAAATAATTGAAAAGGTAGTTTCCTATGATTTAGCAACTTTAGATAAAAACTAGTAGAAAAAATTAACCTTCACCTTGAATGAAAATTACTTCTTCTTCTTCTTTTTTTTAATATGAAAATGATGCTCCATCACAACTTTGAGTCTTACAAATACAGGATTGCTGTGAACTGCATGCCCTGACACTCCTCAGTTTATCCCAAGATAGAACATACTTTAAGAGGTTCCTAGGCAGCTTCAGATGCCAAAGCCTGCAACCTGAAATCACCTGATAATAACCTAGAAAGTAAGTCTAATGAGCTTTCCAGAAGTTACTGCCTTTGTCCACAGACAGTATGACACTGAAGAGACATTAGAGACATATAGCTGATTCTGGACAGGAAGTCTGGTAACATCCCCATAGTGCCTTCATTAATTGAGTTGTCTTAAACATAATTCTATTGACAATTATTTACACACTCTAGCTTTCCTGAAGACTCAAGCAAACTGTTTCTTTCTGACAAGTATTACCAAGTTATAATATCCTGCAAAATTATCAGGATAATAATATTATAATAAACATAATTATTTTGTTTAGAGGACTACAATCCCCAAAAATAAATTTAAAAAATTGCATCTTACTTGGAATTGAAGTTTTAGACTAAAGGTCTCTGAAATACATTAGCATGCAGTTAGCAAAATTCAACTTTGTCTGTTGGACAGGGATTACTAAGAAATCAGAAATAACTTGGGATGCTGTAAGGTATATAACCTCTATCAATTTTTTTTTCTTCATGAACAGGAATTCTAGAGATATTTAAAACAACATTGTTTTGTGAACAGTGATAGGGGAATCAAAGCAAGCTGAATCAGTTAAGAGATTGCGTCATGGAAAGTGGTATAGCCACATCCCTGAAGTGTTCAAAAATGTTGAGATGTGGCACATGGGAATGGAGATCAGTGGTGAAGATGCTAATGCTGGGTTAACAGCTGGATTCGATCCTAGGGGTATTTTTTAACATAATGATTCTATGATTCTATGGTCATTTTGCTAGTGTGTTCAGCCTGGCAAACAGGAATCTTAAAGCTGAACAGTGTGCAAGGTGAGACATTAAATTAGAAAGCTACTACTCTGAGAGTGGCTGCAATTCCATTTAACTTCTTAGAAAAATATTTATTAAATGCAAACACTGATGAGCTGTAATTTTCCTTTGCCCTTCAAAAGAGCAAGCACATTTTAGACAGGGCACTACTAAGATCATTCTTTGATAAGAGAGGAGGGAATGTAGTTCTGTTTTTCTCCATACACCATCAGAGGTTATTAAATTACTCATCTTCATGCACATGGATACAAATATTCATTTTGCTAGCTTAAAACATTTCTGATAGAAATCCATCTGAAAGACATTAAAAAATAATAATTTGGGGTTCACAGAATATTGATTTTCCCATTTTAATGAGATGACCACACTCAAAAGTTTTAAAAATTATGACTTTTTTCTTTCTTTTCTTTTGTCTTTCTCCCTCCTGCCCTTTCCTTCTTTAAAGAAAGGCAAACATCTAAATAGAATTGTTCTTTGGAGACAAGGATTTTTTTTTTTAATAATGGGAAAAATTGCTCAAATTTTTGTGATTTTCTTCCACATGAAAAGTTTGCAATTTGGATGAAAACAGTAATTAAAATTTATTTAAATGTGTAAACTTTTCCAATACCTCTGAAATTGAATTCCAGATTCCAGCAAGTCTTGCTCTCTTGAAATAGAATGTACTCAACTCCTTCCATGTGTATTAGCATGGCAAGGTACTTAGACACTGATCCCTTTTCCAGCACTTGTCATGAAACTTTTCTATAAAGATTTATGGCACAAGGACACAACCTGTGGTGGTGGGAGGCCTCCTGCACCTGCAGGGCATTCTGGCAGCATGGTGAGCTTCTTGTGAGTGCTGCACTTGCAGGAAGGTGATGGATTCTCAGGGCTCCACTGTTGGCTCAGCAGGAGGCTGCTTAGGTTAGGATGAATAGCAGGTGTGCTCCAGGCAGTTGGCATGTTATTGCATGGGTAGTTCCTGTGGAGAGGAACAGAGCTTTAAGCTGTGCAGAGATAATGGTCCACAAGAACTCCCTAATCCACAAAATCACAATGCTCTAAGCAGATGTTCCCCCCTCAGCCCTCATCCTGTGAGTTTTGAATAAGAACAACATTTTAGAGTATTTGGTGCACATGAATAATCTCCCCCTGTATCTCTGTTCACTGCCTTCAGCTTGCAGAAAGGACACTGAAGGAACAAGGGGATTGTGTTTGATCCCTTAGTACTGGAAATCCGCAGTGGACATATCTTTGTGAAGAAACTATCATTTTCCTTTCTCATGCAGCGTATTTTCATTTTTTTTTCTAAATTTCCACTTTGTTTCTGCTATATCAGGTAGAGGAGAGGAATGGAAGAAGAGAAGACAGCCAGGAGGATCAAATTGCTGGGTATCATGGCTGGGAAAGAGTCAGAAGAAAGGGAACAAATGTCAAAGCACAGCAAGCCACTGACAAATGGCTCCAAAGCAGGACTCACAGGCAGAGTAAGCAGGTAGGACAACAAAAGCTGGAGCTCTGCTAATGTTACCCTCACTTCAGAATGAGAACACTTTCAAATCATGGACACTGTCCTATTGCTACTTCACAATCTGAGTGATTGCTGAAGTTATTGCTTTCAAATACATCAATGGGAACTGGAGGAACCTGAAGGGACTCAGACTTGGAAAGCGCCAGGGAAGCTGAGAAGAATTGGGCCTGAGGTCACTGACGTATTGACATAAATTTCAAGGTTGTTTCACTCTCAATACCCAGCTATATGAGCTGGTTTCCAGTCAGTCACACTGAGCACTGTGAATCATTCTTAACCCAGTAGCAATGTTATCTTGCTGTTTGTTTGGTACTTTTGACCCAATATTACATATAGCCAACAACACATCTGATGCATTTGCTCTTGTGAAGAGTTGAGCCAGTTCATTCTTGTTTCACTACTCAAGTTCCACTAGAAGTATCCTACTAGGATCTCATTCAGGAGAAATTAGTTAGCAACTTACAAAAGAGGCTGATTCTTCATACAGCGAATTCCAAATCCTGGTTTATTCAAGAAAGCATGAGTAAGAGAGACCATCTGCTCATTGCCAGGACGTTCATTGCTAAGGGAATAAGACAGGACTTTATGAAATATTTTTTCAAACTATTGTACTATAATACACAAAGCAACTAGAGAAGGAAAACCATATGGCACTACCAACTGCCTCCCTTCAAATGCTGATAATTCAATTGTTTTATTTATTAATGTAAAAACCCAGAATGTTCCAAGATGGTTGAAAGGCTACAGTTCTTTTCTCCTAATACTAAAGCTGACTTCTGACAAAGTCCAATGGCAGCATTCTCCAAAAAAGGTCTGAATCCTCATTGCTATTCTCTCAGCACCGTCACAGTCAGTAATCAGAAGATGAAAAACATATTCTGCATTTTCATTTGCGGAGGCCTGTATCTCCTGTTAGATAGGATATGTTACTTTATAAGTGTTGAGGTCCTGAAATCAGGTAGGAAGCGGAGAACACTGAAATTAGAAAGATATTTGAAAGGCTATTTGTTAGATGTACTAGCAGTGATATTCTCCAGGTGCACCAACTTAAAGCTATTTTAAACATGCTGATTCCAGTGAAGTGAATCTTTTTTTTACATCACACAGAGTGAGAAAAAAGCAGTGAGACAGGGTCCCATGATGTTAAACTCCAAGGAGAAAAAGGTGTGACAAATGTACTTTAAGTGATTCTTACCTGAAGAAAGTAAACTGTTGTCCATAGATCCAGGGGTGTAATGTTAAGGCGGGATATTCTCCAAATGGAGGAATAATGACTGTAAGTACTAGAGAAAGCAATACAAAGCTAGCAGGGAGAACAACCTGCAGGGAACATGAAAACTTCACATTAGATTATTGTATAAACATGTGGAGTGACACTGTACACACCTGAATATATGTAAACAGGAGCACTCAGATCCAATCTGGTTTAACTCCTGAACATCAACAATTTAATTTCCAGTGCTTTTGCTTAAAATTTTGGTTGCCATAGAACTGCATTACATTAAAAATAAAACACTGGGCTAGTAGTAATAGAATCATGAACTTGGTGCAGTTGGTAGACTCCAGGCAGAAAGAAATAAAAGAAGAAGCAAAAGAGTTGGAATCATAATTGCACTATCACACATTTGCAACACTTCTATTGCTTTTCATAGTGCAATCATTGCTGGAAAGACAGTGTTGGGAATGTTGTGGGAAAGAATCTAAAACAGTACAAGTCAGGCAATACCTGTGCTAGGAAGTCCTTGTGGCTGCGGGAGGCGCGGTGGAAGCGTTTGATGAGCAGTGCTTTGATCTGCTGATGTACAAGCTGAAAGCCTTTATACTGTCGGGACCCTTTGCCTTCATTTTGATCTCCTGCTCTGCCTACTGGCATTCGAGACATGTCATTGGCTTTCAGGGCGGTTTGTTCAGCTGGTTTGTTCTCAGTAGGAGTTTTGCCAAGAGCAGAACCATTTTCTTGAGTATCTCCTTGGTTAAGATGAGAAACATCAGAGAAGACACTTTATTTTCCATACATGAAGTAGCACAGACATTTTAATGAGATCCAGATTTTACCAACCCTACATATCATAGCTCCAGATTGCTTTAATTACAACTGTTGCACTGTGGTTGTATTCAGTGACATCACATAGGTTAACTCTTACTCAGCAGGATGAACAGTTCAATCATCTATGTAGTTTATGAACTAATAGTAAATTACTTTTTATACATCCACTCAAACCATTGACATCTGGGTGTTTGACACTTCACTTTTATTTGCATAGTTAAGAACCTCATCCAATCTAAATACAAGTCTTTCTGCTGACTTAAACTTTTTTTCAGGTATCATGTCAGGCCCTAAAAGCAGATATTTGCTGACCAAATTTATATTGTCAAGAACACATAAAAGACTGAAAGTTCTGAAACTCCTCTTTATAGAGTGTTCAGAATAAAAAGCACTCCCAAGAAAACTTAATCAAATATGGATTTGTGGATCTATACCTGTTTTTTGCATTTCAGGGTCAGCTTCTGCTGTGACCTTCAGGAAAACCTGCCACAGAGAAATACATTCTCTGGTTAGGAAAAGAATAGTTACAATAACTTGACCTTTAGAACACCATATATCATCCTTCAATATAAAAGAAGAAAATTTTGATAACTTTTCAGTACTCCATATTATTATCAATAATCAGAGGTCTCTTATGAAATATCTCAGAAAATAAATTAATGAGCAAACATACAAAAAAAAAATAAAAAGGATGCATTTCAGGCTAATGGGTCAGGCTCACAAGGCTATAATGAATTAAGGGTTGGATACTCTCTCTAAGCTTTTCACAAAGATTTTCTGAGTGTGCCACAGCTTATGGGACTGGATTTTGAAGGACATTTTAGGAATTAGGAATTAAATGTTTAAGAACAGGAATAGTCTCAGTAAACATTTTGGGTGCTTATGGTGAGGTGTGCAGGTATTTTAATCTGTCTGTTACCTCTTCAAGTGGTGTGTCTGAAACTCCAAAACTGCTGAGTCCCAGGTCATCCAAAGTTTCCTCCAGTTCTCTGAAGAGGCTGGCATAAGATCGTTGTTTAAAGTTTTTATTGGGCAAAAGATAAATCAGTTCCTGACCAATGCTTTCAATTAATTTTGCTTCTGGGATATGATGGTGGATTACTTCTGCTAGCTCATTTAGATCTCCTGTGAAACGTTAAAACAGTGTTCAGAGAATGAATATTTAACCATATTAAGCATGATTTCAAAAGCTGTTGTTTGCACTAAAAGGGTACTGTTCTATTACATAACTCACAGATACCTCAGTTAATCCTGCACTAGACTGGGTTATGTTACTAATTATGCTTCAGAACTAGGTACCAGGAAACTATTTCAGGTTTGTTAATAAAGCACAACCAGATCTTCAGGAATATCTGCTTTAATTATTTTCTTATGCAGAAAAGCCAAAACAACTTTTTTTTTTTCCCTGAGAAAGTCTATTTCCTTGCTCTAGATATGCTTTAGTTTTCATGAAAAAATTATACAAAACTCAATACCATACTTGTAAAGAACACAAACTTGCAGTTCATCAGCTGTACCAGAAACCACATATACACAAAAAAGGGTCAATGGTAAGCAGAACCACAAAGAGCTCTTACTAAATTCACTCATGTTATAATACATTACAAATGTTAGACACAAGGACCAAAGTGGGCTTCAGCAGCATTGATCTGTAGGACATGATTACAGCATAACAGGAGTGTGCTATGTGCTGGAATGCTGAACCATGCTGCTTCTTACCATCCAGTTCCAGCTCTGGAGCTCCGTCTTCACCCCTGTGCACACAGCTGGAGCAGGAGCAGGAACACTGAGATCCACAGCTACAAAATGACTAGCATGGACAAGCAAGAGATACGAAGATTAAAGTGCTTCAGACACACAAAAACAGAATGCTGTCAATATTTGAACAGCTTGAGTCAATGAAAGATATGTCATATCCAGAGCATCTTGAATGTACTATACTGAAAATCATCTGAAGACTGGATTAAGCAATACAGAAAAGATAAATCCATCTGCACAAATCAGTTTTAAATTGCATACAAAATACCTGGGGAAAGGCAATCAGCAGGGGCCATGAATGTACAGATTGTGCTGCTACTAGGACTGGAAGCACTATTTCAACAGAAAGAACCCAGAATCCTACTTTTCAAGCTGTGAGAGCTTGGTTTAGCTATGGATAAATGTAGACTTTTCTGGTGTCTGAGCTACTTACCAGACTACCTAATGTTTAAAATCAGTGTACTGCAAAAGCAAGAATCAGAAAGAACTGTATATGGACAAAGACAACTCAAGAACTGGGGTTGTTCAACCTGGAGAAGGGAAGGCTCCAGGGAGACAAACCTTAGAGACCCTCCAGCACCTAAAGAGGGCTACAAATTGACTGGATAGGGACTTTTTACAAGGGGGAGTGGCTTTAAACTGAAAAGGGGTAGATTTAGATTAGATGTTAGGAAGAAATTCTATGCTGTGAGGGTGGTGAGGCACTGGAGCAGGTTGCCCAGAGACGCTGTGGATGCCTCATGCCTGGCAGTGTTCAAGGCCAGGCTGGATGGGGTTTGAGCAACCTACTTTGGTGGAGGTGTCCCTGTTCACAGCATGGGAGTTGGAACTATATGATCCTTAAGGTCCTTTCCAACCCAAACCATGCCAATATGATATTCATAATTATGCAATCATATTATATATTAACTGCAGTTTCGTACATAGTATCAAGCAGCACTTAAGTGCTTTTTACCTTGGTGTGGTGCAAGCATTACACAGATTACACGTGCAGGGAGGGAGATCCATACTTACTGTAGCCCTTCCCATTTTTGTGGTTCTCATTTTGCGAACAAGGGTGAGATAAAAGCCAGAGCCAAAACAGTTCTTTAGGAATACAGGAGAGCCTGAGCAGAAGAGTTTCCCTTGGGATATGATGGCTACTCTGTCTCCAAGGATGTCTGCCTCATCCATATGATGGGTTGACAGAATAATAGTTCTGCCTGGAAGGAACAAGGAGAAATCTTCAAGGCATGGACTCTCTCAGGAACTCAAACTGTGTTTAGCTTTTTGGCAATTATTTCTCTGCACCAAAGACAGCCCCAGGTTTGCCAGAACCATAGGTATCTGTTCAAAGAATCTTGTTTGCTTGTGTTCATATCCCACTACTCATGACAGTTTACACAGCATTCACATATTGCACGACAAGTTTTAAAAATCCCACCAAAAAATCAAGCAGTTTCTACTCTCAAATCTCTCACCTGGGCGATATTTCAGCAGAAGATCCCAGATAGATCGCCTGGAATACGGATCAACTCCAGAAGTGGGCTCATCCAAGACTACCACTTTTGCCTCACCCACAAAAGCAATGGCAACAGACAGTTTCCTTTGCATTCCACCTACCAGAGGACAAACAGAGCCAGGAGCTTAAGGTGAGTTATACAAGTTGTAGGGATGTAATTAACATTGCTTCGTGGTGTGGGGACAAACTGCTACAAATAAAACGAAACCCATCCTCAGACACCTATCTACAAAGAAAAATTAATAGTAATTTTTCTTCTGAAATTCAAAACAGGTTGTTCAAACTTTATTTTTTTTTAAATACATATTTTCCATCTACACATTGCATTTTCTGCTTCTTGCCAGAAGCAAAAGCAGGAAGATATGAGGTTTTTGTTCTTTCATGAAACTAACCAACTTTTATAGTTGCAATCAGGACAAAGCAGTATAAGAACACATGGCTGTTTATTCAAATCAGCCTTTGAATCTGAGAGTTATTCAAACACACTATGTGCATTTGTATCTTTAGAATGGAAGAAACTACTCCTACAAAATATAACAGTACTATGGAGCATTGATCCATACAGGGGGGCAGAATGATAGTATAGTGTTTCATTTCTTATATTAACCAACTTTATATATATATTTAAAACTTATAGCTTCAAGTATATTTGAATTTATTGTATATTTATAAGACATAGAAGCTTTAGAGACAGGTTGTGCCAGCTTTACTACTTGCACAGTCCCATTTACTTGTTGAAAAGAAAGCATCCCCCCAGCACACATTGGTGTGTCAGAATATGGCCTCAAATATGCAACTCAACCAATAATTGCCCAAAGGCCAGGTAGGATGGGGCTGTGAGCAACCTAGTCTAGCAGAAGGTGTTCCTGCCCATGACAGGGGGATGGAACTAGATTGTCTTTAACATCCCTCCCAACCCAAACCATTCCATGATTCTATGACAGACAAAGAAAAGGCAGCAGGACGAAACATCTTAGAAAATTCCTGTGGGCACCTGACAAATTCTGAGCTTCTTCATTTCTTTTATGGGTGAGGCCCATGTCTTCCAGCATGGTTTCCAGCTCTTGCTCAGCTTCTTCCCTGGATCTTCCTTTCAGTTGAGAATAAAACAAAATGTGCTCTGCTACAGTAAGGCTGTGACATCAGACAGAAAGGCAAGAAGGCACATTAAATGATTAAGCTGATTTTATTCCCAAGCAGCAATAAATTCACTCTAGCTTTATCTTGCTAAAGGAAGAGAGGTTTCATTATCCTAAAAGATTTTCTCTGGGATCAACACACTTCACTTGGAGGTCACAGTCTCTTTCTTTGCCTTTTCTAAGCAGAACCTGCTACCAAAGGAACAGGTATAACAGGCATCAAACCATCCATTTACGAGAAAAAAATGGAAGAGAGTCTGCTGTTGAGATGAACACTAATTGAAGTGAAGCTGGAAATCACCAAAGAAGGCAGTAAGTGGATGAGTGGTAGTAAGAAATGGGCATAAGAATATCCTGCTACTGCACTGTCAACTCAAATTTTTTTGCTTTAGAGGTCTTAAAATATAGTGCATGTATAACTCCTGCAGACCTACACTACAAAACACCAGGAACACTGTTATTTTCCCAAGAAACTTTGTTCCCAGTGAAATGATGCAGGAGATTTCTCCTGCAGGATGTGATGTTAAGAGATGGAGAAGTTCCTCTGAAATACATCTGCTCCCAGCACAGTAAGAGAAACAACACAGGCTTTGGGGATTCTCACACCTGCAGACTGGGATGTTTCTTCTTGAAGCCAGCATGGAGTGTTACTTACTGATTGAATAAGATGTTGTGCTGAGGACACATCCCTAATCTGTGCCGAATGGAGTCCATGTGAGTCTGGATGTCCAGGCCACCAACCAGCACAGTTCCAGACGTGGGTGGGAACAGGCCTGTCAGTATCGACCTGGGAAAACAAAATGAGGAAATTCCCCCTCTCCTGTCTCTTTGTGCTAGATAAGGAAGCTACATTACATGATTCCACTAGATGGAGCATGATGACTTCTTACTACAGGCCTTGAAAGAGCTCCAGTGAAAAACATGCATGCAAGTACTCTTGATCTGCTATAGAGCATCTGATGGATCTGCTAACATCATTTTTGATGCAACTGGCTCTGGCTTCCATTAAGAAACTGTTTTAGTTGAGCATGTTATATCGCCCCTACATATAAATGGGTCTAAAATGAAGCTCGGCCGGAGGAAAAATAATAATGGTTTGACGTCTCTGGCCATGCTGACTCATGCCCTAAATCTTTATTTTCTGTAAACTAGAAGACCAAATGTTAGGTTGCAAATGGGTGGCATCTCTTAATATATTTGGATGATTTTCAGTTTAAAAAAGTTCAAAGCAATAGAAAATTTTGTTTTTATCAGAAGAATAAACCTCCTCAAATTTACAAAACATTTCAGCAGATTAGGATCTTTTTATTTAGGGTTGAACATATTCCTTGTGAAAGAATTTTAAAAATTAAAAGGCAATTTAAAATGCTTTTGAAATAAAAGTGTTTTAATCTAAAAACCCTAAAGTTTTCTGCTGAGAAAAGTCAATGAAACACATTCAATTCTTTCAACATTTGGTGAAATTGTCACAGATTTATAAAAGGTTTTGTTCCCCATCTTTCACTAAAAAAGCTTCTGTATAAAGAAAATTAAACATCCTTAAAGTCCACATTCCTGCAATGCTGGGTTTCTAGGACGAGAGGAACATTTTAATCTGGACATGGATGCTGTATATGTGTAGCCATTTTATTTAAAAAGGGTCTGTATTTTATACTCCTTTGCACACAGACCAACAGATGTGACTGACCTAGAGCCAGTTAAAGAAAGCAAGAACATGTGGAATGTAGTGGCTCTTTCAAGCAGAAGATCACTCTCTTTCTTCACCTATGGTAGTTTAGCCACAGGAAATGAATTCTGTGGGAGAGAATTGCTTCCTTCTCTCTGGACTTTCACTTGCTTGTGTCATGCATTACTTCCAGGCCTTTAGCTGATCCAGAATATTATTTAACGCCTAGGGGCAGCATTTCCCTGTCTGGAAAAGACCTAATGTTGTGTGTTAAGCCAGCTGCAAGGATGGGAGAGAGACAAGGGAAGAGTGAAAAGAAAAACCTGCTCCAGTAACAGAGCATTGCCCTGGGTTTGCTTCTTCCAATAGAACAGACTTACATGGTAGTTGTCTTTCCTGCTCCATTGTGACCAAGGAAGGCTGTGATCTGACCCTCATAAAAAGTGATATTTATCCCGTCTATGGCTGGTTTGGGCCTGTTGGCATAAATCTTCACCAGGTTCTGGATGCATACTCCTGGAATCAATCCTGTTGGCTCGGGCTCAAAGAATGTATTTACTTGAAAGGCAAGAAATCAAAAATGAAAAGAGAATAAAAACACCTGTTTTAATCCTAGTTCTGATGATGACAACACATCAGTAAGTGCAGAAGCAATAGCACATAGCATGTAGCAATAGGACCCAGTATAATACAGCATCATGTTCCAGGGCCAGATTCTCCAAGTCACACCAGTACAAAACTAAGGCCAGATTTCTAACTGCAATTTATTTAGTCACCCTCATATCTATGACAGGAGAAGCAGAGCCCAGAATTGTAGTGGTCTGTGGAGAAGTAACTAACTGGACCAGGGGAAGCTGAACATGCTTTCTGTTCTCACTGTGTAGCAGGAAGATTATTTGGAATAGTTTTCTGGAAATAGTTAGGCTGAGAGATTACATTAAAAAAGCAGCATGTTGCCTTTCTAGCTGGGCTGAAATCTGCCATTCAAATAATCTGCCCAGCTGTGCATTCTTTGACCAGGATGCTTAAAAAACCTCCCCCAAACACAAACAAAACACCACCAAAAAAAAAAAAAAAAAAAAAAAAAAAATTGCCTTTAATCCTGGTAGGTGAAATTTACCCCATTGCTGAGACCAGGTCAAGATTTACATAGTACCTAACATGAGCACTTCATGAGATGGCTTTCTCTCAGGATTAAAAATGCATTATTGCAAATAGCACCATCAGGACATTTTATTGCACCAGCTTCTAGACAAAACAAACTTCCTTTGAAGTAAATTAAGCCCTTGGGCAATGTGAATTATGGGAGTTGAGAAACTGAAACTAAAGACCTTGTCCACTTTTGTTTACACAGAATGCTTTAGGCTTTTTAGGAAGGCTTATTTTGCAATTGCAGTTTACTTAAATTGTTCAGTACCCAGCAGGCCTGTGTGGAGAGCAGCCAGTGTGATCTGGGCCAGCCCCATATCCATCAGTGGCTTGTGGGACTGTCGTTATTGTCACTGGTTGTACTAGGAAAAAGTTCCAAATTTGCTGTACATGAGAGAGCTGTGTATATTGCAGAACTGGAATAATCAATACAGAATGGGTAGCACTATTTTAGATATAATTATGTTTATGAATAACTTTTCTTTTGACTTGTGAAAGGAATCTAGGTTTCCATTTATCTTGCTGTGACAAATAAAAACATCTCTGTATTCACAAAAGTTCAGATAGAGTCTGGCTAGATAGTTATGCATATACAGGCAATTGAGGCACCTTCCTTGGTTTTATATGTATCAATATGCTTAGATCATATTTGTCTGCAAGACTCACTGACAATTTTCTGAGGCAAAACCTCTGATGATCTCCCCCAGTATCTGCTTTGCATCCCCTGAAGGACTGTGGGGGGTTGAGGTCCCTTTTTTTGTGATTCATATTTCTCCATTTTGATCCTGTATCCTCATTGTCACTGAACTATTCTAGGTCTGCTCTTGCCTTCTCTTCATGCCTCCCAGTTCCTGGGTGGCTGAAAAGGAAGACAGGCTTTTTTTGTGCAGCGACAGGCAGAAAGCCCTTCCTTTGTGGCCACGGAGCAGCTGGAACCTGGGAACTAGGGAGTAAAGCACCAAAAAGATAAGGCAGTACTAGGAGAAGATTGGCTGAAATAACCTTTAACCTTTGCCTGTCTTTTTCCTTTGAAGTCCTGCCCTGTTTCCATTCACCCTGAATGCATGTTTTCAGTGCCTACGTGAGGAGCTCTGATGACCCCACTTTTATCTCTTGCTTTTCAAGGAAGTCAGAAAGGGCCCAGAGCTGCCTGTAGCAGTTACTTGTGCTACAGAATCCACATGCATTCCTCTGAACATCTCATACAGAAAACTCCTCTGGCTCACCACAAAAGAAGACATTGGGGTCTGAAAACAAGACAGGTCATTCAGGAATTCTTAGATGATGGCTAATGTCAGCATCAGAAAAGGCTGCAGACAGATACACAGAGCACTTCAGATAAATCCCTTTGAAACCAGCCTCTCCCTACTGATGCAAAACACACTAAAGATAGGCAAAAAAAAAAAAAAAGGGAAGGGTAGGACTAAGAGGGAAGAACATTCCTCTCAGCGTGTTTTTACTGAAGTCATGGCTCTGTTTAATTTTTAAAAGCCAACGTATATGCCTCTGAGGTTTCCCTCAGCATGAAAACTATCTTGCCAAAGAAATAGCTTGCATTTGTATGATAAAAATACAAATTAAGGAGCTCTTCTGGAAGGCAGCTGTCTTATGTGTAGTGGCTAAAATATTCTAAGGGATGATGAATGTAGAGGAATAAATAAGAGTTGATGTCTGTCTTGTGCTTAGCTCTGGCAGTTTCATGCTATCACCTACTGGGCTCCTACTGGCCCTTGTAGCTTGGCTCCAATCACTCCTATATCTAGTTTGTTATGAAGTACAATGAGTATAGTATCTCAGAAGTACTCAGGTTGCTCTCTCTCCTTACTATTAATTTCATCTTTGTCCTGGACATCTGTCTTAGGCTTCCCCTGCTCGCCGGGTTCTTTTTCTCGTTTGTGTTTACATTGTTTGTTTTTACCATCCTTCTTCCCCTGGCTGTCACTCTTTTCTTCTGTCTTTTCAGGTTCTTCAGATTTATTTGTGTTGCTTTCATTTTTTTCCCTTTCCATGGTCTTCTGATCCACACAACCTTCTGATTCTGGACTTTTTTCTATATAAACCAAAAGCAATCAAGATTTAATTAACAAAAGTTTAATATTCTATTTTTGCTATAGGTATTTTGAGGAAAAGGAAATAGTCCTAAGCCTGGAGCTTTTCAAGGGCATTAACCACCCATATTTTACTCAGGTTAGGAGTACAGCATGCAAAAACCATCTAGCTTAAAATCTGCTTCATGGTGTCAAGATCAAATATTTAAGTAAAACGACTGACAATTTTGCAATTGTAGACTCAGAGTAAGATCCTGACTGGTATTAGGTACATGTTTTACATTTTATCCATGCAGCTCTAGATGAAGTTCTCATCTCATGAGGAGAAAGACCGTACAAACATTTCCCAGATGTACAGGGAGTGAGAGGAATTAAAAGAAAGTTAAAAGTTAAATGAAAAGCAAATTGTTAAATTGCAACTTAGATTAAGAGCACCAGGCCAAAATGAATGAGTTGGTATTAACTTCTAAACAAGAATTTCTGGCTCACCAGTTTGGACTTAGACATTGTAACCATGAAGGAAAACATTCACATTGGGTCAGGCTTGAAGCAGGAAGAAGCAGGAGCCCCTGAACAGACTGTTTACATAACACAAATCCAAGCTGGCAGTCTAGAGTGAAACTAGCACAATTGTAATTTATCAGATGGCCTAGGACTTATTTTTGTTCTGAAACTTCACCATTACTTTCTGTTATAAGGAATTTTAGCCCACAAAATGGTATAAAATTACCTGGTGCACAAATAGCAACATGAACAAGTTTGCTGCATCACCTAAACTGGCAAAGAGGGGGGATACAAGAGTGCACTGAGAGAAGTAAATTTTAAAAGTACCACGATAATTTACCAGTTTAACTTCATTTTGAGACATGAATTTACATGATCTGACATTTCTTATCCAGTTTTCCTCTCAATACATTAACCCGTTATGACAATTTAACAAAATGGTCAGTATTATCCTTGAAGAAAAGACAGGAGTTGTGAAAACTTCCACAGATGTTCAAGTAAGCTGAGCCACTAAAGAGTTCTTCAAATAGGTAAGAATCACAGTCTCCTACCGAGGAGTTAACCAGAGATGACCTTTCTGACTGTGCCTGCTTGGGAAAACCCAGGGCAATGGTTTGTAGAAGAGAGGATGAAATAATGATCAGCACAATCAGAATTACTTCCAAAGACTTCCAGTTCAATCCTCAAAAAATATAGCAATTCAGATCATGGCAACTATCTCCAAAGATGGAGATTTCACAACCTTTCTGAACAATCTGTTCCAGTGTTCCAGCTATTTTCATAATAATATATAGTATAGATATATGTATTATACTATATATGAGTCTCTGTATATACACACTAATATGTTTAGTGAATTATATATATATACTATAATACATAAATACTTTTTCCCTTGTATTGAATCTGAATTCCTGTTTTCCAGCTTATATCCATTGCCTCTCATCCTTTAGACACATCTGAGAAGTCTAGCTCTTTTGAGCTTTCTCTCTTCAAGCTGAGCAGACCCAGCTCTCTCAGCATCACATATCTTACATGCTCCAGCTCCTAAACAACTTACTGGCTCTTTACTGAGCTTATTCAAGGTGGTACAAGGGTGGCATATATTATGATCTTGCTTAGAAACAGTAAGTAAACAGACTTAAATTAGTGTTAAACTAGATAGAAAAGAGTTAGGCGTAGAAAAATGGGGAACCTCAGTGTAAGATTAATATTTCATGGATGCTGTGCTGGGCCATAAGAACTCCTTGAATTTCTCAAAAGGTGCTGGTTACAGAGTGAGGATTTGATGCTGCTTGTTAAGCCAGGCTTTAAAGGCCCCCAGATGGAACAGTGACTCATCTCTAATGACTGTAATGATAGCACACCACTCCAAGGTCAAAGGCACTTGCCAAGACTTCCAGTACATGGCAGTCTCCCACCTTTGCAGCAGCCCAGATAATAGAAAAGTTATGCAGTCACCTTTAAGCAGGTCAGTGAAGGTATTTCTAAAAAACAAAGTTTCCAAAGAACTCACCATCAGCAGTTGCTGTTTTCTCAGCTTCTGGACTTCTGGAGCCAAGCCAATAGGATTCCAGTACTGGGAAATACCAAGGCTGTGGCAGCCCATAGTCCCCTAAAACAAAAATAAGTAGGGGAAGTGCACTTCATAACCCCATTCTGCAGTAGACACTAATTCATCTAAGCAAAGTCTAATTATAAACACTTGCAGTCCTAGTGCTGCATATCAGAAGGTCCAACCATGTAACAAGTACCTGACAGAACAGATTTTGTTCACAGATTTTTTTTTTTTCTTTTGGACAGCAGTAAAATATGCAGAAAATGAGATGTGACTTGCCTTACCTTGTCTTAAGTAGAAAGTATTTTAACTGCAGAATAAAGCTAGTCCCTGAATCCTTACCAACCAGGCTTAAAATGGGATCCAAGCCTCACTCAGGGACTTTCTTTTAATGCCCACTTAACATTCGAGGACTGATATGACTGAAAAGCTTTTTAAATTTACACTTATTACCCTGGGGCTGAATTTAAAACTGGTAATGAGAAAAGACATTCTGTTATTTCAGCACACGGCCTTTCAGGGAAAGTAACAACAGTGTAATCCTCTTCTTAAACAAAAATCGGCTTTTTTAGTTACAGGTGAATTCAGTTTGGACAAGAGACAGCACAATAACATTACCAGTTCTTGGCAGGTTAGATCAGAGTTACTGGAAGTCAACACTGCTTTCCTGGATCACATTGATTTAGAGAATGCAGGAATTTGAGTTTCTGTGTTTAAAACTGGCATCTTTGTGAACTCAGATGTTATTTGCCTTATAGGCAAGGGAGATCTGTGATACTCATTGAAAGATGGTCAGTTTTATTAACTGAAAACCACTGCTTGTGAAAGTGTCTGCTTACTTCTGAATTAACAGAAACTACCTGTGTTACAGCCAACCTCTTGTACTCCTATTCATGCACAGAAATGCTCTGTCTGCATTCACAAATAGTTTGCCTTATTATGGACTGGATTATTCCCCTCTGAAACTGCTGGCTCAAACAACAGCTTCTCATTCAGGATGACTGTAAAACCCAAGTGAAATTCATTATGGAGCAGAATGCTCCAATAGCCAAAGGACCATTATGCCAATAGGGGGTTGGTTTCAGAGCAGACTTTAGCAGGACTAGAGCCATAGGACTAGAACCAAAGTAGTAGCCTCCTGTAGTAACCCCAAATAGTACAGCATTGATTTGGCAGGGCTGCATGCGTGAGACAGAGGAATGCAATGAGAAAATCTACAGAAACAGAGCAGCAGAGAGATAAGATAGAGCAAATATTGGGAAGAAGTGAAGCTACTAACTAGAAGCCCTGAAAGATGCTTTTGTCTAAACTGTTGACAGAAAAAAATTATTTGCATCTATGAATGAAGAAATTTCTATTGTTTAATTCCTGCTGTGCTCATGCAAATAGTCCATTGTCCACTCTTCTCTAAACAGAGAAAAGGAAAAGGAAAAGAAAAAGGAAAAGAAAAAAAGAGAAAGAGAAAGGAAAAGGAAAAGGAAAAGGAAAAGGAAAAGGAAAAGGAAAAGGAAAAGGAAAAGGAAAAGGAAAAAAGAGAAAGAGAAAGGAAAAGGAAAAGGAAAAGGAAAAGAAAAAAGAGCCATCTGCTAAGAACACCTTCTAGAACTGCAGTTCACATGCAGGAGTAATAAATTAATGAAAAGAAAGTTCACTTGCTTGTACACCATAAGAGTTGCAGTTATTAAATTGTAACAATATTTAATATGAAGCAAGATAACCATTTAAGCTAGAAGGACAAATCATTTTATCACATGGAAGGTTCCAGAATTTTGTAATTGATAACAAAGAAAATCCTTTTATGACCTTATACTAGAATAATGATTTCCATTTAAAAATAAAATAAATCCACACAGGAACTTTCACAACTGCCAATGACACAGCATGTGTCTTAGGAAACAGTACCATCCTTTAAGAAACAATTTGCTTAATGTGGCCAAAGTATATATGTGAATTAGAACTGTCAAATCTATATTTTGAAAAATGTATAGAAATCTTTGTAGATTTATTTTCCATTTAAATTATAAAACAGGCCTAGAAATCACATCCTCCCTTTTTCATTCTTTTCAGGAATAAAACAGGCGAGAGAAAAAAGAAAAAGAGAATAGTAGAAGTCCTTAATAAACCAGCAGTGCTAACCTCGATAAGATTCATAGTCTGCAAGGTCAAACACCCTATTTCTGCCAGTGAAACATGCAGAGACTGATCAGACTAACACAGTGTACAATAACTACCACTACTTTGAATGAAAAAGAAATTGATGTACCTGGGAAAACATTATCGAGGTACCAAGAAAGTATTCCATAGAGAAAAGCATCAAAAAGCATCATGTTAATGGAAAAAAGAAAACTATATTCATCTCCCTCCAAGGGACTGGTTCTGATGTTACCCCACTGTAGGCCAAGACCTTGTTCTTCATAGCGTGACAAGTATTCTGTACCAAACCCAAACGCTACTTGAGAAAGCAAACTCTGGAATAAAGGAAAAATGACATTCAGCCCTAACAGGGGGACACTTTAAAACAAACAAACAAACAAACAAACAAGCAAGCAAACAAAAAAAGCATCACAACAACTACAAAACAAAAAATCCAGAAGAAACAAAACTTCCCCCTCGCACCCCCACCTTTCAAAGACTGGACTTTAAAACTGGCAAAACAAATGACATGGGAAAAGTTGTTTCACTTTTTTATTGGTCTGTAATGTTTAATTTGCTGCAATTCTAAGCAGTATTTAGCCATAATAGACTGAATTCAACCTTGCCTGTACTCTTTTTAACTACTAGGCAACATTCACAGGTTGTTTTTTCCCTTCAATAATGTCTGCTGGGAAAATGTTATAGGTGCATCTAGAAGTTTGCAGTGTACACCTTTGACTATCTAGGTGAAACAAAATACTTCCTGAACGTATGAAGCAGGGCTACTATGAGTAACATGACAGAAAGTACACCAGATGATCAGGATATGGAAACCACAACTGCTTCCCCTGTCATGTCTGATTCTAACACAACAAACTGATATGGTTTACACTTAGTTTATAACTTTATACACTTAATTACAGCTTTGGAAGTGTTTTGTTTCCTTTTTCCTTATATTTCCTAGTGCAAGAAGAGAAAACAGTTCCTTCACCTGTGCTGTTAGGATATTTGGTTAAAACAGGGAGACTGGACTTAAACACTTGCTCCCCCACTTCCTGACTCATTGGGCAACATAAAATCAGTCTGAAAAATTTTGTAAGATCACAGTTCCATCTCAAAAAACAGCAAGAAGTTTCCAGCTCCCCTGACTCTTTAAGTATCTTACCTAAAATGGAACAGAACAACGAGGAAGCACTGCATGGAGAATGTCTACAACTTGTTAGATGAAAGGTATTTCTCAGCTTTGGCACTGGGGCTCAAATCCTAACTCTTTGGTTGAGGTTAAGAAGGAATGTAAAACTGAGGTCTTCTCATCCTTAGACACAGGGTGTTAACTAGGTTATAGCCCATGAGAAAGATTACTGTCACCATTTTGTGAACTGCCTTTGTACTTCTTAAACATCCCAGAAGTTAGATTTGCTTTGACTTATAAGGAAATATTAAAAACATTTTAGTATGCCAATTTCCTGGAATTCAAAACATAAAATAAATTGTATCGAATTTTCTAAAAGCTATGAAGATATCTCTTGCACTAGACCTTCTAAATGCTTCCACACTTGCAATCCATAATTATTTAGGAGAGATTTAGAGGTCTCCTCTGAGTAAAAAAAGCCAAGAGGAAGAGGTGTGCAATACTTTGTGATTCATATATGCACTTGAGAAGGGGAGCAGAGATGCCATAGAACCAGTGGAAGGCTTACTGCTAGGATCTTCAGATTAACAGTCAGACGGTCTTGCCAGACAAAGCAGACAATGTGGGGCAGGTACAAGGTGAAATAGATGACTCCACTGCAGGCAGCTGCCAGATTTGCTTTGGAGAAGAAGGTGCTGAACAAGAAACACTGCATTATGGTGGCTGTGGTGAATGTCAGTAGGAATAGAAAGAAGAGAAGTGGATTGCTATAATGTAGCACTTGTCCATGCTGCAAGCAAAACAAAAACAGAAAAATTTACAAGTATTGCTGCTTTCTGCTGGCAGGAAACGTCAGAATTGCTAGCAACATGCAACAGGTAAAGCATAATAAGCCAGTCTTTCTTGTCTAATACAACTTCTAACTCTCCCAGGTATTAGTTTCAATAACAAATCCTTCATCTAAATTTATCCCTGCTCTTGGATTGTGACTTCAGGTTAGTACAACAGAATGAATAAATATAATAACTGAGGGAAAACAGACATTCTGTCCCTGTCTTAACATGTAAATGATTTCAAGGAAGATCTGCCTCCTTGGAAACTCATGCATGTTTAATAAAGTTATTATAAATATTACAATAAACCTTCATTTATCTCTTTGCACCATCCCCTCAATCCACTTGCTTGATGTGCAGAAAAGACAATGAAAGGAAGTGCTACAAAACACATCTTTAAAAAAACCCACAATAAAACCACAGGAAAATTGTAAAGCTTCTGTACCTGGATGTTATTCAAACAGAAGCATATCACATCTGAGGAATCCAAGTGCAGTTTCTCAGAGATCCTTGTGTATTAAGTGACCCACTGGGTGAACTTTTATTGATCTTTCTTCATTAGAGCTTTTGTGGACTAAATGCTCCCTCTCAAGAAGAGCAGGGACTGCTGCCAATTATCTATGTAGTCCTTAAAACCAACGTTGGGACCTGTTTATTAGGTCAATTTATATAATGCTCAAATAAGTCTTCAGGGCTATAAATAGGTCTCAGCATTGTTTAGCATCCCATTGGACCTTAGAGACTGATTTCTTTATCAACAGGGATGCAACATCTCATAAGAATGTATTTACAAAGGTGCCTCACACTGGCATAGTGAAATACAGGAAAGAAAGCGAATTACAGGTACAAGCATATTCCTCTCTGATATTAATTACCTCCTGATTTTTAATTAAACCAGCGTGGCAAATAAAGTAAGCTTTCTCTATCCACCCAAGCTGCAATGGAAATGCCAGGAACTACAACTCATCAGGACATACTGGTAAGACAGAACGTCTCAAACCCTGACTATGTATTTATACTAATAGGAGTCTCCCACATCAGACAAGATGGAAGGGCATCTTCCTTATCAAAATACTACACATTTATATAAAATATAGCAGCAAGCTCTCAGTATAGGGCTTAGTTCTCAGGTAGTGGAGAGAATAGGTAGTTCCCAGAGAGAGCATCTGAACTGTCTGGAAAAGTTATAAAAATTACTTTTTTATAGGAATTCTGAATCAGTGGAGCAAAAGGTGGATTTTTTTTTTTTTTTTAGGTTTTCCTGAAAGTTCTGCTCTTGCAGTCTCTTTTCCCAGTGAAACAGTCGCACAGTTTCTAAGCAAACAAGCACTGGATATTAAAATTTAATCACATATAGTGAATTACAAGATTAAAATTGTGCAAATAATTATCTCTTTGATTTAAAGCAACAATTATTATTTATGGGGAGATCTGCATCTGCCTACAGAAAATACAATATCCAGAGTAACCAGCCTGATGCATTTTCTATGAGGATCTCACAATAAATCTTTACTAGTGAATTTATTGTTCTGTCTCTGCCAAGCGCTGACGCTGTTATGAGGTCTGCTTAGAAGAATGTGCCTGCTACGTGCTGTGGTCAGAACAGGCCTCCACCACTCACATCTCCCTACCAAAGGCTGCTATTCTTTCTCAACAGCAAACTGGTATCAGGAGTGCAAACACAAGAGTGAGTTTGAGAGCAGCAATCCTTACCATAATGAGAGCTGTGAGGAGGAATGTGCTCACAGCCATCATGGAAAAGCTGTCTAGGAACCAAGTGCACCAAATCACGCCGTTGGTTATGCCCCTGTTCTTCATAGCCTCTTTCAGACGCATTTCCTTCTCCAGCACTATACTCTTCACAGTCATGGACACTGAATATATCCAAGCTAGCACCATGAAGATGGGAAAGGCGCGGTTTAAGGTGATCATGAAGCTACCAAAGCAAGAAAGAATAAATTAAATTTAGGTAAAGCAGAAATATTAGATGAAAAGCAAAAATGAAAAGGAAAAGGAGTGGGGAAGAGTGCATTAATTAAATACAGAGCTGTAAATTCTCAGTCCAAACATCAATAGCATTTCACTAGTAAACCTTAGAAGCATCCTAAATATTAATAAAGTAATGGTTTCTTCATTCCCATGAGACAGATGAATGTTATTTCTATTTTACAAAGCGGTTCTAAGGGTTATTGAAGGCTACAAAATATTTGGTGCGTCATGAAAAATACATTTCTCTTCACAATGCATTTCCATAATGCTTTTACTATGAGCTACAAAGAATATTTTAAGACATACGTTAACATTAACAATATGGGAATGTCACTGTTTTTCTGCTCCCAAGATTCACTGACAAGAGAAATAAATTAGTCATTAAAAGCATCAGATGCTGCCAGCAGGGCTGCTGAAATTCGTACAAACCATGAGTCAGGGTATTGGATCTAGCTGAGATAGAGTTAATTTTCCCCATAGCAGCCCTCACAGTGCTGGGCTCTGCATGGATATCTAGAAAGGTGTTGATAATACACCAGTGTTTTGCCTGCAGCTGAGCAGTGTTGGTACAGCATCAGAGCTGTCTCGGCAACATTCCAACATTCCCACCTCACCAGCAGGCAGGGGGTAGGCAGAATCTTGGGAGGGGACACAACCAGAACAGCTGACCCAAACTGACCAAAGGGGTATTCCATATTGCTCAGATATAAAATCTAAGAAAAAGGAGGAGAAAGTGGTGAGTATTTGATATTTACAACATTTTGTTCCAAAGCAAGTGCTATGCCTGCTGAATTCCTGTTTCCCAGGAAGTAGATGGACATTGCTGGATGGGAAATAGTGAATAAATCTTTGGGTTATTTTTTTTGTTTTAGTTTTAGTAAAGACCCTTATCTTCACCTGCGAGGTTTTTTCCATCTTAATTTCTTCTCCCTTCTTGCTGAGGAAGAGGGTGACAGGGAGGCTTGTTGGGCACCTGACATCCAGTCAAGGTGAATTCACCACAGCCCTTGGCACCCAATAGACCGAGCCAGAGGCAGTTTTCTATTAAGCACTCTACAGTTACAGGAATTATTAAGCAAGGTTCCATGCAGGACACAGCTTGTCATCTGCAATGTTTATCTCTTTATTTTGCTGAGTCTGAGAACACATTAACATCAAAAATGTCTCCCTGGTACTGATGGCCTTGCTGTGCTGGGGGAGTTATCTTGTGAAGAAGATGAGGGAATACATCTCCCTCTCCCTAGTTAGGATTGATGTGGACAGTTTTATTATTCAGGCTCCCAGGATACTTGTTCATCCTTATGTAAGCTGTTTAATACTACTAATTAACACTGCTAATATTATGGGGTCTGTGGAATCAGGTGTCAACTGTTTAAAGGCCAAAAGCTCATAGTTGCTAAAAGCAAGGAGCAAAAAGTCTTCAGCTTCCTAAGTCTGAGCTCTATAGAACTACCTTTTTGCCATATACTATCAAAGCTACATCAGAGTCAAAACAAAGGGAAGATCTTCACTTTTCCACCAAAAATTCCTGAAAAGCAATGTGGTCTGGAGAAGCAAAGCCATGCTTTTGGGCTGTGGCCTGGGGCACACTGACTTTTGCCTGTTGGTGGACACATGTAACCAGCACTAGGCCATGCACAGCACAGCCTACAGGTCACCATGAGGGTGCACTTGCCTCACTTAAGCACAGTCTCTGCAGAGGCCATCCTAAGTTTGGAGATCAGCCATGAACTGTATGTGGCTACTGCTGGCTTCAGACAACTTTTGCACAGGTGGGGTTTCTGCCCCTGTGGTATTCTCAGTGGGGAAGAAATAGACAGCAGACTTGCCAGGGTGATGTTTTGTCAGACCAACACATGACGACTGATGGGAATGACAGTTCAATCTATGTGTCTGCAATTTGCTTTTACCAGAAGTAGTTGCATTTTGCCTGCACAGAGCACACTGCCAGAATTACAAAAAAAATTCTCCAATATCTTTGTTTTTTTGAGTGAAAAGTATACCAGGACAGCTGGAATACCAAAGACTGCAGTACTGGAGCAGGCACAACGTAACCAGGGAAGAAAATTGGAAGAAAACTGGAAGAAAACCGCTGTTTTTAAGGGGCTAGTGTATTGAGTTCATTTTAGGCCTAACACTGGATGTAACAAAGGCCAGATTGGGATCAGGGATAGAATCTTGGCAAAGGTGGCTTATGGAGTCAGGGTTATGACAGGATAAGTTAAAAACCAAATTAATTCAGTTGTGAGTCAGTTACTACTCTTGTATTTAGACCTTAGCACATTCATAACTTAGGGTTAATTGAGAATCTTAAATCATCCAGCAATCCAAGTATTCAGTAGAATTAAGAAAAACTGCTTTTACTCACATATCATCCACAAAGCAGGGATATGGCATTTGCTGCAGATAAATTCCCAATGTCACTTCAGTGCTGGTCTGCGTCTTTATAATCCCATGCTCAATCATGTCCTGGAGATATGCAAAGCCTCCCCAGATATAACGTAAATCATCCACAGGATCAGCTCTTGGACCAGGATCCCAGTACCTCAAAAGAAAATTCACATGGAAACCATTTGGGTAAGCACTGACTTCATTTGCCCCACAACTCTTCCCTAAATAAATAAATTAATACATAAATAAATAAAATGTTAGCAACTGAAATTGTAGGGGCACTGCCTGGAGTTGTCTTTTCTAGACTTTGGTCTATCAGACCATATTGCTTAAGAAAGTGGAAGGCTCTTCTTTTTCCTTTCATTTTCTCTGCACTGACTTGGAATAGCAATTTTGGCCAAAAATGTACATAAATTAGGCATGTAGCAGAGTAATTGTTCTAGAATAGAAATAACTGTATTTGGAATATGGTATCCTTGAAGATTGAACTGGAATAACTGGACTGCAATTACCAGATACCATTATATTTTTCTGTAGACAATCCTGAGAAATTATATCCCTTTAAATGAGTATATTTGGTGGGGACTTGAGGAGGAATAGCAGAGAAGTTAAGCTGTCCACATGGAGGAGAGCTAAGTCACAATCCATGTAGGGCTTCCTTGTCTGTCTTTCCCAATGGTGGGGCCATCCAAAAACTGAAGTAGGTTACTGAACAGATTCTGAGTAGAGTCATTCCTTCGCCTTGAGTTCCTGCACCTACCCATTGCTTGGCTTGTCACAAGAGTGATACCATTCATGTTAGTACTGATAACAGAGACGGATTCTGTGCTGTACTACAGAGTGACTATTAGCAAATGAAGTTGGATTTCATGTATACAACCAACACAGATTCTAACACCCTTATGTGTCTCACATTTATGTTATGGCAGGCAAGAATTGACAAGTAACAACCAGGTAAGCACCTGTCTTTGATTTTGTTTGTTTTCTCCACTGCATCTATGTCCATTCGGATCTTGTACGTCACGTGTGGTGGGAGATTGCTGGTTGTAGGTTCTAAGTCTGGAAAAACCACAGCAGCCCATAATTTGTTTTCCTCCAGCAGATAAAGGGCTTGAGGAGTCAGTTGAGTTTCATCAAGATAACCTTCAAATTTATCCAAGGTCAAACACTACAAATAATTACAAAGAGAAAAATTGCATGGGAATAAAATAGTAAGAGGTATATATCAAAGCAAACATCAGTGGTTGAAAACAGAAAAAGAAAGTAGGTTCAACTGGAAGGGTTGTTATTTTCAGCTTTATGATGAAACTATTAAAAGTTGACTCTCTCCTCCCTTCTTCAGCCTAGGAAGTGCATGAGTGAATACCAGAGAGCTAAAGGATGACTGATGTGTAAGAAAAGAACATTGGCTGTGGGCTTCAGACAAAAAGCACTTTGCAAGTGAAGCACTGGGAAAAGTCAGAGCATACGTTAAAATTCTAATGTCTCATAGGTATTTTGCCATTGATTCCTATGTAACACCAGACAAGTCAGTGATTTATCTAACTGGTCATATTGTGTCCCTGCTGAACTCTGACATGTGATTTACCTGCTGACTTAAGTTAATCTGCCACTTTTATTGGCCATCTCAATTTAAAAAAAGGCTTCTTTCTTAGTCTCTGTCATTACTACAAACTGTATTCTTATCAATGTGTATACAAGACAAAAATTCATCAAAACTTAAGTTCTTTATGTTCCTCCATTTAAGACCTACTTAGCAGGCATTGTAAAAAATAAAACAAAGATTGTGAGTGCTATAAACTGCAGCATTAGTTGTCTGTAAAATAACAGATTTATGTTTCTATATTTAGCTTCTGCCCTTCAGAATTGGCAAAATTTTAATAGAGTAGAAGTACTTAATTCAGTTTGTGTCTTCATAAAGCTCACTATATCAAAATTGGCTTATCATCTGCTTGGGGAAGTTTATTTCAAATCTCCTCCCAGTAATTATTTAACAATTTTAAATGGTTCAATGAAAATGGGAAACCCAAAACCAAAACAATAAGAACAGGTTTGGAAGGTAAAACTGGACAATAATAAACATGAAGAGGTGACTGCATAGCTCTCACTAACAGTTTAGCTGTTCTGTGGCCTAAGGTGATCAAAGGGAAAAACAGGAAATTCTTGGGGTGGTGAGGAGGAGCAGCCACTGCATAATTTGTGGGATTCTCAGCTGCATCACAGTTTGCAGGAGAGACTTGGAGTCACCAAAGATAGGTGCTGGCAACACACCTGTCCTTATTGCATACTATGGTGGCAAGGAGCAGGCTATTCCCCAGAGGGAGCTATTTGTTGCCATTGTGTTTGGCACAGTAGGAAAACATTCTCAAGTGCTTACAACTCCCTGTAAACAGCAGACTTTAAAGAATAAGCTCATTACAAAGGACACAAAGCTCATTAGGACACAAAGATCTATTACCAGGTACAGTAACCATTCCGATATTATTGATGTTCCAGCACTGACCTGCTGCATGCAGTATATTTCACTCAGTTTGACAAGAAATAATTCTGCTAACATGATACAAAAAGATCATTAAATGAATCAGTAGAGCTTTGTGTGAAGCCTTTATCATTCCTTCTTATACTAGCTGTAGGAAGGCAAACTTTCAGTTTGAGCCTTCTTGCAAGGGACAAATGGTCTTTTGGACCAAACTGGATTGAAATTAGGAGTTAGGCTTAGTCTTGTTGCCTATAACTGGTACCAATTTTCACTCAAAAATCCTCAGAAAGCACCACTAAAAACAACATGCTAAAGAAGAGAGGAACAGATCACAGGAGACAGACATCTGTCAGAAGTGACCACAGAACAAGTAGAAACTCCCTCATTAGATACAATGGAATTGTGATCAGGTGCTTAAAAACCTGCAAGGGGACTTACCAAAGAACTGTTAGCTTCTCCTGACCTTGCTGAAATTAGTGGCCTGTTGGTTATTAATACATACAAGAGGTTTTGCAATCACTTTCTGCCTCTCAGCATTGAAATCTGTTCAGACATTCAACCAAAATTTTGAATAAAGCATTTGAAGATCATAAAACTGAACTTTCCTTTTAATAATAAGTATTTTGTACTTGTGGAACTGTATTATTCTAAACACATGCTTAAAATAATGAGATTTCACTTACAACAAAGATTTTATGTTTTTAACTTTCTCGTCTATTACCACAGACCCCAGTACTGCCTAACTGGTTTTAAGATATCCTCTACAACTATTCCCTGAAGGGCCAGGGCTAAATTTACCTGCAAATACTGACTAAGCAAACGCAGAACTTGGTCTACAGCACTGAAGATGTTCCTCCAGTCAAAGTCCACCATTCCCTTCTCCCGGCTCCTTGAAGGTCCATTGTGGAGAAAGTTGATTATGTGTTCTGCAGTGAAGCCTTCTGCACCCATCTGGCTGTTCAGGAATTCCCTCACTGTAGGGTGCTTCAGAGAGTCCTGAAGAAACATATCATGACAGCTTTGACACAATGATTGTCTTTCCATGCCCTGTTTAGCTAGAAAGATTTCCATTTCCATAACTCTTTCAATACATGAACAAGGACAAAAGGGTATGCTAAGAAATCAATTTTACAAATGGGTAATTGCATAACTGAAGAATGGATTAAATATTTCCATGACTATTTATTGCATTCTTTCCTTATAAGCAAGAGGATAGATAATATAAATATCTAATACAATATAGAAAAATTAGGAAACCAAGTATTTTTTCTAACAGGAATTGCTTTATAAACTTGCTACAGACAGTAATCGCAGCTGATCAAAGTCAAATCTAATGATGTAGAAATGAGCAATTTCCCAATTGTCTGGCCCAGAAAAAGTATGGTCTTACTGCCTTCTTTGTCTATACAGAATTCAAGAAAATCAAGTTGTCTGTTCTTGAAAGACATTTGGGGAGGCAGGGAAGCAGCAACTGCTGCCTTTATTAAGAAGTCATTAGCCAGATTCTTGACTGCCCAAATGTGGGGTTTTGCCGCAGGGATGCCGTAATGCATCTATGACTTGCCTTCAAACCAAGCTCAGCAGCCAACAGCCTTAAAGGCCACAGCTTCCTTGGCTGTGCTTCTGGCCAAACCTTTCAAATTAACTGTCTTCTCCATTAATAAAAATAAAAGATGGTGAAAGGCTGCTCTTACTGAGGATCTTTGACAAGATTTAACATACACGGATCATATTCATTTGCAGGCTATTTTGAAAGAAGTGCCACAGCTGAGGTCCTACTTCCTCCCAAGCTTTGGTCAACAGTTGCAGACGTTCAAGTTCCTCAAAAGTGGAGTTTGCCTGATGAAAAAACACCAGAAAAGAGTGTTAAAAATCTAAGGAGATAGGCAGAATTTATGATTCATCCAGGATTTGGTGACAGGGGAACTCCTAATTTAGACAGCTGTAGATTTTACCTTTTAAACTTAACCAACTTGTTCAAATAGCAGAAATTTTAATAACCATCAGAAAAAAAGAATCTGTAAAATCTAGCCAGAATTAAAGTCACTTAGGATAAATTCTGTGGTATATGTAATGGAAAAAAACAATTGCACATTAACCCTAGTTAACTTCAATTCCTTTAAACACTCAGATTTTCAGTAGAATTATTTAGAGTTTTTCCCCTTGACTATTTCTCTCCATAAGAACTAAGAGGAAAGATGATGATGTGAATAGATGAATGAATGGAAGGCACCTGGAAAAAACAGATATTCCCATAGCTACAATATTAAGACCTGAATTGCTGAGCTGCTGTAAATCTGATGTTTTTCTATGTGAACTCTGAGTAGCAGTTCTGTGCCTTGTACAGATCTCTAATGTAGTGAATTGCTGGTTATGAGGTGGCCAAAACCTGGGTCATCTGCAGCCTTGATTTAACTGCTCAGATTAACTTCACCAACTTCAAGCATTTTGCTGAAAAGTCTAGGCTCCATCCTATTTTAATGAAGTGAAAATGACTTCAAAAGATGAAATAATAAATCACGATGTTGCTATTAGTTTGCAATATCTCAGTGCTATTTCTCAGTAAGTTTTTCCAAGCCTCATATTGCCCCATTTAAATACTTAATGGCACATGTTCCTGCCTCTGCAAAATAAATATTACTATGCTTACTAGTGTAAATGTGGAATCATGCCATCAAAAAGCTGATTGGGCAAGCTGGAAAAACTATGCAGCATGGATCAAGACGAAATGAATCAGTGAAGACCTGTCTCCTATTTTTTAAACAAAGTACCTGTCCTTCCTCTGAGGACTGTAAGAACAAATGGAGTTTTGAGAAGAAAATCTGATTAGGCTGAGGTAATTGGGTGACTGTTTTTCAAAAGATGTTTCTTGAGATGCAACTTTTTAGAAATATACATTTTTGTATTTCAGAACTTCTTACATTTTTTATGATTTCCCGTACAGAAGGTGAATCAGGAGCAAAGAGAATTTTTCCCATCAGCAGGGGCTTCACAGCACTCCAGGCTATTTTGGTTAAAGGGTTTGATTCCAAGTTCTGGATCAATGCATTACAAAAGGGTGCTAAAGACAGAAAGAAAGACAGTCTTTATGTTACTTTAGTAAAATACTATCACACATAACATCCTGCAGGGCTTTTTAGGGCAGTACAAACAGTTTGAATCTGAATGAGTTAAAGAACATTCTGCAATTTAGAAGTACAATGACTGAATGGATAGAAAAGACTATTAGTAGATATTAGAATTGTAAAATATGCTATGGAAATTGGAAAAGCAAATATAAATAACCATTTGAAAGTTGCTGTTATTTACATGGTATTTCAAATGGAAGGAAATGAGACAGCTCAGAACTCACTGAGGAGTCTGAGCTTTATTTGCTTTACTCCTAATGACTTAGCTCCTTTGTATTGTAGTTGATACTGACACAAAGCTGATCCTGCAGGCTTAGATGTTGAGCTCCAGAACAGTACAGAACTGGATCCTACAATAACTTAAAATTAAACATATTAACGTAAATATTTTTATCTTACCCCTGCACTATGAACTAATTAGTTTACTTTGATAGCATTTAATTAATTTGTTTCCTGGCTGAAGAGATGGAGTACTGGGCCTTTTACAGGTCTTTGGAAGTCTCAGACATAAGTAGAGCCAAGTATCAACACAAACCATGAAAGGCAGAAGTCTCTGTAAGCAAACTGCTCATCTGTACTTTGTAACCATGCAATTATATCTGTCATAGTAGAAGGGACACAGAACTGCAAACTATAAGATTAGTGGTAGTACAGAAAAAACTGCTGGTGAGCTCAGTGTAGCAAACAGAAGAGAACATAATAAAACCACAAAACAACAAATGGTAAAAAATAGGTTCTTCTTTGCATTATCTCCTATTAAAATAGGAGGAAAAAAATAGCGAGGAAATAAAAGCAACAGAAATTGTTAAATCGAAGTATTTTCTATGTAAAGTGTAATCACGCTGTAGAACGTTACTGTTACAAAACAGATGTACTTTTACACAGGAAGATAACAGCCACCATTGTATCAAATTTACTATTATTTGAAAAGAGAGATTTTTATTCCTGTGCCCCAGGCCATCAAATAAGTCAATAGAAAATATAAAGTTTAGAAAAATATTTTGAAGAAAAGTAATTCCTGAATACCACATTGTCTTTTCCTGAACCTTCTTCAGGGGCATCTTGTTCTTCCTGATATCAGTAGCATATAAAATAAAACAGAGAGACTGTCTTAATTATATCATGCCTATAGTTATGCCTCCATATTACAAGCAAATGTGTATTTCTGTCAGATGTCAATTCCTATGTTTTTCTGCTTCCAGCTATGAAGTAAATATGAAGTAAAATAATTTTACCTGACTCTAATTTTCTCAATCAACTGCATTAAAATGCTATTTATGAAAAGCAACATTCTATGCTAGTACTTGAACATAAAGTACACCTGTCGAGAGTCTCTTAATGGTTTGGTGGAAAAACTTACTGGTTGTATTATCATAAAGATAACCAGATTTCTTCCTTGTTGAGTCAATCCCCAGGAAAGCTTTGTAGTTGTTATCTTCATACCAGTTGAAGGAAAGCACTCTGGATCCACCTCCTTCTGGGTAGCCACAGAAAAGATCCGACAGGGAACTCACCAAGTGGCCTAAGGATTCTGGCCTTCCATCTTGTACAAATGGCTGCAGAACCCTCAAAAGGTCCTGAACACTTGGCTTCCTGGCCAGCTGCAGTAAGACAAACTTGGTTAATTGCAGCCCTCAAAGCAGGTAAGTATCTGTTGAGGTTGCAGCTGTGCCCAAATGGTAAAGTGTGAATGCAATCAGAACCCCATCTTTTCATCTCTGCCCTGGTCACAGGCACCATTTTCAGTTCTTGTTCTTTCATATCTTTTCATATTTTGAAGAAAAGAATACACTTGAGAATTGCCAATGATTTTGTCCACATTTATTTTGGAATGAAAGGAGAATGAATTTTTAAGGAATCAGCTCTTTCCCAACAAGTCTATTTTCTCTCTGGTAAAGCAGGTAACTGGAACATAAAAACAACAAAGGAAAATAAGGACTATGAGCTATGCAGAAAAGTGATGTAATCCATTATTAGACCACTTACCTTTTGCACTGCTTGGGAGACATTAGACAGCACCCTCCCCCAGGCCTTCAGGTCAGCACCTGGTGAGTTTCTGTCCAACACAGTGGGAAGCTGTGGATGCATAAAAACATAGAGACGAGCTTCTACATGGCAACAGTTACAATAATGAGAAGAAAATCCAAATGGCATCTCTGTAGCTCAAATTCTTTGAGTTATTCTGAACAATATCTTATAAGCCTGTCTTATGGGGCCACAAATCCCATACCCATGTGCAGACACACAGTAGTCCATGTAAATGTTCTTTCTAATGCAAAGCTGAAACAAACACAGGCCACTTAAAATATATCTTGGGATTTGTTCGACTCATCTAAGCCCACCAAGACAAAAGGTGCAAAAAATAGAGGAGGAATGCAGGACCTGGGACATTTGAGAAGCTGCTTCTCACAGAGGCTGTTCTTCAATGAGATATAAAGAGTCTTGGTAACTTCCAAATTTAGCTAATGTTTGATACAGAATCCCCCCACTTGCCATGGAGATAAATAATTTGTAGAAGTTTATACTTCGGAGATGTCCTGATTTTGCACAGTCTGGTCTCACTGTCTGTTAAACCTGAGAGAAATCATTACTTTCCCAAGCTCCTGCAGACTGACCAAACTGCCTTTTCAGTAGAAGTTAACATTTTATTTATCAATGACTTCAAAGAAACAGGTGACCATGCTGTGCTGTCACATACCACTTTGTTTGCATCACTGCATCCTTCTTTGTCAGCTGTCTAAAGAATCACATATGCACTTGGAGCTGGCACTCTTGAGGCTTTCTCAGGCATTTCTTCTGCTATTACAACAAAATATAAAGCCAGACTTGTAGATAGCTAGACTGTGATATTTATGAGACAAGCTCCTAAAAACCTTCCCCAAAAACGCCTATACTCCCTGCTGATTGCCTGCCATTGCCTTCAGTCAGTAGGTGGTTACAAAAGCAGAAGACAGCTGCACTGTGCAGGTACCTGGCAGGGTGTCACAAAGGCAGGATTTTTTAATGGAAAGCTCATGTTAGCATGTTCTGATCTGTCACCTGACATTCAGGCCGGAAGAATACACACAGGGCTTTAAAATACACTTTTCCTTGTCCCCTAAGGGGAACTAGTCTGTGCAAAGATTATACAGGATTCTTGGAGCACCTGCCTTAACTTGGTCTTTTTGAAACTTTGAATATTCACATGAAGTCCTCAAATCCTGAAAATCTATCTTAGAAGTACTGTAGTATTAATTCTTTGCCACTTCCAGCAAGCATAAGATATATGAAAACATAAGACAATATATTTTTAGGAATGGAAAACAGTGGCTCTCAGAATCTGACCACAAATCCTTACCAGGGCTGGTAAAATCACATGGGCACAATGACTGACTATCAATGCTACAATAATCAAACTGTGTTTTGCTGGTGTGTCAGTACAGCTCCTGCCATCCTCTGTTCCCAGTTCTGGGAAACTAAGAGCTGAACAAAATCCATATTAAATTAATCATAGTGCTACACTGCTGTGGCAGAAGAGTCCAATCAATATTTCCTATGCAATTTGAGGAGTTTTTCATATATCCTGCCTGCTCCTATAAAGCAAACTGACAATGTGATGGTTTCATGACATTACATTACAAAATGGAGAACAGCAAATTAAATTCAGTGTTGAAAAATGCAAAGTGTGATCATAGGGAAAATAAACATGAAAGATATATACACAGTGATGGACACTTAAGTTTGCTATCATGAGGAAAGAGACCTTGGAGACTCTATTAATAGTTCTCTGAAAGCACCACCACAGTGTGCAGAATACAAATGAAATACTGGAAAAATAAGCCATTTTATATTTATTTATTAAATATAATTAGTATTTTATTATATATTTTAAATTAATAATATTAACCTATGTTTATATATATGTATAAAGTGGCATAATATCTCCATACTAAACCAAGGCTGCAGAAGTGGTTAATTTATAGTAATGTCACAGTAGAAACAGGAACACAAAGTAGGGTAAAGAACATGAAGAGAGGTAAGGAAATGCTTCTATAGAAAGAGTGATGAAAGCGAGCACAACTTCCTAGTTTAGTTGGTTTGGGTTTTTTAAAAATGGCTCACACGGCTATGCCAACTCAAGATGCATCATGACTTTGACTGCAACACAAAATTCTGTCATGCTGGACAGAGCAAAGACAGAATGGGCTGTATTGGGTATTTTCAGAGTCCTCAGGAATGTCCCTTTAGGTTTTGTCACACACTGTTTTGCTACACAGACTGGAAAGACCACATAATATTTCAACACAAACTCTGATTTTAAACCTGCATTTTATCTCTTAGTTCTGCTGTACTGTGAATTTCATCAGTTTCACCCCAAAACATATTCAGAACTATCTGGTGGTGTTCTGGTGGTAGGTTAAAAATCACACATCCATAACCTTACATTTGCAGGGGTAAATAAAGTAAGACCACTTGGAAAATTGATGATGTATTACAAAAAAAAAAAAAAATTCTTGAAGGGCAACAAAATATAAGGAAAAAAAAAAGACAAAAAAAAAAAGACAACATAAGGCAGGATTAATTATGTATACTTACCAGCTGAAATAGCTTAAAGAAATCAACATTTGCATACAAGGCATCTTCTACTCTTTGAAGACTGTCCTGGGACAGGGCACACATAGCCTTGTGTACAGAAGGGAGACCTCTTCGGCTGCTGAAGATGATGAAGCGGTCCAGGAGCATCTCACTGCAAGCAATGTCCTTCAGAGTCAAGTTAGGGACACCATAGGCAAACTGCAACCAAAACCAATATTTCACTTACTATTATGAAACTTGCACACTGCTCAGGAACAATTTAAAACTTACTGAAAGTAGACAGTTTGAGCTCAGCCCTTGCTAATATTTTAATGAATGGCAGAGAGATGTGGTCAGCTGAAGCATCAACCCTTGAATCACCTTTACTTGATGTTAAGGTAGATCACCTTGCCTTCAGACACATTTTTTGTCTTCTCATTAGCCAGTTTTCCTTTCATTGCAAAAGTCCCTGTGAGTTGTCTTCCCTACCTCAATGTCATCTAAGCACACCTGAAGCCATGCCACCCATCCTTGTAGCTAAGGAGAGATAGTTGCACCTTGCTTGAAATCATTTTCACAGGACCAAATGATGGTACTACATCACTCTACCTTATGTGTTCAGGTTAGTTATATTTTTGCTGTTAATTGTGCCAAGAAAGAAAAAAAGGCCAATACCTCTGATTCTCAAGTTTGATTCCCCTCAGCATTCTATTTCAGTTATGACTATTTCACTACAATGCTTCCCACAGCCATTATTCACTGTCACTCTGCACAGGCACACAGCCAGGATTTACAAAGCCATTTTACATTAAATCCCACCCATTTACTGATCACCACTTCTAACATAAACATGGAACAAAACGCCCAAATTTTTATCTTTAGTGTTTGACTAATGGGAATGCATTAGTTTGTAGTTAAACCAATATAAATGCATAATAACTCTATAAAAGCAGTAGATTTACATGGGATTTACATTGTTGTTACTGAATGCTCTTTTTTGTTTATTAATAAAGTCTACTTACTTTATGATGTACAGAATACATGAAAATACAATAAAAAGTAGCTGTGGAAATTGCTTATAAGCTAATGCTCCCATCCTCTGTCCATCCCCTTTCACAGTGCAAATTTAAGGAAAACAGCTCAGAACACTGATGACTATAAATGCCTAATGTATTTGAGATGAACACGGTCTTTCAGACAAGCAAGAACTATGCACTGACACAATGTTATTAGACTAAATTAATTTAATAAGCTGCACAAGACAGAAATTGTCAAAATCTACCCAGAAAATAAATTTCTTTAGAAAAATAATCTGCTGAGTATTCCAGTCTTTAAGACACATGGATTGAAGAAACACACCACACCTATACCACGTCAGACACAGGTGCATATTTATTTCTTATCTAAGCAGATTAGGAAATTCATCATTATCAAAATTTTATATGTGCAGCTCTCTTTACAGTTAGCAGCTAAGGCTTGTTTGGTGGTGCCTGTAAAGAGAATATTAAAAACCACAAAAGAATGAGAAAAAAATTAATTTAGTCTTTTGGAGTATGGATTCAAAGTAGACTGAAGAGTTATTCATTAAGAATTCATCTGTCAGAAGCTATCAACCAAAGAGTGGCTCTGGAAAGTCAGTGTCCAGAATACGAAAGGCAGAGGCAGAGATGTCTAGAATAACATTGTATTTTAAACAATGCCATGACTGCCCTGGAACTGTAGTTGACAAGAAAAGAAAGGCCTCTGAATTACACACAATTTTATTTTGGAATTATGATGCAAAAAAGGGATGTGAATTTCTAGAAATATCTGAGAGGCCCAATCATCACTACAGCTGTACTGGTATAAAGGCATTTTTAACACAAGTTAGACAGTGCAGAGAGAGGCAGAATGCAAAAGAAGAAATTCAACTGACAGATCCAGTCTGTCTTGCAAAAAATCTCCAAAACCACACAGTTCTGCCCTCCCTCAAACTGGAACAGTTGAATTCGTATTAAGTTGTTTATGTCAGCGAAATAATTTGCATATTTGCTTGGTCACATGTGTCCTGGGGATGTGTGTGGTAAGGAGAGCATTTTTTAGCCGTACACGCCTCATTTGGGATTGTCCTCCTCAGGCAGTGTCAACTGCAATGAACTGGGCTGCACAGGGAGGCAGCCTGGGAACCCTGATTTGACTTGTGAAACGAGGAAACAGTGAAATCAACACACTGAGAAGGCTAAACACAGAAAAAAAAAAAAAGAGTTGTTATTTACAAACTGTAACTACATTTCAATAATGTTCATGAACAGATGGGATTAGAAAAACATCAAACCTCCGCCCTTCCAATTTTTCCGGTAGGCTACGCTGCTGCCAATCTTTCCTGAACTTCTTATTGTGTTTTAACATCAGTTTCTTATCTTTATCTTAGAATGACTCAAAAAAGCAGGTCCTCAGAGGGAAACTTCAGTACTTTTTTTTTTTAAATCAATGTGTCACTGTTTAGCCAAAGCTGGCAAGAATGACGTCCAAATTATTTTTTCAGCTAGTTGGCTGTTTGATCAGGTTTAGCTTTCAGCTCTGTGTGTCATTTCCTGACTCCCAGGCGGCTCAGACCTAGATCTCCAGCCAGCTGTTGGCAACAGTTAGGCTTTTGTAAACAAGTTGCTTTCAGGTTGATCAGCTCTGTGCCATCAGCAGTAGGGGGAAGGGGTGTACAGAAATATGCAGGCTAACAAAGGGCAGAGCAGCAGGAAGAATTGGAGATGAACTATCATGGTTGAGGATTAAGACAACCATAGATCTAGGGTCAAGTCATGACCCTGAAACTTCCATCTCAACCATGCATAAGTCCAACCCAAGTAACTTGCTTATCAAGAAGGGCTATTGGAATGAAGCAAAGTATCTCCCACAGAAAATGCAGTGTTCAATTCTGATTAAAAATAATTCTCTTGTGTCTTTAAAATTATGAGATTGGGTTTTCTGCATCATTTTCACCTAAAAGGAGTATTCACAGCACTTTCTTTCCTCATAGCTATAAATCAGCTCTGGTGAGATGATCTTGTATCCCTGTAATTACTGCTTTCAAGGAAACGGCACAGAGGGCAGAAAAAGTGTTATTTAGCACCAGATCTCCTCCAGCTTCCTCTAACCAATGTACAATTTCTTTAATTTCCAACATAAAGAGAACTACATCTCTTTCTACATCAGCACAGAAAATACAGCAGAAAGATACCACATTCCAGCAGGTTTCAAACTTTTTTGGTGATGGTGTTGAAAACTTCAGTCCTGCATACACTGGCAAGCAGAATTTTTAGCAGTAGATGAATGGATGCCACTGGGGAGCTAATAGAATCCAACACAGCAGCACTCAGTTCTCCTGACACAGCAGACCTCTGATGTATAAAAGGTTAGGGATGAATACGGAAAGAGAAACCCAGTAGGATATCTGTATATATTCTCCTTGTCACAAGCAGCACGGAAGCGAATTTTCAACATCTCAGCTGACATGGAAGTGTGAAAATACCTAGGATGTATCAATTGACACTGGTTTGGTATGATCTTGTGGTTTTGCTTCATGATAAGGTGAGGAGAGGGAAGGGCTTCCCCAGGTACCAGCCAAGAATACAACAGATAAGTAATCTGGCTACTGGTCACACCAGCTGCAAGAAAGGTCATGAATGCCCTCCCCTTTTTCTCCTCACACACAGTTTCAGTATTAGCATTTTATGTGGCAGTGAAACACAGGAATTGTGTCTTTCGGCCTCAATTGTTCACCTGCTTCCACCCACACTAATGCAGTGTGGAAATCATTCCAGAATTCCAACTCAGCAACATTCATTCATTAATACAGCATTCCTCACAGAGCTCCCAGCCACCATGCAGAAGCATGTACAGCATGTACATACAGAAGCAGAGACAGCCTCGACTTGGTCAAATTTAGTTCCCTGCTTAGCTGCTTCAGGAGGGATTTGACCTGCACTTTTCACTCTGAATTTTCTGAGATGATCTATCATTCAATCACAATCTAAGAAAGTAGGTCTGCTTCTTCACTTACACCTATTCACGTGAGACAATACTAAAAAGTCACCATGCCGACATTAGGGTAGAGAATTTAAATTATGAACTAAGAACCTCCAATAGTTCTTCTCTTATCAGGACTATTATCTCAAAGGGATGCACAGCTTCATTATGCTCTTGAGTCAAGTCTTCAGTCATGGGGATTGACGCAGTACTTGCCAGTACCGTTTCTTGACGCTCATTATTTGGGTGCAACAACAGGATTTTGCTGTTTATTAAATAATTCATTAATATTTAATGCATACTCAAAATGTTTTTTAAAGACAAACCAAACATCTCTTCCTCTAGATTCACAATAAAAAGAGGGAGAAATAGTACAAATGACCCATAAGGCATCAGTTATTCTGGGCCCAAGGCCTTCACCGAGGCTACTTTGCACATCCAACTAGGAGATTCTTTCCTCACAGGTAACAACTGTTAAACTCTACCCACCTGTTCAGGGCGCACTTGAGCATTAATAAGCTGGTAAACAACAAAATCTGTGAGGCCAACATTTTCTAGCAAGAAGGAAGTGAGGGTCTCCCCATCTTTCAAAATGTCTAGAATTCGTATTCCTCTTCCTGGATGAAAAAGGAATGCACAGATCAGTGAGATACCAAACAAAGGAAGTTAAAGAAAACTCATATCCTAACTCTAATCTGCAAAAATAATGTGCTTTGGCTCTTATATCTAGTCGTGACTAACTGGGGCTAAAATTATTTTTGCAATTGAAAATCATTTTAATCCTTTGTTGGGAAATGATAATCAGAAAATGCTGAGTGCTCTGGCTCTGCATATCTGATGTCTCAAAGATGTTTCAGACTAGGACTACAGCAATGGACACATTGAAAGCAGCCCTGACTGCATTTGAAAGTGTCTGATTTTTTCTGATGTAATGCTTTATTTTAAATGTTGAGATTCAAGTATGCTACTATTCTTAGTGTGATTTCTTCTGAGCCTTGTGTAAATAACTTTAGTCAACCCTTTAAATTTACACTAATTTATCACTTGTTGTCAATCAATTTTAGTTAGTTAACCTTACTCTCTAGCATTGCAAAAGTGACCCTTGAAAATCTCCCATGGGAAAAAACTCAATTTCTTTGGAGAAGCATAAACTGTAGCAAATGCTTTATATTAAACTAGATTAACAACTACTCGTAATGCAAACCAGTGAGACCACCCACTGTTAAATTAGACACATGTAAGAGGCCACCAGATTTCCCTGATATTGTCTGCAACAGTACTCAAAATACTGCTGCTCCTAAAGTTAAACAGTTCCAATCTTTTAAAACTTGTCTCTGTTACAGAACTTATCAGTGAGAACTCTGCCTCAACACGGTGCAAGAGAAAAGCCTGGAAACTTAATTTTGCTCATGTTCATCTAATATTCATTATAATTTTATATCTTCATTAAAGGTACCTCTCACAGCATCCACAGACTTTGGTAAAGATTGCTTGAATAGCTCTAACTCTTCTAGTCTTTAGAACAGGCAATTGAACTGGCAGGAGTCATGTGTATCCTACTGACACAGGGAATGTAGCTTTAGACATTTCTAATAAACATGCACTCCATTCTGTGAGCTGAGTCTTATCAGAGTTTGCCAACTAACTTCCACAATTCCATCTGCACTGAGCATGTTCTGGCCTGAGGCTACGGGGCCTGAGAACTTCTTCAATTGTTTCTCCACATATTTATTCAAGCAGTAAACAGTGAAAACAATAGCAGGGGTCTGTGCCTCATATTCTAACTGATGTCTTTCCTGGCATCCAGGCAGTGTGGAGGAAAAAGCACACCACAAAAACACATCTCATCAAAAGTGTCAGTGCATAGGGAGACTGGAACAAGGAAGGAGGACTCAAGAGGTGGGTTTGATTACAGGAATCATAACTCTGACATTTGCCAATTTTTCCTTGCTCAATTTGCAGCTATTATATTAAGATTTTACTTAAAAACAATAGTAGTAAGCTATAAACACAGACAAATAAATAGCCAATCTGTCAGTAAATTCTTCAGTGTGAAGAAAGATGGTAATTCATATTTTATTAGTTAAGCTTCAGAACTGACTTTTTTACTATGTTTTATATAATAGGAAATTCCAAACTTCTATTTTTTTAAAAGTATAACACATTTAAAATGCCAAGAGATTCTGAAGGAGCATTAACATTATATGTCACAGGACTGGCAGCAATGTTCTCTCTATTTCATTAATAAAGTTGATATGAGATGGAAAGGCAAATTCTACAACCAGCCGTGCGGTGTGGTGCCTTAGCAATACAAAGCAAATCCATGGCACGACATGCTTTTGCTCACCTCTAAATAGTCAGGTTTGATTTCTATGGCAGGGTACAAACAACAGCTCAGATTATATTTGAGTTCTTGTTTACAATCTGGGGCATTTGGTTGTCTCACTGTTGTTTACAAGGAGCTAATCCCTTTTTTACCTCTAGTTATAAACCTCTGATAGGATAGTGGACCATGGGTATCAGATGGTTTATACACATCCTATTAAAAGTATATGGAGAGTGACTAATTTTGATAAGAATGCTATTTCTGTGACAAAGTGTTTGAGAATGGGACATATCAATTCACAAAGCCAGACCATTTTTATACCTTTAGTTTTAGGAGTACCTTTTCATATTTTGTACTTCAAGTCCAAAAAATTAACAATTATAATGTCACAGTACAAGCTAATTCCCTATCTCCCTCAGAACTGTATTTTGAGTTTGGCAAGTTGCTTTAAATAAAAGTTAATGCAATGAATTTGTGATTTGCAACTCTGTTTGTAAGTGTTCAATGTTTCTGTTTTTAAACACATTATGAAGAGTTTCCTTCTTCCTGTTTCAAACCTGTCTTAGCTAAGATTGTAAAAAAACTTCTCTGAGTTATGCTCCTGGTATATATTCAGACATCTTCCTAATTTTCCATTCCTCTGCATCTTCCAGTGACACTTTCTCACTGCTTCTGCAGTGAGAATAGTCAATAATTACTGACATTTCTTCAGCCACATTTTCCTTTGTGTGGTGAGATATCCATGCCTTTGGAGTTTTGTCTACTGTTATTTAAGGAAGATGGTTGTAGAACAGAGCTGACTGCCTTTCTCCTTTACCTTAAATGACAGGTGTTTGTCACTGGACAGATTTTAACTTACCCTAACAGAAGCATAGTAACAGCTACATGTGGAATACATTATAATGTTGTCAGCCTCCAAAGTAACTACTATCCAGCTCTCAGAAGGAAAAATTAAATAGTCTAAAGGATATAGACACAACAATTACCTGCAATTCTTTCAGGATTAGTTCTCATTGTTTCCATAAATTGAGTCATAATGATCACTTCTTCCCAGATTCTTCCAAGGTCACGGACTTCAGGGGCTTCTAGTAAAAGCTCCTGAGCATCTTTATACACCCTTGCAAGGCTGAAAGGAGAAATAAGGAAGAAACAATAATTTAAGAGTGATGAGCCAAGACCCTTTCAAGTAAAAACAAAAACAAAACAAAACAAACCCCCAACAACCAAACAAAAAAACCTCAAAAAAATAAAATAAAGGAAAAGAAAAAGTAAAGTTGACTCTCTCTGTATTAGGGATGAAGAATGAAAAAAAGTTGTTTTGTCCTCAGTTTCAGATAGTCTGGGTTTCAGTTAGATTTGAAAGTCCATGGAAGTTTTAAGATGGCTACCAGTGTTGCAGAAGGTTGGACATTCATCCATTTTTTTCATTAGCCATGCTGGTCTTTCTGGGGACACAGGAGCTTCCCCAGATAACTTGCCTCTCACAGTCATAGTGCAAATCTGCCCTGGTTGTAGCCCAGGCCCAGCTCCAGCAGTTGAATGGGGCACTCTGGGCACATGCTCAGCCTAGCAAGTGACATGGAATCATTCACAAACAGAAATATCCTTCTCCTCCATTTTGTTAGGTCCCTTCAGAATATTTCTTCTAGGAGGAGCAGGAAAACACAAGTAAAAAATAATCACAGGCAGCTGTTCAACTACGGCTTCTAGGTTAGAACATGCAGATCAAGCAAGGATGCAACCAGATTCTGTGTTTACAAACAAGCATAAAACATTCTTACTATCAGGTAAGGCCATTACACTTCTTTAACAGTATTATATTTTTCCATGCATGCAGTAGTGTATCTCAGTTCACATGACTCATTTTAGCTTACAGGAAATAACAAACAGGAAGCACGAAATTCTTTCAGAAAACACAATGCATTTACTTCTGCTGTAGTGCACTGAATTTACTGGGACTGAAAAAATGACAGTTTGCTCTCTAACAAGCAACCTAGAAAAGCTAGAACGTACAGAACCCTCTAGCTTCACTGTGTGTTTGACTGTACCCCACCAAAAATGTTCAGCTGACTATTTTAAATCCTGGTCACTAGGAACAAAAGGTAAGTTAAGTTCACGTTACAGTCTTTCACATGACAGGGGCTTCAATGGCTCTCACATCTTTAGTTCATGAATTTTAATCATTGGATGCTCCAAAGTGGAATTTACAACAGGGAAATTTGGAGCATTTTTTTATATTTAGGTTGACAGGGGTTTTTTCACTCTAAAGATCCTCGTCTGCTATACTTTCTTTCATGACTCAGCTGTAACAAACAATGCAGTAAAACACTCCCACAGCCCTTTTTCAGTAATAGTCTGGAAATCTCCCATCCTCCTATTTTGCAAAAAAGCTTGGTATCTGAAGGTTATGTGCTGATTAAAGTCTCACAAGTATGTAGCCAAAACAGGTGCTGCATAAGAAGTGGCAGTGCAGATTCTTATTTACTGACACTTCATCAGAGCTCTCATTCACAAGGGACAACTCTAGCGACGAGAAATGAAGGCATAGGGATTCCATGCTCTTTTATGAAAAAGGTTTGTCCCAAGACACTCAGTAAGCAGGTTCTTATAGATTTTATTAAGCGAACATGTGTCTCCTAGAGACTTGCACTGAAGTCTCTCTGAAAGGCCCAAACCTACCATCATGAGTTCTGTTTCAGTTTTGCTGACCATTGTTAGCACGAAACCAAAGTGCTAGAACTGAAAATGTTTGTCTTTCACTGCTTGCACACTGGTGTATTATTATCTTCTCTTTTCATTCACACCACAGAACAATTCTTTGAAATATTCCTTGATGTGGTGAGAGACCTTTCTAAGTAACATGAGGATACTCCAGCCTTTCTCCCTGTATCACTCATGCCCATGAACACCCAACAGGTGCTCAGAGCAAGCTATTAGCAGCTCCCTAGCAGGCCTGTATTGCTGCAACCAGTCTCACACATACAGCTCTGCTTACATGGAATTTTTGTAGTTGGACACCACACCTGGACCCTCTCCGTGGGTTGGGCTGCGGAAACAGGGATTGTTCATGTTACAGAAGATGCCATGTAACCATGGCAGTGTTCCTGCTGATGGCATTGCCTTGTTTGGGAAATGACCTAGAGTATCAAAACACAAAATATAAATTGTTAGGTGTCTTTTCTAATGCAGCCTTTGTGAATATAAATAGCATGATGAGTTGGCTGTCTACAAGAGGAATGTGATTGGAATTATATACAGTAATTTCACGACTATAAGGCGCACCCTTTTGACTAAAATTTTCGCCTGAACTCGGAAATGCGCTTATAGTCTGGTGCGCCTTATATATGGGCAAAAGTTCGGAAATTTGGCAAGCCAGAAGCGTGAGCCGCGAGCCGCGGGGGGAGCCAGCAGCGCCACGGCTGCCAGGTGGAGGCGGGGCCGTGGGGCTGGGGCTGCCAGGTGCAGGGGGGCCCAGGGGCCCGCGGCACCCCGGCAGGCATGCCCCGGCCCCGGGGAGGCGGGACCGAGCAGCGGCAGGAATAGCCTGGCCCCACCAGGTACAGGCGGGCCTGGGGGCCCATGGCTGCCAGGTTGAGGCGGGGCCTCGGCCAGCAACTGTGCGGGGGGAGCTGGGGGCGGAGCCTCACTGCAAAAAAAAAGTGCGCCTTATAGTCCGGTGCACCTTACATGATCTACAAAGTTGCGAAATTTGCCGACTGCCGGGGAGTGCGCCTTATAGTCCAGTGTGCCTTATGGTTGTGAAATTACTGTAAGTTTATCTTTTACTGAGAAAAAAGAAGTCACAATATAAGCAATATGTCTATTTTCAACAGAAATTAATTCTTAGTAATGTGAAGGGTTTTTTAAATAGGTAGTGAGATATTACTTTCTCAGTACCAGAATTACAGAAATACAAAACTAAATAGCATCTTGGGACTCCAGGTAAGTCTGACCAGAAGGCATCTCACCGGAAAATTAGACATTTTTTTGTCCTCACTGGTAAGTCTTACACTACATGGCTACAAATAACTAAGCTACTGAAACTGAAGTCTGTTCTTTCACCACTGAACAGTAACAGTCCCAATACCTCTGTCTGAGAACATTTGGCCATTACCTACAAGAAGTCAGATCTGATAACATCTTACACATTCTTACATTCATGTTGGCGATACAGTGGATTAGCTTTCCTCAGCCAGACAAGCGCAAGAAACAATGTCAGAGGCCATAAAAGCTCCACTAGAAAACGAAGCTGTAAAAAAGGGAAAAAATTAAAAATAAATTTTACAAATAGACCACCACAGAGTCACTAGGTGGCTAAAGAGATGAGACCTCTTCTCAAAACAGAAAAGCCCAATGCAGCACGTGCTTGTGACTATACTTTGCCTGTTTCACCATTTAAAAAGGACACCCAAAAGAGGATTTCATCAGATTTCCAAGAAGCATCACCACTAACTCAGTGCTCAGTGGTTTCTCCACCTCTTTTTAAAGAAATATCTAAGCATCCTGACTGAGGTAAAAAAAGAGGCAGCAGGTAGTGCATGACTCTACAATAAGGATCAGATAAAAGCGACAAAAGGCTTTTTTAAATCCACACTTTGACACTGCTGGGCTCATTAGCACACTGTCAGCCAGCCCACTGTGCTTGCCCAGAGGTAAAAGACTTCAGCATAAGCTATATATACTTTGACCTTTACTTTTTGTCATCATTCATTTCAATGTTATTAATTTCCTAATACCTGTAGAAATGTACACATTAAAATCAAACACCTTATTCAATAACACAGAGGACCCCATCAAAGGCCACTTTATTGCCCAGACCTTTCAATGCACTTAGAACAGTCACCAACCCCAGTGTCATGTCAGAAAATCAAGGGCACTGCTTTACCACAGAGCAACATCCTGCCAGGTTTTCAGTCTGTTTCCTCCACTCCTGTGTTTCAGTTTGTTTTACTGCCTCTGTGTGTTTTGGCAGAGGTTTGAAACTACAATCCTTTGATCCTGTAACACAGGCCTTGGGCTCTGAGGAACAGCAATGGGATTTTTTGTGTCCTGATACATGGCACTTTTTTGCTCCTCCCCTGTAACAGCCAGGACAAAATATCTTCAGAACCAGGCTTGTAGCACATGCACAGGGAAGCCCTCCTTGTTTCTTTATCTTTGTTCCCTCCTTCCCAATCATGTACCAAATATGTAATAACAATGCACATAGAAGCAGAGCCAAAGACAAGATGTGAATGTTGTTTTGGGCAAAAGGAACTCCACAGCATAATTAAGAACAGGGTTTTTTGAGCTTCCCTGTTTTTCCACTATAATTTTGTCTAATAGTTTTAGTTAAGCACAACATATTCTTTCAGCAAAAGGGTAGAAAGTTTTACACCAGGCAACAATTTGCTATTTCATATTTTTCCTCTTAGGGGTTTTCTTTTTAAAACAGAACAATAACAAAAAACCCACCCACAACCACCTAGGAAGTTTTGCATGCTTGATCTTTCTAAAAGCAGACAAAATCTTACCAGTAGCAAAGGGCAAATTACACAATTATTAGAGAGGGAAACCTGACAGCTGTTGGACACAGCTCAGAATACAGTGTTGCATACCTTTCCCAGCATAGTCCACAAGGTCTGATCAATCCATTGCCATCCATTTAGTAAACCATTTGGGGCAAGCACTAAACACCCATAAACTCAGAGAGGCAAGAGCTGGCAAGACTCCTTGGCCCACCTTTGCTGTAGAGTTAATCTGTGTTAATGCTCAATGTTGATTTTTCTTCATCCCCAGGAAATACAAAATCCTCAGACTTGAATTTGGGAGCTCCTTTCTCTCTGAGTTAATTAGTCTGGAAAAGATTGAAGTCTGAAGCCCAAGGGAAGCTTTTTTCAACCTGGTACACAATGTGTTGTGGTAAAGACAGATCAGTGCTGTCAGACCTCTGATCCTCTCCTGTGGACCTTATCCAGAGGACACAAAGGTGACTCAGAATTCACTAGAAGTATCAAAAAGCAGCCCATAAGCCTGCAGAACCACATGATAAATAGCCAGAAATCCCAACAAATGCACAGAGAAATGTAATATACAGAGAGAGCTGTAATGGAGCAAGCACAGTGATAAGACCATATAAATGTGAGAAGCTTAAATCAGCTGTGGATCAATTGTTGACTCTGCAATGAAGTCATGCTGTAAGACAAAATATCATATGGTCTAAGAGGATTTGAAAGTACTTAAAATACTTCTGGCTTTTGCTTTACTTATGTCACTCAGCCATACTTAAAAAAAACCTGTGTGAACTGTAAGGTCCTAATTAGAATCTCATCTAAGAGCAGCTGAGTGTGAAGAGCAAATCTAAAATTAGGAATCAAACCTTCCTGACCTGAATGGTGCTTATGATGTTTTCTAACAACAGATCTTTTTTATGTGAAAATACGTAAATATTTCTAGCCATAACTTTTCTGGTACACAATATTATTGGTCAAAGAAAATCCCAACACAGTTATTCTATGCTTAGTCTGTAAAGAGTAGCTTTGCAAACTGCACCAGACAAGATTCCAGGCAACAGGCCCCAACAAAGATCACATGTGATTCTTCAAGATACTTGAGAGTTTTACATGCTGATAAATGCACCAGTCACTTAATCCAGTGGAGTGCATGGCTCAAACCTGAAATCCAAAGACTGATACTTTACCTTTTGTCTTTTCCGGAGGATCCAGTTCTTCCAGAGCAGAAGTCTGACTTGCCAAAAGAAGTTCATTCTTCTGCATCAATACTTCTGGTTAACCTATGGCAAATGATGCATTGCCATTTCTCAGCTGACAGCAGAAACAGACCTTAGAGCAAAATAGCAGCTTTCTGTTCTTATTTTAAGATTATGTTATCACAGAGATCAGTTCCTTTCATTGTCTGCACCATTTAATTTTGCACTTGATACACTATCATGCATGAAAAATTGTGAGTTTCCTTTGTTTGGAGGCTACTTCCTGTGACACATTTATCAGCACCAGAAAGCAGGAGAGAGGAAAAACATCTCTTTCAAATTAAAAAGTAATGAATATTGAATCTGGCTATTAATTTGGACTTGCATGTAATGAAGGCAGTTAATTGATGCATCATTTATCAAAATAAATCTGTGTTTTTAAACTAATTTTTTCCAAGAAAAGATGGATTTTCTACTAGACATTAGTTTATATAAAACCATTTACCTATTATGATACAATTAAGTTTACCATTCAGATATGATAAAAGCATATTGATTAATAGAGTTTGAAATGCATTTCATCAAAGTAAATCCATTCTGTTGCCATTTCCTTAAAAAAAATACAGGATCTCCTATTTTTATGTTTTTAAATTCAGCAGCTCCCAATCTATTTTAGTAGCGATGCCACAGAATTTAAACCATTGCATACTCTGTTTTTCAGTTTCATGACTCATTATAATTACCAGGAATTTATACCTTCAAAAGGAAAAAGGCGGTTTGACATTTAAATCCAAATATCAGCTAAATGGGTCTGTTAAAAAATAAACAAATCATTTAAATTTGCTACCTGCATCAGCTTCCTACTTTATTGCTGCTTTATGAGATTTAAATGATTGAAAAGCAGTTTCTTTATGAATTATCAGTAACTGGGAAAACGTTGAAAAGGAAATGGAAGTCAGATATTGGAAAGCACATTCTGATTATAACAATGGTGAAGCAGTAGAACTGATTTTATGGGAAGACTGGGGGGCCTCCACTGCAGATTACTCAAAACTCTACAAAAACTTACACAGGTAAAACCACTCATGGATTAAATAATTTTTTTAAGTCTCATTTTTCACTATTCTAGAATTTTGTTTCTGGAAATTATATTAATTGAAGGAGATTTTGTCTAATTTTAAGAGACAAGGTTTGGAAAACAAGTCAGAATATTTTGGCTCAATGTATCAACAAAGTAGTAGTGAAAAACATCAGATAAGAGATTTGAGTATTTCAGAAAATCATCTCCCAAGTCCACATCTTATGAACTGCAAAGCAATTTCAACCTCAAGGGAAGAGGTGGCCAGGACTAGGGAAGGGTTGGCATCAGCTGGGGCTAACCCTGGTAGAAAGGGACCCTAAAGAATGCACAATCTCTTCTGATATAACAGGCATGAAAGTGATTGAAGCAGGATATTTAGGGCTAAACACCAAGAACTGGCTGTGCTGTTTCCTGGGGATCAAATAATGCCAAAGCAATAGCTCTGCATAAAGAACACCCATGCAAAACCAAACTTGGAGCATTTTCCATATTTTGGAGATCAACAGTTTTGTGCTATTTTCAGTGTCCCTCCATCAACTCTAACTGCTTAAGTTACAGAGCAAGAAGAAAGACTAACTATAAAAAGCTACTGCTGTTGTGAGGAGTAAAGGGACTAACACCTGATGGTTTGAAGAAATACATTTTGGTTGTGACAGCCTCCTGCTTTGAGTTGCAAACCACAGGCAGTCAGACAGCTTTCTGACACTTTCATGTAGCCCAGGGCTCTTGAATCTGTGGCTACTCTGAAAAATGAACCCTACTGTTGAACAAATGAGGAAGAGATTGTTTTGCACTCCAGCTCCTCTTTCCTTCCTCTAAACCCCAAATGGAAGCTGCAATCTCTCTGCAACAGCTGTGAAAGGAAATTCAAGTTTTCATATCAAGGCCATAAAATCTGTAGTCTGCCAATGGCCTGGCCTCTTCTTTTCCTCCTGATGGTTCTTTACTGAGCCACTGCCTTGGTTTGGGTTAAAATTAAGAGTTTCTGTCTCCACAGTACTACAGAGAGTTCTAGCTAATGTTTCTAAGTATCTTGCTATGTATGAAATACCTGCAGCACTCCTGAACCAGTAGTAGCTGGTACTAGTAGCTAGAAAATCTGTCATGCAAGGCCATAAATGGGATGATGACTGCCCCAAAAAATGGCTGTTAGTATTTGCTTTGAAAAATCTAACTATTTTTCAGAGACTAAAAATATAAGTAGTAAAGAAGCCAAATTCAATAAACCTTGGTGGGGAAAAAAAGGGCAGTAATTCAGGTTATACAGATTGTGCTTGCTACGTAATCTTCAAGATTCCTTTTACATTGAACCCTGCTAGTTATATTTGTTGACAGTGACAGGAAGTCATTGCTTATAAGAGAAGTAATTCAGTGACAGAAAACCTAATTAATATGCATAAAGGGACAAAAAAAATGCTCAAATGCTCTCCAAGAAAGTGACTATTAGATTAGATTGATTCCCAAGGTTAACACTGTGCTACATGAGTCAGAATTTAAAAGCACTTGAAATAACTATAAAGTTAGGGCATTAATGCATGAAGTTCAACCAACACACAAAACTTAAAGAAAGTTTCTACATTGCTCATCAGACACACTTTAGGATCACCTCTAATTTCAGGATGAACAACTTGTTCTCCCCAGACTGGTTTGTTTACAAAACCTTAATTAGGAGCTAAAGGGAAAGAACCTTGCTTTCCTAAATGGAATGGCTTCAGGGATATGAATCAACCTTATACTGCTTTAAAATGTAAATTAGATAGGTGAAGATGAGACAAAACTGTAGAAGAACTTAAATAATGCATTCAGAAGACACTGGACTGACAAACCTCAGATTTCATAGCAGCACAGAATAAATAAAGAATAATTAATTTTCAGTCCTGAAATATCCTTTCCTATCTGGGCATTAGTCAGACAAACGAACAGATTTGCGTGGTTAAGATTCAAGCTTTACTACTTTAAGTAGAGCAAAACACTATGATAAAAAAGCAGTAGAACCAAGATAGTACCTAACAATAATGTGTGGAGAACTCCACTTGGACTGAGGAGGTACATGAACTTCTGGAGTGATTAGTCATGGTGGAGATCTATCTTCACTCTTTAGAGGTAGCACTGAACTCATAAAATCAGTGGTGGCTCGGGACTGCTGCAATCAGAAAGAGAACAGGTACTGAAAGAAATTAAATTTCAAAAAAAGAAGTTAATTTACATAGATAACAACACTCTCCTAAAATCAGAAAAATGAACAGAGTGAACACTAAACTCCCTATTGATTTTCACCTGTAAAGTGCATCTGAAACAGCAATGCAACAAAACCTCCCAGCAGTGCTCACGCCTGGGCAATGACTCTGGTGCCACCTAAACCACCCACTTTAAGCTGGCCAAGGACAACAAAGCACAGGATCCAGCCTGTGCTGAAAGGTGAGCCACCAGGGAAGAAGAGCAGCCTTGGCTGAACTGGCTGAACACCTGAGTGCAGGGGCTGGAAGGCCCTGCCATGGTGCTGGGAAAGAAGCAGAGTGCAGTGCTCTGCTGTCGGATCTGCAGTGGGCTCGTGGGGAAATCTAGAGTTTTAAATTCAGTCAAGCAGTTTTGTGGGGGATTTTCAGAAGTGTTCCCAAAGCCCTGTGAAGGGGAAAGAAAAAGTCAAGCTCTGCCACATGGACTTTTGCTGGAAGTCAGGGGAAAATAGAGTTTATGACCTTTGGAAGAAGGAGCAGTCATCTCAGGAAGAGTGCAAGGACATTGTTAGATCACTAAGAGAGAAAATTAGAATGGCAAAAGCTCAGCTAGAACTCTGACAACCGCTGTGAAAAATAATAAAAAGTGTTTTTATGAATGCATTAACAACAAAAAGAGGGCCAAAAGAAATCTCCATCCTTTATTGCATGCAGAGGGGAACATTGTAACCAAGGATGAGAAAAAGGCCTTGGTATTTAATGCCTTCCTTGCCTGCACCTTCAACACAAAGACGGGTTATCCTCAGGGCAGCCAGTCCCCTGACAGGGATGGGGAGTAGAAAACCTCCCCTGCAATCTATTAGGAGGTAGGCAGTGATCTGCAGTGCCACTTAGACACTCACAAGTCTATGAAGGAGGATGGGATCCAGGAGTACTGGAGGAACTGGCAAAAGAGCTCACCAAGCCTCTCTCCATCATTTATCATCTGTCCTGGTAAACCAGGGAGGTTCCAGATGACTGGAGATTGGCCAGTGTGACTAGCATTTGCCAAATGGTCAAAACAATTCCAGGCAGTATTAGAGACTGGGGGAAGAGTGCCTGGAAAGCTGCCCAGTGGGAAAAAGCTGGGAGTGCTGGCCAACAGCTGCTGAACATGAGCCAGTGTGTGCCCAGGTGGCCAAGAAGGCCAGTGGCATCCTGGCCAGTGTCAGGAATGGTGCGGCCAGCAGGGCAGGGATTGGGCCCCTGCACTTGGCACTGGTGAGGCACCACCTCAGTGCTGTGGGCAGCTGTGAGCACATCACCTCAGGGGAGACACTGAGGGGCTGGAGTGAGCCTGGAGAAGGGCAGTGGGGCTAAGAAGGGTCTGGAAAGTGAATCCTGTGAGGAGCAGCTGAGGGAGCTGGGGTTAGTCTGGAGAGGAGGAGGCTCAGGGCAGAATTTACCATTCTCTACAACTGCCTGCAAGGAGAGTTTAGCAAGGTGGGGATTGGCCTCTTCTCCCAGGCAAACAGTGACAGGACAAGAGGGCATGGCCTCAAGCTGTGCCAGGGAAGGCTCAGGTTGCACATCAGGAAGAATGTTTTCACTGAAAGGGCTGCTCAGGGAGGTTGTGGAGTCACTGTCCCTGAAAGTATTCAAGAAATGACTGGACATGGCACTTAGTGCTATGGTTTAGTTGATGTGGTGCTTTTGGTCAAAGGCTGGACTCAATCTTGGAGGTCCTTTCTCACTTTAATGATTCTATTCTGTGATTCTATGGCAACGTCCTCTTTTACAAGGGGCTTTGATCTAATTTCTGTTGAGCATATGTTCATATCACAGGTAAGACCCAGCCTGCTGCAATCTAGACCGAGAAACAAAGCTCCACAAAGCCACAGATAGAAGCTAACTTCAACTAATGGCAGTGCAAAGCAGAGAAACCAGCACTGCTGCTGCTTCTCAGCTGCAGACTGTGTTTAAACCCTACCACAATGTGTGAGGCAAACAGGTAATTTAATTGTTTTATCCAGCAAACAGGCATTTTTACCTCTAAAATCCCAAGGCAAGTTATTTTAAGGAAATGGATCTCTTTTTGCTGTCCAGATGTTTGCAGAGACAGCTCTAACAGATTAAACTAATCTCTCCTAATTAGATTTTTTACATCACAATTGGATGATGGCAGGGGATATTTTGCTTTCTATGGTCAACTACATCCGCTGCTCCTGTGACCCATTTCTGCTTTTTAGCTTTACAAAGGGATCTTCAGAAGTAAACAGAGAAAGCTTATGTAGGGCTTCACATGGGAGGGGGTAAAATACAGTTCAGCTTATGAAGCACAGTACACAATTTCACTGTAGCTCTACCCACAGTTATCACTATGACTTAGCTATTTCCTAAAGATCTGTAGTTTATTGCCAGCAACAACAAAACATGAGACATTCCACTTACGTATCAGAAAACATAAAGAAAGCAATAAGTGGAAATAGATGTTTGGTGACAGTCCTTGCATTATGCCTACAGTAGCCATCTCATAATATAAAAGTTCCCTGAGTGTGCTTCATGAGCACCCACATGCAATACATGGGGTCACATGGCAAGTGTGTTGTGATATCCCCTTACCTCACACACACAAACCATAGTTTTAACAGCTGTTTTAAATATCAGAATTTTGTTTTCTTATTTCCAGGCTTATTCCTGACTTTTGACTAAAAAGTCAAGTCTGACTGAATACTATTTGTCCAGTAAATTATAAAAACACTCCCAGTAATCTCTCTAGTACCACAAGCAAATATTTCTGTAAAACAGAATTTTAAAATTACCTGAAAAGATAGCTTTGAAAATATCCACACTTAGGTATACTGGGTGTGCTTATGGGCCAGCACTTCTAATGTTCAACAATGCTTTCCAGCACCCAAACCATTCCCTAACCCATGAGACATTCTTATGTATATAGAAGAGCATGTCCCTCGACAGGCCCCCTAGAAAGCAAACACAATTAATGCTAACACAATTTTGCCTAGACTAACTGTAGGAGTGGGTGTGTATAAATGTATCCTATATCAATAAATAGGTATATCTATGTGAGTGGAAAGAAAATGACACAAACACAGGTTGGGGCTTTCTGAGTTAAGTTTTGCACCCAACTATCTCAAACTACTGGGGAAAACCCAAGCTGAAGCTTTTTAGGTATTTCCTATGTATTTCAGAGGTCTCCCTCTGTAATAAGTAAGGAACAACCTGAAAGGCAAGAATGGGAAGTTCTGTCAAACCAGGATCAAATTATAAAAAATCAGAGAGACTAAGAAAAAGCCCCATGGAACTTCAGTTTGAAAGGTGTATTTCTATGAATCAAAGACAATCACAGACTCTTCCATCTATCCAGACTCTGTGTCAAACACAGAGAAATATGGAATCTTAAATAGATCCTATTCTTATGCAAACCCAGCAGTGGGCTAATCACCCCAATCTGTGGATAAACAAGCACAAAGCAGTGGAAACACACAGGGTATTTTTTTTTACTTTTGGTGTAATTCAGCTTACTTCATATAGATGCTGTTCTGTCATCTAGCTGCATAAGGCCTGAGGAGTGAGGATTTTCCTGGCATTCACTTTCCTCAAGCATTTAACATTTTGGAAGATGTAGGATAGCTTTTTCTTCTACCTGTGAGTAAACACTTTCCAAGGGTCCCTCGGATCTCTAAATTAGAAAAAGAATTTCCCTTTTTCTGTGAATATAAACGGGCATGCAGATACAACATTTTATTCAGAAAAGCACTTGTCTCCAAAGAATCCTCCTGTAAGACTTATTTCCATGAACATTCTAAATAACACCATTGGTAGATATCAGATATTCCCTGTCCCTCCCCCTTCACTAATGGGAAGTTGAAACATTTTCCCAACATATTAAGTGTACGTTGACAAGTGGGATGGCCCAATAAGAGCTGCTATTCAGTGAAACAGTGGGTGCCCAGGACCAAGGATCCTTGCACTATTTGCCTAAGGGTCACTTCAGATGAGCTCCAGGCAGACTGAAGGTGCATTAGCACCTGCAGCACCTCAGGCATGGTGCTGAAGCACACGTTCCAGCTTAGTTTCACCCAAACAGAACTGAGTTTGTGTGCTCTGGCATCACTCTATATGGTGAGCCACAGTGCTATGTAGTGAAGTCACTAAAAAAGTACAAACAAGCTCAGAGCTAAGTTACCAGTGTTACCATATGGGCAGTGCCTTCACAGAGTGCTTCATGTCAGCTTTCAGATTAGCTCCATTAGGCCTCTGCTACACGGAAACTAAAGAGTTCATGGATTTGCAAGCAAAACATAGACTTCTTACACAGAAGCAACAAAAACCTTGAAAACTTACCACAAAAGCTTACCTCATGTGTGAGCACTGCTGAAAGAGAAAGGTTTCTGAAGGAATGTTCAGCTTGGCAGCAAAGAAACACATATCTTAAATGCAGTTAGCACTCGCAGAATAACACTGCTCAGTTGTAAGGAGATTGTTTTAATCCCCTGCTTGATACAGAACAGCTCAATCTGCGAGTTTAAGGACTCGTGAATAAAAATCCTCCCAAATATCCAGTATGACCTACCCAAGCACAATCAAGCCTTACTAGGATGCTGATATTTCTGTATTTCTTCAGATCTGAACAAACCCCATATCTGAGAAGGTGGTTTCAGAAGGGTAGTTCTGGTAGCATCAGAGGCCTTGCTAAACAAACAGCTGTCACCACTAATTAGGTCAGCGCCTTACAGAAGTCGGTACTCTGCCAAAGCTTTAAGAGGGATGAGGCAGTGCATTACGACTTCAGAAAATGCAATTACCAAACAAATCTGGCAGGAAAAGGTTTCCTCCCCAGAGCTCAAGCTGCAGGGTTCTGGCACTTGTCACAGCCCACAGCCTGTCACCTGGGGCAGGTGGGTAGGATTGCTACAGTTCCAATAGAGTGAAGCCATTTCAAAGCAAAACCGAGGAAAATCTGCACCTGAACCAAAAGAAACAACAGGGCTCAGCCGAAACATTTCCAGTTCCAAGTTAAACCAAAGTTTTTTCCACCAGACTCAAGACCCCGCGGCCGCCTCCTCAGCCCCCTGGGGCGGTCGCGGGACCCCGCTCCCTCACGGGGCGGGCGCGCCCTCAGCGTGCGGGCCCGAACAGAACAGGGCCGTGACACCGCCCTGCAAATGCTTACGAAAATGGACAAATTAAGAAGTGACAGAGGGCCGCCGCCTCTCGCAGGCCGCGTTGCCCCCGGGCAGGCTCGGGAAGAACCCCCCGCCCTGCAGCCGCTCCCGCCACCCGGGCGGCAGCGTTGTAACTCTTACACAGGCGCCTAAGGTTCCCATTTCCAAAGTCGTGCCCTTGCTACTTCGCTTGTATCACATAAAAACAGCTGACAGCATTATAAAGCTGGGAGATGTAAATCTTCTTTAGAAATGGATGTTTTCCCTGGAATAACATGGGTTAGTAGAACACCTTCAGCTCCCCCCTCCAGCGGCACCGGGCCCTGCAGTCCCCGCTGCCGGCCCAGCCCGCTGGAACCTGCGGCGCTGGGGAAACACCTTCAACCGAGCGGAAACCTTTCGGACTAGCAGAGCATGGGAGCAGATGTTACGTAAAAGGGAATATGGCAAAGCCAGTAACAATTTATCTGTTTCTTACGGGTCAGTATTCACTGTTGTAATTCTCTATCTCGGGAGGCTGCTCTGGGGAGTCCTAGAGCAATCACACTAGCTGAACAGCTTCATTAAATTAAGAAATTATTAAATCAAGAAGTTCAATTAATTTCCTAAGCCCTTACAATATCCAGTGCTAGACATGCAAAAACACTGAAATATCTATAGAGACAATAAATAAATAATTCACGAATTATTTTGCTATCTAGTGGTCCTAATCAATATTGATCCTTGTATGCTATGAAGTTATGCTACACTGTCTTTCACGATTCATTAACCAGTTGTACAGGGTATATATAGTGCACTCCCCCCTTGCCAAAGCAGAACAAATTCCCATCTACATCAAGAAGCCTTTCCACGTATTTCCTTCTGCAACTCCCAACACCAGTCTGGGCAGACAGCATGTGGTACTTTCAGCTTTTCTGTAATAAGAGACAGCTCCCCAAAGAAATGACCCCGAGCATGGCCAGAACCATCCATGATAGCATGGCCTTTGCCAAGAATGCAAGTCCTGCTTCTGTGGAAATGAGACAAGGAATCAAAGTCCAGCATTGTGAGTTCTGGAAATAAAAATCAGATTATGTCCACCAAACAGAGCATGGGATTTTATGTGTTTTGGGAAGACTGGCAAAAGTAATGGTGTACTAAAGTCCAGTGTATTTCCTGTTGCAAAAACAGAAAAGTGATTCTTTGTCTTTGTCACCTTTTGAGAGTGAATTTGGTGCTTACATCAGTAGAAATTACCATGCTAAAAAAACTACTCTATAGTAAGCAAGAAAGGGTCATGCTAATTATAATCCCATAAAGAAAAGCATGCCACCCTCTAGTCCCAGTAGACAGATGTAGGAGAGTACTACACTATTGCAAAGGCCAAACATCTGTATTTTAATAAGTTAGAAGAAATCCAGATACAGAAGCCATAGAGTCACTGAAATGTTAACACGTTAATATATTTTAAAGCAAATATAACACAGTGTACACATAAAAACCATTTAATACAAAGTGAAAACCATTAGATGCACCTACTAATGCTGATTTTTGGTTATTTTTAGCTGTTTCACAGAAACTTGGAAACAAAGCTCTTCATTTCAGTTACACCAGGTTAAGTGGTAAAACTGATCTTTAGCAAGCAAATCACTGCCTCTTCATTCACCTGGGAAAGACAGCACCACGGCAACTGAGTGTGTCCACAACTGAGTGTCACCCAAGTGAAACAGGCTGTGCACATTTGCCCCACTCACTAAGCTATACAAGAAACCAGATGTGAATTGATTGCTGCTTCTGAATAGTAAAGTTCAGTAAGTGCATCCTTGCTGTACAAAAAAAAAAAAAAAAAATTAAAGTGACAACATAGAGAACTGGCAACAGATAACCATGTCCGCCTGAAATATACACATATGATACATAATTATGGCCATGCTGGCCAGTATGTAAGCCTGTTCAAGAGCAAAGCTTTAATTGCACAGATTAGAAAAATGAACAAATGCTTTTACAGAGCAAAGCATAAGCTTTGGTTTATGCTTAGACAGTGAACATTAAACCTTCCACTTTTATTATAACATCTATTAAGAAAAATAGCTGTTTGTCTATGAATAAGCACTCCATTCCACACAATGAAATGAAGCTCAGTGTCTTATTCAATGAACCCATCAACTGTGTCTAGACTGGGAATGTATTACATCTTTATTGAAAGCTAACTACAAAAAGTTTGACTTTATTTAATTCACAGTTCCCCAGGCCTCCCCCCATTTTTAAAATGCTGCATATATAAAAATAACTCCAATATGGCACAAAAGTGGGATTCTCAAGGGAAGGCAAAGGATAAAGGGGCAAAGGGAAGCCTCCGCTGGCAACATCAACAAATTGCATATAGTCCAAGAGGAATTTGCACCCTATACAAAATGAGCTTCCCTGTGTTCCAGTTCTTGGATCCTTTTTGGTCTCAGTCTATGGTAAGCAGGCTTCAGATCTGTGGGGTGAATATCCTCTGAGCTAGATTTCTGTTCATTTGTGTTTTGTTCAGCATCACCTGATGGAAGTGCAGAGCTCCTAGCCAGTTTCACAGTATTATCCTGGGGGAACACAGAGCTAGCACTGGTTGGTGCACCAGCTTTTACAGAAGAACCATCTCCATTTTCTTTTGATTTGTTAGAGGGTGGTTTATAAAATGTCCCTGGAGGTGGCTGCAATGTTCTTGGTGCCCTAAAGGCAGCAAGAGGATTAACATCAGGACCATTCTCTTCTGCTGCTGTCCTTCCTGACCCAACAACAGAATATGGCTTATTAGGAAGAATGGCATTAGCTGAATTGTTACCAAGGCTGCATGATGATGATAAAGCACCTGCGGTTCCACTCTCAAGTGCTCGGATCTCCTGGGGCACATTAGTCACGATCATTGCTGTCCTTGCTGTGATATCATACTGTTTGTACTGCTTGTCCCAAGTTTTTCGCAGCATCTGGGTGTCGTAACAAGGAAGTCTGCAGGAGGTATCAACAGCAGGGAGTGCCTTCACCTCTGAGACTTCTTCAATAGTAGGGCTTCTGCCCAGTTTCTCTGAACTTACTGCCCCTGCATTTCGTGAATTTCTTTCATTCAAAACACATGGAGGAAGTATTCGGTCTACAGGCAGGCTGACAGGGCGAGACACTGCTTTTGTCCTTGGAGCTCGCAATGGAACTTTGGCAATCTGACGGTTGGGTTTTACAGGAAATGAGTTCTTTTTACAGGGGTCTTCACCTAGAGAAATGAATGGATCACTGTCTTTTTCTGAAGTGGGACTCACAGCATCACCTAGGAACACACAAACAGAGGTTACTGGATCTTTTCACCACGAGAAATCAGCAAGACTTCAATGACCCCTTGCTAGTTAGTATTTTAACGAGGTAAGTTTTTAGGGCTAACTTGTATACATACTAGCAATGCCCTATTCTCACCAAATGTAAGCACTTCACTAGCAGTAAAACACATACTGTACAGCTGTAACCAAACAGAAAACAGACAGAAACATTTCACTTTTTGGCTGGTGCTTTGCCATCCCTGAATATTTTCAGTTTTAGTATGTTTCAGGATGTTGCACAGTTGATGTAGGAGACATAACTGAACTGGTAACATCAAATGAAAATCAGTATAATTATAAGGGAATGTGTATAGTTACTCCTAAATGAAGTATGTGAAATCATACCTACATTAAACCAAACCCCTGTAGTAGCATAGGTAGATAAACAGAAGAAAATTCAGAGTTAGAATTAGGTTAGGAGATCTGGGTTTTTTAAGCAAAAATACTGATAACCAAAACACTCTCATAAATCTGTTATGCAATTACTCTTTCCAAAGCTTTCTGGTTTAGTTCCAGTGAGCGGCAATGAAACACATTTTGAGAGAACAATGGTCAAAATACATAAATTGCTGGGTATTAGTGTACAATGTTGTAGAGGACTTTAGAAATCAATAGTCACAGCATAATTATGGTTTTGTTTTGTTTGCTTTCTTTAACAACAGGGAGAAACCAAACCACTGTTACATTCTCTTACAAAACACTTTGAGTTCTGATTCCATAAATACAGATTTCTTAAAAGCCTTTTGAAAGATTAATTCTCTGTTCCCCTTACAAAAATTAACAGTATACCAAACAGTGATGAACAGGTTTTATCACTTGCTTCTGTCTACATTGCAGAGCTACGTGCACTATAATCTAATGCATTCAAGGCTACTTATTAACCCACAGCCAGAGTTAACTGCATACTAACCAATTACAGAGATATCTGCTTCTTCTTTTGTATTCTTGGAATTCTTCGATTCCAAAAAGAGCGCAGCTGTTTCTGAAACTCTTTCACTTGGAACTATTTGAATACCCTGCTAACAAAAGTCAGAGCAGAAATAAATGAGAACTCAACAGAAAATACACTACTTATAAAAAGAACCCACAAAGTTTTATTAGAAATGTGCTCTGGAATGCTCCAGAATTTAACACAGAAATTAATATGGCACAGGTAACATTGTGGCAGCAAGAGTCACTCACTTCCTTTACAGCAACAAACGATTTCCTCTGCGGCTGTGGCTCCCTCTCATCTGCTGATAAAGCAACTCTGACTGTAACAGCTGTTTCTTCAGAATGAGAAGTGCTCAGAAGTGGTTTCAGTGACACATCAAATATCTTTTCATAGTATGTTATGAGCAGCTCCACTACCCGGGCCTGGTAAGGGTAGTCCACAAGTGATGACAAAGAAACTGTAGCATCGGTTTGACGTGGTCTGATCAGAGTTGGGCCAAATATTATGCCAAGGTTGCTGGCTGACATTTTATTTTCATCACACTGTTCTGTAACTCTGCACAAAGAGGGGGAAAAAAAGCAAACCAAAAGAAACTCCCAAGAGTTAGAGGGTTTTATTACTTCAGAAATACTTTTGATATTAAAATATTATTTCTAAAGAGAAAAAGAGATAATAAAAAACTGAGTGGGTTTGGCAGGCAGGCAGAATCTTCAGTGCAGACCACATTTAACAGTGGCTTGAACTTCCTATGTCCTATTTGTTAAAGTTACTTGCGGCTATTTGGCATTTCTGGGGTTGAGGAGAAGAATGTCTCTCATTCTAAGTAATAACACAGCTATAGCCCAGTATTTATAAATATCCATGTTTATAGGTAATCATCAGTTCAGTACATCATCACACAAACCACCATTTGGAGGACAAGGAAGTGAAATGTGACTGAAGAATGGTTATTAAGAGACATGATACAAGTTTCAATTTTCTGTTAATAACCACCAAATCACTCCCCTATCTTTGTTCCATGACAATTTAAATCATATTTAGTTCCCTGCATATGACACTAATTACTGCTGACCCCAATGCTAGCAGAGAATCAAAAATAATGGAGGTCAATGTTTTTCCTGCTTTATTTCTCTTTCATATTTTTCTCTCACTTGGGAATTCATTACATGGAAAAAACTCCAGCAACAGAACAGTGTCTTCAAGGTATATGTGACTTCTTCCTCAACAGTCATAAGAAAGGTACAAGAGATTCCTAACATGCAGCATGTAGCAGTTAAGTTTTCAACATCACTTTGCATTTAAAATATTTTCTTACCTGTGGAGGTGTCCAATAAGGTACTGAAGAGTGTTATAGTTTGGTCCAGGCAGTTGTTTCAGAAGATCTTTAATTTTAATGATGATCCTATTCAGTTCAATACAGAGTGACTGTCTTGTCTTTGCTTTAGGGCTAGCTTGTTTAGCATCCAACTCCTCATTAGCATTCTGACTTTCTTTTGCAAGTCCAATGAACTCATTGTAAAGTCGAAACAAAATCAAGGGCTCTGGAAGCTGAAGAAATATGAGCATTTCAGAAACATACTCAAACCTGAATTTTAACCATTTCCTTCCTGGTTTTCTTCAACTTTTTCTGGTCTAGCATCTTTTCTTAGATGATGACATTGTTTAATCCTTGTTGATTAGCTCAATCCCCAGTTTTTTCAAACCCAATCCCCAGCTAACAAAAAAACTCCTTCCTACACTTTTTTCCAGAAATCATTTGTTACCTTTTTCCTACAATAGCTCCAGGACTGAGCACTGATCACCATTTATTGAAATAAGAATATTTCAGGAAAAAAAAAGATTTGTTCAAAATCACTAAATGGTGATGATCATAGGATTGGAATGCTCATCTCTGACAGCCAGCCTGAGGAAGACGACTGCTAAGGATTATTCCTTTCAGGGTTAACAAGCTTTCAGAGTGACTCAGTAATTTCACTGGGCAACATCCCAACTTCGTTTTTTCACATACATATTGAAACTGCTTTAGAACATTCAATCATGAAGCTTTAAAGTTCTATTTTAGAAGAAAAAGATAGATAATCCCTCCATAATAATCACAGCCACTATTAGTGTTGAATGAAATTTTTGTTAAAGGTATTAACAGCAATATATCAGCATCGGCTGCATGAAGAGGCAAGAACATGGCAATCTTGTAAACTCCACATAAGACAGTCAAATTCACTAATCAGAAAGGTTTTAGAAATTAGACTCTATGAGTAGACAAAAAAAAAGCTTGTTATGCATATGGTACTGAAAAAAAGCCATAATATCCATGTGGAATACGTATTGTAATCCAGCAGTTTTCCCAGCCCTTGTCACAGGCTCCATGTGTAAATAAAGAAGCCACTGCAGTTACACAAGGCACTTGTTTAATCTGCTGCTGTAGGACTGCTGAAAAGGGGTGGTTATTTTGTACTGTGGTGAGGAAATGTACTACAGCACTTTTGTTTTCCATCTGACCTCTCAATTCCATACCTGGCGGAGATACAGCTTGAGAACATTGCTGATATCATGTGCATAGAGTTCTGAGAGCTCAACCAAATCCTTTCCATTTTCAAAAGCCTGACAAAGCTTTTCAACTCTCGATTTGGCTCCATTCACTCGATAGATACCCTAAAATTAAAAGACCAGCACAACTCTATTTCAGTTTGAATGGAAGTTATAAAACACAGATGATACTGACAGCATTAAAATCTTCATTTTTTTTTTAAGACTGTGTCAAACAAACATGAACAAACTTCAGCATACCTTGACATTCAGTGCTCTGCTTTCAATTTCTGAGGTACACTTTTTGATGATGAAAGGAATGCCATCAGGAACATTTTTAGCAGCTTGGGCAAATTCCACTCCAAATAAGTGAAGCCTTCCATGAAGTTTTTTGTGCCCACATTGAATAGCTAAAGTCTCTAAACATTTTTTATGGCATGCAAGGGAACACTACAGGGGAAGAAACAAAAAAGCATATGGTTTGATACAATCTGACACCATAAGAGATACTTCTGCAGTTTGCTATCCGATATGCGAGCAAAACAAAATATTTGTTAGTATGGTGTGCCTCTGCTTTAAGCTCATGGTGATTATACAAGCCACAAACTCCATTTTTATTTAGAAACATAACTGAAGTTTCCAAAACTCCCAACTTTACACAAATCCCAAGCAGCAATTGAAACTAATTTTCACTTACCTCCTCACATTCAGCTCCATGAAATACCACTAAGCCATCACATTCTCTGCATTTAGATGGAGCTCTCAGCTTCCGTAGTTTGTGTGTCTGTGCTGCCTTGGACATATTAGCATTTCTAAAAGGTCCTGGAGAATTTGCAGTTTCAGATGTGAGATCATTTAAACCTGAAGAGAATTTCCCTGTTATAGTCATTTTAATATCTACTACTGGGTGGTAGTTACTCTGATTTTTCAGAATTGTACTGCACAACACAAGTCTCTAAGTAATGGCAACTATCAAAATAATCAAAAACATTTCAATCACAAAGAGGCAAAAACTGTGTTGCAGTTCACATAACAGAGACAGAGACATTAACGATGGAACAGTCTTGTATAAAAGCAGAACCCAACAATAATTTTTGCCTTTTTAAGTATCCCATTTTCTCCCATATTGTGGCAATGTGAAAATATTAGGACATTTAATTTCAACTCCCTGCACTTCAGGCAACAATTCAAGGAAGTTTAATTTTACACATTTCAAAATCCTGTACTAGAGGATGAAAGATATCTTGTTTTGGCCTGCAGTGTTTCTGAAATACTTAAAAAAGAAATATTTTGCAGCAAGGGAGAACTAACACACACTCATGGCAGAAGCCACATAAAAATAAATAATAAAAAAATCACTGAGTCTGAGTTTTCCATAACATCAAAATATTTTCTAGAGGATTCTAAAACTAAGAAGAATAGCAACTGGTCCTTTTTCTGTCAAAATTTTTTCAGGCAATTTACTTAAAATGCTATCAACAACTCTTTGAACCAAACTCCTTTGTTTTACAGGTAACTTAAAATTAGCACATTCAGTTAATTGCCCAGAAAGCTTCTTAAATGCTCAAGCATTGATTAAACAATAGCACTCCAAGTGAAAGCTTGCATTAATTAGCACATTGCCATGCTTTAAGTCTAGATCTGAATTAATACTGTTTAGCACAGGTTCATTCCTAGAAGGCAAAGTATACATTTAGGAAATAGGGACTAAGTCAAGAATTCCCTAAGGGCTTTACTGTGCCACAAAGATTTCAAAATTAGTTTGTAAGTACTGTAGACATACCATAGAACTATTTCTGATAATCCAGTTATTCAGGTTTCAATGCCTGTGGCAACATTGTCGTTACACAGTCAAAATTCATTTGAAAATTAGAAATGGCCTGGTCAAATCTGGGACAGATACTATTGAACTCATTTATCTTAGCTGAAAGGGTGAAAACCTCAGTTATTACCCTAAACATTTGGTTCTACTTTTTTCCAACTCCCTGTATTTCTGCATTTCACATCCAAGTTTAGAAGTGATCTCACATAACTCAGTGCCATGGAGCTAAATTTAAATGCAAATGTCTGGAGGGAATAGTTAGTAGATCATTTGCTTTAACTCAAGAGGGCAAAGACATTAGAAATATTCTATGGTTGCCCATACAGTAACCTAAATATATAAAGACAATTCTGCATCACTTCATTAACATTACTTGAACATTATTTTTCATCTCTCATCCTCAAGTGGATGCATACTGTGTTAAAAACAATGCTGTTGGCAATCACACCTTGTACCTAAGAAAATTAAAAAGAACAGCCACACACTGTAACAAAAAGCATCTTCTGGGGATTTTGGGTACAGAAACATTACCACAGTCTGAAGGAGATGGTGGCTCTCTTTCATCAAGATCATCTGCAGATGACATAGTCCCAGTGGAAGGTGTTCGGGGAAGTCGTCGTTTAAAATCCCCTAGCAGACAAGAAAAATTTTCAGGAAGCTGTTAAGTATCAGTGCCACACACCTGTTCATTTTTCATTACATGCACTGCTCAATACTTGCTTATTTAACAATAATGTCTTCCCTAATGTGAAACAGTGGAGGAAAAAGGCTTCAGATAAGTATAGCAGTGAGGGTAGCAGTACCTGGGCTGGCAGATGGAGAATCCATGGATCGGGACTCACTGCTTCCCCCTGCACTTTCAGAGTCACTGCACATTCCTCCACTCTGGTTGCCAACTGACCATGATCTGAATGGTGGTGGCCCTCGCACTGCTTTGGAAAAGAAAGTCTGCTAACTCCAAATGTCAAAGACAAAATTTACCTTTTTTTAAAATTGAAAACTAGCTATAAGTATATTGAAAATAGAAAAGTTTGCACAAGTTATGTGAACATGCAATATAATGAAAAAAACACAGGACATATATTCCTATAAAAGCTTCAAATTCATTTCAGAAATTTGAAAACTGTGCTTTTGTAGAAGACCTGCAATCAACGTGGAATTCACAAAACCAATGGATTTTCAATTGCTAGAGCTAACTGAAAGAGTTTAGTCCACTGAGTTTAACAGTACTTGCTGTTTGAATTGTATCTCACCTTTCTCGTCAAAGATCTAGGATCAGGCAGTTTTCCATTTGTGCTTATTATGCTCAAGTACATAATGTTCTAGAGGCTTTGAACTTTATAATACATTTTAACCCTTCAGTGTTACATTTCTAACTCTGACATCAAGATTTTTTTTTTAATTTTTAAAACAAGATTTATGTATTTATTTGGAGACACCTACAAAAGAAATGTAGAAGAACTACCTTGAATATCTGTGTGGCTGGAAGATCTCTTCTCTCTAACCTTTTGTGAACGGTGATAAACTGGGCTTCCCACATCATCTAATGTCTGAGCAGGAAAATCTCCTGAGCACTGAGATAAGTTACCATGGGATGTGTGGACGCTGTTTGTTGATTGCTTATTAAAAACCCTTCAGAAAGAAAAAAGTAATTTGAAGAATAAGACAGAATTTAATGAAAAATAATGCATTTTTTAGTCCCTGGGCACTAAAAATGCTGCATTTAATTACTATTCATGAACATACATTTTACATGTCATTCACATAATTAAATTTAATTCCAAAATTAAAAAATAAAAAAATTAAGTGACCATTTTTTCCAATTAAGTATGTGATTTCCCAGTGCTTTCTCTCCATCCAGAATGAGCTTTTCCACATGTCTTCATGTATTATAAACATTATTTCATAGACTTAGAAAAAACAGCATATCTGTTCATTTGAAGTTAAGAATAATCAGAAGCCATTGTATTCTATGATTATGCTTTCTATTGTATTCTATGATTATGTATTATCTCGATAATGCTTTCCCCTCCAAAAGATTCTCTAACCAGCCATCAGGACCATCCACCTCTAAACACACACTGTGCTTTTTAAATGCACAGAAAATGTGCTGAAGCTGCCAGTGTCAATCCATTTTAAAAATCCACTCTCACTGTAAGAGCAGCATAATGTTAACAGTAATTAAGGTAAAATGCTGAAGCACCCTGGGGACAAAATGGCCTGCTGACCAAGTTTAGCAGTCAGGAAGCTGTTCCTTAATCAGCTCTACCCTATCAAGCTCAAGGGAAACAAAGACTGAAAAACATTCAAATTTGCATTTGTTCAAGGAACAGTCCCTTAAATTAATGCAGACTCAAACAATACAAATGATCAAGTACATGAAGAATCACAAGGCTGTGATAAAGAAAATAAAAAGTGGGGAGAAAGGAGAAAAAACATGCTCCTATAAATGTCAAGCAGTAAATAGCTGGGAGAGCACACAAAGTGTTGGAAATTTCACGCTCATCAGTTTCTCAGGGAGCTACACAGTTAAATCCCCTGAAGTCAAAGTTTATGAGTATAGCCTAAGTCAGTCTTAAAAGGCAGGAAATTTACAGACAAGAATTCAGAATCTCAGCTTTAACTTTGAATTTCCTGCCTTTTGTTGGTAGAAGTCTGACTCAAGCATTGGGTTTTTTGTATTTAGTTTCCTTTTGAAAAACGATGACGAGGCTTTCCTGTAGAACTGTGAAACACACAGATTGAAATGGATATTCTGGTGCTTTAGTGCCAAGAACACTATTTTACAACAAATTAAAGGTGAAAAAGCATTTGGCATGCTGACACAAGGAGCTGCCTTTGTCTTGATGTCTTTACTTCCACATTAGTAGAACATAGTTTAATAATAAAAACTTCTACTTCATACAGGTTGGAAAAAAAAATTAACTTAGAACATGTCCCTACAAATGGACTCCGAGCTGTTTTTAGGAACATAGCAAAAGACAGAAATCGAGAAACACTTCCTGCCAAAAAGTTGCCAAATATAACCAGCATGAAAGAAGCTACTGTATGTAGCAGAAAGGCCTGTAGAAGAGGAAAACTACCTCTTCAGACTTCCTAAAATGATTATCAGTACTGCCAACAGTACTGTATCGCCATACAACACTACCAAGTCTTGCATAATTTCCAATGTTTTAGCAAGTATTATTGCATGAAATGACATTCTGCCTTAGAATTCAGAGGCAAATTTTAATGCCAACATTATATATCATCTACTATCTAAAAGATGAGACAAAGATTAGTAGAGCATGGTAGAACACCAGGATTCCTTTAGTTCCTCCAAAAATACTGCTTTATTGTTAAACACATGTGCCTAAGTGTTGCATTCTCAACCAAGCAGTTGCCACCTGCACTTTGACACTTACCCATCAACCTGGGAACTCTGGGTTTCAAAACAACCTGATTCAACAGGAATACCATCCTTTGGCAAATTTTTCACAAACTCTGAATACTGCTGACCAGGGTCATAGAGTTTGGCACTCTCACAGAGGGACTGGCAGTTAACTGGCAGAGATACAACCTGAGCATGCTGCAGCTGGAACAAGTTAACTGTTGCCTGTTGGGAGAAAAAGATTTTCATTATTTGTAGATCATTTACTAAATATTTCACTTTGCTCAACCCAAATTAATATTCTCACAGAAGATTATTTGAACAATAAGACTACAAAACTTCTAGAAGATAGGAAAATGTTAATTTTTGCAGTTGATTTTCAGGAGACTTGCACAAGCTTCATCTGTAATAGAGACATGAGTATTTCTCTCCTCTCTGGGTTATTGAACCCTCCCACTAACAAAGGCAATTCCAATTGCCTCTCACTTTGGTTTGATCAAGATAAACAAGCAAGGGTTTTTGCTATCAAAAAGGCTTTTTTCATGTTCTGGAGTGAATATATGTCATCACTACAATGAAGCAGTTGGAATTCCAAACCCAGGTGAGCTTCATATTGTCTTGAGACATGAAATGGACAAAACTCTGTCCCAGCAGACAGATTAACTGCACACTTTCTTCATTAATTACCGAACACTTCTAAAAGATTTTATCACATGCCAGAGACCAGAAAAGGGGGCCACTGCATAAATGCTCCATCAGCTTTTGGGTTGCAGAGTAGCAATTTAAATACACTTGAACTGACAAGTCTGTCTATACTTTCTACTGTTCTTACAGGTTGGTTTTAGGGTTTCCTTGTGTTTGATGTTTTATTTTCCCTCTCTGCCCCAGCATTACATTTTCATTGTCTCACCTAAGCGAACAAAAAGCCCCAAACAAAAACCCCCATACATCTCTTGGCATAGTGAGTTCTCACATTCTTCAAGCCTTTTTTAAAACTGTGCATGTTGTATGCAGTTTTGACCATCACTTCTCCATAACACCAATAAACTAGTACATTCTACTAGTCACAATGGATCCTGCAGTAACTGAGACTGCCATCAAGGCTGAAGTGTGTTGATATCCATTCTGGGCTTGATCCAAATGTCTCTGCTAATGCACTAATCAAACCAAAGAAAGCTGTACTCTTAAGCCACAGAGGAAAACTACTGCCATCAAAATTTTGAAAATATATTTTATAAGGATTGTGTAGTTAGGGTTCTTACAAGGCAACAGCTCATGAAACACCCAGGAATATTCAAGACCCACCTCCTTCCCCCCCTTTTTTTTTAAATTCCTATCAGAAAGAGAACACAAATAGATTAAAAGTTTTCTTCTTTTTCTGTTGGTTTGACATCTGTCCTTTGAAAACTTTCTATTTAAAATGGAGTTTGTGGGGCCTTCTCTTAGTTTTAACAATATATAAATATCAGCACAAAAAATATTTTAAAAGCCATGCTTACAGCTTTAAGAGTAAGATCACACTGGTAAATAAGCTCCCGAAGCTGTGTTAAAACATCACTTTTAAAGCTTTCCAAATAATTCCTTTTTTCTTCAACCTCTGCCATGCTTGCTTTATAGTGTTCATTGGCTTCTTCAGCCTAAAGAAAACACAAGTATAAAGAGTTGATGGACTACAGGCCTTGATACTAGAAGCAAGAAAAAACTCCACTCAGTATGCTTGTATTTGAGATTCCCTTCTAAGATAAAATCCCAAAGGAGCATAGCATGATTAAAATAAAAAATGTGAACTTAACTCAAATAGCCTCCTTGGGAAAGCGCGAATAAAGCCAGTACAGACTTAACTTTAAAAACAAGGAACAAAACCTCTTTACCTTTTGAAGGGCTTCTTCTTCCAGTCTTCGTTTTTTTTCCAGTTGCTTGCTGAAATCTTTCACAAAGCTTCCACTTGAGCTAAGATGTTCTTCCTCAGCACGAGCAGTACAGGATTTTGCCTTTTCATACTCATCTTGACGTTGTGTATACAGCAACTTGGCTTTTCTGAGAGCAGCTTCCAGCTCTTGCTGCAGAATGCAGCAAAAAAAAAAAAGCAGAAGAATAAACAACATTAATTTTTCAGTTATTTAATGCGATGTTTAAAGAGACTTATGCACAGGTCTGTATGCTGCAGTACCAAGTACACAGTCAATGAAAGATAACCTCTTACAAATGCCAGATTGCCATGAAATGGACAGTTACATCTGCTTTCACTAAGCCCTAGAGACTGTGTGAAAGTAAGTGCATAACAGGCTAGGTTTGAAAGTTTCATAATTTTGAAGAATTCTAGACTGAACTGTTAGATATGAAAGAATTACCAACCATCTTTTTCTGTTCTCGCTGCCAAAGTTCCTTGATGTCTTTCCTTTGTCTATCCAACTCATTTTTCCTTCCCAGAAGAGGCTAGATAGGAAATATTAATGGAGTACATTAAAGGCACATAGGCTGGGAGTTGTTCTTTTAAATATTCTATGAAATTATATAAACTTTTGTCTTTTTCTTTAAGCATACCTGCACAAATTTGTTAGACTGGAGAGCAGCAGCTGTTTGTTGCCAAAGTTGACTGTTCTCAATATCATTTTGAAAAGCATTGATGAATATTGACTGGAATGGCATGTAATCCTAAAATTACACAAAACACATTGATGCTCTAGGTAAGACAAATGACATTTTGAATGTCTATATAATTGAACTAATTTTCAATTAAGTTTAGTAAATTATTTACTAAAATAGGTATGAATGTCCAATATGAATGTAGAAAATTACTAATTTCTCATCTGTGATTCAATTTACTTGGAAAAGAAGTCACAAGTCCAAATCACAAAGCATACAAGATATTAGTCAGAAAAAAGAAAATTGTGGATCTGCATATTCAACAAAAATAATATTAAATATACCAATTTCTGTAACAGATAGGAAGATGAAAAACTAAGATCTTTTAACCACTGCTTTATTGTATAAATCAATTGTGTATCAGCTTAAAAATCCATTCTTAAACATTAGTGTTTTACTCCTGGCCAAGTCATTCAATAAAATTTTAAGATTAAGATAAAGCCCCTAAAGTATACTCACCTGGTGTCCAACAACAGCTTTAGCAGTTTCTGCCATTTTTGCTAAGTTTTTAGCACACTCCACTTCTGTTAAAAAAATTTCACAGTTACTGTTTACATTATAACACAACAGTTATAACACATGCTAAATGCTTTTTACAGTCTTCCTTTACCAAACAGACTACAGAGGGGACCACCTTCACTTTGTTACAGGCCTTTAATTATAGGAAATGCACGATAGCTGTTCACTTCAGCAGAACAGCTACTAATTTAGAAATCACATTATTGACAGTCTGCAGCACAGAGGCCTGACAACAGATTTAATTTCATCATGACAAAGCTGATTAAATGCCAGAAAGAGCCACTCACCCAAGCTAAGCTTTTTTTCTACCCAAGCGACTACATCCTTGATATATTTTGACCATGCTTTAGCATAGGACAGAGCCGACTCAATTCCACTGTCATTTCTTAGGAGCATGCTATCAACCTCCTCTGCTCGAAGATGTCCTGCAAATAAAGCATCCAACACAAAGAAGTGGTTTTTAGACATGACCACACACTGAGAGCAAAGCCAGTATTAGCCAACTGTGAATGCTTAAGCAGCTCTGATCTTGAGTTGGTCTTTAATGCTAGTTGACTCTAAACAGGACTGACAGAGGTTTTAGAAGAAATTAAAGGGTCATAGTATTTTATCTGGAGTAGTCATATGGTCAGCATAACTTTCTTCAAGAAAGTGACCCAACAAAACACCAATCCTATGATAACACACAGAAGGGGCTTCAGCCCTTAGTTCTTCCCCACTGTCCCCCCCACCAAAAAAACCATCTCGGTTGGTTTTGAAATCTTTGCAATAACCTTTCTTTTTCACATGAAGTTGTAAATACAGCACAGGTGTAAAAAAGTGATCTAGCAACTTACTTGGAACATTTTTAGAAGAAAAAACCCCACAGATTACAAAATTGTGTTTAACAATGTTAAATGAATGACCTACCTTGAATATCATCCCTTTCATGCAGTGAACCCCCAGACTCCACAGAAAGATTCTCAAAAGACTGGTATACAAGAAATAAAGCATTAAGTTAGCAAAGAAAACTTCTCATTGGAACTGAAAGCTAACAATATAAATAGCGTTATCTGCCTCTTTATTTTTTTGCAAATAAAAAATATCTGTATCACTCCCTCTCATTTAAGGCACAACATCTTTTAAACTCTCATTGCTGTCAAATGAGAAAGAATAAACAGTAAGGAATCATTATACACCTTTAAATCAACAATCTTGAAAGTCTGTGATGAAAGAGTTAAATATCAACCAGATTTGTTAAACAATTAAGTGAGCTTCAGCTTTTCTTAAATCCCTACCTATCTTTTAAAAGCCTTTTCACACAGACCTAATGCCAGATACATAAACCAGACACCATTCTACAAGCCATTACAATCCTGTATTTCTTCCTCAAGGGAATAAAGTTAAGATTTTTTGTAAATTACTTGCAGGTGGTGCACTGTAGGCACAACAGCTGACTAGTAACACTTGCTAATGAAGCCCTGACAATCAGTACAACCTGACAGAATGTAATCCAATAATAAAAGGAATTTAGCATATCATGTCATCCCTACCTTTGTCCTCACTGCATTTTGCTACCCCTTTAATTGTGCAAGTTGAATTATTTGTAAGACTTTGCTGTAGACCTGACTGCTCAACAAATTTAAATGAATAAAAAGTTTACTTTGTAACACCTACCCCCTTAAAAGCCGAAGCAAAACAAAGACATCAAACCCTACATGATTTTAAAAGAATAAACTACTTTTGAAAAATTAGAAGCACAAAGCAGACAGAAAGCAAAGGCTAAGGAATAGCTGCAAAGTACCCTTAAGCTTTGCAAGAACAGCTTGTTTTCATTTAGAATTTGGCTTTCAGAAATTCACTAAAATGGAGCACAGTTACCAATGATTAAAGTAGCTTGGGTTTCTTGGGGTTTTTTAAAAATTGTATTTAAAAACGGATCATAAATCACACAAAACTCTCTCAAGAATCATTGTTTATTTCACAGGAAAAGCAGCTTTTCCATAGACCAAAACATGCAAGGTATTAATCATCAATGACATCAAACTACAGCCTAAAGACCTGCTTCATTCCTAAGAAAGTGAAATACAGTGGCTGTCTAATACAAGGGAGTTTCAAGAAAATTGAAGGACTTTTCTAGAACAGGTGTCAAACCTATCTGAAGCTGTACCAAACTAAATTGGTAAAAAACCCTAAAATCTGAATTCAGCAATGGGTCAACATTTAGTTGCACAGAAAGCTTGAACATGCCTAGATTTTGTTCAGATTTTATAAAAATTATTACTGTCTTCAAGTAGATTTAACAGTTGTTAGTAGAGAAAAAGCAGTAATTAGAAAACCTCCATATGCACTTTTAAGTTCTGGTCCTAAAAATTATTTCCCGTTTCTATAAGACCTAAATCATAGAAGTCCTGAGAACTGTTCACTCCTTTCCAGTAAACCAGGCACAGTAGTTAAAGCAGCTAATCAAAGGTCACTCATTCTTTCACGTTCACCCACTGCAAGTATGTAATACCAAATTTTAGAAGCTAGCATGAGCAAATGCTTTTATCTGTGTCCTACAACTTACTATCAGAACATGATCCATACAGCTTGTCCCCCTCAAGCAACCCAATGACTCATCCCCGTAGTCCTAGCTAAAATTAAATGCCTGACTTGTTTCCAACTTCAACCAGTCTCTTCTGCCTTTTCCCCCCTCATTACCCAAGACTCTCATCCTAACACAAGCAAATCTCTTCACACACTTTGAAAATTTATCCTCCTTCTTTATTATGCTCTCAGAGCTGCACAGCATCAAATAGCATTCAAACAGCTTGTTGAGTAATGAAAGGTCAGACATGTCTGTCTGGTCTCTTCCAGTATATGTTAAAGTGCTTTTGTCTTTAATTAAAAAATGTCTTCGCTTCCACCTTGTGCATCTGGTTGAACTACAAGAGCTAAAATGAGAACAATTACATTTGCTAAGAGGGGGTATACATATCATTTAACTTAAGCTTCCAAGTGGAATGCCTTAAGTAAAGAATGTAGACTCCCCTGCAGTCAAGAGAAGCAAGACCAATGCTGCCCACCCCCCTCCTTGGAGCCATCCTCATCAGCTTAATTAGGGAGGTCCCTAACTAAAGAGGCAATTAAATCTTTTAAAATCCTTAATCAACCCTCAAAGTATTTACATGTTAAATTCTACCAAAATGTTATGTCCTCTTTAAAATACAGCTAGCTGCTATGATCACTGAACATACACAACTACAGAAAATATTTAATGGCTACTAAATATTTTGCATTAAACTCCTCTTAACACTCAACTGCTATTTGGCCTACAAATTTCTCTGAATTGTAAATCAAAGTGAAATGATTGACCTGTTAAATATGCATTTATTTGCCTAAATGAAAATGCACTTGAGACAGATTTCTAGGAAACTGAACTATGTTACCCTACCTGCTCCAAAATTTGTGATTGTTCACCTTCACATTAGGAAAAGCATGAGATAATATAAAAGCAGGGTTTTAAATAGAAGTTGGTGATTTCTTCTGAAGCATCTAGAATGGAATCCTTTCTTCATTTCACTATATTAAAATTTCCCCTTGGCCTTCCCCCTCACTCCCATGTTCAGAAGAGTCATCTTTGAGACAATCAATCATTTACTTCCCAATACAATATATAAGATCATTTCTTTCCACAAGCACATATTTTTGCAATGCAAAACCATTTCACAATTAAAATGTTGGTAAATTCAGCACCTTCTTTCTGCTGGTAAACCAATGAGATGAGCCAGTACTTCTTCAAATAACCTCATTTAATTTACATGAGATGCTGGGTTCTATGCTATTTTATTTCATACTTTTTATCAGTGACCTAAATTGAAGCTTGCTGGAACCAGTTTTCTGAGTAGCCTATTTTTACTCCATATTGTTTATGAAGGTAAGTTTTGTAGCAGTTACAGAAATAGAATTTGTGTGATAACACACATGGGAGAAAAATGCATTATCAAACATAGTGAAACTTCGAAAAGACTACTCAGCTGTAGCTGCACGGCTTGCTGCACACAAGCTTGTGTGAAGAAATGCTAAGTCTTAGGTATGTTTCAACGAAGTCTTTATAAAAATACACAATCTAACATTTTTAACCTTACTGCAACTTAGCTTGCAATACACGCTCATTATCAATTGTATCTTTCTTGTATGTAAGTCTTAAACTCAATTGATTTACCTTAAAGTCTGCTTTTCAATACACAAAAATTCAAAACAGAATTTGGTACTAATCATTTTTCAATCATATCTTCAGTGTGTTTAAAGGGAAGTTTAAAATGTTAGTGCTTTTCTTTGACGCTATCTATAAGTTGACAGTTCGTTTAATGAATTGTTGCTGGAACAGTTACAGCACAAAGTGGGGTCAGAAAGAAGAAAAGGTCATTTTGTCATGAATATGAGTCTTTAAATCCAAAATGAAGTCATTAACCCTTTGGTTTACAGGTTTAACAGGGAATAGTCTAACTACTTCAGTAAGCAATCATTCAAATCTTACTTTTCCACATTTATTTCCACTTAACTCATTAAAAAATCTCAAAAACAATGACAGCAGGTAGGCCTCTCAAGTCATGGTTATCATTCAGAATTGAGAATACATTCAAATATTTGAAACCTTGAATACACATTTTCCCTGGGTTAAATCTTGCTTTAAAAACTCGGACAACTCCAAGTGTCCCAGCCCCAAGATGCAGAGAGTTTCAGTGAAACTGAAGTCTCCTTTAACAGATATAATTTTACACTCCAAGAGAACGTGTTCAGCCTACCCGACTTCTCCGAGATACAGGAAGTCCCAATGACGAGCCATTGTCTACATCTCCCATAAGGAAGTCTGAAACGCTGCCAGAAAAACAAAGAATTGTGTTACTTCATTACTTTACCTCACCAAGCAATTCTGTATCACTGAATTCAAGAATTCAAATAAGTCCTTGAAAAGTTCTGCAAACCATTTTTAGTAGTCGTATTCTCTGCAATTTCTATACCATCCTAGATTTCCTTATTAAGAAAAAAATCAAACTGACAAAAACCCCAAATCGTAAAATTTTACTAGATGTAGCTAATTTAAATTACTTTATCAGAAAATAGTTGTCCAAAAGAAAATTAAAGCTTTCATTACTGCTGTGTCTTAATTTGGTTCAGTTCCATTGAGTTCTTTAAAAACTCCTTCTGGATTCCAACTTACACGTTTCCAAAGGTGAATGCCAATGTTTCAATGGAAGAAAATATTTCACTGAAGAGTTCTCTCTTGTTTTCTTCATTAACTTCTTTGAAGTTCACCGCTTCCAAAAAAAAAAAAAAGCAAACCAAATGAGTGAGAGGTGGGGTCAGTTAAACAAGTTTACCAGGCCTAGAAACAAATTTTATACACAAAGTCTCCTACAGAACATACAACATCATGCTTTTCCAAATAACTGAGAAAACATCGTTTTAAAGATTGGTAAGAAATAAACACTAAAGGGAAAAAGTAACACAATCCAGATGCTTCCCACAATGAAATCAGATTACTCCTGCACTTCCTGTATCTTCCCACTGAAGGAGCAGCTTTGTGTGGAAATGTTGGTAATGCACGGACAACAAAAACAGTAATTTACCAACTAGAGTCAAATCACACAGCAGCAGCACCACAAAGCAGCTCACAAATGCAGTCAGATATTGGAAAAGCTGTTTATTTTCTGAGTAGAAATGCCAGCAGTAGTTTGTGGAGGTGCCCCCTCAACTGAATGCATTTCCACAACATTGCATTTCTGACTTGAGTACAGGCAAGCAGAAAGCTATCAAAAGGTGATGTCCACTGCAAAACCCTTCAATTATTAGCTCCACAGTCTGGCAAAAGCCCCTCTGTATTTCCTGTTAAAAGTGGGGAAGAAACTCAGTATAACTATTGGTGGTCCCAAATAGAAAGAAGAGTGTTGCTGGACAAACTAGATGGTTTAAAGTGGTGATCAAGTACTTAACCACTCAACACAGCCTTTAGCACACTTCCACAACAAGCAGGAATAATGAGACAAGATGAATGATTCAGAGTTTCTATTAACAACTACTAAACAAGAAGAGGGAGGGAGAAAGGACAAGACAAAAAGCACGACCATTTTTTGTCTGTTTTCAACTTAACTCCTTAATCAATGGTGACTGGGAGATTTTTTGTCAAAAAACTGTATACATTCCTTTGAGATTAAACCATCCTCTGAAGGAAAGTTTTTCCCAGTTACATTGTAAGAAACGACTACTTCACTTAGTATTTTTTTTTTTGTTTACTTTTTTCCCTTTTACTTTTTAAAGCAATGCAATATTCTTATTTCTGTAGATATGACACATGCTCACGCCTATTCCAGAGATATTGTAATGACACATGTACAGATGCTCAACCCATATCACTTTTTGCAAAATCTAACAAGGTTAATCTGTTGTCCTCACATTTCAAGTACAAATAGAATACTATGACTTGTAGAAGTAGCAAAAATAAAATAATGTTTAAATGTTGCCTATTCTATACAAATTTTCTCAGCAAATTAACAGGCTTTAATCTTAAAAAGTATTCAAACTTCCTGCCAGGTGCCGAAATACTAACGGGTAAAAAACAAAGAAAGTACAGTAATCTGCTCCTCCATTAGACTTCCTTTGTGAAAGGAAAAGTTTTTAACCAGTAAAGTAACACAGTTAAATCCATTCCTTATAACACACTATGTCAACAGACTTGATCAACATTTTATAACAACTATTTCTATACAAAGCCATGACAGGAAATACATATTCTTCTCATGGGCTATTTTTACAATTACTTGCAGATACGAAATAGTGTTGTAATAAGCCTACAGTAAAAACCAATTATTGCATATTACAATAATATTACCAGTCTGTTGACACAGTTCACTACTAAATTGCAGCTTCTCCTACCTCTTCGTTCATCTACACTTTGTAATTACACAAAAAAATGCCTCTGGCACCTTTGTTTGAAATAAGATTCGATAAAGCTCCACAAATTTTTTTTAATAGTTTTGTAAATTGCAGTGGATTTCTTTTTTTAAAATTCAGGTTAGTTGAAAACCTCAATGTTCGAGAAATAATGTTGTGCATAAGTCTAAATTTTGCATTTCAAATCATTAACCAACGACAGTCACAATGAGACCTATTGATTACCAGTCCCTAATGACTGGAAAAATAATTTAAAAGCTAGCATGAAATGCAAACTGCTTCAAAATTAGAACTAATTAGCAAAAATTGTCTAAGCATTCAAAGCACTTACCACAAAAACATTCATATATCCATTAGCTGCACTGTCTTCAGAGAGAGCACTTCTTTCACTTAGTTAACAAGACATTAATAGAGAGCCTTTCCCTAAAGAAATGCCGTCTGTTTCACTCTGCCTTCCTGTTCCAGGAAGAGTTTTGTTAAGCTTTACACTTTATATGCCAGAGAAATCCTTTCTTTTCAGGATCCATCACAAAAGGAATAACAAATCTCCATTTTTTTTTTCAGATTTACTTCTTTTCACTTCTCCCAAAACAGGTCAGTGTAATCTCTTAGTAATTCGGTAGAATACCACCAGCTTTTTTCTAGCTTACCACCACTGGAATGCTGATGTACTTAACGTCAACTTTAAACCACGCACTCTCTTTCCCCAGGACATCCTGACTGCACACAATAGCTACTGACAACAATGAACTATAGTAATCTTGCCATGTCTGGAAATGACAGCTATCTATCTATAGTTCTACAGATTTCAAAGCAAGTATACAACTAGACAACTCTTTTAAGTAAGATTTCAGATGACACATAATGAACTTCAAAAAATCATATGGCAATGATACATTAAAATCCAAATCCAGTACCAGAAATGCAAGCCTAGATTGCAGTGGATCTCTATTTCCAAAGCTGTCTTCAAACTGAGGTGGGTTTGGCAATCTCAAAAATGCTGCAGTATGCTGCAGTTTCAGCTCTTGGGTCATGCCATCAAACTTTTATGAATCAAGTACACCAGGCTGGGGAACCCAAAACAGCCATGAAGGTTTTGGAAGTGAGAATCCCAGAAGTTGAAGCATTGCCTGAGGACATTTGAGCAATGTTGCTAAAAGACGAAGAAAAGACTGACAGCTGTCAGGACTGAAGGGGCCTTTAAAAGGAGATTGATAATTCCCAGTGAACTCACACACACAGAGCCCATAGGACACAGCCATGCTGGAGTCTGCACAAGTTCATTCACTGCCTCAACCCTGCTGCCCATACACAGATGCAGGACTGACAGCAGCAAAGCCGCCTTGCAGTCAGTCTGCAGAGCCTGGACAAGCTTGCAGAATTCCCTCTCTGCAGGTCAGTTTTCTCATACATGATAGATAGATATGGTAACAACACGTATTTTTTAGACAAGAATACATCCTCAATCCATGCTTTACTAGCTGACATAAGAAGTAAGCAACCAGCTGACTTCTTGGAACTGAGTACCTTTGCAACCAATTTTATCTTTAAACTCACAAAAATGTTTTCATAAACCTTTCAGAACTATTTAAAAAACAAAAGAACCACCCAAGCAAACAAAAAACCCAACAAAGACCAAAAGACCACTCCCACTCTGGAAACAAAGACTTGTAATACTTCTTGTTATTACCTCTCCTCTTCAAAAACATGCAAAATAAACGGGGAGAAGAACATAAGTGAAGAGCAATAGTACAGAGACTGGAAAGAGGCAGAAGAATATTTTTGTATCCTAGAAAGGATCAACAGGCTGTCCAAGTCCCACTGTTCTACTTTTAGTTCTTAGTGCCATATAATTTCACCAGCCTGTACTTACTACCAGGTTTGGCAGCACCCTCAATTTAAGCTGGATGCCAACAAGACAATTGCAAAGAACTGTTTCCTACTCCCTCCATAATAAATATTGCTCTGAATGTACATCACAGATACAACAACAAAATTGAAATTACTTCATCTTGTTTGAGGTATTTCTTCTTGATGAAGAACTACTACCAAAAAAACCTATGTCTAAATAGAAAACTTCTACAAGACAAGTGTTCGTTCTAGTAATTAAGTCAAAGGGTGTAATTAAGAGCAAAAGGGTACAAACTTGAATTCAACATGGGAGAACCATGTACTCTGAGATCATCAACTATTTAAAGGCATTAAGTGGAAAAGTAAAATACAAATATGATACTGTGCCAGAATGGGAAGTGACTTACAGAAACAGGAATCTAAACAGGTTCCAAGCAAGATGCTTCAATAAGCTTCAATTCTTCCAGGTCAAGTGAGGTGTTATTTAAAAGACATTTTTCATTAAGCACTCCATCCAAAATAGTACAAATCTGGCAAGTCTGTACTGTCAAGCACAATTCTGTGTAGCAAGATTCAGATCACATGTTGCAGCTAGTTTTTCCTTCAATCTGTCTAAAAGGAAAAGCATTGAACATCCAAAGCAGACTAGGAGTACATTTGTATCATTCCCATTGAAGGTATTGAAAAAAGGCCAAGAAGCTTAAAAGAGGGTCACAAGAACTCTACTTTTTGTTAGCCTTTGAAATATTCACACTCACAGTAATCTAAAGGCAGGTATTGTGTTTAATTTGTCATAGTTATGAGAACACTTCACAAGACACTAAGACTTTTTGAATCACTAAGGTTCCAAAGTTATTGTAACTGATTTAATGAAGAGCAAAAGACATTTGCTTGTTCTAATAGCAGTATGTCCCTATAGAAAGTTCCAAAGAAAAACTGGATTTGAAACACTGATATTATGCAAAGACTCAAAAAGCAGGAGGTAGAATCACGTGTAAATCCCAGCTTGTTTCTATTTCATCCTCTCCTAAATAAACTTCAGAATTTTTCCATGCCAGGTTAATTTTCCTCCTAAACATAAATTCAACTACAGAGTGCTTCCATATCTTTTTATAGTTCTGTCCTCCAATGACAAGAAACAGATGAGTCACATGAACTTTTCATAATGTCACATTAACAAAGACAGGGAAGCCAGAGGAAAAAGGATACTGGATATGTTTTACCAGCTCCTCACATTCTTGTAGCTTCCTGTTTATTCAAAAGCTGCATTACCTCTGGTGAAATAACCACAGCTGAAAACCTGTGAATGCATGTGTTACACACAGGTCAAAGTAAGCAAATCTGAGGTCTGAAATGCTTACAATCACCACAATGTGCAGAATTTTTGTTTCCGCTTTTTCAGCACCAGCTGTCACACACTTCAGTTCGAATATAAACTTGGAGTAGTATGATTCTCAGAAAAAGAACAGCTGTAAAAACCAAACAGGTGCTAAAGGCAAACTGCCTTCACATTTACCACAGATTATGTTAGGGAAGAGACAGTCTGTAGATTTGCTGTTCACAGAGAAGTAAGACTGAAGTACCAGTCAGAAAGTCCTGAAGTCTTGAATCTCCCCATTTCCATCTCCAGAGGTGACAAATACAGTATGTGTCTGAGCAAACACTGACAGGCATTAACAGAATCTTCATATCAAAGTACCGCTTGGTATCAATGGCTACAAATATTGAGGCAATACTGACTGAGACCATCTTTACTGTGATCCGGAGTTCCCCTTCCTTGCATTCGTGTGGTCAGGTCACACAGTCTGGATCACAGGAAAGACTATTTGCCATAGAGCAAGTTTCTATTCACTTCAGCCAAAAGTTCATAGATTGGGTTGGAAGGGATCTTAAAGTTCACGTAATTCCAACCCCTTGCCATGGGTAAGGACAGCTTCCACTAGACCAGGTTGTTCAAAGCCCCATCCAACCTGGCCTTGAGCACTGCCAGGCTTGAGGCATCCACAGCTTCTCTGGGCAACTCGTTCCACTGTCTCATCACTCTCACAGCAAAGCATTTCTTCTGTGTATCTAAGCTAAACCCATAAAAACAGATAGAAACTGAAGCATGTAAGGAAAAGTACAAAACAAAAATGCATCTGCCCAGGGTTCAACCTGCTATCATCTATTGTATGACAGAACACTATGCACCAAGAAGAGAAAAAAAGTATGGCATCAAATTCAGAAGGCTGCAATATGCTGGAGGAATGGATAATGTAATTCAACAAAGCACTTAATTCTCCACTTCTGAAGTAAAAGGGCAGGAGAGAGAACAAATAAATCTAGGTGTGGAAAACTGGCTTAGCACTAAAACTAAAGAAAGTGACCTTGGAGTCATCATGGACTTCTAAAGAAAAATTGGACAAAAAGCCAACATAATTATGGACTCAACAGCCTTGCATGCAAGACAAGGAAAATTATTCTACTACTTCACCTTGTGAACTCAGTACAGACTGATTAATACGCACATCAAGAACAATATTAATAAACTAGGTAGTTCAGGGAGAATAGATGATATTGCAATGGTTTTTTAAAACATAATTTAGCAAAGGCTGATGTGACACAATTTACTTGCATACCTTAGGTCACTTTTCCTCATCATTTCTTAAATTAAAGAACAGCTGAACATCATCCTGTGACCACTGAAATTAGGGCAGAGTAGAGGATGCAGTCTTCTCACCATAGCACTTAAGCATGGAAACAGCTTGTCTAAAGTGGAAGAATTATGTTCACTAAACGCTGACTACCACTGTATGCGTGTACTTGATTCTCCCCACAATCAACAAGCAAACAGCACCACAAGGGATACTCTGTGTTTCTGCTGTCATGTACAAACCTCTAAAGCAAGTTCAGAAGTCATAGTCCTGTCCCATGATCATTTGAAACGCCAGGTACAGAACTATAGGAAACTCTGTGTGTAACACCAAGAAAACGTGAAGCTTGGCTAGTATCTGCCAAAATCAACTGGCAAAGCTATATACCAATAGGAAGAATCCATATAAAGGAATCAGGAAGTTGAATATATTAGCATTTCAACTGATTATTTCCACTTTATTGAATAAACAATACATTTCAGACATTTCAGGAAACAAGAGGGAAGGCCTAGACAAAGAAGAAAAACTAAACTACGCATCTCTGAAGGAAGATTCCTACATTATTTAAGGCAGGCAAGAGGCAGAGATTTACTCCCCCTGAAAGCTAGTTCCACAGTAATATACCAGACTCCAGAGTAGGAAGACCTGCAGTAAAAGGTTAAACAGAGAAGATTTCTGGTGCTGGAGCAGTTGAGTGTTGACTATTTGCATTTGTCTGGCATGCCAAGAACTGCAGTAGCAAAGATGAACAACAGAAAGTATTAACATGTCTGCAACACTTCCTTGTTGCTATTGATACATTTGACACATGGTTATGATCCACTTGTGGAATTTATAACTGTTCAACTATTCAAATTTGGATTGCTCAGAGATTTCTTCCCCTGATATAAATACAATACCATCCTACACATTCACAGAATTAGGTAAAAATTCTTGGCAAGCCTCAAAGTGGATAAATGCCAGGTTTATTACTCTGAGATATTATTCTGTGATACTCAGGTAAAGAAAAGCTTAAAATCAAAGGTTTGTGCTTTTAGAATTAAACGTGGGTTTGCACTTAGCTTCCTAAAAGCAGAATTTTACCACATCAATGACAGAACAAGCTACTTAATATTACTCTTCACTTCGGGAAGGCATTTTTTTAAACAAGTACAAAAGCATTCTCTTTAAAAAAACCTTTTTTTCAGTATATGTAGAATTCCATCTGTAACTCCAAGCCAAAGTCAATCAAGTCACTAATTACAATTTTCCATGAATATGAAAGGTAGTAATTCCTTACCTTTTACTTTTGCAATAACTGTTCCTGCAGCACTAAGAATATCAACTGAATTTAGAGTCTGATGTTTATTTATCACTGCTTTTAAAACACGTCGCAACTCCCCCAGGCGTTCATGTACTACTTGATGCAGGCCATCATGATTTTCTGAAAAAAGAAGAAACTACGTTATAACACTAAATTAACATCCAATCACATTACAAACCATTTGGTATTCAGCTGCATGGAATTCTAGGCCATACTGTTAGAAAAAAGAAATTGTTAAAAAGATAGAGTTATAATAGCAGCTGCCAATAGTAAACTTGCAATACTGTATGTCATTTACACAAACTTATTTCTCACAAAAAGTCAAGCAAGTATACTTTCTAAATTAAACCATCTTTTTCTCATATAATTTCATCAATCACCATTTTGATAATTATATATATGAAAAAGGTATCGACAAAATCAGATTCTAGTTGTTCATTAAGTAATTCTTCACCTGATACAAATTCAACATCATTTATGTATGTTTATCAATTAATATTTCTGGCAAATGTTGACTAGTTTTTAATTAAAGTATCAACAAAATCTTAAGCATCTTTAGCATATAAGCCCAGATCTACAAAGGTCTGTCTTTAAACATGTCAGTTCTGATAAGTAAGTTGAACACCCAAATTAGGCCAAATCAGAAAAATTCTCAAATACACACTCCGAGATGGTGACGCTTTTTATATCACACGCCTCTTGCCATGTGCCTCTAAATCCCAACCCCACCTTAGGGTTTCTTTTGTTTTTTTTAAATACTTCTTGTTGCATCCAAAGCACAGGTTAAACCACAATCTGTTCTGTTACAGAAGAGGCGCTGGTGCGTGGAATTAAAGTTTCTCATGCGCTAGAGTGCTGCGTTGCAAGTTGTGGTAAAAAGCTTTCAAATTCAGGAAAGTCTAGCTTATGAAAAAGAAAAAGAGGATCTAATATAAGCTGACTCACATCCCCACCGAGCAGGGCAATTCTCTGTTGTCTGTGGCCATTATAACAAACAAGTCAATACAGACAATTACGTACAGTGCAAATTGATCCAGTGTTGCTCAGAGAATAGTTTCAACTCAGAGCCATTTTTCTGGTGACAAGACATTATATTTAGGCTAGAGGCACCTAAATTTTTCTAAGGAATCCACCTAGTACAACATGACACATCAGTACAGCAGATCACTGCTGTCAGGTGTGCAGGTGTGGGGGCTACACACAAATTTTTTATGTTTGTATTGGGTACAACAGCAAGTCTCCTATGGACCACTCTGCCCCAGGCTTTATTCCCCTACATGCCACATATCAGGATATTTTATTTTGTTTTCAATTCCAACTAGCTTATACATTGTCAAAGGAAAAAAACCTCAACTCAGGAAGTATACTAAGGTAAAAGCTATCTACCATTCACAGGCACTTTTCCTGCTGGAAGGGACAAGGAAGCTCTATTTGTAACAGGACGCAGTCTAGGAAAATTCCTCTTACACAGCAGTAAATTAGGAAAGTTCTACATAACTTGTCTTTATCTTAATTTACAGCTACATATAATGATTTTTAACTGACTCAAGCACAGCTAGGGCAAAAAAATGTCAAAAGCCTGGTACTGAACATGGCCATGATTCAATGCATCCACAATAGCAGCAGAGGCTGTTTATGACAAACAAACATCGATGTAAAGGCACACTATAGCTCAGAGTTGGGAACTTAATGGGGAAGGCAATCCAGGCTTGAAGCAGTTTCCATGAAAGCAACAATAGTGGATGCTGTAACCTTGGATAAGAAATTATTTATAGGGGATATGAAAACAGATTAGAAAATTTTAAAAGGCATGAAAATACCAGATAGAATCGATTGTTTCTCTCTGTCTTTCAATTCTGTGTAACACACCTCAGATGATTAAAGTGAGCAAGAAGGAGTCTTAAAGCAGAAAAAGGTGATTCTTCATGTAAGAGACCTGTGGAATTTCTTGCCAAAACACAACATTGACACAAGAAGTTTACCTGGAAACAAGGAGAGCTGGACAAGTTAAGTTTCTCTGTGATTTACTAATGAGTCAATAAATGCCCTGGTGGGTCTGGCCTTGCCTTGCACAGCAGTGGGTGCTGCAGCTTAGAGCCCAGACCAGAGTGGCTGCCTTCAGCAGTCCAGTTCCCCAGCATCCACAAGTGATGCACCACAGCTGCTCCTGTACACAAAACCTAACTGTTGCCTCTGAATTAAGTTAATTCCTTTTGAACCTGCCTTCCCAACTTTTCATTCAACTACTCCACACTTTATTCTACTGAACTACCAAGAATTGTACTAAACCAATGTAACTTGCAACAGCTCAAGAGTTCTACTAAGCAAAAAAAGTTTAGAGCATATGACTAACCTCTCATTTTTACTTTTCTCTAGCTATTCACTTTTGGCAATCATCAGAGCTCAGGCAACGGGTTAGACACAGTTTTAGCTAAGCCAGTATAGCCATTGCCACCTCCTAACACTCAGAAAAGTTTTATAGCTGTTAAAATGAATACAAGTAATTTTAATGGTCCCTTCAGGCTTTAATCCATCATTTGTACTCCATAAATACAAGAATAAATGCTGTTGGGAGTACCAGGCAGTTCCAGGCAAAGGTAGTGATGAAAATGAAAACCAGCAAAGTTGTACTGATGCCCACAGACACAAAATGGAACAGATGCACAGAAAATATATCAAAGTTATAGTAACATTTATCTTCAGGAATTAGGATATTAATAATCAGAGGTATTTCAAATTAGTTTATTAAGAAATATGTCCAGTGTGTAGACTTAAGTTTTGAAATTCTTACAGAGGTAGTCCCTAGAGTTCGCATCTTATCTCTTCTTACAAACCTCCAGAGGTAGATAGATATTCCACAATCTTTCATCAGAAGTAATTATTTTCATTGGCAGAGTTGGGATGGATGGGCTTTTGTGAAGGTACTTGAAGACTACAAGCCACAAACATCCCCATCAGCCATCTCTGTCTAACCAGTATACATGCAGCCCCCACATGAAGGGCGTGAGCACTGTGGTCAATGGACTAGAGATGGTCAGCACAAGGGCACCATTTGATCAGAACTGCATCTCTTGCCTAGTCAAGATAATGATGGTGTCCCTGTCTTCTCATGCACAGATGCTCACTTGTGTCTGAAGAGCTCCTAATCATGTGATCAGAACACCCACATCCGATAGCCAGATCCTTCTGGCAACATGGTGGGTAGACTTTCGGACCCCTAGCAAATAAGGGAGGGGAAACAAGGCCATACAGCAGCCCAAGCAATCTACAGATTGTCAGTTTGAGAGGGCTCAAGAAGGAGTATAACACAGACATACATCAAACATGATTTATTCTGGGGACTTCAGTGTGACTCACAACTACAGACTTGTCATTATAAGTCAAAAAAGTCTCTAAGGGTTCCTTATGTGTTAGGTGAAGACAAAACAACACCCCTCCAAAGATTAATTAAAGCAAAATTGACCCCAAAATGGAGTTTGTTACCATTAAAATTTGATAGTGTATCTTGCCAGAACAACAGAGCTGGAGGGGAAAGCAAAATAAGTGAGAAGGGGAAAAACGAAAGAAAGATCTTGAAGCAGACACAAGTCTCTTCAAGTCTGAAACAGAAGTAACAAACTTCAAAGGGAAATGCTAGTGAAAAACAACCACTGAGTTGATCTAAATGTTTATCATACCATCCAGGAGAACACTATCACTAAAATAATGCACTCAAGCAGGAGAATTACTCTCAAAAGCAAAGGTCTGGCTACACCCAACTGAGATTTCTTTGTATTCCATCACTGTATCATTTGTTTATAAAATCTTTCAAACATTGTTTCTGTGCCTCCAGAAGACAAAAGGTCTGTGACAAGTGGTACTTGGGGAAAGGCAGAGAGAGAAGTCATCAGGAACAACAACTGCACTGCATTCACAATAACAGAGACCAAACAGACACTAAACCAGAGACTTCCTGTTCAGGACAGATTTAGAAACCTCAGGTAGCAAAACAGTGTAAATATGCCAGATCAACAGAAACACAGTTTTAAGGGTAAGAAGTCTGAAAATGGCCAAGATCAAAACAACGGTTGAGCAAAAACAGTGAAAGGAATGCACAAGGAAATGTGTCTCCAATGAGTTCCTGCACCTATTTAATCTAAATAAAGACTTAAAATTACTTTCAGTTTTTCTTCTGTCCCTTGTATTGTTGTACACATTCATTGATGTGTATGAAGTCAGCAGGAAATTCTCCACCAATGGATGTCATATTGTTTTAAAACCTCTCTCAAGTTTAATAGCATGAAATGCAAAATCCACAGAAGTCTAAAGCCATGACTGTCAGTGATCTGCCACTTAGAGGCCCTCTCTGGGCACTTGAATTCAGTTGTTCACTCAGGTGACCAGTTTCCTGCAATCTCTGGGAGGAATGAGTCAGCCCCCTACCTCTCAAAAGGAGAAAACCAGCTCTTAAAACTGAAAAGGGAGGAAAAATGGCTTGGATAGAGTTTAGCCTATCTGAAAATCTTTCACTGGGGGTTGAACTGTCATTTACAAGAGCTGAAAACAAGCTCCTGCCAAATGAAAGAATACTCTGTAGGAGAAGTGGAGAAAGAACAGGGTGAAAAGCATGTATTCAAAGCTGACAAGTCTAATACACAAGAATGACAGTACAAAGCAGCTGGAAAGTCTGTTTGCCAAGGCATCTCAGTAGCACACTACTGTCGTTGGCATCCCAGTCCTCACTTGGTTTTGGTCACCACATTTTATAACCACTCACACATCTTTAATGTAAAAGCATAATCTACCTATTTCCAAATTTTACATAGTTCTCAAAGGGAAGCCTTTGTTTAGTAAGTTACTAAGCAATAATGTCCTTACAGCTATGGATTCTATTCACACATCACAAAATCAAATTTGCTCATCAAGCTTGTCAGCACCAGTCATCCTCCCTGCCAAGTCAGGGCTGGTCACAATACACACAGTCGGGAAAGGCACTGCTGTGTCAGTTGGCTGGCATTCTTTTGTCTGACCTGTTTTATTATTGGGCCAAACATTTTGAAGTTGTTTATGTCAACAAATGTTTGCCAGGATAAGCTTAAATACAGACTAACAGTCTTTCCCCCAATTCACTGCTCTTCAGACCCACACAAGAGATGCACATGCAATTCTACTTATTACTTCTCCATCTAGAATATTAAGGCCTTTTAACAACAGCAGACTCTCTCTAATACCCAATTTCCACCAGTCCCAAAAGAAGGGAAACCACTAATACAACTATTGCTTTGCTGTGGCTAAAAGTTTGTTTAGAATGAAAGTTGGTCTCACTAAAGACAGACAGGGTAGCAGTCCAGATAAAACAACTGAAAAGTAACACATCCCTGCAAAACTCTGAGTCAGAATACAGGTGAGACTGTCAAAGCAGATATTCTAGTTCACACCATGTAATAAGGTTCAGCTTTCCATCAGAAGTTTTTTACAATTAGAAAGATGTGATCAGTTATGTAATGAATTCAAACAGTTTACAAGAATATTACACAGTGTGAACAAGACGCCAAGCATACTCTCTACAGCCACAAGTTTATACACACAGATCAGCCTCCTTAGACTGTGGGGAAATCTACATGAACTCACCTCACTTGTCAAAATCTTACTATAAAAACAAGGTAAACTCAGATTTTTGCTCAAGTATTTTCTCTATCTACCTTCATAAACACACTATGCCTTCACTATGATAAGCATCTATAGACAACTCACTCTGAACATTTCCAGTAAAATAAGTGCAACTGAGAAGAACCCCTAAATGCCCACTGTAGCCATCACCCTCACTCGATCCAGTCCTCATTTTAAGAGCTCCCTTTGTAAATCTGCTCTCCTGGGATCAGCAGAAGTATGTGTACTTCACCTCCCCTTCGACTGAAATATAATAATCTGAATTCCAATTTTAAGTACCACTTCTCATCTTCTCTGTAAATCCTAACCTCTTTCTGGATGAATGGGCCAGACAAAATAGTCTTGCAGGAATGTGGTGAGAACAAGCTGGGAAGCAATTTCCCCAATATCTGGATCCAGAACTTTTTATTAAAGTTTCACCTTACAGAATGCCAACAGTCAGCTTCTCATCACTTTCAATCTTGGAAGGATTCAGAAAAAAGAGGCTTGAGTAACCAGCATTTCAATATGCATGAACAATATCCTGGCTAAGAGACCATTCACTCTTATTTACTAAAACAATCTCATTTTGACCTTTAGGTAAATTATATCATGTTTACCTTACATTATGTAGAAGGACTACATGGGATCACTAGTTATGCCACAGGACAAGGGGGGAAAAATCAACATTGGAATGAAGCTGATCCAAAGTAAAACATATTTAATCTAAAATCACATTATTATCATCTTCATCTATGTCCATGTTGCATACTAGGACACTGTCAGCACTCAGGTCTGAACCTGATCCAGACTATGAGACTTCCCAGTGAGCATCACAGAGTAGGCAAAACAATCACACAACAATGAACTGTGTGGAAATCACCTAATTCCTACATCTGCAGTTTGGCAAACAGTCCCAGATTAAACCATCATTTTCTTTTTGCACTTCTCTCTCTGTCAGCCCTATTCTAACACGATTAACAGCCTGGCATATTTGTCTGATTTAACAGAGTTCACTACCACATTGAAAAGACCACAAGAATTAATCAAACACACAGTTCAAACATGTTTTACATTGATTCTGGTTTGATCATAGCAAAGTTATCTATGTCCCTGCTGTCTGGTCTACTGCCACAGCAGTCTTTTTTTTTAGGCAGTAAACATACAAGTTAGACATGATTTTCATTGACTGTATGGATATAAAATGAACAAAATGTTTTTCTTCACTGGTGGTATTTACTGGTGATCACAATTCAGGAGTGATGAGAAAGCAACAGTCTTAGCTATTATATTTCTTCCTTTATTTGGCTATGTGTTGCAGATGTAAGGAAGGAAACATTTTAAATCACTGAAAAACTCAGAATTTCTGAAAGAATTTATTCCTGCCAAATCTCTAGCAAGGCTGGAAGCTGCAAAAGGGTCTGGTGAAGTTATCACCTTTCTACCCTGTGCACCATGCAGAATAAGAAGCTACCCATCCATCCCTCTGCCAAGAAACATAGTACAGTAATTTCACGAATACAAGCCGCACCAATTTGACCAAAATTTTGGTGGAAACCCGGAAGTGCGGCCAATATTCCGGGGCGGCTAATACATTAACAAAATTCTAAAAGCTGCCAACACGGAAGTGAGAGCCCGCGGCAGCCCCAAGCCAAGCTGGAGCCCGGCCGGCCCCGGCTGAGGTGGGAAAGCCTGGCAGAGGCGGGGCCAGCAGTGTGGGGGCGGGCGGCAGAGCCTGAGCCAGCAGGGTGGGGCAGGGAGGGCGGCAGAGCCCGGGCCAGCAGGGCGGGGGAGCCCGGGAGAACTGGGGCTAGCAGTGCAGGGGAGCATGGCAGAAGCAGGAAGGCCGGCGGGTGGGGCTGCCTGGCAGCGGGGGAAGCCCAGCAGAATCAGGGCCAGCAGCGTGGGGGAGCCTGGCGGTGCGGGGGCCTGCAGTGCCGGCCAGGGCGAGGAAACGCGGCGGCGGTGCAGACGGGAGGGGGCGGCCGGCGAGCCTCGCAGCGGCGGCGGGGGCCGGCCCGCCGGCAGGGCGAGTAAACGCAGCAGCAGGGTGGCCGGCGTGCCTCGCAGCGGCGGCGGCGGCTGGCCCACCGGCAGGACGAGCAAACACGGCAGCGAGGCGGTGCTGACGGGAGAGGGGGGCCAGTGAGCCCGGCGGCGGCTGCAGCACCACCCGGCCGGCCCCGTCGGCAACCATGAGCGGGCCGAGCCTGCCTGGCCCCGCCCCGAGCCAGTAAAGCCCGCTATGCCGCGATCCTGTTGCTAATTGGCCAATTTGTGAAAGCTGCGCACGGATTCTCGCTACGAACGAAAGTGCGGCTAATATTCGGGGTGCGGCTTATCTATTGACAAAGACAGCAACATTGTCGAGGCACCGGGGGTGCGGCTTATAGTCCGTGCGGCTTGTATTCGTGAAACTACTGTACTTGAAGCTTCCAAATTAGCAAGATAGCCAGTCCCAGCCTTTTTGTTCATCAGTATCATGGCAACCCCTGTTGTCATGGCATCATTAAAACACACCACACTGAATTCACAGTCTTTAGCAACATGTACTCCAACCAATGTTCTAATTGTATTATATTGCAGCAAAAAGTTACAATTTATGGAAAATAATAAGTTAATTATTTCGATTAGGAAAATCCAGGGACATGTGAAGTTTGATTAGGAATGAGAAAAATAAAGTAATAAAAATAGTAACCCAAACCCCTATGTTTCAAATGAAAACATTAGTTTTGTAAGGCTTTTTTTTGAGAAGAGTAATATACTGACTCAGTTCAGTGAGAATGCATTGAGACTTCCTGCAAAAAGCTCACTGAATGCATTATTCAAAGTATCACTGTTTGATTTCAGTTATTCCACACAAATAATGTTTTTGTAATACAAGAAAGCATTTAACACTTGAAAAGTCAATTGTCTATTTACTGTTAAACTACTAAATTTGTTCCTAAAGTCAGGTTGCACAAATTTAGGTTAAAATAAAAAAGCAGCTGGTACTTACCTTTTCTTTATAATTTTAAGGGTGAAAGGTTTGTCTTTACTTCTGGAAATAAGCACTGTGAATATGCAAGCTTGCAAATTTTTGCATAAAAAATAAAAATCAGTTAATCCTTTCAGTTTAAGTTTCCTAGCATGATGACTTTTTTAATGTATCACAAACACCCAAATAACCCTTTCAGATTTGTCATTTGCTATCAGGGATTGGCCAAAATACAGCAATCTATCCATTTAGATTCAACTACTAACCATGCTGATTAGCCTCTGATGTGACCTTAAGCTGTGGTGGTTTTTGATTTTTAATAAACTGGGCAAAATCCCATTTTAATTATAGACCAACTCTCTACCTGTGAAGTCAAAATTGTAAGAAGTCCTTCTTGACTACATATATAGAGCAAAATGAGACTAAGTTAGTTTACAGAAAATAAAGTTACAAAAATAAAGATCCCTCAAAACAGTATTTTCAAAAAGTCAATAAAATAGGTGTATATGCAAAATACATCAGAATAATCAAAATCTTATAATTCTGCCTACACTGAAAGCAGTTACATATTTTCCCTATGCTGTACACTACATGCCTTTAACTTTTTCATTCTACTAGACTTGAGAATCCCGTCAACTAACCCAGATGTGTTCAGCCATGTACTTTCATCTTCAGAATACTTTAATCTTTGATTAAACCAAAATTTAGAGACCAGAAATAAAATTGCTAGTGTTTCCTTACCTGCTTCTGACAAGTGAGAATGAAAACACTACATGGTCATTTTAGTCACTGTTCATTTCCCTGAGATTAAGAATAAAGCTAAGCAAGGATAATGCTTCAGCAGTTTTAGAACACATTTTCAGCAGTTTCAGAACACATTTTAAGTTAGAATTGTAAATTGTCAAGTGGACATAAGGTTATATTCTTTAGTATAAATACATTAGCAATAAATCTGATCAGTCACAGTTAACAAAAAATCATCTCCATTGGGAAAGCAACCATACCACTAGTAGCAACTAGTTACTTATTTCTTATTCAAGGATATTTCACTAAAACTTAGTCAAACAGTCACTAGACTGAACAGCTGCCAATGGAAGATACTCTTAAATCAAAATGAGAACTCTTATGCTCTAAGCAACCATGTTCCTTGGATACTTGTTCAAGTTCTGAGAGTACATGAACTAATATTCACTCAACGCTTACAGCAAAAATTTTCTGAAAAAAAAAGAACAAATCACAAAATGAAAGAATCTCCAGCAAGTTGATCATACCATATCAAACTGGCACACAGAAAGAGTAGTATGAAAGTTAAGGTTTATTCATTCTAAATAAAATGAATTTAACCTTTGTTAACCAACATCAAAAGATAATCAAAAAATACTTAACCTTTAACTCATGTTAATTTTAGTCTAAAATGCTGTTTGTTGTACATGCCTGTTTCTTCCACTTTTAGCCTAAGCCACTGAGTAAAGAAGCTATTTTACTGCTGCCTGCCCACCTATTTTTCAAAAGGCCACACAAAGCCAGGATTATGAGATAATATGGTGTTAAACAAGGGGTGTGTTAATTTGTGCATTTATTTTAAGGGATCTTTTAAACACAACTATGGACTGCTATAGAATGTGATAGTAGCCCATTTCTGGTTTGTTGATTAAAAGAAAAAGTTAAACTTTAAAATCAATTTAGATTTAAAGCAGTATTCAAATCCCTAAAGCAGCAGCTAGCAACACTAGTTGTCTAGAAAACTGGTGAACATAAAGGATTAAGGATTATTTGAAGTTCCTTCACTTATGTCCTGCTGAAACAGCCACCCAAGAGAGTTAAAGCCTGACTGTGTAACTCACAGGTGACAGAGCCATATGAATGGTCCAAAGGAAATACTATAAAAATCTTCCCATTTACTAGACTCAGGAACAGTCAATCTCCACAGAAATGTAATGGTTTGATATCAGTTAATTCAAACCAAACCATTTTTGAAGATTTTGTATACAGAGAAAACATAGTAACACTATCATTAAGGCAGCAACTGATACCATGCTGGCACTTGTACTTAGCAAAAGACAACAGTAACTCACTGTACATCTCACCATGAATTTTTAACTGAGTAGTATTTCTTTATAAATACCTTGCAACAGAAAGGTGAGAAACACTGCAGAATTCATTTGCGTAGTGGTTCTGGATTTACCCAGCTGTTTCTCCCTAGTACCACTGAAGTTGCCATTCCAGGTAGCCAATGCTAGATCAAAAATTTATATGCTCCAGACCTATTGCTTTCTTTCCAAATTAAGTTCTCAGCCACCTTCTCTACAATCTCATGTCTAGTCATCATCTGGAGCCAACTACAGCTAGGAGCTCTCCACTGCTCGCTCGTCCTTAACACAAGGGCTTAAACGTGAATACCAGAAAGCATTTAATCTGACCACTCTGCAGTCTGAATCCTACTGGTAGTTTCCCCTTCTTCACCACTGGCATAAGCTATTTATCACAGTCACTTTCTCAAAGCCCTTCACAAACTGTCTTCACTCAACTATCACAATTCATGTGTGCTGCTAAGCTTTCAGATAAACAATTTGCACCTTACTCAACACAGAACAAAGCACTCAGAACCACCCCTCAAAAAGCTGCCTCCAACTGCTCCTCTGTCAGGAGTGGATAACCTACTTGTGAGCTGAGACCACAACCCATTCTGACCACCAAGCCTCACTGCTCTGCACACCTCCACTTCAGTGATTCCAGTAAACACACTTTGTTCCCACTTACTGTCAGCACTGGTAACTTCTGGACAGATCTTTTATCCCATAGTTGCAATAAAACAAAATAACTTACATTCAATGAATTAAATAAAAAGTCCACAGGAGAAACAAACAAAAAGCCCCACAGGAAAGCAATCTACTAAAGAATCCATTCATACCACTATCAACACGAAAAGAGCAAGATGAATTTGTCAACATTGAGCAGTCTTAAAGCTAATGCTTCAGGAATACCATGTCCTTAACTATTTCAGTGACATCTGATCTTAAAAGTAGAGCTAAGAATATAGCTACAGTCCACAAGCAGAACATGAACTGAGATACTACATTCCCTCACAACACAGAGCCCTGAAACAATCACACCTGCATAAGCTGGGAAAATTTAAATGTAACACTTAGAGAAGAACTTGGGAATGCTAAGTGCAATGTCAAGTCCGAAGGATGTCACAGCCTCTTTTTGAAAAGGCATGAAAGTATTTTAATTCCACCATACAAATATACTCCCTGCAACTTACCTATCTACAGTCAATTGAAAATTGACTTTTCAATTACGTAATTTCACTATTACAAGCCGCATCCCCGGGTATCGGCAACATTTCGTTCTTTGTCCATATATAAGCCGCACCGGATTATTAGCCACACTTTTGTTTGCAGCGAGGATCCGCGTGCAACTTTCACGAAGTTGCCAATTAGTAACAGAATCGCGGTCGCGGATCACGGGGTTTACTGGCTCGGCCCTGCCTGGAAAGCCGCCGGGAAGCGGGGGAGCAGCGTGCCCAGCCGGTGCTGCCGCCATGCTTGCCGGGGCCGGGCAGGCTCTGGCTCAGCACTGTTGCAGGCTCCCACTTCTGGGCTGGGAAATTTCCAGAACTAGTTCATATATTGGCTGCTCCTGAGTGTAAGCCGCACTTCCGGGTTGGGAGCAAAATTTTAGTCAAAATGGTCTTTCCCACCTTGCAGGTTTCTAAAACCAGGAAAGGATTGAGATATTACAAGAGTTAGAAGAACACCTGATTCCTTCCAAAATAAGAACCTCCCCTTCCCTTTAGCATGTATGTGTAGCAAGATCCACAATCCCACGGTCATCCTGTGTCTCACAGACAAACAGCACTAACAGAACTTACACTGACATCATGAACTGCTACAACATCCCCCTGTAGGCCCTGAACCCAAGTCATACACAACATATTTGAAATAGGGAACTTGTTATACTACTAAAATAGCTTAAGTATCTGAAGCAGTTCAGTCATGACAAAGAAAACAATACTGAACAGGTGAGTTTTGTTAACTTTAGATTAAAACTGGTTTGCCAACTAAAAATAATTGTAATTGGCAAATAAGAATTCCTACATACTTTTCAAAATTAGTCCAAGAAATTATTCAAGCAAGAAAGGAGAAAAAAGGGTGAAAAGGAAAGACCCTTTGTTCAGCTAAATCACAGCCTCTCCAAAGAAAATTCCTCAAGTCCTAGGTTTCACAGTTACACTGTTCTGTAACAAATATCATTAAGATGAAAGTTAAACATAAGTATTTTCTACAGCCTTACATGAGTCACCTCCGTCTTCCATTAAAAGGGACATTTTAGGCAGACAAAGGAGTAAGTCCCCATAAAATCCCTGTCTTCCTGAGAAAAGGGAAACAGTTACATATGAAAATCAAGGTCCAAGCTCTGTGTCAGATCTCCTGCTCTGCCATGTTGTTCTAACTCTAATCCATTACCAAGACATTAGCTCTAACAATCAAATCACTAAAACTGTCAGATTAGATGAATATTTGCTCAGAATTCAGAAATAAGTCAGCTTCAGTTTTGTGAACTAGCTACATAAATAAGAACAAACACTTCCAACAAAACTGGTGGAAAAGGAATGGTGTAGGCTATGAAACCTTCACGAAGTCAAGATCATCAAGATGACAATTACAACTGTTAACTCTATGCTGTCAGGCATACAGAAGTTATTTGATGTTCTTTTATGTTGCAACTTTGATAAATTGATACATGACAAAAGTGAGAAAACTGAGTATTTTTGTGGATCCACTATAATACAATTCACCAGGAGTGGGAAACTCATTGATGGTATTTTTTGCTTTGTTTTTAAACACAAGAACTTCTACATATACATTGGAATTGCTGTTCAGAACACAAGACTTACACTGGATATGGGTCAAATCTTATCTTTCAGACGTTAGGACAGAGTTCTTTCAGAGATACAAGTTGTTTTATTGGTTCAAGTGTTCCTGTTCCTTAAGCTGCAAGCTATACTAGAAGAATGTTTGTTGTTGAAAGGTCTTTTTTAAAAAAAAAAAAAAAAAAAAAAAACAAACAAAAAACACCCGACTATTCATCCTCTTCACTAGTGACCTTTCATCTTGCTGATCTTGTCATTTCATTTCCATTATTAGTCTAGCTGCTGTGATGGAAAGGGAAGCTAATTCTAATTAACACTCCCACTAAGGCTCTAAGTGTTTTGAGCCCTTTTTGTACATCAGAAATGCGAAAAGGAGGAAGAATGAAGTTTCCTTGTATTGCATTTTTTTGCACTTCAAAAGCAACATAAAAATGAAAATCTCCTGTGCTCTCTTATAAATAGCTCAGAGTTTTCCTAAAGAAATACATGCTAATTATTTAAGTCAACAAAAATATCTGACTTCACATAAGGGCTGGTTTTACATTTTAAACATTCATGAGCCTTCAAGACACCCCCCTCCTGACTGCTGATCTTAGACACTATAGCAACAAGTGAACATTTGTTCTGAAGGAATGTGGAGTATGCAACTGGGGGAGGGGTAGTACTATCAGTCACAAACTTATCTCCTGGTCCACTAAGTTATTATTTAACTTCAATCTTCCCTGAAACTGAAGAAACAGCATGTACGATCCAACATCAGCAACCAGCATTTAACAGGCAGCTTACACTTTGACTACGAAGAACACAGAGTTGCTTGAACTCAACTTCAAGAGGAGGCTGGTTTTTTCCTCTTATTCAGAATAGTGGAAACAGAAGAATTGTTCCATGACTGCAGATGAATTAAACAGTGCGCTACCACTGCAAACTCGCAAAACAAAATACCCAGCTCCTCTGGCTCTGGTCACAGCGTCTGAAAGTCCAAGACTCCCCTTACAAAAGCCTGCAGACAGCAGACTCAGAAAACAGGAGGCTTAAGCAAAACAGACTGTGGGATGATCTGGAGTGAAATGAAAAGAAAGGTGGGAAGTTCACTCTCCCAGATTAAGTGCAACATTCCTGGGGAAAACCTATGGTTCATAGTTATGCCTGCCTCCCATAAACTGGCTGTAAAATACTTTTTTTACACTGCTGTGGGTTTGCCTTCATCCAGGCTGTACATCACCCTTTCTTTGCCTAGACTTCTCAAGTCTGACTCCCCACATCGGGTGAACTGGACAGGAACATGACTCAGGGCCAGGGATCTGAGTGCTTTCTGTCCAAGAGAGGGACCAGAAAAGGACACTGTGGAAGTAAAGGAAGCATGGGAAAATGAGCACAAGGTCTCTGGCTTGCTGTGGTCCTACAGGTACACGAAGAGAAGCAGCCTAATTTCTTTTCCTCTGAGTTTTGCAATTAAAAAAACCCACAAGAAGCTCTTAAAAAAAAGTCACTACTATTACCTTTCAGTTCTTAGCAATAATTTTACTTGTTAAAGAAAATTTAAGGAACTATTTACTTTGTTCTTATCCTTGTTTACATCCTTTACATCTCTTAGCTTGAAGACTATTTTAGATTTGTGAAAGGTCAATTTCAGTTTCAGATTGACTTTGCAGCGACTACTACCTGGAGATATGTGAAAGGATGTACTAAGGAATTTCCAGGTCACAAAGACTGGAAGTAGATACGACTTTGCATGTAAGTAGCAGATTTCAGAAACGCAGGTTTAATGTAAGTGTGCCAAAAGCTCAGAGCTAAGGTGACCCGTTAATTTGCCATCTACAAAGGGCATTCTCTGCCTGCTGTTCTCACCATCACCCCACCCTTCATGTAACCCTGTCAAACTTAGCACTCAATAAAGGAGACAAAAGAATTGATACAGGTTTCAGCAATATATATTGTGATGCCAGCCTGGAGGGCCACACCAACTCTGCCTAAAGCCTCACAGTCTTGTTCCATTTTAACCTCTGCCCACTTGCTGCTCTGCCAGCCACCTTCTCCCTCTTTGCTGCTACTCAGTACAACCTTACAGTCAGCTCATTGAACTGATCTGGCTAAAAACTAGTTCCTTTCTTCCTAGGACTAGTTTTCAGATAGATCTGCCCTCAAAACCTGGCTCGCTGTGCAGTCACCAGAGAACTACCACCATTGTCAGGAAGAATTTGTGAAAAAACAACTGCTGTGGAAATAGACTGTCAGCATGTTAAAAATAAAGTCCCAAACATAACAAGCTTTATAATAAGAAAACAGCAGTTTTAGATGCATCTTGAGGATTTTAAACAGCTACAGAACTGTATCAACAATGAAGCTGCTGATGGAGAGGGGAAAATAAAGGCAATTTCAGAAGGAGCACCTCAGAAGTTATTCCTTGCAGCTGCCCCAGTCCAGTTTAGTCCTGGCCTCCAATGGACACTTCTGCTAACTCTGCCATGGAAACAATAACATCCAAAGCAGCAAACACGAGTTGTCAGAATTCATCTTTTAACATCTAATTTGGTTCAGCAAGAGGATGAAAAATCTTATTACAGGCAAATGCATAGAAACATGCAGTTAGTTCCCCATGGATCAAGTTTGAATAGAGCTACAAAGTACAAAAAATTATATTTTAATATAGAATATACAGAATTATTCTTCAGATACTGCAAGCGTATTATAATTTCACAGATTCTGGAAGTGATAAACATTAAAATACCACTTTAAAATGTTTGTCAACTTCCTCAAGTATTTTTAATTCGATAATATTGTTTATTAGTTACTAGATAGTTTGTTTTCCTTTTTTTTTGTGCTACATGGAATAAGAGAAACAATGTGCTACACATTACATGGATTCCTCTGCTTTTTTCTAGCAATTCTCAAAGGTCATTTAATAATTCACAAGCAGGTTGTTTACACATTTGATAATCACTATGTTTTCAAAGTTCCCAAAAGCTAGCTGCCCTGACAGCATTTTACTTTCCTTTCTCTCAATTTTTTTGATCACATAAAATACTACCCAGCAGAAAACCAGCACCATCTTCCACAAAAAACCCAGAGATCAGTATAACTGCTGTCAAATCAAAACAAACATTAAAATTTCCCCCAAATGTTGCTTCCAGAAACTGTTGCAAAGAAAAGTAAATACTTTATCAGATCCTTGTTTAGAGCAGTTTGCCCACCTACCAAGCATTCATAATCTGAGATGTCATTAGACAGGTAAATACAGCTAATTTAAGGTGTATCAAAGACAGCACCTTTCACTGAGAAACATCAGAATTGGAATAAAGAACAAACAGCAAAATTACACCTAGCATTAAAAATTATCATAAATTCAATCTGTAATCTTCATTGCAATAACTAATGAACTTCAGATTTCCCTAGCAAAACAGGACAAACTGACTTTCAAGAACACTGCCTCAGAAAAAAGGACAGTAGTATTACAGACTATAAAAAATAAGGAAACAAAAAATGAAATGCTTAAAATACTGCAGTGTCTTCATCATACTAAAAATAGGGACAATATACGTTATCAAGCCTGGAAGGACTGAAGAGAAATCATTCACCTTTGAGCCTCAGGCACTATATTCACTAAATGGCCTCTGGCTTTTAGTGTAGCACATGATTAACACCAATCTCTGTCTTTTTAAAAAAGGTTTTAATGTCAGTAGAGATTACAAGTTTCTCATTTTGAGGAAACTATTTACCTTGAGACCTTTAACATTCACTGGAGTGAATATCTTATCCTTCAAAAATAGCAACCTGATAGGTTTCAAGTTAGGTAGCATTCCTGATGCTTTTGAAAGTATTGGTGCTGCTGTAAAGAGAATGCAAACATTCCTGACCAGGCCATCCAACTTCAGCAGTACTTTTGCCTCTGCTTCAGTTAAGAAAAAAAAAAAAAGAAGCAAAAAATAAAACAACAAAAAACACCTAACCAAATAGAAACCAAAGCCAAAAAATGCCAACAAAAACCAAACTCCCATGCCCCCCAAAAAATTAAAAAAATCTATCAAACTCTAAAAAAATCAGACACATTCTGATCCTCAGAGAAATCTGTGATGAAAGATAATAGCTTTATCTTGCTACTCTGGTTCTAAGATACCTGGGGAAAAAAAAGAGTATGTATACTAACATTTCAGAATGAACTACAATTTACATTTGCTGAAGATAGAAAGAAATTGAAGAAAAAGGTTTTGCTCATTAAAAGGATGCAAAATTACCCACATGAAGGACACAATATCACACTTTGAAGATTACTTCAAAGTTTGTGATAAAGTAAGCAAAAATTCTGAAATATATTCTAAAGTACAGTCAAGAAGACTACATATAAAAATGTAATTACTCCTGCACTTTTAAACCACATGCAAATTTTACCCTTAGAGCTATTCATAATGAAAAAGTATTTCCCACAGTCTCTAGGGCAGACCTTATTGTATATATTATATTCCTAAAAAAAAAAAAGTAGCAGATGTCACAAAACTAGTAGCTAAGTACCTTCAGAGTAGGGAAACAAGAATGCTTTCTCCCTCTCTAATGCAATACAAGCAAAAGCTGCTATGTAGTATCTAGAGATCAAATGCTTTCAGTTCATAATAAGAAGATATTTTACTGCATCCTAAATATTCTTCTGAGAGGTCTTTTTAAATCTGAGAAAATTAATCTCATCTGAGCAGAGACCACACAGTAACACCATTTACTTAAAGCAACAGTAAAATTTATAATATGCAGTAAAAGCTTGGACTGTAGTCACCAACCTCATACATAAATACCTATTAAATAGATTCTCAACTTTGCATATGAATGCAGTAAACAATGTGTTTTTTGAACTGGTAGATTCTCTAAAACAAATTCCTAAGAGTTAGGTCCTGCATGTTTGGGACAAGAACTAACCTCTTCAAATCTACAGGATTTTCCTTAAATATACCTCACACACTTCAAAATCATTAATATTTTCAATATTGTGGTCAGATTTTTAAGCACTCAGCAGGTCTCCATGGGAAGCAAACAATTCTTCCTAAAACTTCCTAAAAAGCAGTTCCTAAAACTGTTTTTACCATAGGAAGTTACTTCGTGAATGTCACTACCCTGAAAACCACAGACTCCAGCCTTTAGACTGTACTTCCCCATGTATCCCACCTTTCCAAAGAGGGGTGTAAGTTAAAGACAACAATAAGGTTATCACACTCTCAGCCCATAGCTGAAATGTTATTGTTGGAACTAAAAGCACAGAGAAAACTCACCAGCTTTCAAGCCAGTTTGTACTTGGGATGTACATTAAAACAGAAGGAAGTAAACTTAGGGCACATCAGGAAAACCACGCTGTCCATAAAAGTGAACAGCCAAATAAACAGCACAAATTATAGGAAATGCTCTGAGTCTTCTAGGTATTAATTCAACATACACTCCCAGGCCTGGCCTTCCAGGCAGGGTTTGCTAGGGAATTGTTTTCATTTTCTTCTTATCAGAAAAGAAAGAAGATTGACTTATTTTGAGACTTCTCAATAAATTTGTATCATCTCTAACTTCAAAAAGTACAAATGCTACAACTGAAGACAACCTCTCAGTTCAAACACAGAAACACAATAACAACTGCCCTTTCTAGTACTTGCAGCATGACAATCTTGCTCATCTGGAAATGTAGCTGAAGGCTGGACCAAGAGACTGATGCACTAACTGCATCAGTTGCACTAACCACCACTACAGTTTCAGCCTGTCATCAAGTACAATTAAATACAAAATTTGTGAAATAGCATTGGATTTATTGACCTAGGTTCAAAAAATGCCCAGAGCTCTCTCCTTTAATGAAGGCAACGGTAAAGTATCTTGATCCCATGCCTCAGATTGGATCACTAATAACAGAATGTTACATCCAATGCTTACAAGGCCTAAAGAACAGCAAGAACTGAAGGGTATGGAATATACAGTATTTCACTCAACACAAGAGACAACTGCAGCTCCCTCATGTCCAAACAGCTGTCAACTTTTATACTCTACAGTTACATTTAATGTGTTTTGTTTGCTGGTCGGAGTGGTTGGTTGTTGGTTTAGGTTTCCCTTTGTTGAAGGGTATTAAAAATTTATTCAGCATTATGACAATGAGACTACCGTCAGAAATTAAATCGTATTAGCATAAGGAATGCAAAGGGAAGTAGCCTTGAAATCTATGGAACATTTCATTTACCTAATACTCCCCTCAAGAGATTTCAACTTATTCTTCATACAAAACATCAACTTGCATTGGTACCATAACAAAACACAGCTCAAGTCCATAATCCCAAGGCATCTATGCTCTAGTTTAGACACAAACACTATAACCCAAAATCTCTTACATGTGCCATCCAGGATTGGATCATTTCATCAGATGAATGTTAAGTGAACCACAGGTGAGTAACTGCTGGGCTCTTCTACGATAGCTCAGGTACCACAAACAGGGAATACAGGCATCAGTCAGTGTGACACTGAAGACACACACCCTTGGCATCAGTTGCCAACCACTGCAAGACCCCAGCAGCAGAATGGGGACAACTGGGAGCCACATGGTCAAGCCTGAAGCTACCGTGCATCAAGAGTTTAGACAAATCTGCCAGAAGCAACACAACAGCTAATAGTTGATGCAGAAGCTGAGGGAACAGTGTTTAGAAGCTGAGAGACCTACAGCAGTCTCTAGGTATGCTTACCAAGCAAATATAAACACCCACTGGTGCAACCCTTCCAAAAAGGAAGAAATTAATTTCCTATCCCTGCAACTGATTCCATCTTCAAATAATTAATGCAAATAATTTCAGGATGGTGGTAAGCTGCAAGCATTACAAATCAGAATTTTATGCACAAGAAGTCTGTTCAACCACCTTAGCAAGTTTTTGTTAAGTTTTTGGACAGACAATAGTGAACACTTCCAAACACTGGAAAATGCAAACTAAACTACGCAGCTTCTAGGAGATAGTCTCCAGCCAGCAGTAAGCATAGCCAGCATTACAGAGCTCACTATATTATGGGGACTAAGGTCAAAAAGAACACTCCCAACTATGGGAGAGAAACATCTTTACTTTATAAAGTATAAATCCTTTAAATGGACAACACTGTTTCACAAATTAGTTATACATCATATTATAAAATAAGGTGACAACTTCTGTTTTCCATGTTAGTTTTTCTGAAACTTTTGAGCTCAAAATTTTAAACTGACAAGTAATTAAACACTGTTGCATGGCAACAGGAACACTTCAGTGTTTTGACAGTCCTTTCCTAGAGGATGCCCATTTCATTCTCAGTAGGCACCAGAAACCCAGTCTCACAAATAACTCTGCCCATCCTGTGTGCTCAGCAAAAACGATGAGGACACAAAGTGATCACCAGTTACTGCTCTTTTAAGAATTGTTCACACACATTTTAGCAGCAGTATTTCAGCTGTGTGCACACTCACTTCAACACAGAGGTGACAGCAAATATTCAGCACTCAAGACTTCTTACACAAAACTGCTCTGGCTGTCACTTCAGCAACTAATCTCACAAAATTTAGATAAAAGCTTTCCTGCTGACGACCAAAACTGGACTTATAGTATTTCCCCAAAAGGAATAGGAACACAGAAACGCACACCTCTCCCAAGCAAGAAAATTTGCAGTTTCCACCTGCTGGCAGAAGACAGTAAGTACTTCACTTGCAAAGGAAGACACTGTAGTTATACACCACCTTAAAACTCCAACTACCAGCATGGAAGACTTTCAAAAACCAAATCAGCCTAGAAAATGGAAACATTACCAAAGTAGTAACAGAATTGTTTGGAATTAGAAAAAGCATTCAGGTGGTTAAAAAACTAATCAGTCAATGGTCTCACAAATTTAAGCACCAGCCTAGACAGCCTGCTAAGAGCTTATTTTCCCCTGTTAGGATTATGAAACAGATTGCACCGCTCTGGTGAGGAAATGCAGAACCCAAACTAAAAACCATCACTTCCTGTAATCATCATGCTGGGGGTGGGGAGGGAAGAGGAAGGGAGGATAAATGGTAAAGGTAAAGGGCAGGGGGAAACAACACTAGTTAAAAAATACAAGTAGAGCTGTAGAGAGTTTCAGAAAATCTAACAATTAAGAACGACTGACAAACCTTCTGAAAGAAAGGCTTCCTTCAAATAGAGCAGCACATCTGCAAATTTTCTGACATCATTCACCAGTTGCATGATGTATTCTGGATCCACAACAGGATTATCATAGCAGTCAGAGTTGGAGCTAATGCTGCTCAGAGAGCTGCTCTTGGTGCTGCGCCCCATTCCCCAGTTTGCTGAAGTCGAGATGCTGAAGAAGTTGGAGGTAGACAGTCGGGCTAATCCCAAACCACGCTTGTTACTTCCGCCGTTCTGTCGCAACATCCCAGCAGCTGATGTGCTTGTAGAGCTCCCGCAGTCAACACTCACTGTCACTTGATGTCCATTGGACAAGCCGGAGGTGAAACTCTTTAAAATTGGGGAGCGGGAAGGAGGTGGAAGAGAAGGAAAAATTCTGATTAGTATAGAGACGTGTGAAGCAATACTTTGGTACTAGCAAGATCCAAAACTTCTTTCAAGATGATACTGCTTCACATAAAAATGCTAAACTGAGTACTATAAAGGCTTTGACTATTTGAAGTTATTTAAATTTGTACAGCAGATAAGATTGTTGCATTAAAAAAAACAACAGCATGCCAAAATTATTTCAAAAGTTAATCATGATGAATTCTTATTTAATGAGAAAAGTTTCTTTCATAAATATTTAAAAATTGCATTTTCTGCATTTACCAATACTTATTCTTCACCATGAAATGTTACTTCAACTGAATACAATCACAAAAACATGTGATGTGATAGACTATGACCAACATACCCTCTTGCATGAGCCACCAAGCTGTATTCAGCCAACTGACTCTTAAGGTAGTACACAGCCTTCATCTGATAGGATGAATTTTCATTGTACAGTGTGCCAAGCAAGAAACCATGGCCTATCACAGTTTGTCTCATAAAGGAAAACATCCTCAAAGAAGTTATGTGGGCTTTTGAGTCTGTTATCTATTACTATGAAAAGCAATCAAAAGAAAGACATAGAAAAATGAAACAAAATGAAAAAATATTTTAGCATCAAAATTTATCTGCAAGTCTCAGGGCAGTTATCTTGAATGATGTTGCTCTGCTGTTAAAGTTCCACCATAAAAATGCACAAATTTGGGGGAGTATAAACTAAGAAACTACCTGCATTCCTTTCCTTTAGGACAAAAAAAAAGAAAAAACAAAACCAGAAAGCCACTGAAAATTTTGCCATGTCAGATTAAGGGATTAATTTCAAAGCAAACTGCAGGTGGCAGAGTCAGGTACACTTCCAGCAGCTCCCACAACGCCTGCTGTTGTTCTCTCAACACCAGGAGAAACCCTCATTGTTTACACTATAGGGTAAACACCACAGGGGAAAAAAAAACAAAAACCAGACTGGAACACAAGAGCTAAAATGTTAGTGGGTTGCAGACACATCTGCAGCAAATTTTCAAATTCAATTACTTTACAAAAAATAAAAGTTATTATAAACTAAAAAATACAGGTTGAAACGGGTTCTCCTGTGTATGTTTATACTTGGTTAGACCAACTGAAGTAGTAGCACCTTTACCACTTTGAACACTCCCACTATGAATTTCAATAGGCATTACTCTAATGCACTTCAATTATTTTTCCATTATTTCTGCTTTACTTCTGTTTGCAGTTTAAAAATATCAGAGGAAACGTGGTCAAAGCAGTTGTTTTTGTAATTAACATGCAAGCCTTCCAGGGAGTGTGTGCTGGGGGAGAGGGAAGAAAACTTCAGAATTTAACACAAATTAACTGCTCTAATTTCTGTTTACTGCTTAAATTCAGTATGCATAAGAGCACTCATGACACTATACAAATAATGCAGATAATTAAGCAATTCCAAACACCTCAAGTAGATTGAAGTGAGGTTTACATTAAACATAGTGTTTAAGCAAGTTTCTTCTGTTCCCACGTATAATTCTCATGGCTACAAAGCTACTTTGCAATTCTACCTTGCAATTATAGCAAAACAAGACACATAACCTTCTCTCCTCTTAACAAGTGTGATATCTATTTATATCGAGAAAGATTTTCATATTATTTAAAAGGCATGCCTCTTTTATGTCTGGCCAGCTTCAGAGCCAACTTTTTAAGTAGCATGATGTGTTAGACCTGTTCCAGTGGCAAGTCCATGCTTCTAAAGCTGTGTTATTTAAGAAATGTTACTTTCTTTTTGTACAAGCAGTACAAGAATGCCACCACTTAAAAAATTATGAAAGCGATGATAAAGTTTTTCTAAGAGGGAAAAATTTGCGAAAATTAAAACTGAGCAGCTTAGCACAAGAGGCACCTTTCCCTCGTAAATATTAGCCCTTACGTCTACTCCTCCTGTGTTACGAGGCAGATGGGGAACGTTTCCCTTCCAGAACACATGCCTTTCATTACTGAGAAGTGTTTCATATTTCTTCAGGAAGACTCTGGCTTTGAAAACGAAAAGCATCCACCAGCTTTGCTATAAACGCCTCCAGACTCCTTCTGGCTCACAGCGAGCCATTGCCTGTCCCGACGGAAAAAAGATAAAAAAAATAAAGCGCCAGATATTTCAAAAATTTGCTCTCCCAGCACAATCTCCCCGGTAGGGAGGGGGAGAAAGGAAAGAAAAAAAAAAAAAAGAACGAAAGAAAGAAAGGAAAAGAGGGGCCACGTCGCTGGCGAGCCGAGGGCAGGGCCACTCCCGGTGCCCCGGGCGGGGGTCGGCGCTCCGCCCTGCCCCCGCCGCGCATTCCCGGCGCCCCGCGGCCGCCCCGCACCGCCCGGCCCCGCCGCGGGCACTCCCGGAGCGGCCCCGCGGCCGCGGCAGGTACCGGGCAGGGGCGCCAGAGGTGCGGGGCAGGGCGGAGGTGAGCGAGCGGGGAAGCGCCCGGCACCGCTCCGGGGAAGCGCCGGGCGGGGCGCTGGGGGTCGCCGTGGCCAGACTCGCACCGGGAGGGGGACACAGGGCCCCTCCAGCCGCCCCCGTTCCCGTGGCGGCTCACGGGCTCCCTGACCCACGCTCGCCCACGGCTCCTCCCGCCGGCGACAGACGACGCCCCCACTCCTCCCGCCGCGGCGTCCCCGTAGCCCGCGCTTACCGGAGAGCGGCGGCCGAGCGCAGGCAGCAGCCGGGCCGCCGCGGGCCCCTCGCGCGGCCGCCCCGCTGCCCATGGAGCGCCCTCCCCTCAGCGAGCCCCGCGCACCGCCGCCGCCGCCCCCGGGGTCGCCACCGCCCCCGGCCCCGCCCGCGCTCCGCCATTGGCCGGAGGGCCCTGGGGGCGGGGTTATCGCGGGACACGCCCCCTCCGGTGCGCGGGTCCGGGCGGGAGCGAGAGCGGTGCGGGGCCGGTGAGCGGAGCGCGGCAGGTGCGGCGCGTACGGCACCGCGCATCCGGCACCGCACATCCCGCACCGCACACTGCACTCCGCACCGCACCACCCCGCACCGCACCACCCCGCACCGCACCACCGCACCCCGCACCGCGAGCAGCGGGACCCGCCGGAGCCACCGCCGCTCAGCAATAAGCGCGGGGAAAGGAGCCGCACGGCGCCGACTGTTGTACACACACCAAGCTTCAAAAGGGAGGAAAAGTCCAAATTCAGGCTACGTGGTATCTAGCAAACAGGCTTTGCTTTTAAGTGATTTGGCCAACAAGAAACACAAACACCGTACAAAGTACAGAATAAGTTTCTCATGCTCAACCTCCCACGCTTTGTGTTCCTGGATCCAGTTTATCATTAATTGCACAGCTTCCAGTATTGTTATGAGTGAGTAACGTGTGCGTGTGCACACACACACTTTCTGCTATACTCAGCCCACTTTTATTCCTGATCAGCTCTGTTGGCTACTTAATGAAAGTGAAAGCACTAACAAATTTAATATATAACGTCAGGCTATATCCCCAGCATGGGAGTGGATTTAGCTACCCAAACAGCCCAAATTTTGGCATAATTTTGCTTCTGAATTTAGTTGCATGTGCAGATGTATGCACTTTTTCTGGTTAAGAGGAAAGTTGGAAAAGCAGACATTTACATCATCATACAGAAACTCAGTTGCCAGCAGCACCACGACCTTCAGACCTGAGCACAGACTTTTGTTACATCATCTTACAGTGATTGATGACAGCAGTAGTTTTTCCACCTTCTAGAGGCAGGACTACAAACCCACAGTTTATTTCTTGCTATTAAAAGGCCATTTAAATTCAGCCATCTTTGATCAATGCCCAATGCATTTGATCAATGCTCTGGAATGGGACTTACTTTCAATGATGTATCAAAGCCCTCAGCATCTAATTCCTCACGCGGTTTCTTAACACTAGCAGTTTCAGGCTTTACATCTTCAATTTCCCCATCCTTGCTCCAGCCTTCTTCCCCAGCCACTCCCACGTAGGATTTTGTGTTACAGCACCAACCTTCTCCTTGGTTCATCCTTCCTCTCTATATTTGCCATTATTTATTCTACTGGAAGAATTTTATTCAATTTCTTTTGGAATTCATCAAGCCTGAAACTAAAAACCTGAACTAAAACAAGTTGTGACATTTCTTATCTCTAGTGTCATGGTTAAAGACTGTTCAATAACTTTTCTTCACCTTGAAAAATTCTAAACAAAATGTGATGTAAATTTAGAAATCCAACATTATAAATAAGTGTTATAAATTCTTCAAGTCTCCTAAGCATGGGGGGGAAAATGTAAAAAAGAAAACAATTCTGTAACCTTCAAAAGGGTTTTGATCATTCAGGTAATCAATACTGCAAGTGTCAAAATCAGGCCAGAGCAAACAATTGTAAACTAATTTAATGTGAAAGCAAGGAAGTATGGTAGGGAATGTGGGTTAAATAGTACAATCAACAATTACATCATCAGGAAAAGAAAGGTTTATTGTGGGAAAAGTCATTGAAACCATTAGATAAGTGTTCAATAGCAACAAAAAAGATAAACAAGAAATTCCACCTATACTTATCAATAGATAGAATACAAAGCAATAGATACTATTTGGTGAGCCAAACCTTTGTTCAAAAGAAAAGCCTATAGCTACAGCAGAGTTTCTCTTCCTTGCAGACACTCTTTTTGAAAACAGAAGTGTCTTTATCTGGCCATAATTCCACTATTCCCAGGCATATTTTAGAAAATGCTAGAAGAAAAAAACTCAGCCTTTCCAAGTATGTATACACTCTACTGAAATAGAGATACACTTCATTATGCTCCAACCCCTCTGTAGTCTTGCTTCTCTCATGTCAGCTCCCTCATAAGCTAACCTGGGTCCATACATGAGTTCAGCAAATTTGTTGGTGAATTGTTTATTTGAAAAAAAAAATCAGCTCTATGGGTCAAATTGAAATAGAAATACTAGGTTTACATGTTTTTATGCTTTTGAAACATTTTTTTCAGTTACTTTTGATTTAAAACATGAAAGCGTTCTACATTGTGGGAGGTCTAGCTTCAAACATCTTTTGAAAAAAGGATTGGAGCCCACATGCTGCATTATGGGAATGTTAAGTGAAGTTTTGGGTTTTCCTCAAAGTAAAACAACAAACAATTGTCCTGTTGCATTTTCATTGTTCAGAGCTTTTATTCCTCCTCATTTTCAGTTTGGCTGCCAAACTGAATACACATCATCTGCATGCTCCCTGAATCAAATCTAGCACAAAACAGCTGCAACATCTCTTTAGACTGTACAGTGTTGATTACCTTCTAAACTGCCTTGGAAAACATTACTGAAAGAGAAATGGAAATAGTAGATCTACCTTCAAGAAAATATGTCTTGCATGAAAAACCCGGTGTACATCACAGATTGCAACTTTTGGTGTAGCAGATAAACTGGAGAGAGGATTAAGGGTCTGACAGCTGCTCTTTGTTGGTCACCCTTTTACTGTTCACAGGCAAATGCCCCTCTTTAGCCAAGTGTAGTCAACAGCATCCCTAATGCAGGCTTCAGGGCAGTAAAAGAAGTTGAGCAGGTAAAAGGTTGCTTAAACTCATTTTTCTCTGCACTTTATCCAACTATCAGTGGGAATGAACTGATTATTAAGCAAATAGTGGAGACTGGGGCAATAAGAGGCCAGTGTCTCAACAATGTAGTCCTCAAGAAGAGAGATGAAAATTGAATTTGTTTTCATTAAAAATGCTAAATTTTCATGAGAGCAGCCATTCAAATGTCAGACTCTGTAAGAGCCACTTCTATGATTCTTTCAACATGTTTTTTTCCTGATAGAGCATGTGCACGCAGTGAAACAAAAGCTATAGCATATTTCTGTAACAATTTAAAAAGACAAACCAACAAAAACCTCAAACTCCAAGTCCCTGTTTCTTCCTTCTTATTTTACTCCCACAAAAATCCCTTTGAAATCCAAAGAAATACCTGTCTGATGAAAGCTGCTCTACAACGCAACCTCCAATCACTGTTTAAAGAAGAAACATTTCTAGATAGCAACATTAATGTAACTAGAACTGGGAAAGTAACTGCTATTAAGAAACCAGTTTCAAAATACTGTCTCTATTCTATCAATGTGCAGAAGTGCCAGATATTCTAGACTAGTTGGAAGACATAAATTATGAGCCAATAGGTTACTGCAAGCAATAAGCAATAATTCAGTACAGACCTGGATATTTGCTACTGTTGTTACCTGCCACATCTGCAAGGGAAGCAACAGCAAGAAACGCAACTCTGGCCCTACACTGAGCATCACTTCAAATCATTTTTAACTAATTACTTAGAGAGGTAACTTGGTAGAAGTTTCTACTTCTGCCTGTATTCCAATAAGCAGAATTCTGCTCTCAAGAAGTATTTCCATAAACCATATCTTTTCAAGAATTTATATATAGGCTCCTGCAAAAGCCCAACATCATCTGTATATCAGAAAATCATTCAAACTTCTGTTTAAGGAAATAATGTGACATTTTCAGTAAAAATAAAACCTGCTCACTGCTATATTTCAAGTGAACTCTTATTGAAAATCAACTAGAACTCAAACCTGAAAATTATTTGTTTGAAGTCTTAGAAAACTCAGAAAATTGTTCCCCCAGCCCTGTTGCATCTACTGATGGTTTATAAAAGAATTTATTTTTTTTCTCACGAGATCTTTTTGGTTTTAATACATACCACTCACCCACCTGAGAACTCATCAAGATACAAGATTCATGCACACTTCCTAGAACACCCTACATTTCAGTCAGTGCATCAGATGCCCTTAGGGGAGATATGTGGGTGAAACTGCAGCAGCCACTATGGACTGGTATGAACCTGCAGAGCCAACTGATAGAGAACAGGAGCAGCCCATCTCCTGCAGATGTGCCACTCACACAGGGATCAGCCATCTCTCTCTTCTCAGTACCAGTCTTCAAGGCAGACCACAAAGATGAGCAAGGGAAATGAAATTCATATCTTTAGAATGTATTAAATAATGAAATTTTAATTTAATGGCTCATTGTAATTCAACACCACAATAATCCCTCCAAGCTTTTTAATGTGATGAACAAGGTCTCTTTCTATGGGAGATATTCACTCAATCACCTCTCCACTTGCTAACAGCCCTCTTCTCCACTAATCTCTCCTCCATTTCAGAATTATTATCTGTTTTTTCTCTCAGATGGTCTAGCTGTTTTTTAGCTTAATGTAGAGCAGTTATTATCCAACCTGATGCCCCAAACTGTTGACTTTTCAGTTATATCAACTGACCTAATTTAAAACTCCTTCCCTGGTCTTTCCTCTTTTATATGGCATCCTGCCCTGCTCAGGATGAGCTACATAACATCCTAAACTGTTCCTCAAAAATTATGTAAAGCCAGAAGCATGATGAGAGAAATGCAACTGGACACATAACAACTCCATTTGCTAATCCTGAAGGGAAAAGGATTGCCACTGGCATATACAACACCCCATTTCCAAATTTTTAACAAGCAGTTTCTTAAGAAACTTCCACCTTAACTAGCAATTGCCAAGGAGAACAGTGGGTGGTGAGGAATGAAAGGAAAGACTGTTCACAGCTTGCCAAACACACTATTAACCAACAATAATTATGGCACAGCGACCTGCTGCTGTGGGAGCCAGGAGGCCTGGAGCTACCACCCTGGCTCAGTTAGCCCCACCTGCCCTACTGGTACCAGCAGGATTTAAGGCAGAGAAAGCCCAACAATTAAGGGTTAGCAGAGAAACAGCCTGTTTCTACAGGGAGCAGGAGGTTTGGCTGGGAACGCCTTGTCGGTGGTATCTTGCCAAAGGCTGTCAGCCGGGCGGCTCTTGGTCTGATGTGCTCTGGGCAGCAGAGTGCAGCTGCCAATGAGGGGTGGTAAGCAAAGCTGTCAGTGCAGGACAAGGGGCTTGTGATGCAGCTGCTGTTGGCTTTGTGATTTGAATTAAGGGCTGGAAGTCGATTATAGGATACAGAGACAGTGTTACCCAGTTTCTGGAAGCTCTTAGGCCAACAGACCTGCAGGGTGCTGAAGGGACTCCTGCTGTCACTGGGTTTCTTTTTCACTGCTCTGGAGCACACAAAGTTCTTCTGCATTGGCTGCTGCTGGTCTCAGCCTCAATGCAAAAATTCATTTGTACATTCTTGACAGTAATATTTAGTACTTAAAGAATTTGATAAATCAGGTTAAAAAAAAAAGGTGTGGCTAGAAACTTTTCCTTCCCCCAAATTTGACTAATAATTAACACAACAGTAAGTCAATTCAAATGTAGCAAATAAACCCCTTAGTCCTCAGTAGTTTCAGGACTATTTTTAACACACCTTCATTTTTCCTCTAACAATAAATAGTTCTCTGCCAGGGAGAACAGTGTTGGGAGAGTACGTAAGGTCCTCAAGTAGCAATCAAATGCATTACGTGTGATTAAGTGGTTTCTACTTCCAGATCTATGCTTTTGCCTCTTCCTTTCTTCTCCTGACTCTGATGTTGAGTCATGATTGTCTAAATCCAGCCCTGACAAAATGATGTAGGTTAGAAGAACCCCTATGGTTAAAGGTCTTGCAGTTCACTCAGATCATTTTGCCAAGAGCACGAGGACAGCCTGCCTCAAAGGTGGCAAACCCAAGTGTACTAGTTAGGGATGGGGTAGGGAGCCGTAACCTCACAACCTGCTTAAGGGGAAGCTGGAATGATTTTTCTTATTGTGGCTCAGGGTTTTCTGTGCTCGTCTTACAGACTCTACTTGGCTTCCATATGCAGTTCTGTTGCCAGAGATCATATTTTTATGTTGGAGCCTAGGCAAATAAAAGAGAGATACAGCTAAAGATCAGCACTGCTGATACTTGGCTGTTATGCAGTTTGTTCAGGAAGAAACTGTTTCAGATTCAGTTTTTATGACAGTATGTATGTTTGAGATACCATGATGTATGTTTGCTGTGAGCAAGTGAACATTGTTTAATGAGTGTAGTTAAAGCATAAAGCTGACCAATACTGGCTGGTAAGGACAACTAAGCTAATCATGGTGAAATGGAACTGTTGTGCCTGTGTGGTGTTACAAGTTTATCTGAACTGCAACTAGAGCAGAGTGCTTGGATACGGTGAGGAAAAGGTGATGAACTGCATTCTCCTGTGCATTACTAATGGGCACTATTTGGTACTTCTGGACTAAAAAGGACTGGGAAGTGATGGTTATTACCATTGCCACAGAGCAAGATATACTTTACCCTTTACTAAAGCTCATAATGAAGCTCTATGCTAAAGTAGAGCTATGTGATTACTCTTCTTTCTAACTACAAAAGCAGCATCTGACCATAATATTAGCAAGGCTAGGAAAACATAATCCAGCCATAATGGCTGGGTCTCAAGCTTTACTGAATTTCCTATGCTGGTCATATTACCTGAGGAAGTATTTTTTGTACAAGGAGCTCATTCAGTAGTTTTCATCCTGAACTCTGTAACCTGAATATCTCGGTCAAGTTCTTTTGAACATCTTCTTACCAAATTAAGTGTTACAGTCTGCCTTGTGATACAGAAGTTTTAATCACCTGTATTAAAGGAGGTCTTTAAAATGACATTACACTTTATTGAACAGTGGTGTGTAAATGCTAGAGGGTATAATATTGTTCAATGAAGTTGCTGAAGTGATTCATATGATGTGTTCACAGGTTTTGAAAGTACAGTGCTATTGCCAGCGTCTTCTGTGTCAGTGAATGCAGATCAGTCTCCTGTGGCAATATTGTCATGAGAACTCTGTGGCATGTCTCTAGACTAGCATCAGGAGAGGGCTCTACTCCTAGTCCTGCATAACAATTTGTCTAATTTGTGGGTGGTAGTTCTCAGCTACAAAAATCTGGTCTGTCAATGACAATTAGGAATGCTTCTTGGCCATGAATATGAGTTTCAGACAGAGCTTCTGGGAGAAGACTTTCTACTCTAACTGACCTTTTCCACTCATCAGTATTTTCTTTATTTCAAAATATTGGATTTTCACTCAAGTGATGTAATTAAAAACAGAGGAAAAAAACATCTGCCATGCAGTTGTGAGAGTTGTCCCTGTGAACAGATCTCATATAAATAAATAGAAATATAGAAAAGATACAGGCATGGGCACTTTAAAGACAAGGTACTAAATGCCTCTGATATATCTCTGAGTTTACTGATCCCTGAACTACTGTAAAAAAACTTCAGTAAAAATAGTGAACTCTATGCAGTTTCTAATGGAACAATTGTAGATGGTGGTCCCAAGGGACAATTCCTGTGTGGCTCTCAGCCTTGGTTCAGCACCTGAATTCCTGAAGATTTCCTACTGACCTTAACTGCTCTTTGCCCAGGGCACAGGTTGCTCAGTTGTCCTATAATGAGGCTCCTAAATCTTCCTGTTCACAGTACAGGGAACGTAGAATTACCTGTAGGCCATGGGCTGAGACACCAAGTGCTATAGTTCATCAGTCTCTCACTGGACTTGTCCCAGAAATTCCTAATCCAACACCAACAGTGGTCTGTCTGTTTTGTTTTGTTTCCTGTTTTTGCTTTAAATAGTAATGATGAATCTGATTAGCTACAAGACAGCAGATGCTATGGCAATATAATATTTGAATAACAGATGTGAGAACAGACTCTGGACTTGTTTTACACATGTTATTTAATATTATTTAACATTTTCTTGTGCAATGGAAGCCATGCTTTCTGCTATTTCAGAAACTTTCTACTGAATAATGTGTACAAAAACAGGACCATTATTATTCAATGTATATATATATATAAAAACCTGAGAAAATAACATTGTATCTAAAGGACCAGCATATCTTTTGAAATATGATACTAATCAGAGAAGGATTAAAGTAGTAAGACCATTTCTGTCATCTTGCCTTGGTAAAATAATCCAACATGACACTTACAGATACAGGCTAACAAAATATATGAAGATCTATTACTTTTGCTTATGTATATGGAATAAAGCTATAGAATACAATTCATTGCATGGAAAATCACAGTATTTTAACATTTCATTCTGAGAAAAGGCATAAATTACTCACATTTACTGATTGCTATTCAAAAGGAGTTTATTTTTAGCAAATATTATCTACAAATCTATAGTTTTAATGAGAAATCCAAACTATATATAACCAGAAGACTGCAGTATCAAATACAAATAAATAACCCTACTTGTTTGTGTCCAAGTTATGACTGGTTCATTGGCATGTTAGCAGCATGGTACTGTTTGATAACAGCACGAATGAGAAATCCAGGTTGGTAGGTTTGCAAATCCAGTGAACCCTAAGGCTGCTGATGCTGCTTGACCCATGGCAGAATATATTCCAACTGGAGACCCTCCTCAGCTTTCTCCTGAATAAATTGCCTTGGTAGGAACACATGGGGATGCCCTGTGAGCTCCCCTGCTTGCCCCAGGATTCACAAAGCTGGGGTCCCACTTAAGATGGGATGCCCATGTGAGAAGACAGCTTTGTGTCAGGGCAGGATGGTTGCAGGTGGAGTCCTTTTGCTTTGGCAGACACAGCTGCTCTTGGAAGAGCAGTCCCTGCAGGTAAAAGCCTACAGAGATGGAAATTCCATTCTTCTAGAACCTGAGGACTTTACCAAAGGCAGGCCTCAAACCTGGGCTGGTTCCTTCCTTGTCACCCTGACCCTGTTCTGTGGAACAGCTTTGGAGACTGTCCTCTTCAGACAGAGAGCCTCCAGTGCCAGATGCAGCCATGAAGAAGCATGTAATCAGCAAAGCCACACTGGCAATCTTCCTTGGCGTAGGAATGTGACTCCAGTGCTGCTGGAGCATTTGCCATCTAATTTCAGCAACTTCTCCCAACCAATAGAAAAATCCCCGAGACAGGCTTGGCTGCCAAACATTACAGGCTTTGAAGTCTGATGGTAGGTAAAAGCTGTATGTCAGTGACCTACTAAAACATCAAAAGGTATGTCAGAAAATGGTCTTGCAGGGTTCAAGTTGGAAAGCTAAAAGAAAATCCTGAGAGATTACATTAAGAGACTTCAAAGGTAGGAGATATGCAGAAGTTCAACAAGACTGGTCAAAATCAGATAGAGAAACAAAAATTTTCTCTGATGAGTAGAAGTTGGAAAGAAAATAAAAGGGAGAAATATGTACTGCTTTTTATGTTCACATGGTACATGTACTATCAAGAAATAGCTCTCGTCTTCAAAGCTCAGACATACACAGTTAATGCCTCAAAAGGAGACTAGTAACAGATATCCATATTTTTCTTTTATACTCATGTATCTAAAGGTACTGTAAAATAGGATTTATTTATTTATTTATATTAAATTATTAGCATTATTTATCAGTGAAGCAAGTATGTAACAGTGAAAGAATCAAACATTTAAGATCAGGTCCTAATTTTACAGGCTCCAATGTTTGGAATGTAACATATTCAAAAGTAAAAGCATTAATGTAAGAAATATATTAAGCTATGGATTAATCTCAATACTATAAGGGATTTTTGATAATCTCTGGTAATTTATCTCTCAAGCAAGGATTTTTCAGCAGTAAAAATCTGAGAACATAGAATTAATGTAGGTAAGGCTTCAAAGTAAGAATGACCAGGCTGGGTAAAACGAAGAGTCCAGTAGAACAGCGTCTTGCTTCTCATAATAGCCAGGAAAGGATGCTTAAGAAACATATGAAGCACTGAACGGGAAAATTCCAGCCATTTGCAGCTGAGAAACTTCCTGAGACAAGCGTGACTTCTGTATCTAGTAATTCTCAGTGAATTCCTCTCCCATGAACTTCTGTAATCCTCCCCTGAAACTTAATTTTTAGCAAACACATTCTCTAGCAGGGGGTGTTCCCAGCTCTACAAACAGACACTGCAAAGAATTACTCTTTTTTTTTTCCTTTGCTAGTTTAGATATCTGAGAGTCAAATCTACTGTACTGAGATTCAGTCTGGGTTTCTAAATCTGGCTCCTGCCACAAAACCTGTTCTGGGAAGACAGGCTCTATCAGAACTAGCTGCAGGAACAGACTGTCCATCAATGCCACCGTGCATACACTGTGCAACAACTGAAATGAATTGGAAAAGAGTAGGAAATAGCAGCACCATATGATCTTGAACATCAAAATGACCACAGGAAGACATGTTCAAAATGCATTAGAGCACACTTGTGTGTGCTTTTTGTGGTTTACCATGGTGCCAGAGTGCACAGGGCTGTAATTAAAATTCCACTGATTTTTTCCCCCCTCTTTGTGAAGTTCTGTTTTCAATTTTCAGTATGCAGCAGCAGTGTTACCAAATATGGGAGAATCTGTGACCACTCTGGACCTACATCTCTGCACTGGGAATGCATAACATAAATGCATTTCTTTTGAAATTACTTTCTCCTTGTTATTCCAGTGGTAAAGCACTGATTTCCTGTAGCCTCCAACATGGACAGAGAAGCTTATAGGTAAATGATAAGGTAGATCAGATTGTTCTTGCTTTTCATATACCCAATTAAAAAAAGATCAAGAAGCTGTGAAAAATAATGTTGTTGAATATATACAATACAGAAGTGGGTTAAGCTGTTCAGATCACCTGCAACATAATTTTTTTTTTTTTTAATCTCTTTGGGAGAAAAATAAACAGTTCCCTTATCCCTAGGGTGGTAGCAAGCCCTAACAAGGAAAAGCAGGACGCATTCCTTTCTTCCTTCCTTTATAACCAATCCCTGAATTGCTCCCAACACATTCCAGATCTGGTAGGATAGCTTAATTGTCTTCAGCTGGAGGCCACTGCCTGAATTCCTGTCAGTTAATACAGCACCTATGGAGTGAGCCACTGAGATTTCTTCCTGATGAAAAGGGTTAAGCACCCAGCCCCATGGTCATGAGCAGTTTCATAGGTTCATTTGCATGTGAAGATTTATGAGTTTCTTGGGTGTAACTGTGCCTATAGAAGTTTGAGTCTGTAAGTGTCATCAAACGTAATTCCTCCCTAAAGATTTAGAACAGATATGAGAAAGATGAGGAACTGTTTATTGTAATAAGTTGTGGTTATGAGTAAAATCTTTAATTGCTTCCTTACAATGAAAGGTCTGCATGGAGAAGGGAATGTTGTTGGTTTGCTTTCACTGGTGGTGAAATAGGGAAATTTCCGTAACAATTCACAATTGGGTGTGCAGTGTTATTCCACAAAGAAGCTGACATTTTACAAAGCTATTCAGACAATAATTCTTGTCACAAAATGTTGCCAACCAGTACTCTGGGTCATAATTTCCATAGTTACTATTGACACAGAATGTCAAGAGGAATCTCAAGATTCAAATCAGTACTACTAAATCAGTATTAAAACAAGTTTATATGTTTTTCCAAATGAGTAGCTAGAGAATTAGGCTAGAAAAATAAAAATACTTCAGTGTATGGTCTCAAAAAACATTTTGGCATTGTTATGCACTTGTTCTATTTCTACCGTATTTTATGAAGTATTTTGTAATAAGCTTTAAAACCTCACTTGTGTTGTTTGATTCTGTTCCAAGTGAAGTGAAACAACAATAATTCTGGAATAGAATTGAAAACATTGTTTTAACTGATGGCATTTTGACAGTGTGATGAAATATCAGGAAGTTTTATAAGACAGCATCTTATCACAATATTGCCTAGATAGAATAAATTTCAACAGACTATAATAAAAGTCAGAATAAACCCCTGATAGCTCATCATTCATATGTCCACTGCAGAAATGAAAACAGACTAAGCAAGACCAGAAGGCCTCTAAGGCTTGAAAATAATGAAAAGCAAAATCAGTAAAAATGTGTATGTAATACCTACCACAACCAGGATGATAAGCAACAGAATTATTAATTCTATTTTCACCTGAGTGACAGAGGTGTCTTAAACATATAGGGCTCCTACTTGAGTGCACTTAATGATATAATATTATTCTTAAGCTCAAAAGATAAATTTCTGTGATAAACAACAAAAGGCATCTGTCAATGTTAATTCACTTTGACTTTATCTCCCACATCATTCTCCAGATACATCAACTACTTAGTTATATAGGCATTCTTGGGAACTTCTTTTTCTTCATTTAAAGAACCTTATCATACCACAGGAAAAGAATGGAACATCTGTTTCTCAGGTGTCTTGTACAAATACCATTTTCCACTGCTCCCATAAGTACTGAAATGTTACCCAAAGTAGACCAACAGTGACTTAGACTGGCTTAACCACTATGACAACAGAAGGAATATGCTCATTTAGTACACCTTTGATAAATCAAGTGAAAAGAGATCTGTAAATTATTAGCTCAATAGTTGGGCTACTAAAATTATTTCTGCACAATGTGTTTCATAGATATTCCATAAAATAGAAGTTAGGAAGCTCTGCTGTTTCACCAGTGAAAAACCTGTACTTAGTGCACAGTCTGCCCAAACATATACATGAGAATTGGGGATGAAGATAGATGTGTACGGATAAGGAGAACACCCCACCTGTAGAATTTAAATTATCTGTCCAGAGCACAGCAAATGCGGACGTTGCTGTCCATAAAGTGTGTATCACAATTTCCTCTGGCACTTGTGTTTTCCCAGCGCGGTAACCACCAGCGAGTCCCGGCCAAAGCTGGCGCTGTGGCACCATCCTGTGGCACACCTGGCACCTGCAGGGCTCCAAGTGCCCTTCCTATGGCCGGCATGATATAAACAAATAAAATAAACAGAGAGAGAGGTATTTGAATAAGAAATACTGAGATAGGCTGAAAATATTAATTTCAAAATTCTGAAAAAAAACTAGAATAAGGTTGCTGGGAACTATTTCCAACAAAGGGTAGTATATATCTTGAGAACAGGTAATACAGTATCTCACTGTAAAAAGGAGTCAAAGGACAGAAATAACTCATGTCTGAAATGAGTTGTCTGTAATAATTTAAAGCAAATAGTGAAGTGTTGAATAATCTGAATAGGCAAAATTATATTCGATTAGCTGCGCTTTCCTCAAAAGTAACTTGATTTTCTGGCCAAACATAGTGTCACACAATGTGACTGAAATGAACATTAATAAAATACAATATATGGTACTACTCAGAAATTTATTAGGTAAGTTGGGAAAGTTGTTATTTTTTATTGGGATTATAATACAGGGGAAAAAACTAGGTAAAAGTGGTCAGGTACTGAATGATTTTTAATGGTGAATCCAACATAGTCATTAATGACCTGACACAAATGTTACCAGTGCTCTACTGACCAAAAAAAGGAAAATAAATTAGAAGATATCATTAATATAATGCAGAAAAAAAGGTTGATTCCAAGAAATTGAGGCATGAAATGGAATGAAGTTCTACAAGACACACTATAACATCACACTTCTGGAAGAATAAAAATTATGTATCTTTAAAGCAAACCTTAGAGCATTTCAATCTTTACTCTCACATTTGCTCCACTTTTCTAATAGCTCACTTGTGACTTGTTATTTCACTGAAATGCAGCAAATTCAAAGAGCACAAGTGAAAATATCCTCAAAATATTGGCTCTATATTCACAGTGAAATTGCATTTTGTGTTCAAAAGGCAAGTGATGAACCTAGAATTTTTGAAGAACCTTAAGGTTAGTTTGGATTATTGAGCAAAAAGTTTGGAAGATCAGTTAAATTATTTTGAACTAGCGAGGTACTGCTTACGTGACTACAATTGAACCAAATATACTTGCAGTCTAAGACTTGCTACTGTGAATGGGAGGTTCCAGTATCCACCTCTAGAACTTCCAAGGAAAAACTATTATGACTTTAAATTACATTTGTAGACTTCCCTCCTTTTCTTTTTCCTCCTTCTCCAGACTTTTTTTGCTTATTTTAACCTTCTGTTCTGAGATTTCAGTTTCTGCTTTGCTTCCCTCCTTCACCCAGTGTAGGAGTCAGTGCTCAGCTTTCCCTAAAGTCCTACATAATTCAGGCATGTGATCTTTTCCTCACAGATATTCTCAGAGCAGAGAGAGCACCAGCTATGGTTGTGCTACACAAGTCTTATTTCCATTATGGAAAAGGCTTTGTTTTTTTCTTACAGAGAAGACCTTCGAAAAAACAGAGACACATGTTTCTTAAAATGAGAAGGTTCCCCTGCAATTGGAACAATTTCTTTCAAGCTGTGAGATGGCACAGAAGATGAGCCTGTTGAGCAGCCACCCAAGAAACAGCAGTTTCAGTGGTACCAGAAGTAAACTTTGCAAAATGTTCCCGTAACAGCTACTCAGCACTTGCATGTCTTGATCTCTTGCCTGCTTTTAGCAATTTTATTCACCCTCCTTTCCTGTTAGACTGCAGGGTTTCTTGGGATGGAAGGTATTTCAGCAATACAGTCCAGACAACACAATTGCTCTGCTTCTCATTTACCCAGGGAGTCATGTGAGTCAAGCCCCATCATTTACAATTCCAGATTACAAAAGGAAATGTATAACAATCTTAAAAATTAGGGCACAGGTGTTTCTGAAGGTCAAATATTGGGCCCAACTAAGTTTAGGAACATAATGATATGGGTTAAGTTTATATTTCTTTTTGCTTAGTTATACACAACTATTAGAGGTTTGGTCCATAGAGTATTTGGTTACCTCTGCTGCCTGTTGATGCTATTCCCACCAAGTTGGTGTGAACTAAACTGGCGTGTGAACATTCAGTACATTAAGTAAGCTGTGATAATGACAAGGAAACGTGTCTTTACTTGTGGCAAAAAGTCACTCTCATTTCAGATAACAGGGCAATTGGCAGCTGAGTTTTGAATTGGAATGATGTAATTTGGACGATTATTTACTTCATACTCAAACTGCGTATCTTCTATTTATATATTCTGCATTAAGATGGACTGTCTGGCTTCAGTCTTGTTGAGCTGGAGTAAAGAATCCTGCTCTACCTTATAAACTGTGCCTTAGCTGGCAGGCAGAGAGGATGAGCTTTCAGCTGTGGCTTAGGGTGTAGCACTCTGTAGGAAGGAACAGAGAATTTTCTCACGTTGTTCAGAGACATGCAACTTTATCCCTTAAGGCTGAGGAGTAATATTTTTCCTCCTTCTGCTAGAATGAGATAAAACTTCACTGCTGATGTTTTCCTATTAAAGTTTAAAATTAAAAAAAAAATTCTGTACCAAAAAAGGAAAAAGTGTCTATGAATCACTGTATTTTATATCTATATAAATATATATAGATATACACATACACACATAAGTATATCCATATACCTACAGAAATGTCCACAATTATTTTTTCTAAAATTTGTAAAACTCTGGCCTGTACAGCATTAAAGCAACTATCGTGAGGGATTTCTATAGTTATATCCATCAGATCCCCCAATAAATTACGTTTAAAATTTAAATTCCAGTGACATGAATTAGACTAAAAAAAGTCTTGTTAGCAGTAAGATGTAATATTAATACATATGTAGAAAAATATTATTAGCAAATCTTGTATATGTAATATTAGTAAATAGTAGTATTAGTAATAATATGTAGTAGTAACATCCTTCCTTTGAAAAAAACCCCACTTGCATCCTCTCTTAAAAAAAAAAGTAGAACACCATCAGCCTCTTTCTACATACATTCATGAGGAGCTTCATATTTCTTTTAAACTTTACTATTTTCTTAAGATTCTTCAGAGGTCTGGTTTTTGCTTCTTCTTCTATTGTTATTGATCCTATTCTTATTTAACAAAAGCCCACTTTTTCACATTTCCTAATTTTACTCCTTAAATTACATATTTTGTTACCTATTCTACAATATAATAGGAACATATCTCTTCCTACTTGCTTCATGCAATTAAGAGGTTTATTATGTTAATAACTAACCTTGTTTCCCTGGCCTTCTTTGCTAAAGACCACCTGAATGATCCTGAAGTTATCCTCCAGTCGTTTTTTATTAATAATTCGATGATCTTTAATCAACATTGAGAACTAAAGTATCACTTGATTTCCTCAATAAAATTTAAAGGTTCACCACTTCTTCACCTTCTGTACAGTTCCACTGCCTTCTCTATTTCTAATCACTAGACAAGTATCAGCTGCTCACAACACACATTTTCTTGTTGCTTCCTACTCCGTTACCAGCGTTTTCCTTCTTTGATGCTTTGAGAGAGGGAGAAGGTAACTAGATCCAATCTCTTGGAAGATTTTCTGTATTCAAAGATTATGGATCTAAACCAACATCTCAGTTAGGACAACCAGTAATGTCTTACTTGGACTAGTAAAACACCCTTCAGCAGAAAAAGTTGCTAAGTAAAGTAGACAGATTCTGTATGGGTGGCTTCTGGAATAGTCCAGAATAAGTTTGCCCCAGAAGTGGTCTAAAATTGCCCAAGGAACATGAATTAAGGCTGTATCAGAATGCAACCTTTATTTATATGGCTTCATGTGTTTTTATCACAGTATTGCTGCCTCATTCGGTGAGTAGACAGCTGTTTAATATTAATTTGTAATATTGAATTACTTTGTAATCAGTGACTAGCAACAGACCTAATGAACACCATCAATATATGATACAAAATCTCAAAATGAATTAAAATGCCTGTTCTTTTTAAAAACACTGTTTAAAGAAAGCTCTGCTAAAGCTGCAACCACTTAGCAGTACAGCACTTCTGCAAATACTTCCAGTAGCACACGCTTCTGCAAGCACCTTTCTGGTACACTTCATGATAAACATTCTGAAAATGGGGAAAAATGAACTGTAGGCCAGCTTTGAATGTGTTAGATAACTTACACTGGGACAGAAGTATAATGATTCTGTGGGAGAATTAAAGTAGTAGTTCAGATCATCTTATAAGCATTTATGTGCCTCAGCTGTAGAGCTGTCATTGTTTCCATCATCTCCTGCCGCATGTAATAAGTGACAGAGCAGGTCTGTAGGCAATAGCCTACTTACCTATCCCATCAGAATCCAGCACAGGTTCATGCAAGATGACAACTGAGGTTGTTTAGCATGGAGAAAAGAAGGCTGAGAAGGGACCTTATTACTCTCTTCAACTGCCTGAAGGGAGGTTGTAGCAAGGTGAGTGTTGGTCTCTTCTCCCAAATAACAAGCGGTAGGATGTGAGCAATGGCCTCACACTTCACCAGGTGAGGTTTAGATTGGATATTATAAAAATTTTCTTAACTGAAAGGGCTGTCAAGCTTTGGAACAGGCTGCCCAGAGAAGTTACCATTTCTGTAGGGGTATAAAAACTTATTAAAATATATATATATATACACACACTATATATAAAATGTTATAAAATATAGATGTGGTACTTAGGGACACGGTTCAGTGGTGGACTTAGCTGGGTTAATGCTGGACTTGATCTTAAAGGTCTTTTCCAACCTAAATGGTTCTATGATTTTAAGAAGTGAACTTGAACTCCCTGTCAAATAATTCTTCCTACCATGTTTCCCCCATCTCCTCCACCAAAAATTGGTAGCTCAGGAACCACAGGGTTCTGGTCCAGCCCACTCCATCTCACATCTCATTAAGTTGCCTTCTTTCAGCCTTTTTCTTCTCCAGGCAATTAGCTCTAAATCCCTCCTTTCTGTTTCATCACCCACACTTATCCACTCTGCTTTTCTTGTCTAATCATTTAATTCCCTCCCAATACCAGAATCACTGTCCAGCCCACGTAATCTCCTTGTCCAACTGGTCTCTAGGTCCTCCTTCCTAACCCAACATGGCTCAGATTCCTTTCCTAAATATCATCTTGTAAAGCCACTCCAGTTTCTGAACCCCTTCTTCACTGATTTCTTGTCAAGCCATTTTCTCTTTCACTCAGTCTTGCCTCATCCTATTACATTCCTTTCATTCCTAATGTGGTTTTATTTGCTCGCACACAAATCAGTAGGATAACTGAAAGTCACCATTTCAAACTGCATTTTGGCACAGAGCACCCATTGCAGGAAAAGCCTTGGAGCCTGCACAGTGCCTGAATACTTTCTTGCTCTGTATGGAGAAAGGTTGCAGAGACTTGGATAACGTGACCTATAAGGTTGCCAATGTGAGCTGGGAGGAAACAGATGTTGCATGGTTGATTTAGAGTGTGGTGCAGGTTGCTTAACTGCAGGAGCTGTGAGGATCATGAACATAACAAATGATGGAGTCTCCAGCACTGTTGGTAGCCTAAAGCCAAGAACTGTCAGAAGCATACAAATCTATTTCTGAAAAGCCAGTAATTTCCCAGTGTGAAGGAACAAATGAAAAACTTACTCAATAATGCTACATGAATATCATATATGACCTGTTATTAGTGTATAAAAACAGACCATTAGGCTCCTAGGATGATCAGTGTATCTGACATGGTTAATCAGAAGGGCTGCTACAATAATCACCAACTTGTGAAATAATGGGTGGAGACAAGACTTCAGTTTTAGAAATCCATTTCAAGTTATGACATCGCTCCTTCTTAGTCTACCTTTCTTCAGCTGATGAGTGTGAAGAAAAAATGGTTATTGAGTCTGAGTGTTACTAAATGCAAAATATTGCATACAGAGGAGAAATCCCAATTTTACTTTAATTCTCAACAAAAGATCTGAAACATACCGATACAAAACAATGATTAAGAACTACTGTGTTTATCAAGGACAGAACTTTATTGGGGACCATGCACTTAATACTAATTAGTTTGAATGTTCCTGTAATGAGAGGAAGTAGGAGACAAGTCTCCAGGAATATGCCAACAGGGAAAAGAGTTCTGTGGAGTGTAGAACTGGACCCTCACTACTGATACTAAGCAAATAGATCTGTACATAGAATGTATTAAAATCTTTGTTCTATTGGCATTCTTTCTACATTACCAATGTTAAAAACAAATTATATTTGTTGAGAGAACATGTCATCATTAAATGTATTTATGGTCATAGCTCCTGGAAAACAGGAAGATAGGTCTGCTGAAGTTTTATGGTTTTATGGTTTAAACCTAATGTCTGATACCTTATGACTAAATATAAGAGAAAGATGTGATTCCCTTTTTGAACAATTTTACCAATTTAAGCTCCATCACTTGAAATAAGAAGGAACCATGACATAAATACTGATGATGACACAGCTTTCCAAAAGTTATGTCTTTCATGTAAGTTACTCTCTGCCAAATTTGATTCTGTTGCAAACCACGGTGATAAAAGCTTGTTACATTCTCTTAATATACTGAAAAAAAAAAAAAATTATCATTGCTTCATTCTGGGAAATAATTGGACTACATTGGCATGATATCTTGTATTAAATAAATTGATATCTAAGCTGAGACAGAAAAATCATACAAACTTTCAGTTTGCATCATTATAAATTAGCAAATGCATTAATGAAGATATAACCAGCTGAGAAGCATTATTTATAAGGGAATTATGAGGCAAACTCAATAAAAGAATTAGAGCTCTACTTATGAAACACATATTAGTTGTAAACATATTTTAAATGCCTTTCTTTAAATTACTGAATTCAGATATCAAACTTGTCAGCTTGATTTTGCATGATCCTGAATGCCTTTTCCATAAAAAGTTCCTTAAGAAATTATTTTTCTTACTTTTGGATGAAAAATTGAACACTTTCGAAACCAAGCATTATTCTAGGTAGGATAAGGAAGTTAGCATCAATGACTTCTGGTCTTCTATTTATTATAAAACATATAAAAATATTTTATTTATAAAACATAAAAAAATACAATATTTGAGATAAGCTAGAAATAAATACTGAGAAGTAAAATACCCTGGCTTTCAGATCACCAAAAGCTATCAAGATCAAACTGAGCCTGATCCACTTCAGAACAAGCTAAACAGGAACATCTAGTTACCATTTTTCTACCCACTCACCTAGTCCTAGCAAGGGTAGGCAAGTGAAGCTCAAAATCATAACTGAAACTGACTGCTCATAAATGCAGAATACTGTATTTTGGAGGAAAATCTAATTCTGTACTTTACCCAGATTTTCCAATTAAACTGATTCACAAAAGGAGTATAAGCATTCTAAGCATCAATGTGAAAAGCTCAGCTGAGACATCTTTCTGTAAATATTGAAGTCAGAAGCCAATTAACAACAAAAGTAAATAAAAACAGTAAGGAAAATAAAACTGAGTTCTTAGTACAAATCAGCTGTTTTCTCATTCGGCAATACTGGTGTGTTTCCTGGACCAGTAGAATATGAGAGATTATGCATACTGACATGAAAAATTAGAATGGGTGTCAAATACCATGGTTTAGAATGAAATAATTGTGTAAGTGTTTGAAATCAGAGTAAAATCCACTAAGAAAGCAGATATGTGGAGTCTATACTGTCTCTAAGAGTATCTGGTACTATCCACATACAGAAAGAAGACCAGATAATTTCTGAGTCTAGTATAACAACAGTAATTCCTGTGTATTTTCAGATTTTACCCAGAATTATAAATTTATGAGCTCTACTTATTAAAAGTAATCTGCTGTCTTGTATATTGGAAAGGCATGAGGTATTAAGTAGAGGCAAAAGCTGCTTGTACAGAGGCTAGATCACAGTCACATCAAAAAACCCAAGTAAATAAAGCAAAAACACAGACAGAAATCAAGAATTGTACAAAGTAGAAATCATGGAATTGCACAAAGTAGACTTGACTGTAGCAATTAAGCACTTGTGGGTTACAATGCCAATTAATACAGATTAGGAAAAGTACCCCTGTCAGTGGGAAAGTGAAGTAGTAATGGCACAGAAGGGCTGTAAGTATCAGTTTAAAAGCCAATGCTCTGTAAACCTAAGCATTTTTTTTCTATTCACCCCTTCTCTTCTTCTGCCCATGCTACTCCCAGATTTTACTCACTGCTCAGGAAGACTACCTTCTCCCATCTAAAGTTCCTGTAACACCCCAATAATCCAAGGGGCATGCAGGGGGTGGGTAAGAAAAAGGCAAGAACAAAAAGAGAAAACAGGAGGTACAAAGAAATGGAGGCTTGTCTTCTCTCTGTGCTCTGTAGATCAAAGAAGTTTGTGTCCATTTCAATTTCACCCTGTAATTCCCCACTGCAAAGATCAAATCTGCATTATAATCAGCACATGGAGGTGGAGGTTTATGGATTTTGAGTGGTTGATACCAGATCTACATTACTTCACCTGCATTGGAGTTGGAAGATCCACAAAGTGACTAAACATATAATGATACCAGTTGGCAGACATAAGTTGTATTAACAAGGTTTAATAAGATTACTGAGCATAATCTGCATATGCATTCATATACACACATTTGCACATACATGAATTGACACATGATATAATGTAGCTCAGCTTCAGATGTAGAACCTCCTTCTGTGAAACATCAAGAAAAAACTTAATACCGTGTTGTAGCACTTCAGCAGAATGATAAAGCCTTATCACTTAATGCTGGTGACTGCACTAACAGAACAGTTTTTTAATTTCCCTGCAAACCATGCCAGATTCTACTACTAATTGATATATCTAGGAGATAAAAGAGATTTCACGAAACAGACCACAACAATCCCTGGAACTTTCCCTCTTGCTCCACTAGTTATTAAGTTTTCAATACAGGACTCTACTTAAAATTTAAAAAGTGAGCAATCCTACTGAATTTATATAGACTTAAAAATTAAGCAAATGTAAGTCTGCAGCATGGAGTCTAGCAGTACACAAATCACCTTCAAACTTAATGAACATACCTGACACTGTTTGCAGCTTACAGGTTACCTCAGTTTACACAAATTAATCTCATTTTTCTGCCACCTTTCACAACATTTGTAAACGATAGCTATATGTTACATTGGAACTACAATAAACAACATGATTTTTCACTTAATTATTAGATGACATGTTGTTCTCAGAATATAGCTGGGTGCTGTATGCCAAGTGCCAACAGCAAATAATACAGGTTCTTCCTGTTCTGGGAGAAACCAAGTAGGAGCATCTTCTTATTTGTTCACCTAGACTCCATTAAATATAATGTATTCACATAACTATTCGTGGGACAAATATTCATTCCCCAGTAATTTCTTATATTTCTGACTTGACGCCTTAAAACTCAAGCGTCTAAAATCAAGAACAGCTAAGGACATGAACTGAGAATCTGAATGATTTAGCAATTTTATTACTGCTGATTATTATCAGACTTTGTTTTTCAAATTGGGAAATGGAAGAACTGCTTTAAATTAAGATACCATTGCTTAACACTTCAGACACAAGAGCCCAGCCTAACGCTTCCTGTGATGAGGTCTCCTGGCGTCCATTTTAGGGATTTATGACTTTAATAGTACACATACATTTTTTTCCTACAGGCTTCATTCTTCCAGAGTGCACTTTCTCATTTAAATAACTTGCTTGCTATGGATGTTCCTGCTTACCTAGTAAGAATTTTGAACCATACCATGGACAGCATTAAAAAGATGGTTGTTAATTTGACATTACTTTATCAGAGAAACTACACACAGTACTATCAGTACAGGTAACAGAACTGCTGCTCCTTGTTTCTTCCAAGAAACCTTTCCACCTCTAGCTTTTACCTTTGAGATGTATTTAAACTAGTGTTGCTCTTGTTACCTTGGAGAACCCTCACAGTTGACTAGCACCAAGAACAGCAAGAAAGCAATATGGCTGCAATATATGAAGTATTGAAACGCAGCAGATCTCAAACTGAAGGGGACCTTTTGTCACAAAACCATTTGATCAGTGTGGGTGATTTTATCAAGGGTATGCTTAGCCATGAGTGCTGTTGGAAACTGATGAAATAATGGATCAATAAAAACCTAACGTTTTCAACTAAGTGCCCATTTGTCAATCATGCTCACAAAGTTATTCTATAAAAAAGCAACTTTCAAGAGTCGAGGCAGCAGAAGACAAAGTGGAGGTCTGGCTGCATGAGACAAGTTTCTCAGAAATGATAGGCATGTGTGAAATTATTTAAGGAAAAGTTAGAATATAAATAAAATATGTACTAGGTCATGGTACTAGCTAGTGTCAGAAAGTGGGATAAGGCCACTGAGCAGACAAACAGCAGAACACAAGTCATGCAGACATGCAAACAACAAAGGTCAGCACGGCCCAAACTGATGGACAGTTCATGGAAACAAAATTAGGCTGTACTAGATAGCAACTCCACTCCTGTGCAAGAGTACAACTAACCTAAGCTTAAAGAGGGAAGAAGACTTGTAAAGAAAAGCACAGTATCATAACATTCTTGATCTCTGTGCTGATATTGAGATTAGAAGTACCAGCAAAACTATATTACAGAGATTTATAAACCTGAAAATTTGCAGAAATTTTTCTTTTTGCAATGATTTTAATATAAGAAGTTAATTTTGATACCAGAAATATCTCTTTTGTAGGTTCTCATACTCACCTCCTCTCAAAGTATCCAAGATATTAAAAACCAAGGTATTTTCACAAACATTCATCTTATAAATCTTACAAAATAGAAATTAATTAATGTTGTGTGATTCTGCTGTATATGTTCCCGAGGATCTGAAATACTTCAAATAGTTTACAACTCCTCCCACCCACACCAAAACCACCAATGTACCATACATATTTTAAAGCAGGGAACAAGTGGCAGAGAACTAGGTTCAACAGTCGTGACTCTAATGCTCTAAAAAATGCTAACAATTTGAGAGTTTGAGACTCCAACTTTTACACCAAAACATAAACTTGCTTTAAAATGCCTGATGATACCAAGGATAGGGAAAGGGAACAAGAAAGAAGATATGTGGTGATTAGGAATGAAGAACCAGGCATTACCTCTCAAACTTCAGACCTGCTATTCCAGGCAGAAATACTTGGAAGAAATAGGAATACCTGATAAATGGACTGACCTCTGTGCACACTCTTGTGCTACAGTAAAAAAGCGCAATATTCACAGGTATTCAAATATTTAAAAGTCTGCATGAAAATATTTTTAAAGACTAAAAATAGATACATTGATTCCACCGGCATTTTGATCTGCATTTAAGTTTAATCAAAGAAATAGTTTCGTTATTTCAGCGTTAACCATAGCACCAATACAGGCTTTCAATATGTGACCGACCAGTTCCCACAGAAAGTAGAGACACTTCATATACATTATCAGGCATCTTTCTGAGGGATATGACCACAGGGGAAGATCCAGTGTAAATACAGTTATGCTGGCATGGGTGTTTTTTTTCTGGTATAGCTTGACATGCCAATCTGTTATTAAGTCTGCTGGTAAAAGCACCTGTGCGAGTATAACTGGTTTTTGTGGGACAAAGCTAGCTGGTATCTCCTGCTGTACCTGGCGTGGCTCTACCTTTATAGGGATTACTTTCCTGTACTTTCACGGGTGACAACTCATTCCACCCTCTGCTGACAGCCAATCTCGGCAGCTCCTCTCATGGCACTAACAAAAAAAACCAAACAAACAAGACAAGGTGTGGCAAAACCTACATCCAAGCTTCTCTGAAATTTTAAAACGTTTAAAAATGTATTCACTTTTAAAAATTTTATTTTTATTCCGTCTTGTTACCACGTTTACAAGCCATTCCTAGCACACACCCAGGACTCGCACTGTAGCCCTATGCAGAGAGACCCGGCAGAGAGGATGCCCGGAGCCCGCTCGGCAGGAGGAGGTGCCAGGGGAGATTCCCCGGGGGCCGCGGGGGCGGCCCGGCCTGAGGGGCTCAGCCCGACCTCCGGGCGAGGGCGGCCGGCGACAGGCCCGGCCCCGCCGGCGCGGGAGGAAACGCCCCTTGCCTTCCTCCCCTCCCCTGGGCGCTCGGGTCCGCCCGCTGGCAGGCCCTGGCGGGGAGCGGCAATTGCCGTCCCGGCGTTGCACAACCCAACACCGGCGCGGCGCGGCCCGTCCTGTCCTGCCGGCGGCGCGGGGCCGGGCGGCGCCGCCCCCTCCCGGCATCCCTCGCTCGGCTGCTCGGCTCGGCTGCGCTCGGTCGGCGGCTCCGCGCTGCTCTCGCCATGGCCGCCTACAGCAAGTTCCTCACCGCGCGGCACTCCGCCATCGCCGGGGCCGCCGCCGCCTGCGCGCTGCTGTGCCTGCTCGGGAAGCGGCGGGCGGCCGCGCAGCACGGGTGAGCGCGGGGCCGGGCCGGGCCGGGCCGCGGGGCGGGAGGGGCCGGGAGAGCCGCGGGGCCGGCGCTGTGAGGCCGAAGCAGCGGAGGTGTGTTCGCCCTCACGGCCCTGGGCCCGGCGGAGGGGCAGCCGCGTCCCTGTGCCACACACGGGGCGCTGCCACCGCCACCCTGTGCCCCGGAGGCGGCTCCTGTGCGCTGGGGTCAGCCTGATTCCCCCGCGCCTTCCCCGGCGGAGGTCGGTGCCCCTCTTGCGGGCATCCAAGCACCGCGCCTTGTTACCCGAATTATATTGGCTTTTTCTGTTTTCCGGACTAGGAACGAGTATTAACACTTGACTTCTAGGGATGACCGTGTCTGCATAGGCGGTTAATGGACTCAGCTGTTGTTTGAATGCTGCCGTGTGACAATAAGATACACGGGCAACGATTTCAAAGGTGCCAGATCTGGCGATGTTCCCTGTGAGGTTGCCTGACAGGTATATGGTGTTAGGGTGTGTATTTGTTAGCACCTTGCAAAGCACTGGTACTGCAGAGTGTGGCAGATGAAGAATGTATTGTAGACTCAATCCTTTCACGGTTTTACTGTATTTGTGATTATAGGTTGTTGACCGTATGCTTAAGACCTGGTATGTTGCGATATTGCTGTTGGGTATCTTGTAGGCACTACAGAATTATAATGAAATGGGCTTACTCAACAGACTTAAGTAATAACATACCTGAGATTAAGCAACAATGCAGTTTTATTTTACCTAATTCCATTAATACACAATATCTGTAAGAGTCTCAAGAAGTTAGGTAACTATCACACAACATGGCAGACATTGATACACTGCTGACAAGTCATGCATTTGCTACCTTACATTGTTTTTTGCATGAGAGTTAAAACAAGATCCTGAGCTATGGCTGCAAGTTACTCTTCTATCAAACTCATAGGGAGGAGTGATTTTTTTCAAATTCTCTGCCTAAGCTAGTGAAATACTGCTTAAAAAACCAGAAAAGCTGTATGGAAGGGCACAAAAAGGATGAGCTCAGATTCTCATGCCTAATATAGTGGTATTTGTAAAAAATACTGGGCCATGCAGATGTTCTAGGAGTACTTATATGTTAATTCAGACCAAGAGTATTCTTTTAAAGTGAATCTGAATTGTCCACACTTATAATGCTGAGCCTTCATTGAGGAATGATCTTGGAGCAAACAAACCATGTTATGTTCAGGTTGGAGCACATCTTCAAATGTAGATGTAGGTCCAGTGTAGTTTTGAAGTGCATTTAATATATTCCCGCTGTTAGTAGCATTGATCTGATAAAAGCAGGCTAGAACTTGTCCAGAGTAATCTCCTTATACCTGAAATAGATATTATGTGGGTCCTGGGTTGTCCCCATTAAACTGTTTTGCTTTCATGTCTTCTGATGTTGATCTGCAGGACTTGACAATGGCAGTGCATGCATTAGCTTGAGGGTCAGTGTATGGAAAGCGTTGGCCTAAATGCTGAAGACTGTTTGGAATGTGTCTTTCCAGTGTGGATCTTCAATTTTGCTCAGTATAGTGTTAAAAATCTGAGGTATTCATATATATTAGGTGCACCAAACATTATTGCAAGTGCAAGATTAGTGGGAATTGGGAAAGGGAGATAATATATGAATTACATTCCACCTAATTCAGCAGATGCGTGGGCTTGTAGAGCCTGACCTGCTCTGTCCCTTTTCCTCTCTGTATTGCAGTCTTTCTGATACCTTGTCGTTTACTTCTGAAATCTCTTTAGTAATTTTGCATTCTTGAATTTATTAGGAATACAGTTGCTAAAATAAGTACCATGCTTGCAAACTGGATTTTTCACTTGTGTGTATGTATTGTTTTACACTTTTGAGTCCCTCCACAGCTTAGGTCTTACTTACTGCTGGTATTATATTGTGGCCATGGATTCCAAACTCTAACATCCAACATTCGGTTGTTTCAATAATAGCTGTGCTGCTGCTTGAATGCTATTTTGAGGATGATTTTTGCCTACTGGTCTTCGTTCTTTTCTCCATGTTTCCCTGTGAGGCAAACCTTGCCAGGAGCCTTACAGAATGCTACCTATCAAGACTAGGCAGTAGGTAAGCTACATTGCCTATATCACCAGCCTAGACAAAAGCATCTGGTTATTACCATTGCCTCATCCTCCTTTAGTCTCATTAGTTCATGTATCATTCATTTCTTCATGCTTTGTTGCTAATGTAATTTGTAGCATACTTTTGAAAAGGATTGTCGTTGTGCCAAATCTTTACCTTTTCAGCATTCTTGTGCTGGTATATGAAGCTGACATATAGTAACAAGTGCACAACCTTTGAAATCCGCAGGGCCTAGTGTATCCTTTAGCGTTGCTGTTGTATATCTCTGACTCTTTGGGAAGAGGAAGAAGTTGGTAAAGCATAGCTGTCCTAAATTTTTGTACTTATTCCTAGGGAGAAGAATTTCACTTGGCAATCTAGATAGTCTGGAAGAGGACTGGTAGCGTTTCTGCTGCTTGAGGTTAAGTGACTAAAATACGTGAGGTGATTTAGTTTTGTGTGTGTGAATTCCTTTGTTAACCTTGGTGTATAATGCCTGAAAATGTTGTGTCATGTTAGTGTGAGATGAATTTCAACTTCTTGAATTCTGGAAGGTGAAATTCTAGTTTTGAGCTTCATAAGGGCAAAGGTAAATGTTGCAGACCTGAATATAACCAGCAAAACACTGAGCTTAACATCAGGTGAATCATTGAAATGTTCTAGTGCAATTGTAAACTTTACCTGCAAAACTTCTTCTTTCCTCACGTAGTTTCAGAGTACACACTTACACATACCTTGTGTTCAAAATAATGTTTTGTGTTTTGCTATTATTTTTTGTGTTTCTGGAGTAACTGCCATTTTTCTGTTTGATTTTGTGTGCTTTTTTATGTTTTGCTGGAATGTCAGCAATAGGTCTGCTGCTGATTGAACTTGGAAAGTAAAATAACATACGAATTTAGAAAAAGGAAATATTTTAGCAAATTAGATGTGTTTGAATGTGTAAAAAGAAAGCTTTGTGACAGGCTCTTCATGTTGCGTGTGTACATTTTTGAATAACCCTTTTGAATAACCCTCTGTAGGCATGATAGCAGGAAGGAGAAGTGGCAACTTTTACTTACTTTTCTGCTGTCAAACAGTAGGGGCAAGGTTCAGTACAACTCATATCAAGTAGTAATGTATGAATAATTAAGCTGTATGTGTTATGCCAACCTGCCTTACTAGGTCAAAGATCACTTAATTAGTACTGCCTGGATTAGTCACAGTTGTTGTTCTGTGAGAGGTGTTACGCTACTCATTGATTCTGCAGAACTGAGAGGTGCTGTCACTTGCAATTTATAATGCAGTGCTACCACAGTTCTCTGAAATCTTCAAAGTAGAGTGATGTAGAACTGTTTGCTTATAGTGACTTGTTAGTTTTCTGTCTTACTTCCTTGGAGTAAAGCATGGAAAAAAACAGATCGATTCTTTTTCCAAGTTGCTCTCAAAAAGTCTGTTTCCTTACAAAAGCTTTGTGTCCTCTTGGGAGGGGGGAAGTTGTTATATCTAAATGTAATTATGACTTCAGTTGTATTATTTGGATTTTTTAGAGTCATGAGAAGTTCTTTGAGAAACTACATTGTCCTGGGTTTATAATGCAGAAAGAAAATCTGTTTATTCTCTTTCCCCAATCCTGCCTTAAACAAGAAGAAACAGACTATTTGCTTAAGATTTGATTGCTTCAGAATTAAAACCTTAAGGGGTGTTACGTAAAGGAGCTGGATATTTTTTGTTATCCCTGTAGTAAGAACTTTTTCTGAGTATCTATGTAGTTTAAAGTATAGTGCTTACACAAGTAGAGACTGAGCTTGGCTTACTTTCAAAAAGAAGGTGTTTAATACAACTTTCTGCTAGAAGGAGGGACTGAAAGAAGTAATAGAAGGTAGTTAAAGAGTTTGAAACGGCAAGATTAGGGAAAGGGAGTAAACAATTTAGAGTAATAGGAAAACATTAGTAGTGTATAAGAAGGTGACAAAATATTTCGATTCTGCTTGTAGACACACTGGCCTTTCCTATCACCTAGTTGCATTCATTAGAATCCAAGATGCTAGGACATGGACACAATTTAATATAAACTGAACTTCTGAAAGCCCTGTGATGGCATCCCACCTGGATAATAACAAATTTAGCAAAAACAGTGCATGCTTGGGACCTTAGAGGTTAGACAAGCCTGAAGTGAGGGGGAAGGCTCATAGAGTGGAGAGTGATCGAGTTGCAGATAGTGTGTATCAAATAGGGTTTTGCACAGTTCATCTTGAGTGACATAACCTATGCTCCTGCCTGTCACTTTGCTCCTCAGCCATTGTCTGCTGGCAGAGTGGCGGCACGTGTCACTCAGTACATGTCACTGCTTATGTGAACATGCAGTTTGACAGTGATAGACCTGCAGTCAGACAGTGACTGACAGAAGTGCAGTCAGAGGTGACAGACACATGTCCAAATGTTTGGAGGCACTTTCAAACATAAGATAGGAGCTTAAATAGAGCAAGTGGTAGATGTAGCTTGAAACAGATGGTGCACTTTTATTCCATATGTACATATTTAGGATGTTCTTCTCTCTTGTTAGTTTGTGTAATTTCTCTAAATTCTGAATATGCTTGGGTGGGCTTTGCCAGTGAACTTCAAATGGAGGGACTTGTCCTAGTTGAGTCATAGCTGTTTGACAGGAAGGGTGAAATTATATTGCTGCAGATTGATAGATTGCTTTTGTACATGTAAAAGCCTACAGGGAACCTGTGTCACTTGGGAGGAAAGGTGGCGGGTAACAAAAACAACTTTATGCTAGCTACATTGAAGTAAATTTATCCAGGATGTGAATGTGACTGTCATTACTTCAAAAAAAAAGAACCCCCAAACCCCTTAAATATACAGATAGAATTACTAGAAAATACATTGAAAATGCAGTCTTGTAGAAAAACCTGCCTGGGGCACTGGAAACCTGTCTTCAGCTGGAGGGTATGGAGACAGGAGAAACCAGATGACTCAGCCCTAATCCTAGCATTTAGACTGCCTTTGTTTGGGGCCTGGCTAGCTAATTAGTGGTTTCTCTCTTAATTAAGTTGCATAAAATGCTTGCTGTCTAAGGCAAGATCTAGTGTAAGTGTGTGTAACAGTGTAAAACTTCTTAATTTGTTAGGAAACTAGCTAGAAATCTTTTTCCACTGTTATCTGTGAGAGAGATCTTCAGCAACAGCTCAGGCCCAAGCACATCTTAAGATAAAATTAATATGCTGAGGTTTTTCTTATAAGTAAGGTATGTTATTGAGATGCATTCTTCTACTGAAACTTTGAAATTAATTTGTTCTCCAACAGTTCTGCTTTGTTATCTTCTTAAAGATTTGTAGAAACTTTTTGAGCTTTTGCAGTGCAGCACAGTAACATAGCTCTCTGTGACCTTCTCAGAGTCCCCTTCCTGCTTGCCTGAGTACATTCCCCTCACATTATTTTTGGTTATGCTGCAACTAGCAGCCAATCTAGAGCCAAGAAAGTTGTGTTCTTGGTTTCTGTGTGTGCTCAGAGTGTACTGTGTAAATGGGCATGCTTTTGGACTGTGCCCAGGCTTCTGAGTAAGGTTGCTGCCCTTGACCTGAAGTCACTGTACGGTTGCTCTCTGCCCCTCTGTGTGAGATATGCACTATGGAACTCTGCCTGCCAGTGTGCTACATCAGACTTTCCTCACTATAGCTTTTATTTGTTCACCCTGTTGCATTGCATCTTTAGTCATTTAAATTTTATTCTGTCTTTACAATGTCTCAGTAGTATCTTGACTCCAAAACTAACCTGAAAACTGCACAAAAATCATGTAATATTGCAAAATTGTTTATTTTGTGTGATTCTTGGAAGCTGTGAAAACTGCAAAGTGCCATTCCAACCTGTGAGGTCTGCAGGGTACAAAGGTTGGTAGAGGTAACAACTCTTCAAAATGCTACACTTAATCCTAAGTGGATATTCTTTCTTTGCACTGTGTTGAGCAGAAGCAAGTCGTCCTAACTCTATAAAAGGAAGGTAGCATGACCTGAAATTTGTAGGGTTTTTTCTCAGTTAAGGACAATGTAACATTTTAAAGTCCTTACTTCCTCATCACGTGTCAATTAACAGCAAGTCTTGCTTATCACTCTCTTCATCTGCAGTTCCCTGTTATGCTTAGCTCAGTGTAGATTGCTTCCTCTGAACTTTGTTCTGGATGGAGAGTGGTATTTCTAAAGACAGTAATCCTTTAACTTTTTCCTTTTTGCAAGTAAATACCACAGAACTAATATGCCTGAGACCTTTCAGTAAGAAGACTCAGGCCTCTTGAAGGCTTTTCACAGTTTCTCAAACTTTCTTCTTCAGAATTGTTGAGAATGATACTGTTTGAGTTACCAGTGTTCTTGCATGTTTCTGTAGAGAGAATAGCCTCACTAGTATGTAAATAGAGTCAAAAGAGTGAGTGCTCTGACTAATACTTATTTGGAGACTGGAATTGCATGATTTCTCCCTCCCCACTGTGCTACATACTGCCCTTGAAGTTGGATCAGCTGTCAAATGCCTGTACAGAATCCTGAAACTCTATTAAGTTTCTTTAAAACGTCTTGCAGATTTGGGCTGATCATGTTTCTCAGTGTAGGAGAAAGGTGTTTTGTCTACTGGGTAATTACTTGGCTATTTACTTCTCTTTAGAGAGTTTCTATTCAGTTAGCATGCATGTATGAATGACAAGTTGTTGTTGTGTATTCCCAGGCATTCCTAGTGCCTTTCTCTGCTTTTTATATCTATGTTTGCTGTAAAACCCCTGTGCAGTTAAATAATGGGTAGCAGGCTACATCTGAAATGCTGCTTTCCCTGAAACTTCCTCAGGTGATGTGTATTCCATTATACTTCTAGACTCTTTATGTTCTTAAAGAAATTTTATACGTTGAATTCAGACTGCTTTGTTGAGTTAGATCCTGAAAATATATGGTGACAAGTTCCACTGTTTCTGATGCACTGCAAGAAATGTTTTACTACTGTATTTTTTTCTTTTTTTTTTTTTCTGTATGTTGTCTGGATAACCCTTTTCAGAAACCTTTTCATTACCATCCCCCCTTGTCTGTGAGGGCATGAAGGAACAATGGGTCTGTACAGGGGAGTTATTTGCAGTGGAGAACTTGGCCAGCATGTAGCACTTACCTTCTTCCACCACTGAGGCTTGTGATGGTCCAGCATTAAGTAAATGAGAGGTGTGGAATAATGGAGAGCTTGAGTCTGTTCCAAGTGTTAGTGCTCTCTGCTGTAACCAGATAGTCTTGCTGTATTCTTGCTGACTAATTGAGGATGTTAGTTTGTCTTTAAATTCATTGAGGATGCAACCACCATTCTCACAAAGTTGTACAGTGGGATCTGGAGTAGTGCCAGTAGGTATTGGACTGGAAAGGTTTTATTCCAAGCAGAACTATGGCACAGTCTTTACTTGCAAATAAAATGAGAGCTATGTAGGCACTTTTTTTTTTTCTTCTAGACTTCATATTTAAGATTGTTTCCCTTCTGTTTGAAGTATTAGTCTTGTTTTGAGCTTGCACAAATTTTTCTAGGGAAAAAAAAGAAAATTACAGTTAAAGCTCTTTTTTCGTTAGATTTTAAAATTTAAAATGCTTCGTTTTTATCTTAAACTCTATAAATATAAATGCTAATTAAGTCTGAGTTCATAATTAAATCTTGATTTCTGAACAACCCTTCTTTCTTTTTAATACATAATCAGTTTCAGCTCAGTAATTTCAGCTGCTCAAATTCTCTGAGTAGCTACTGTTGGAAAAGTGTATCAATAAATACATCAAAGATATTCAGCTAACTGCCAGAATAATTCCAGACCTTTTTTTCCTAATTGATTACTCTTATTAATATATTCACTTCTGATCCTTTTAAAGCTGAAATAGTTGTGTATTATGAGTGTTGTGACTTCAAACATTGGCAGAACTTGAAGCAGTAAAGCTTATTGAATTATTACAGCATGTCTGGAAGAGCAGCATGCTTTCATCTTACATTATGACAAGTCATGAGTCATCTAGAGAAATAACCACATAGTTTGATAACTATTCATGCTTAAGAATACTACTTTCCTCCTACTGCCAAACCAAATGTGATTGGATTGATCCATATTCAAGTTTTAAAAACATAGGTCAACCTTTTCTACTTTGAGAAACTACAAGATGAATTGAGAAGTTTCTTGTACCAGAAATACATTGCTCTTCCATCACCAGGATGCAGTCTCCAACTAGATTGTTTCTTAGTTACCCAAGTAACCCTGTTACCATTTCCACATATGTACTTGCATCACAGCCTTATTAAATGTTATCTCTCTTCTGAACTTTTATTATTTCTCCCCCAATCTGGCCCCTGCTGCCCTTCATTTTCTTTGTTTTGTCTTTTGCACAAGTAGTCTTACAAGATTTTTATCTTCTCTCAGACTTCCGTCTGTTGCCTTTAATTAAGTTCTTGCTAGACTGGCGGATCTCCCTTCTTGCTTTCATGGTCTCCTCCTTCCCTTCCTTTCTCATATTCCTCTGCTACCTTGCCTCTTCATAGTAATTAAGTTATTTCTTTTCATTGGTCAGTGACGTTCATAGGTCTTTCTAATCATCATAAATTAAAATAGGCACAGTTTCATTGAAACACAAGTGTGAAATGATGCTGTTGCTGAAGTTGCGGGATAGCTGGTTGTGTGGCAGTTTGCTTCTGTTTTGGTATTGTAGGCTGAAGGAGCAGTGCCTTTCATAGTTTCTGCTTTCTTGTAGTTTCCTAGGTCTGCCTTGTAAGTGTATGAATGCTATAGTTTTAAGGCTGCCTGCTCTCAGTGTTTTAATATCATGGCTAAGAAAGTTGCGGTTCAATATGGTTGGTGGCTACTTTTAAACTACATAAATTCTCCGGACAGTTTCATGTGCTTGTCTGATGTTTTGAGTGTCCCAAAAGAAAGAAAGACAAACTGTCTTACTTGTCAGCTTTTCTTAAAAGTAGAAGCAAAAGAATAACATTGTGCTTTTGAATGTTTGTTTAGCAGCAGTTGATAAATATTTTTCTACTAACTGTTCTGTTAAATGCAGGGGAAGGAAAGTAGAGTAAAAACTAACTCCCCTTTTAATGGACATCTTTGCAGGAGCTTGATTTCACAGGAGCTGGCTTTTTTCCCCCTGCAGCACATGTTTATAAACAAATAATCTCTCTGTGTAGTAAATGTGTTATTTTAAAGTCAAATACAATGCAAAAGAAATCTGGTTGGCTTATGTAGATAGCGTGAAACATCAAAGTTGGGTGCTTGGATTGCTGAATCTGCATTCTTGTAGTTTTCATTTGTGGTCAGTGCAACCATATAGCCATGCTTGTAAAGTATGTGTGAGAAACAGAAAAAACCTTGGAGTTCATGATACAGAGCCAAGGTAAAGCAGAACTTGAAGATGAAAGAGTGAGACTTGGTTTTCCTACATGAAACTGGTTGCTACAGTCAGTAGGGTTTAACCAAAATTACATATGCTGCATAAAAGCAGCACATAGCTTTGACATAGGAGGTAGCCCTGCTGAAGATCCTTTGAAAGAAATAGGTAGGAATATAATCCCAAGATTTCCTCTCTGTTTTTTGTGTGTAGAGATCAAGACAAAAAAAGGTGTATTAATAACAAATATTTTTTTTCTTTTCTCTGCAGTAAAAGAAGTGGAAAACAAGCACTGCAAAATAATGAGGTAATTCTTTCTTCATATCAAATATTCTTTAATAATTATAAATCTGATTTTTTAAAACTTTAAGTCCTGTCACTGTAGTTTAATCTTGCCTGTGGTGCAAATATGGTTTGAATGATACCTTCAGACCTGCACTGGTGAAACAAATGGAAGAATCAAGTTAATCACAAGAGGCTGAAGTTTGACTCCATGATGATAGATGCTTGATGTGCACAGTGTCCTTTTTTATGTCTTGTTGCCCTATGAATTTGTGAGGACTAGTGGTGTACATTTTTCTGTACAGATAGAAGCAAAGAGTTGTGTGTAGATTTGGTATAACTTGTACTTTTTTATGTAAAAGGAAAATGTAGGGAAGAAGATGTTGAGTCTGACAGTTTCTGAATTAGAAACTACTTCAAACATCTGGTAGGAGGTGTGGCATTCCCCTGATTTTTTGTGTGTCTGTTAATGCATTTTTTTGAACGGGATATACTAAATCCCTTTAAGCTAAGATTTTTGTTTTGTATTCAAATAAAATATGACAGACCAAAAGGCAGTCTGTGATTCTGGTGTTACAATGATATGAATAGCTTCCATTTTCTTTCGTTTTTGCTGAAAACTTAAAAAAAAGGCTTGTGCTGGCTGAATAGAAAGGTGTATGCAAGCATCATGTTGGCTTCCAACACACCTTGACTGTATTATCTACCATAAACACTTATCTTTTGGATAGCTATACCTATTTGTAAAAACCTTAACTATATTTCTGTTATTCCTACCTTGAATACAGTTACGCTGAATGGGATTAACAGTCTAAGGGAATATAACTTCTAGGAGAAAAGATACTGGAATGAATATAAGTGCAGCACAGAAGTATAGAAATGGGCAAGTGCTGAATAAAGGGGAAGAACAGGTTCAACTCATTTATATTTAGTCATTTGGAAATGTAGCCATCAGACATTGTGTTAGTAATTTCTATTACAGGGCGGCAATAATGTATGTAGAATCATACTTCATTAGGACTGGACAGTAGTTCTAGTTGTTTGGATTGCTTGGATTTTTGTGTAAATAATTTTTAATTGAAGTGTTGTAATAATTTACTGCATAACATCCTATTTGGCTAGAATTTTTATTTACAGCTTGTGTTCACAATGATTTTTGAAAAGGATGGGGCTATTGTTGGCTTCATGCTATGAAAAACAGGTGTAGGCTTCTTCACAGAGCCTTCAGAGTGGATCTTTTTCAGGTTTCCTGTCTACCTTGCAATATTGATATAGGCACTGATAGCATGGTTCACGTGAGCCTTGTAGCAAAGCTAGCAGGATTATGTGGATTAGGCAGGACTTGTTCAAAGTACACATGTGCCCTTTTGGTCGGTTTTCAGGATTGAATTATGTGAAAGGAAAGAAAAGAAAGCTGGACCATTAGCTTTTAAAAAGTATTCAGGTTAGACGGGAGAGAAGATGGGGTTATGTGGAGTGAACAAAATAAAACTTACTCCAATAAAAGGTGGTTGGGTAGAGAGGGTTTTTAGGTGTGGTAGATATACCTAATAGTGTGTTTCACCGTTTTGTAGAAGTGAAGCAATAAAAAATTGTGATTTCACTTGAAGCAAGTTTGGGCTGTACACTCAGAGTTTAAACCATTGATTGTCTAGACAAATAAGGGAAGGCATTTAAAAATACTGGCTGATGGTGTCTTTTAGAGACAAGCAATGTTAAGAGATGTTTACATTACAACTTGCCCTTGGATGTACTTTAGTGCTGTGGTCTGCAATGTTTGTATATCATCTTTAACACTGAATTGAAATAAAAAGTATTTTATATCACAGCAGCTACTTCCTAGTGCAGCTTGTTTGATAGCTCCCAATTCTTTATTTAACTTGTCTGAACAAGTCTTAAGTTGGTGGGAAATACTGCAAATTCTGCAGTAGGAAGGTAGCTGTAAATGACTTGGGTAGGGAAAATATCACATCAACAGTTTAATAATGCAAAAAATTCTCACTTTTCTTGTTTTGTTGTGTGTGCAACAGAAAGAGGGAAAGAAGGAGCGAGCAATGGTGGACAGAGTGTTTATTGCACGAATATGTCGAATCCTGAAAATAATGGTCCCCAGAACACTCTGCAAAGAGGTAAGCATTGCCTGCAGTAATAAATAAAGAAATAAAGCTGGAGTTAAGTCTCTTTCAAAATTGCTAACAGAATTTAAACAACTGCATATACATTACTTAAATAGGACTAAATTGTGCTATGTATTTTAAAATAGTGACATAATAATATAAAATAATAAAAACATAACAATATAAAAGTCTGCACAATAATATAAAATTTATGCTCAGTTGTTAAATCACTGAAGGTTCTGGTTTCAATTACAAGATAAGCCATTTACTGTCAGCTGATAACTACTGTTGTAGCATAACTTTTAAAAAGGCATCTGGTTTGTCTTGTACAAGGCAGTACACTTCTGTGTGCAAATACTTCCTGTCTTTAAATAGGTTGCAGTTCACTCATTATTTTGATTTAGTAACTTGTATCTAGGCTGATCTGTATTAGAAAATGAATTTGTCAAAATGTCCCTCAGCATAATTTCAGGAAAGCTATGCAGTGTAGAAATCAGTGCCTCCATCTTTCTCATGCTTTCCAGGACACTTTTAAAAAAAAGAAATCCAAAGCATTAGTTGAATGATGAACTTAAGCAATGAACTGTAGGAACTTAAAATGTTTATCAGGCACAAGAGAGTGAATTGCAGTGTCCGGAATGTAGGGCAAGCATGACAGCCAGCTTAGCCTGCATGAGCAGGGACCTTCAGCAGCCCAACTACTAAAAGGAGGTGCATAGAAGGTAGAAGCATGGATGGAAATGCCTGTGAGTGTGCTCATAGAGCTGACCTTCATCAGCTTCAAAAGGTCATGGCCATTAGAAGAGGTTATGGATAATCCCAAAAGATCCCAAACCTTGCTCCTATATTTCAAAACAAGTTTACTGGAAGCTACAGGCTGGTCACCCTTACCATATTGCTGGCAAGACTGTGAGCAAAACTTCCTATAAGCTAACTGGCCACACAGGGGACAAAAAAGTGGTTGTAAACAGCCTGGATTTACCAATGACAGATCATGCCTTGCTAAACTGATTGCTTTCAGTGATGAGAGAACTGCCTGTGTGGATAAGGGAAGAACAGTGGATATAGAATACTTTGGTATCAGGTCTCTCTTAATACCCTGATAGCCAAACTGAATTGACTGGGAGAGTGGACAGTAAAATGGATGGAAAACTGTCTGCACTCTTGGTCTGACTGGTGACTGGTTACTAGTGGCTCTGTTTTGAGTAGGGAGTTGAAGTAGATGATGTTCAGAGGTCTTTTGCAACCTTGTGGCAGAAAGATATCTCAGAATAGCAGTAATAGCAGTAATTTCTTTATTCTTGCAATCATACATCTTAAAATGTGTGTCCAGTGTACGTGTCAACCAAATGCAGCTTTTTAAAAAGCAAACTTTCACCTTAAAAATGTAGTCAGTGCTTTAATAAAAGTATTGTATGCTAATGTGTTTCCAGCAAAATAAGCAAATACTACATTAGCTAGGGCAGCAGGGTAATACTTTTCTGTTAGATACAGCTGGATGTCTTACTGGGAAAAAAATGGTGAATTTTAGCCATTATTTAACAGTTGCCCTTCTGTGGTTGTACCAGACAGGTTATTTGCTGCTTATTGCTGTGATGCTGGTACTTCGAACGTACTGTGATATTTGGATGATTCAAAATGGAACAGTCATTGAAAGGTACCTCTACATTTGTTATTTTTAAACATTCTCTCGTGTTTAACAGGGAAAGTCATCTATCAGAATGCATATTCAGACATTTTATAGCTTGCTTGTTTAAAACTGTTGGAAAACTGGTGTAGTTGCATTTGGAGAGGGACCACTATATTTTGATAAATAAAAATGTCATTTATTAAATTATTTCTGTTCATCAATATAATGATTTTGTTAAATTAAGATTTTAAAAAAATATTTATTAAATATTAATTTGGTAACATTTTGTACACTGAAGGCTCTAAATCTTGTTGATCTGAATGTCCAAGAAGGTACTTCAGAATAGTGGTTTTATGTCTTAGACTTAGACATATTGTGTGGATATTAGGACTTTTATTTCTTCCCACCAAGCTGTTTGCTCTTTAGATTGATAAAAACAATACTTTCAGTCCTAGTGTTAGAGAAAGTGGTTTTTAGACCTCTGATTATTCTTGCTGGTCTTGTTGCTAATTGAAGCAGATAAGAATGTGTCTTGAACTGTGAATTCAAGAGGATACTGTGTTTGAGGAGAGACATTTGGTGCTTTATAGAATGGAAGCACTGCTTTGGTTCTCTTGTGAGAATCTGTGAAAGCAGAGAAGTGAAAGAACTGGTATTCTGTGCCCATGAATTTCTGAGCCCTTAATGTGGGCAGTTACAGAGGAGCAGGCAGTCTGCTGCTCAGTCTGCCGCTTGGCACTTAGCTCGCTCCAGGTGTCAGACCGAATCCTACACCTGATGCCACAGGTTTCCATGATGATGGTTTTTTCTCTGTCTGGTCCCCTGAGAGTTTGTCCACTTAAGACATGCAAGTTTGTACTTTGTTGTTTCTCTTGTAACTGACTCTTAGCTGGTGGTCATTTACAGTGCGATCATTGGCCGCAGCAGAAAAGATTTCAAGAAATACTTGTTCAACTTCATTGCTGCCATGCCTGCTGTAAGTGCTGTTCTTGTGCTGACCTATTAGTGGAGCATATTTTAAATGTAAATTAAGATTTTGAGGGAAAGATCTCAAAGGAGTGTCTTAAAACCAATGGAAATTATTTGTTTTACATACAGGTCTGTATGAAAGCACATTTAATTTTCTGGCTCCAGTGTGTGGGAGACTTCATCAGCGTATTTCCTTATTGGTAGCAACTATTTTTTAACAGATAAGTTCAGGTTTTCAGTTTAGTTTTGTCAATGGCAGTTTTGGCTATAGGTTTGGGATTCTTTTGGCACCACTGAAGATGAAGGTTTTTTTTAGACTTTAATTTTTATATTTCTTAACATTTTTCACAGATTTGTTATGCTTTCTTCCATGCTTTAACTTTCCTTCAGCTTGTTGACATCTCTGATCTGCACCAGATGGAAATAATTGTTACTACCTGGTTTGCAATAAAGTTTAAAAGTAGTTGAGAGATTTAAGGCAGTGGTTGCCAAATGGTGACTCTTTTCTAGAGTTTATCAGAACTGAAATTATGTAATGTGGATGTATTTTATCTTAAGTGGTGAGATCCACTGGGACCTGTAGACAGAAACCTAAACAGTGGTCCTGTAGACACTGTCTGATCTTATGTGTTACTGATTTTAAGGGGAGAATTGATCTGTTTTAAAGTGTTCACACAGTTTATGCTGCAAATTGATCTAAGTATATTTATCTTGCTAGTTAAATATTATTGTCTCTTATGTTAGATCTCTTTAGTGAATAACTTCCTGAAGTATGGTCTAAATGAACTGAAGCTCTGCTTCCGAGTAAGACTTACCAGATACCTCTATGAAGAATATCTTAAGTAAGTCTACAGTCTACCTGTCTACAGTTTTTAAAAGTTGATTCAAATCACTTTAAGTACATAGTAAGAAGGTTGCAGTTAACTTGCAGTTGAGGGTGAGTGGCTAATCCAGGTTGTATATGCCATAGATACAAAGACAGTAAATTGGCTCAGCTGGGGGGAAAAATGCACTGTACTGCTTCCATGAATGGATGAGATTCCAAAGTACTTCAGGTGCCTTCATATGGTGAAGGCTGAATTGAAGGTGGATGCATGAGCTTGAGTAGCTCCTTCCATCCTTCTGCACTGAATTTTGGTTGTGTCAGATATAGCAGAGTGTGTGAGGGTTTTCTAATTCAATAGCAGCATGAGCTTCAGCTCAGACAACCTGGAACCTAAATGTCTAAACAATCCTGCAGCGTTAAATGTGGATTTAGTCAGGTAGAAGCACCAGTTATGTTGATTTCATACAGTAATTTAATGTTTGCACTACTTAGCATCTCAGTTGTATTAAGCAAGGGTGTTCTAGTTATTTCAGATCCTAGGTAATGATTTTTTTTCTGCCACTTAGCAATTGTTTTGTTTCAGAGCTTATACATACTACAAAATGGGAAACCTGGACAACAGAATAGCTAATCCAGATCAACTCCTTACACAGGACGTGGAAAAATTCTGTAATAGTGTAGTGGACCTGTACTCAAACCTTAGCAAGGTAAGTCTTTTAAGAGAGACCTTTGAGTAGTAGCTGTAGACATTTAGGATGAGGGTGTCAGCTCGTGACAATGATGTACATTTTTATGTGGATTGCTTGGAGTATGGTACTAAAAGAATTGTTTATGATGCTATATTGTTTCACATTCCTTGTGGCTTTCATGACCAAAGCACTGTTGGGAGTTGTTATAATTAGTATTACATTTTCTTTTAAAGAATATATGACATTCTTTTGCAGATGAACAGTGGTGACTTTGCTCTCTCAGGTAGATAGTTTTCAGAAGAAAAACATTGGCTAGCTCTTAGTTATACACAAATAGTATTTTGTGTGGGGAGGTGTGGTTGAATAAACTTTTCCCTGTTTCTAGTGTGAATTTTAAGGTGATCGGGTAGGGAATTAGAATACCATTGACATTTGTAGACTGAATTTTTGATGCTATGTGTTTCATACAAGCTGAGTATAAGTAAGCTTTGTTCAAAAATGTCTGACTGCAAAACCTATAATTCAGCTGTTTTAGTGAAGGAGGTTATAGAACTTTGCAATGTTCCTCCTATCAGGTACATAACAAAATATATGACATTATCTTTTCATTTAATATTTCTCATAATTACTTCAGTTAAATTATTATGGGTTCTAGTCCACTTTTGATATGTGAACAGTGTCATTACAGACCTAAAATAGTGAAGTACTCTTTTTATATGTTATGTTCTTATCTGACGATCATGATGCTTTTATATTCAATTCTTGAGCTGGTGTTTTCAGAAAAAGTCTTGTGGCTGAGGTTCCTTTTGTCTTAGCTTGTAGTTTCTACAAGAGGCTAGCCAAAATTTTAGTACAGAGCTGTAACTGTTGTTGGGGTGATACATGGCTTCTGGAGTATTTTAAATTAGTTTTGTGTTTGTGTTCTAAGGCTTTTTTCCTGTGCTTCTCTTACAGCCCTTCTTGGACATAGTTTTGTACATCTTCAAGCTAACGAGTGCAATAGGAGCACAGGTAAATTGAGCAGCGTTTTTAGAACTATAAGCACATTTTTCCTTCTTTGGTTATAGCCTTGTGCCTATTTGGAATCTGTAGAAAACTCTAGGTGGTGGTTGTGGATTCCTCCATAATTTGAAGGGCTATACTATGCATTTACACTTGATGTTTTCTGTGCTTTAGCGCCCTCTATTTTGAGGCAAGCAAAATAAAACCTAGTATTTTCAGGCATTTGCTCAACAATTTAAATGACCAAGAAAGTTCTTTATTTTCTTCTAGTACTTATTTGGAAATCCTGTTTAGTACAACATCCTTTTAACTCTTTATGTCTTGCATGGATTCCGTCTAAGGGTGAAAATTAGTTTTCTGTTTCTGTGCAACCCTATGAAGGAGAACCATTTCTTGCATTGAACTGTAAGACTTGATAAACTGAATAATTGCAGAATTAGTTCTTCAAATTAGTGAAATGATGCATTATCAGAAATGTTCAAGAGTTGAAAAGGAGTAGCTGTGGGTCACATGGTGCAAATTTTATTGACAGACTTGCAGTGAGGCTTAACTAAACCTTGGTAACTTTATCAATCTCAGATGTCTTTGTTCTGCTCTCTGTAGTAGTTACGTGCAGTTTATGCCAAATTCAGTTTATTCCATTCCACACTTCAGTGGTATTTAATCATCTGTCTGTCATCTATGGAACCTTGAGAGACCCAGAAAATATGTGTAGATAAAAGTGGCAATGGGATTGGAGTATTGACTGCTGTGTGGCAGTTCAACACATGTAAAGAAAAAGAAGTAGGTGGAAAGGAGGGAGAAGTAGTAAAAGGGTACCAGTAAGTCTTTAATGAAATAAGCTAGGACAGTAGGGGACAGGTCACACTGGGTAGTGATAAAAGCCTAAATAGAAAGCTGGGAGGGGAAGGACATCTGGGGACAGAGAATTAGTTAAACTAGTAAAATAGTATCTACAACACTAAAGAAGGTGACATGATGGAAATTGCAAATGTAATTGAATTGGCAGCATAGGCACATAGGAGGTGAGAACTAAGGGATTTGTGCTTTCTGGGCATTTTGGGTACAGCTACTGTTGTTTGAGACCACCTAAGCTTTTATTCTTTTTTGATATCCACAGGGTCCAGCTAGCATGATGGCATACTTGATTATTTCAGGGTTTTTCCTTACACGTTTAAGGAGACCAATTGGCAAGATGACTATTATAGAACAGAAGTATGAAGGGGAGTACAGATATGTCAACTCACGACTCATTACAAACAGGTATACACTTGCTTGGATGCTAAGATGTAAGTGACAATACTGTGAGCTAAATGGAAATTGTGGGTTAAAATATACTGGGGAAGCGTGATGCTATCAGATCTGAGCCAAGAGTTTACATCTTTATCTACTGTAATTTGTATATGCATTATATTCCATAGTCAAGGCTAAGTGGGGTATAATAATTCTGTGGTTTACTGCTGTGAAAGAGTACAAACCCTTATTTCATAAAGTAACTGGAAGTGCTATATTCCCATATTTTATGACTGACTTTTGTTAAAGACTGTCTTTAACAAAATCAAGTTGCATTATTTTTGTTTTTCTTTTTAGTGAGGAAATTGCTTTTTACAATGGAAACTTGAGAGAAAAGCAGACTATTCACAAGACTTTCCGTAAGCTGGTAAGTGTCTTTTATCTCTTAAAATATTTTAAGTGGAACTTAATTCTGTCATGATGATTCTTGACATGTGTTCATGTACATTCACTTACACTGGCTTAGTGTATTTGCTGCTACATTCATTAGATTAAAAAGTTAACTGGTAGGGTATAAGCAGTACAGAAGTTCCTGTTAGAATGGCCTTTCTCTTGCCACTTACCTCCTTGTCACCCACCACAATTATTGTTCTCACTGTTTAGTTTCATGTGTAGGTTGTTTTGATTACAAATGCAAGTCTTTGCCAGCAGGACCTCTTGTGTAGTGGTTACTACACTTAGAGGCATGTTAATTTAGCTGAGCTACTGAAAAATAATTGTTTGGAGCCAAATGTCTAATTAAAGATAGTAAAACAGGTACTGGTAGAGTTTGAACTTCTTTTTCTGTAACTTACCAGGTGGAACACTTGCATAATTTCATCCTGTTCCGGTTCTCTATGGGTTTCATTGATACTATCATTGCCAAATGTAAGTGTGTGTCAAGTGCTAATGAATTTCTATAAATGACAAAGCAAACTTTTTACATACGAGATGTCTTTTTTCTTACTGTTTCAATTAATGTGTACATTAATATTTATTCTTAAACTGCAGATCTTGCCACTGTGGTTGGCTACCTGGTTGTTAGTCGTCCATTCTTGAATCTGTCTGATCCTCGTCATCAGAATAGCACTCATGCAGAACTTTTGGAGGTAAATAGACCAGAATTAAAACAACTTCTAGGTTTTAAATTTTGTTAGTCCACGTAAAGAAACTTTCTTCTACTCTAGGATTACTACCAAAGTGGAAGGATGCTACTGAGAATGTCTCAAGCTCTGGGCAGAATAGTCCTAGCAGGCCGTGAAATGACAAGATTGGCTGGGTAAGCTTAATAATATGAATCTTTCTCATCTCAATTTCAGAAACTGATTGTAGTATTAAAATAAGCTTACGTGGTTTGTTCCTTGCAGGGTACTAAAAATTCAGCAACTAAAAGCATTTTATGCTGAAAACACATTTGTAGGTTCCATAATGCTGTCCACTGGAAATTTCATATCTAACAGTACTAGCATGCGGTTTGAATGTTGAGTTGAAACCTTGTCAAATGCTCTTAATTCAATTATGTGTTGATTATTTACTGAACTTTTTTTTACATCATAAGAAGTAAAATTTGACTATAGAGAAAGGAAGAGGAGCTTGTAAATATGGTGCATATTAGACAACCTGGTGCAACTCTGAAATGTAAACATTCTGCTTCTGTTCTGGGTTGAATAAGCTTCTATCATTTTTTTCCTTTTTTAAAGTTTCACAGCTCGAATCACAGAATTAATGCAGGTTCTGAAGGACTTGAACAGTGGCAAATACCAGCGTACTATGATATCACAGGAAAAAGGTAGATGTGATATAATATGCAATATGTGCATCTCTGTGTAGCATTTCAGTCACTAATAATTTTTTCTTTATTTTAGAGGGAGAGAAAAAGCAACCTTTGTCTTTGATACCTGGATCTGGAGAAATTATTAACAGTGATAACCTTATCAAGTATGTTTGCAAAGTTTCTGCAAGTTCAATAGTTCAATATTTTTATTGTAGACTTTTTTTAAGTCTTTGTCTACAACCATTAAGAGAGGTCTGAATTGTTATTATAATTTGCAGTTCCTGTTGTGCTTTAGTTTATTTACTGGTAACTTCACCTCACACCCACTCAGCATTTCTGTAATGTAAGCCAATCCTTATCCTCTCATATTAGCAGAAGACGTAATCTGCTCTCCAGGCTTTTTTGGTAACATTCCTACTGTCCTTTAGAATATGACTTCTCAGACCATCTTCTTTCCTCTTAGAAATATGTTAGTTATGGATTTTATTCCATCATGGAATTTAGTTGTAAAAATCAGGGGCAAGTCTGTATTCATTTTCAAAATACTTTCTTGTAATTCTGCATGCTTAGAGATTTTGCTGATGCACTTCTGATCAATTCCTTCATTCTGATGAATTGACTACTTAAAGGCATAAAATATGCCAGTTAAAAGATCAAATAATCTCAATCTGGACAGTGTGGAAAGCAGATAGGGAAACAGAGGAGAAAGAGAGAAAGGAAGGAGGAAAAGAGATGATATATTTAATTTTTAAAAAGGCAAGAGAGAGGTGAGCAGAGAAGTCATTCATTGCATGTTATAGAACTAGTGAGAGATACTTCACTGCTAGGTTTAAAATGCCATACTTCCTTAAATGTAGGTTTATATGCTCAAGGTGTTTTGGAGACCAAAGGCTTAGAAGAATTAGAGGAATATACAGGGCATAAAACCAAACCTGTAGATGTAGATGTTTAAAAGCTAGGGTACCTTTTTGGTTCAAGAACTTCCTTAGCTGTTAATAGTTGGAAATTGGAAGAGTGAATGAAATACTGCTGAAGTGTTTCCCAGTGCCCTAAGTCTCTCAAATAAACAAGCAGTTTTAATTTTTAGACGACTGTTTTTTCTTTTTTAACTTTACTATACATACAGGTTTGATCATGTTCCATTGGTGACACCTAATGGAGATGTTTTGATTCAAGACCTTAACTTTGAGGTAAGTTTTTTTAGTATCATAGGAAACAAAATGAATATGAAATTTTCCAGGCAAGATTTCAAAGGTCATTGTATTTATAAGAAAAGTGCAAACAAATTGTCATGTTAGTTTAAAAAAAAGACAATAAGCTATTTTACCCAAAAAAGTTTTTATTTTTAAAAGTGCATTTTCTTCCAGCTGTAGTTGGTGCTAAACTAGTTGGGGAAAAAAACTGTTTTTGCTGGAAATTGCTCACTCTAATGTCAGCCAGTTGTGTACAAGCATGTGATGATACCAGAATGTCTTGTTGAGTGTAGGAGCTTTCAGCAGTACTTCCTCACTACCATTTTATGTGTTGGCTTTGCACTTTTAGGTTCGATCTGGTGCAAACGTGCTGATTTGTGGGCCAAATGGCTGTGGGAAGAGCTCCCTGTTCCGTGTTCTTGGGGAGGTAAGGGAACATTGTAAAACAAACAGTGGAGAATGCAAAGCATGGTTGTAATTGGACTTTTTTGTCAAGTTTTAATCTTTTTCCTTTTGCAGTTGTGGCCTTTGTTTGGTGGACGTTTAACAAAACCTGTAAGAGGAAAGTTGTTCTATGTTCCTCAGGTGAGACCAAGTACTTTACTTGACAATAATGTTCTCTTTCTTTGTACTGTGGCTATGTTCAGAAATATTTGACGTATCTTTTTGGTTGTAATTGTATCTCAGAGACCATACATGACTCTTGGAACGCTCAGAGATCAAGTTATATATCCAGATACTTTGGAAGATCAGAAAAAGAAAGGGATTTCTGACCAGGTAATGATAATTAGTTCATTAGCCCTTTGTCTTGCTCAGGATGAGTAATGCTTCCAATTCAAAAATACTGAAACTGCTATGAGAAGCACTACATTTAATAGAATTTTAATATTTTTCAGGGTTAATAATATTATGGTATAATCCTTTATAGCTTTTTTCAACCACTTGTCTTTTAAGTTCATGCAAGCTGTATTTGTCATTCCTGTTTCCATAAAAGGTGCTGAAGGAGTACTTGGATAATGTCCAGCTGGGTCAAATCTTGGAACGTGAAGGAGGCTGGGATAGTGTTCAGGACTGGATGGATGTGCTCAGCGGGGGAGAAAAACAGAGAATGGCAGTATGTCTCAAAAAGCATAAATTCTTACCAAATGCAGAACATAAGTAAAAATTTAAATCTGACCTGTAAACTGTTTTTATTTATTAGATACTAGTATTTGACTTAGAAGGAATCCTCAAAAATGTGAAAATCCTAAATATTGAGAAAACAACTGAAAATAGTGGGTTAGTCAGAATTTGGAACGAAATCGTGGCTCTTAAACATCCTTTCACCATGTCTTGTGCTTTCATTGTATAAACAGAATTTCTAAAATAATTGCCTTGAGTAAAAGAAGTATAAGAATGTGCAACTTCTGGATTTTCATGTTTCAGTGGGTACCAACTTGATTCCCTTCCCATAGTAGATTTTTGGACAGTAATTCTTAGCTTAACTTCTAACACTGCACCATTTCTGGTAATTCTATATCCACAGTGTCCCTTTTTTTTTGGCTTGTATTCCAGATGGCAAGGCTGTTCTATCATAAGCCCCAGTTTGCAATTCTGGATGAGTGCACCAGTGCTGTTAGTGTGGATGTAGAGGGCTACATTTACAGCCACTGCCGAAAGGTGAGATCTTTGTTTCTGGAATTATCTCTCTGTACATTAACAAGAAACCTAAAATGGTACAAGGTTCACTCTTCCTTATGCCTAGCGCAGGCTAAAAATTTATTAAAAAAAAGAAATTGAAAAAAGCTTAGAGGGATATACAACTTTATGCACACTAGAATTCAGTGATCATTTTGTAGTCCTGGGATAATTTAGGGGTACATGTAGCCTCTATGATATACAGAGAACTCTTACTAACTGCTAAGTAACCTTACTTTTCCAGATAGAATCTTAGCATGTCAAGTTAGGACCAAATAATCTAAAACTGTAGAATGTTTTCTTGTTCAAAATGTTTCTTTTGGCCAGGGCAACAGAAGTGAAAGGCTGCAAGTTAACATTTCCATCATTTTTGAGATCTGAAAAGCCAAGCACTCTAGGAAAATATGATGATGCTAAATATAACTTTGTTTCCTTTTACTCTTAAACTCACCATTTCAGATTCTCTGTAGTGCCATGTGGAATCATTAAGATTCAATTTCACACCCTAGTCTGGGAAAGAAAGTGCTTGAAATGACATTAGTTACTGAGTAGCAGTATTCCAGAATGATAATGGAGCAAAGCTGTGCATCCGCTGAAATCTGTGCTTGAAACAAAAGGAGCCCTGTGTAGGAGTGAATGGACATTAAGTGAGGACTGTGCAGAAGGAGCATTATTTTATGAACTGATTTTCTCACATTGGTATCAGTACCCTGACAATATTTAAGTCTATTTTCCATATACTTCTTACTCTATTAACTTGAATATTCATTTGTGCTTGTCAAGTGGCTAATGCATGTTACTGAAAAATAGAGTTCCTGGTTAGGCTGTCCTTGGAGAAAGAAAAAATGTTACCTTGCTTTATCATCAGAGTCATTTTGTCCTGCAACTGTTGAATAGTTGACTGTTGATGAATAGTTGACTGAGTTGAAAGGAAACAAAGGAAGATTATTCACTTTAAATTGTCACTCTATGTTTGTAATTAATTGCAGCTTTTGTGGGTTTGGGATTTTTTTGTTGTTGTTGTTGTTAGAGTTCCTTTATTCACCAGCTTTATTATTTTACCTGCCTCCTGCTTTGCCTCTTTTACTCAGTTAATTCTATATTAAACAAATCTTTAGGAGCAAAAGAATAGTGAAATCAATTAAAAATGGTAAATCCCTCCTGATTGTTTCCACCCCCCTCAAAAAAATATCTTGTAGTAAAAGCTATATATGTATAGTTATGAATTTAAGATCTTCATCTGATATAATACTGAAAAATAAGTAACACCTTAGCCATGAGAAGAATTAACTGTTTTGTGGGTATTTTTGTCATATAGGTTGGCATCACTCTCTTCACTGTTTCCCACAGGAAGTCACTCTGGAAACATCATGATGTATGTTATCTTTGTTTTATTAAGAATACTTGTGGGTTTTGTTGACTGTATGAAATTGACTTGCTGATTCGAGGTGTTATCATTTTGCGTCCTAATAGGTCATGTTCTGTTTGGGTTTTTATAAGGTTTTACTTTTCATAATCCTGTTTTATTCTTTGAAATATTATTATACTTTTAGTTAAGAAAGAATGCTATCCAAAAGTTTTATATGTAGCTATAAAATATGAGAGGCTTCCTAGATGCTTAAGTCTTCTTTCTTAGACTCAAAAAAATCCTTGAACTAGAATTTAGCAACTAGTAAGCAGCATGGGTTTTTTTGCTTATGTTATATCTAATCCATTTATGCTTTAAAAAAGGTCTCTAAATTGCAGACTTTCTTATTGCAAACTAAGATTTTTACTGTTCTTTTTATGCAGAGAGACTGTCTGTACATGTGCATAAAAATATTGAGTTAATACACAGTGACAAATCTGTGCCCTAAGTATACTGACACAAAGAGAACAGTGTTAAGTCTAGATGTGGCTGTTAGCAGACTGATGTATGATATAAAAAAATATAGTTTAACAGTTTTACAGAGGCAGGTGAATTTAATGATGTGTGAGGTGAGACCAGCTTACCCTCTGAGTTTAAGATTTTGCTAAAACTTTTTAAATGTTTTTAAAATATTTTTTAAAATACTTCAAAATATAATTTATTTAGGTCTTTATAGAACTGGTAATTTTTAGGTGGTTAATAACATATTTTGGGTTTTTTTTCAGTTCTACTTGCACATGGATGGCCGAGGAAACTATGAGTTCAAGAAAATAACTGAAGACACAGTTGAATTTGGATCTTAAAGTCATGAACTGAATTGCTAGAGATTGATTACAGAAAATGTGTAGAATGTCAGACAATGTAACATAAAATTACTCAGCTTGTTAAGCATTTACTATTATGTAGGATATTGCTAATTGTGTATATGTTGGTTTAATTATTGATACGTACTAAGAATGTCCTTATTCTTGTGGTTTAAAAACCTGCCTAAATTAAATTGGGCTTAAATTAGTGTAACCTGATTCATCCTGGGATGCAAACCATTTGAAATCGGCTGATTTGACTTTTGTAGACCTTCTTTCCCTTCAGTGAAAAGCCCTGTTAAAATTAGGGTTACTACCTCTCTTGTTCCTGCACAGCAGTCTTGGATTTTTGCTCTGTTCTATGCGTGTTTCAGAGAGAGCTCTCATGGTGCAGGACATTGTCCCATCTTCAGATCTGTGCCCTGGCAAATGAAAGAGCCTTTTCCTTGTCCAAACCTTGTGATGTAGCCAATGTGCCCTTGCTGAAAAAGGATATACTGAAACTAAAAGACAAAACTAATTCCTTCTGGTGTTAAAAAAAAAAACAAAAATGATTGTTCTTTGCTGGGTTTTGGATTAATCTTTAAGATCTGTCTGTCCATGCAGTTCTCTCTGTGACTCAGCTCCCGTTCTCCCAATTTAGCAAAAGCTTCATCCTCCAGTTCAACTGTCCTTGTTCTATCAGAAAAATATTGTGGTAATGAAGAGTTGAGAGGAGGTTGAGGGAGGAAAGGACCAACCCACGAGAAAAAATGGGAGGGAAGGAAAAGTGATGATCCTTGTATCAAACAAGCTTGTGAATGTTTTTACCTCTAAAGAAATGAATGACTCCCACAAGAAGAAACAGAGAAAAGAATGTGGGTCCAGTCATTCCTCAAATCGGTAGAGGTTATAATGGGCCCAAAAATGACTCTGTGGAATACCAGACAGTTGGCCTGTGTTCAGTCCTGCAATACAGCAGTCACTTTTTCCAACTTCCTCCTTTTTTCTCTCTTCAAAAAAATCTGATGATCTTCTAGTTTTAGCTGCCTTTCAGGTCTGAATTTGAAAGTAGTGATAATGGTACTCTCTCTTTGGTCTTCTAGGCTGTGAAGCCTGAAACAATGCTTTCATTCTTCATGTTTATTCTCTTATTGTCATGATGTTTCTTGATTTCTGATACAAATTATTTACCAGTGATTCTCTGTGTTTTGTAAGAATCTCCAGTCCTTGCTGGTTTTCTTGTTCCAGCTTCCAAATCCCTTCAAAGGAACCAAACTCTTACAATAGTTTACTGAAATTGTTTTTTCCATACAAATGATTACTGTTGTCATTTGACTTTGACAAGCATAAACGCAGCAAGGTGTTTTTTCTGATCAGGGAATAGGAAGGTGTAATTCAAACTGAGTTGCTGTTTAGGCTTTAAAACAAAAAAAAAATTACAATACCTGTTGTACAGTGAAGGTCTAGTAGTTTTTTTAGTGTTCCATGTAAGATATAATATAGGAATGCACTACATGAAGGCATGCATAAAATATGCAGTACATCTGTACTTTGTGCATCTTTTATCGAGGGTTTAGATTTTAAAACACTTTTTATAAAATGAATATGTACTTGGATACACTGCCGTTTGTTAATTTTTACCCAGTTTAATTAGTAATTTTCATTCATGTTGAAATTGCTACCTGTTAATATTTTTTCCTTTTATCATAGTTCTTGCCCCCTACCTGTCAGTATTCTTCCAAAGTACTCAAATGCAGACAGCTATCCTGGTACAAGAATCTATGACCACAGTAGAATCAGAGTCTAATGAATCAATGAAGATCATAAAAGCTTCTCTCTGAAGTATAGCATATTCAAGAGAATAAGGTACCAGAAAAATTTTTGTGCTTGTTTTACAGGAAGGCAGATAGGTGCCTGATTTCACTAATCTCTTGTTTCTGTTCACTCAGATTCTCACATCAGCCATAAAGTAGCAGGTAGCAGCATGGTGTGTGTGAGGTTATAGTCCTTTTCATGGAAATAGGGATGCCACATAGGTTGTTGTGTGGGAAGGTTTTTTTGGTTTGGGTTTTGGTTTTTTTTTTTTGTTGTTTTTTTTTTTTTTGTGGAAATTCTCAGCATAAATACAACTTCTCTTGCAAAGGGATGTTTTAGTAACCTTTTAGAGAGACAAAGTAAAAGTTAATCTCTAAACTGAGAAAGTTGCTATGATCTTTGTGATTAGGGCAGTCTTTTGCAGTGGAGTAGTGAACTTGGAATACTTTAATGTGTTTTTAATGCTAACAAGCAAAATCATACACACACACTTACATTGACCCCAGCAGCCAATCCCAGTTGTACTTTACCATTTTACTGGTTGTAACAGAATTTTGTGTAATCTTGTATTTATTTTTAAAACTAACAACAAGCAAACAAAAAATCCATCTCCAAAACCAAGGAGGAATAGGTTTGCCTTTAGGTGCCATGAAGTTTGTTGAAACTGAGGATGCTGGTATCTCCTTAGGGCCAGGACTTGGTGTTTCCAAATATACTGGAAGGAAAGAAAAGTATTCTTTTGTGCTTGATTGTAAGGGAGGCTTATGAAGAAAATATTAAAAAGAATGATATTTTAGAATTTTATTCTTAAAGGCCTTATCTTAAAATGTATGAGATAGACTTGATCTAATGAGAGATTGTAAAAAAATCTAATGAAAATGATCAAAGTCTCAGTTCTGTTGCAGAATTGCACTGTGATTTTAGTTATGTTTCTTTAATAGCACAAGATGGAAGTTCATGAAATGGAATTCTGAACTATCTTAATAGACAACATACTGATGAATACTTTCAGTCTCAAATTGTTGGTGCTTTGAAGATGGTACTGGAAATAGTCAGATGGCTGCTTCTCAACGGTGGGAAACATTCCTGTGTGTAAATACTGTAAAGTGTTTTGGAGGGGGAATGGCGCTATGTAAATGTAAGACATTAAGTGCCTCTGAAATAATAATAATAAAAAATCTAAAGATAAAATATGTCTAGGCTTTTCATGCTTCTTAATGATGTGATTAGGAATCCTGTAACAATACAGTGAATGCACATGCAAACAAAGGCCAAGTTGCTCAATGAGCTGATTGTCTTGTGTTCAGCTTTGAAAATCTGCAGTGCCCTGGAAATCTGCCCTGGAATTAGCCCAGGTGATGCCATCTGGTTTAGGCTTAACCAAGTACATGAGCTCAGTTCTTGAAGACATGTACTTAGAGCAATGGGATTATAGAGGCATTAATCTGCTTGCTCTAAGTCTACCCTGAGATTGACTCAGTTGGCTGTTGTGTGGTGCTAATAACCATTAACCATTAACAAACCATTGACCTAAGAGCTGGACTCGATGATCCTCGTGCGTCCCTTCCAGCTCAGAATGTCCTGTGATCCTGGCCTCTCTCTCCTTTGTCTCCTGGCCACTTGTTTTCCCTTTGTTGATTTTAGAAGGGACTGAATAAGATAAACACAATATCAGTATGTGATTCTTTTGAGTGGCTCCTTAATCTTTGTATTTTGAGGGTAATAATTAAATCTTTTTTCACTTTTATTGTATTTGTAATTTTTAATTGTTTCCCTTTGTTGTGGTAGACACACCATCTATCAGGGTACTTGAAACACAGCAGTGTAAAAGTGCAGCCGAGGTATGCTGGAATTAATTTATTTTTAAGTGATCAGTGTTTTCTAATGCTAACTAGTATGGATTTTTCCTTCTCTTAATTGAGATTAGTTGTACAACAAGTGTATTGTAAAACATTCTTAAAAGGTAGAGTAGGAGTTCCCTTTAAAGGAAAATGTCTCAACCAAGAATGCAGTCTTGCAAATCAAAGTGTTGTTCAGTTAGGTTGATGAGTTAGGAGGAAAGGAAGGCATTTCTGTGTTGTGGAGGGGGTGTTTAATGCATAAGTTTATGTTTAGATACATTAAGTCAAGGTAGAAGTTAAAAATACATTAATAAAATTTAGATTTGACTGTCATTGATCATTACCATGGATGTTTTTACGGATATCTCATGGTACTATCTGAAATCCCTGCAAAAAATAGTGGGGTGAAAAGGTTGCCTAGGTTTTATAGAGAAAATAAATCACAACTTTTATCTGTCAAGAAAATCAACAGTGTGCAAGTTCAAATTTCTGCTTCAAAGCTGCTGTTCAAAGCAGCTATTCCTATGTATAATCTATTTGCTTCTTTATAAGGTGTACATAGCCAGATGGCTTGTGCCAGTCCCTTTCCTGAGCATGGAAAGAGGTTTCTTGGTTTCACTAATCAGGGATGTGCAGCTGTGTCAGGAAGAGGTGGAGTAGTTGGTTTTCCCTTCACATGTTGTGGTTCAAGGCTCTTGCCAGAGTCTGGACACAGTCAGGTTTTTATTACCATGCCTGAAACCTCACTGGGAAGTTTAGAGTGGCTGTGCACATTGCAGGTTCCTATGTTTCTTTATATATTCTGATGAAACCTATCCTGTCATGTGCACTCAAAGAGAGGGTGAGACACGTTTTTTCAACCCAAACAGTTCTATCATTCATTTTAAAACAGAAATATAGCCAAGTTGGATTATTATGAAAGCAGCTTGTCTTCCACGTTAAAAACCTTAGAAAAAATGTTATCTTCAAAGCCTTCTTTGAACTTCTGCATCATTTTATTTTCTTCTATTCAAAAGCAGGGTCAGGTGACAAGCAGTCTGGAACTTCACAGACAGAAGCTGTTTTAAGGGAGTAATTTGGAAAATACAGTAAATTCAGGGATTAAAGAGGAATAATATGACTAAGCAAATTCCATGGGGATTGACTTGGGCAACTGAAGACATTTTGCCAGTAATCCTGCAATGAATGCCACAATGCAAGAATAATCATCCAGTTGGCATTTTAAAATGGGAGAGAAGGGAAATTCGGGCAATCTACTTACGTGAAATGTCTTTCACAAACCAGGCTTAATCACAATCTCTTATATTGCTTAGAAACTTTCTGGTGCTCTTTTGTAAGTCTCACCCATAAATATTGAACACCTTTACTGGTGAAAGGAGCACATTTGTTGTAGTGCCCAGCCCTGTTCCCTGCTCTGCTTTCCCACCCGTTCCTCATTGTGAGAAATAACTAGCATCTACACATGATGCTGAACCAAAATAGAACAGAACTGGAAAAATGAGGTCAATTCTGTCTAGACAAAAAAAAGTGCTGAGACTGGTTTACTGGGGTAGAAATAGGGAACTCCACCCACGTGATTAAGCAAATTTTCTCCATTAAAATGACTTAAAAGTCTGGCACTAATCAAAGCTGATTTTTAAGCTTGGTTATCAAAAATTTGAGGGATGCTGCTCTGAAAGATACACTTCACCTGTACCATTGAAGAGGCATTCTGTGTAACCAAATATACCCTTAATCTCCTTATCCTGATTGGTTTAGTGCAAGTAGGTCCTGAAAAGCAGTTGACTACTTTTAATCACTGTGAATCATGACAAGTGTATGTTTATTTACTTAATTGTGGTATTTTACTGCAGGAATGTGTTGGCACAAAAGCAACAGCTAAACACAGCAACTGACGGGACAGACGTGGTAACTGAAAGATGAAGTATCTATAGAGGGGTTGATGTGTTGGGAAAAAATAATGGTTAAAAAGCAAAGCATGTGTGCCAGAGGCTTATTAAAACTTAGATGCAATATATATTGCAACAAGACTTCTCTGAAAAGCCAGGAACCATTTGCAAAAGCTTTTTGGAACATAGTAGGGAATTAAGGGCCAAGGTCAAACCTGCTCCACCCATCAATGATAGCTAGATTAAGAAAACAAACCTTTCAATTTTTTTCAGTTATGAAAATAGTTGCATTTGCAATAGTTCTATGCAGAGAGTTTTAGAAAGGCTACTTGAGGTTAGATGTGCACATTCTCTTCATGCATAGAGTGTTACCTCTGTAACTGCCCCTCGGGCCCTGGGGTGCCTCATGCAGGTGGCATGGAAGGTACTGGAGTAGGGATGTGTGTGACAGCTATAGCTCCTGCATGCACCATGTATTTTATTGTCTCTGAATTTGTTCTGTAGGCACCTGCTTGAGAGACAGGTACAGAGGAACAGCCTCTCAGCTGGGACCTGTTTTGACTTCTTGTGCCTACCACTGGCTGGGGAGTGGAAAGTCATGTTTTTCAAAAGGTGTGTTTGGGATTGCTTTTTCAAGACTGGCTTGGCAGAACTCAAAGCGCATACAGCCCAAAATAGCCCTGGTTTCAAACACAGCCTCCTTCCAACTTTTCCTCTCCATGCCTTTCTTTTCCTTGCCACTGGATAGCATGTTATCACAGTTCCAAACATAGCTTTACTTCAACATAATTCACCGGGCTTTACAACTCAATCTATGTGCAGCAATAGCAAAACATTTTCCAGTACTTGTAGAAGACTTCAGTTCTTTCTGTGGGGTACTTAGTGCATTCCTCAAAGAGTTAAAGGGCAGTAACAGGACTCTGTTTTCTGTTTGAAGGACAACTGAGGAAAGAAAGTCTGGTAAGAAGCTTAACAGTCAGCATGAAAATCTAATTCTGAGCTATTCCTGAGTTTCTGAGACTAAAGAAGTTTGCCAGGGGAAGGGAGTATGGTTTTGTGCAGGCTTCAACATCAGCTTGCAAACAATAGGTAAGTACTGATGTTATGTGGGGCCTTGTTTCCAGCAGTATTTGAATATTGGACAGCACAGGGCATGTTACAGCCCAAGATTCTTGGAGAAGCTGTCAGAGGGAAGCACTGAATAGAACATGGGGGGTGCTCAGGAGAAGGGAGCTGTTCCTACCCTTAATATCAGATCTTATTGAGCTGTTGAGACTCTCTCTTCCTATTCATTGTTAGAAAAGACAGGATCTAATAAATTTTTTGTGCCCTTTTCTCCCAAATTTTGGTGAAATCTAGATTCATGCTGGATCTCAGTGTGAGTCATTTAGAAACATTTGGATTGTTTAATGTGCTGATTATGCCCTTTTTTACCACTTGGTGTCACCTTTTCTAGGCACACGAAGCACAGGCGGCAGACACAGATTGCAGAACGGCAGAAGCTGTGCGTGCAGGGCTGCTGCTCTGACAGATGGCTGAGGGTGGAGGGAGGAGCAACTGTGGTGTCCACAGTCCCACTAGAGTGACCCTGCAGCACTGACACACGGGTGTGCTGGCACCAGGAATGCACACTCTAAAATAAAAAAACACAACTAACAAACCCACATTTTTCCCTGGAATAATGAGTGCTTCCTATTGGAGTAGGTTTTAAAATCTCGTTTGTCATCTTAGCTCTTCTAGTATACTAGCTATTTAAATAAGTTGTGTTATTACTGAATAGTCAATTTAAAAATTACCATCTGATCTCATTGGGAAATATTTCACTGTTGAAAGGAAGATGAGTTTTAATTGAACCTCTTTTAATTATTTTTATTTTTAATTTAACAATGTCAGTACTTTACTACTTAAATATTTCTTGAAGTAATAAGGTAGAAAACTTGAAAATAGAGGCAAAAGAAAATGCATCAGGGAGTATAAATGAGATCTGGAATTATAAAGATTCTTTAAGTTCATGTTAATAACTTCATTGCTATTTTAAACAAGACACTAAAAAATTACACTTAAATGTAATTTGGTGGAGTAAGGTACTTGGAGCAGTGCTAGTGAATGTTCTGGAAGTTACTGTCTCAATAATAGTGACCAAGGGGAGCTGTAGAAGATACAAAATAATTCTTCCATGGTCTTAATGTGTTTTTGATTGTGATTAAGGGATCAGGTCCTATATTTTGATTAAAATGAGACCCTTCCTAGCTGTCTGAAGAAATACGGCAGTGGGGTCATCTCTCGTGAAGAATAAGTAATGGGAATGAGTAGAGGATGGAGGACAGGAAAGGAAACATCAACAAAAGAGCCAGGGGAAATCAGGAGCAGAAGCATTTCAAGCTTCTTACAGGAGCCAGTCATTGAAATATGTCACTAATAGGGTGCAGATTTTGACAAGATGAGAAACAGGCACAACCTCTGCAACTGGACATCTGAGACAGAGTCTGGCTGTGAAACCCTGGAGGCAGTCAAGGTGGCTGCATGTTCATAACCAGGTACTGGCAGGTTTTATTGGAAGAAACCACCCCTGAGGGAAATCTTGCTGTGAACTTGGCTAATTCAGCTACAGTTAGAGTCTGAGAAGTTTCAGGGGAAGATGTTCTTTCTGGGTCCTTTGGGGGGATGCTGCAAGAGGCTCCGTGGGTTGAGTGAGAGCTGTGCCAGAAGAAGCAGAAGGATCTTACTGGTAGGAAGGTTTCTCATATGTTGTAAGGAAGAGATCTGCAACACATCTTTATGCCCTGAGCTTTGCTGAAAGTTCTGCTGTAGAGCACTGGAGGGCACACACCATCAAATAAGGGCAGGGCAGCTCTCTGTGGCAGTTTGTCTTTACAAGGGACTGGTTGGGTGTAGTCTGTGGGGGAGCATATGCCATGGTGACTAACACCACACCTAAGGGTTGTGGAAAGATTTTCAGCTGACCAGTTCCTGCTTCTGTCCTGTCCAGCAGGTTAGTCTTTTCCTGTCATTCTCAAACATGAATACCAGGACAAACATCAAATATAGAAAGCATGGTTAGTTGTATGTGGATAAATTCTCTGTAATTAGACGATTATTCAGTTGACCCTCGGGTTTGATAATGTATATTACAAGGTTCTGAAACGGTGGCAATCACTAGTAACCTGCAAAATAATCAGCTTCACAAAACTGAACTGAGAGGGTAATCTATCACAACTGTTTATTCTCTTCAGGCAGAAACTCTTTGTCCTGAGTTGCCACATAACTGGTGATCCAAGTTAAGCCCATAATCACGTTCTTATCATTACATGCCTCTCAGCACCAACCTTCTCACTTGGAAAGCTGAGTCTGCTAGAAATAGCTAAGCTGTTTGCTGTCATATTCATCATACACTTATGAAGTCCTCTGCAGTTGTTCATTTTAAGTAATGGCAGTGATTTTATTGTCTGTATTGCTGTTAGGGCTGACAGAAAAGTAGCAGAACAGCATCAGCCTTTATTCTCTTACATGAAGAAGAGTTTTAAAGCAGGCTTGTTACAAAGGAATGTGTAACACTGCACACTGTACAAGGGGAGAACACAAACAGTGTGTGAGAGAACTATGCAAATGTGTTTATCCATTTGAAATAACTGAATACCTGTTTCAGATGACAGGGAGAAAAGTGAAACAGGGAAATAGGGAATATCAGTAGGAACATGCTTGCTTACAGAAGAGGAGCTAGGAAACTTAGGTGCATAGGAAAAGCCTTCCCTTTCTCATATCCATTCCCTGTGTGTTTGGCTCCATCCTAAATCCATACAGTGCTGAAGTGGCCACATGTGTGGGCCTGGTCTTTCTTTCTAGCAACAACACCTTTATTGGTGTAACAACTGCCCAACCCAATACTCTGAGAAAGTCTCTGCATGAATCATTTTGCATGGGTTCAGCTTGAAGGATAGATCTTACAGAAGTTTGCAATTAGAAAGCCCGTTTCTCAGCCGTCTCCACAAACAGAAAAAAACTCTATTGGAAATAGGATCTGTGAGCCCCGTGACTGGTTACTCAGCATTGTTGGATGATAACATACTGCAGCTAGGAAACAAAAGTGCTTCAGGCTTCCAGAACTCGTGTAGTCAGGGGTCTCTCCTTTGCCATTTAAGGCACTTCTTTGCATTTCTGTGGGTGTCTCTTCTCCCCTCCTTCCCTGCCCCCATATTCAGAACAAACCAAGAATTTCTTTATTTTTACAGCATCATTCTGTGTAGTTTATGACAAGCAACTGCATGGTCTAGTTTAATAAATGCTATGCTATAATTACAGGCTTTCCTTTTCCTATTAGGTCTTCCCTTTAGTGAGTCTGGCACTGACTGAAGCTGAGGAAGCAGAACGCCTCGAGGAAGGGAAGTAATGATGACAACTTTGGAATGTTTTCAAATTGACTCCCACGAGCTCTCATGTTTTTGATTGCTGTTGTAAGATTCCTTCTCCATACAAGGCTTGTGTATCAGCAGAAAATGCATTAAGCATTTATTGCTCAACATGAAATAAACAGGGTTTTGAGGGGGAAATTCTGGTGTTTTTCTTCCCTCTGTAAAAAGAGGAATTAAAGACCCAAGAAAACCCCCCAAAAACCACACTCACACATTCCCAGGAGTCTTAGACCATACACAGATGGTAGCTATAGCACAGCAGGGATGAAAAACATAAAATACAATTCTGTGCTGATTGTTAGATTGGGATATTATTTTTGTAAGGTATTCCTTCTCATGAATACAATGGATATCTTCTTTTAAGGCATATATAAAGGGTTGAAATCCACAACCAATTAGTTCTCACTACAAGAGGATTTTTTTTCTATTCTCTTGAGTTTTTATGTATGCTGACCATCATCATTAGGAGTTCTGATCTCTGGGGCAGGCCCCGTAACGCCTTGAATGAACATCAGTACCACAAGCACAAGTACAAGCAGCACTGTGGGAATGGAAGAAGCTGTGAATGCAAACCCTAATAGCTTATGTAAATGAACAGCAGAAATGCGACTCAGGACTCTTCAAAACCTTTAGTTGGGGAACGGTGACTTCTCCTTGCAGGTGCCCTGGTAGAGTCTGATTTATACACCTGTTATTGTGGCAGCTTGCCTACACTGCTGCTCCAAAAAAAGTTTCCTAAATGTATATTTACAGTAATTTCACGATTATAAGCTGCACCATTTTGACTAAAATTTTGGTCTGAACCCAAAGTGCGGCTTATAATCAGGTGTGGTTTATATACGGACAAAGAACGAAAAGTTGCTGTTTTAGTTTGGAGGACAGGGGTCTGCTGAGAAAGGCAGGAACTTCTCTTTGAAATGGAGAATGTAAACCCCCTGCCTCCAAATTATTATAATTTTGAAATCAAGGGCCTTTCAGGCAAAAATATGGGAATTAGGAATAACAGTTCTTTTCTAGAGAAATTAAAATAGAAATACAGTATTACAAAGAAACAAACCCCAACCCCTGACAAAGTCAGAGTACAACCTGACACCCTGTCAGGCAGGGTGTTGGTAGCAGTCCCATTAAATGGTGGCTGCATCCTCCTGCAGTGACAGATGTGATTCAGTTGGAGCAGTGCTCCTGTAGAAGGTGCAGTTTCCCTCCTGAGGTCCAGTGGTGATGTGGAGAAATCCGGTTTTCCTCTGGAGTCCAGTGGAGAAAGGGGCTACCTTAGTGTCCCAAAACCTCTGTTTTTATTTTGGTAAGAAATGTTGGGCTCTTTCCCCTGGCTGGAGCAACTTCCAGTGGGATGCAGTAATTTTATCAGTCACACAGTGGGACTCAATGGGCCATTAGCAGAAAATGACTCGCTGGAGGAAGGATGGGTTGTGAAAAGATAAAGAACAATGCCCCACCTGGTTTCAGTGGATGGCCCATTAGCAGAATATCTCCCAGGGAGATAAGGATCACTGCCCCACCTGGTCTCAACAGATGGTGATAGAATAGATACCTTTTATCACACTCTGTATTGTAACTTGTGGCTTATAATCAGGTGTGGCTTATATATGGACAAAGAACAAAAAATTGCTGACACCCAGAAGTGCGGCTTATACTCAGGTGCGGCTTATAATAATGAAATTATGTAATTTAGTTCTGGAATTAATACTATACATTGTTTTGAAAAGGAAAAGAAAGCCCTATGTTTCCAGTCACCTTTATTTCATAGAAAAAGTATAAAATTACCATCATAAATACAGATAACACCAGTATAAAAATTAGATTCTCATTTATAAAATAAATACTAAAATTCAAAGCAGCAGATATCTCCAAATCCCATCACCAAGATTATTTGAATCTACACCACAGAAACCATTCATCAAGTGTTTAAATACTGCTTCCCGTTCAGTGCTAGCTGAAATGAGTTACTACTGACTCAAAGCCTGCAAAGTATTTGTTCTAACACTTACTTGGAACTATCAGACTCCCCTATCTATATAACTCTAGGTGTAGTGTAATTGGATATACTCTCCAGATAAATAGCAAGTATCTGCTTCAATAGTGTTTCTTACAAGTTGCCAGTGCAGTAGTTTCAATTTGTTTACCTTTGTCTACATCCAAAGATAAACAGACCAAGTTAATTTTATCCAAGAAGTGCAGAAATAATAGTAGCAGTTTTGTCATCTGAACTAACAGATCATTTCACCAGTTAATATCATTAAAAGCCAGATAAATACAGAGTTCGTTTCATAGAAACAGAAAAATGTTCCTTTTTGTTAGGTAAAGGACACCTATTTTTTAAAAGTAGTGTTTTTTCCCCTCACAAGTACCATAAATCTTCTGGCTCAATAAGGCCATACTAATCAAGCTAAAAGTACCTCTAGTTCAGAATCCTGTTTGACAGGACAATAGAAGGGTTTTGGGAACAGTCTAGGAGCAATCTCTCTGCAGAGACCTTGACAATTTAGAGACAGGCAATCACCAACCCTAGGAAGTTCTAAAAAGGAAAGTGCAGGATTTGGCACCTGGGATGGGGCAGCCCTGGCTGTACAGACAGACTGAGGAGTGAGGGGCTGGAGAGCAGTGCCATAGAAAGGGTCTGGGGATCCCATCCAAGGAAAGCTGGACATGAGCCAGCAGTGCCCTGGCAGCCAGGAAGGACATCCCTGTCCTGGGGGGATGAGGCACAGCTTGGCCAGGCAGGCAGAGGAGGGGATTGTCCCCTCTGCTCTGCACTGGGGCAGCCTCATCTTGAGTACCGGGCCAGTTTGGGGTGCCACGTTATAAAACTGACATTGAGCTGTCAGAGAGGGTCCAAAGGAGGGTAACAAGGATGGGGAAGGATCTGGAAGGGAAGCCATGAGGATGAGGAGTGGCTGAGGTCACTGGGTCTGTTCAGCCTGGACGAGGCTGAGAGGAGACACTATGGTCTTCCACAACCTCACCAAAGGAAGCAGAGGGCAGGTGCCAATCTCTTCACTCTTATGACCAGTGACAGGACTCTAAAAAAAGCATGAAGTTAAGTCAGGGAAGTGTTTGGTTGGGTATCAGGGAAAAGATTTTTCACCCAGAGGGTGTTTGGGCACTGTAACAGCTCCCCAGGGAAGTGGTCACAGCACCAGCCTGGCAGAGTGCAAGAAGCTGTTAGACAACACTCTCAGGCACAGGGTGTGCTTGGGGATGGTGCTGTGCTGGGCCAGGTCTTGGACTCAATGATCTTGGTGGGTCCCTTCCAACTCAGCATATTCTATATTCCATGATTGTAACAGATCACCAGAATGCTCTTCCAGCCTCTGGCCACTAATGACACAGAGCTTCCTGATATCTGGATTTTTCATTTGTACTGTCTAGTGGATTTTTTAATCCACAAAGTTTGGGCTTCAGAGAGCCTAAAAGGCTCCACCCATCTACCTAATTTAGGTTTTTTTGTTGTTGGGGTTTTTTTCTGCTTTGGTACTGCTGCTAGCGTCTGCTATACTTTTTCCTTATACACCATTAAGCAGCTCCTTTTCTCTCACAGCTCTTGCTTCCTTTGCTTTCTTGCGTTTACACAGAACCACTGGAAGGACGATGGCAAGAGTGATGACTGCAACTGCTATCACTGCTAGGATGATAAAGACTTCTGCTCCATATTCTGTAGGGAAAAAAAAATCCAGGATTCAGTTATCAGAACCTCTCGATGCCACAGTGCTACAAACTCTTAGCACTCATTCCACTGAATGAAAAAATGCTTTCTATATTTTACAGTCTCACAGAAGAGGAGTCACAACTTCAGTGTGAACTGAATACATTTTAACAGGAATTTGTTGAACTGAAGTAAAACTTCATTTCACCTGGTTCATTCTAGGTTTTAATTTAGTTTAGTTAGTGCACTAAAGTGCCATGCTAACACCATAAGAATAAGTCGAATCATTCTCTCTGCCGGTACATTATTTCTGTCCGAGTGAAAATCTATTCTAGGTTATAAGCTAGAAAACACCAAGAGCAGATTTTTCTATTTAAATTGTAACAAAATTGCAATTTATCACTTTTGTGGTAACTTTCCTGGATAAGAAAGCTAATTTGAGTTCATGTGCCATTTTAGAAGAGCTTTTCTAGAGTGCAAATATTCTTACCCAGGGAGAAGAAAGATACAGTACAGCAAAGTGGTATTATTTAATTATATTAAGTGAATTTATATTGAAGAAACTGTTATCCAAATGGCTAGTCTGAAATGGCTGGCTGATTCACCTACACTTACTAACTTATTTACCAGTAAAGAAATCTATCTGCCAACCTCTGACCTAGGAACAGGAAAGAAAGTCTTATTCTCATCATCTGCTTTTGGATAAACTAAAGGTCAGTTCGTTCTACAAGTAAATGGATATGCAGGTATCCAGCACTTCTATGTTTTAGAGCCAATCCTTCAAGCACTTACTATGACACTTGCTATTGGAAGGATCTGAGGAAAACAATTGGAAAGAAAAACAAAGCTGAAGGGTAGTGATGAAATCTGGAACCTCAGACACCAGTCATCAACTCAGACAATTTAACCAAAACAGTTGGGCAAAAGCCTAAAATGAGCTCCAACTAACTAAAGATGGTGGACTCTTACTTGAAGTGAGTTCTTCCCATGAGTTTCCACATTCCAGCTGCAAATAGCTTATTTAATAGCAGCCATCACAATTTAAAGATGTAGGTTTTTTGTTAGAATATTAAAGACTGAGCAACAAATACCACCCAATACTCACCATCTAAGTTATTCCTTCCTGCACCAGTACAGAGCACCACGCTTTCTTGGCCATTACGGTTTTCTCTGCGGGAGGGAATGATTCCCTGGACATAGAAGCAGTAGTTCTTTCCACTGTCAACACTTACTTCAAAATTATGGCTTTTTGTCGTTACATCTTTCTGCAAAGGAAAAAATATTTCAAGTGTCAGCTCTTAAGGAAGCACAGAAATTGTGTAACTATACAGAATATAACAATTATTACAGGACAAAAACTAGAGTTACACCTTACCTTTCCAGAACTTTGATCTTTCCAGTAATAGAGTTTGTATTCCAGGTCATGCTGGAAAATATCTTGAATACTTTGAAAGCTTCCATTAGGAAATATATATGGTGTAAGTGGGTCTTTGAACACGACATTCAGTTTGGAACCTTCTTGTGAATAATTCTTTATCTCTGGTTTTCCAATAACAGCTACACAAAAGATTTTTAGCGTTAAAAAACTGACATAATCTTTTATATATGACGTGCTTTTTTTCCTTCCTCCCTCCAATACCTTCCCTCCTCAAATCTAATACAAGTTTACAAAGCCAGTGAAGGCTTAGATTGTAAACAGTCTTCACCTAATAATATTAACTAAATGGTCTACTGAGTGCAGTGAGAAACAAATGGTAACTAAAATCTTACACCCTCCCCTACAACAGGGAAAGCTTTATGCCTGAATATCATCTTTACCAATATCAGCAGGGCTACTGTAAGAACCTATAGAAAAAACCTTTAAGCTCAATCTAAACCTTGTTTAAACCGACAGAAGTAATCTTGAAAAGAAATTTGTAGTACAGTAATTTCACGAATGCAAGCCGCACTGTTTTGACCAAAATTTTGCTCCCATACCGGAAATGCGGCTAATATTCAGGTGCAGCCAATATATGAATAATTTTCTGACATTTTCAACCCTGGGAGTGCAAACCAAGTCAGTGCGAACTGCAAAGTCAAGCTCCTGCCAGTAAAACCCTGCATTTACGCAGTTGTTACAAATTGGTTACTCTGTTGTGCAGCGGGTGGAGCTGCTCTGTGCAGGCAGCACAGGGGGTGGGGAAGGCGGGGCAGCTCTCTCCTGCTGGCCCCGCGGCTCGGGGGAAGGCGGGCAGCTCTCTCCTGCTGGCCCCACAGCTTGGGAAAACAGGGGCATCTCTCTCCTGCTGGCCCCGCGGCTCGGGGGAAGCAGGGGCTCTCTCCTGCTTGGCCCCGTGGCTCGGGGGGCTCCCATCCCTGCGTGCCGCCGCTGCAGGAGCAGGCAGGCTCCATCCCCGGCTCCCATCGCCGCCGCAGGTGCCGGCGGGCTCTGTGCCCCCCCTGCCGCCGTGGGGCAGCGCCGGGCCGGGGTGACCGAGCCCAGTGGCAGCGGCGGCTGGCCCCGAGCGGTCCTGCCAAGTGGCAGCGCCAAGCTGGGCCACCCAGCCCTGTTGGCAGCCCTGAGCCCTTGTGGCCCGAGCCGAGCCAGTAAACCCCGCCCTGCCGCGATTCTGTTACTATTTGGCAACTTTGTTGCACGCGGGTCTTCGCTGTGAACGACAGAGTGGCTTATATTCAGGTGCGGCTTATTTATGGACAAAAAACAAAATGTTTGCCAACACCCGGCGATGTGGCTTATACTCAGTGCGGCTTGTATTCGTGAATTTACTGTAATATTTAATTGGCAGTCCTACTTACTCTGACTATAAGGTGTGAATTTTTCAGAGACTGCAAAAGGTGGCTCTTCAAAATTATCCATCTCTGCAGGCATTACAGACAGTATGTGTGCTGTATAAGTCTCATTTACATTCCTGAGTGCATCAGTAACATCACACTCTGTTTCTGAAGTCAGTATGCATTTTCTCTTTATGTCAGATGTCTGTCTGAAAAGAGCAAGAAACAAGTGTCAACACTTTCAAATAAGACATATATAGTATATATTTAGATATGCTGAAAAACATTTTTCCCCCTCAAACTGTATAGATTTTCCTCATCTGGTAGAACCGTCTTGCAGGTACTAGGCTAAAAGGAGAAGAGAAAATCTCAAAAGCCACTGTCCTGTACAGCTGTATTTCACAATTCAAAGCAGAATCAAGTAGATCAAGTATGATTGATATTAATCAGAGAAATATGCTATAGGACATATATATGAATTAAAAAGTCAATCTTTTACATGAATTGAATAGAAAGCATAACTAGTTCTGATTTTGCATTTTTCTGCAGTTGTAGAATATATTTTTAAAATTTTAAGATGCATAAATCATTTTGAAGGTGTTACCCTTGATGTATTTGAAAACTTTTGCCTTAAGAAACATCAGTTTTTATAGGAATCTCTACTGACACTGATTGTTTAATGTGACAACAATGTCTCCATGTAGAGGTAATTTGGTTTTGCATCATATGCAAATGCCACTAAGAACCAGATAGCAGTAGCAAATTTCAACGCAGAATTTTAAAACACTGACAAAAAGCAGGATCTGTGCACTTCTCTTGATTTTTAAATGATAGAAACCAGGTCCATTTACTTGCCAAGTAGCAATGAGATTATGAAAAAAGTGTTAATTTCTCGTTTTACTTCTTCACAAGAAGGAACAAAGAATCAGATTAGATATTACTCCTTCAATTCTTTTCCCTCTTTTTGCTGGTGAATTAAGGAGAACAAAAATTGTGTGATCTCAGCGAAAGAGTTAACAAATGTTAACAAATATTAACAAATATTAACAAATAGGGTGGTTTTCCTCAAGGTAGATCAAGCATAATGTTTTAGAGTCACCTGAACTCCCTTCTCACTTCATCAGATTTCGTCACATTTCAGTTAGGGACAGTGCCACAAGAGATGCACTGAAAAAGGACAGAGGTTTGATCTTTGCAATTAAACAAATGCCTTTTGTAAATACACGTACACAAGAAAGCAAACATTTAATCCCACTTCCTCCAGGACAGCAACTTCAGTCAAAAGAGGTGCCTCTGCTGCAGAACTATACCTGATTCTATACTGAATCTTGGGCAAACAGATTTCAACTTTTTGCAAGCAAAATGTCTGGAAAGAAATTACAAATTCAAAAATTTAATAATTTTTTTTTCTGCTAAGTGTGTGCTTTTAAGTCCATTAATCTAATCACTCTCTTAAAGAACGAAAAAGCACATTAAACCATTAAATTGGTAGTGGTAATTCACCTGGTAATTGGTATTTCATCGTTAGTCATGAGAAAACACTCATTTTTATGCCACTTTTAGAGATGACATTACCACTTTTTCATTAATATGTAGGAATTTTGATGATGCGTTTTTTCCTTTAGGGCATGTTAAATAATGCTCTGTGTATTAAAATGGGAGCTAAAACCAGCACAGATTTATTACTGGATGTCATGGAAGGTTTTGTGCAGTTCTGAAGGAGGCATTAGGCACTTCACATAAGCTGCTATGTTTTATGTCCATGATATTTTACAACTTACATAAAACGTGGTATCAGAGGAAGTCTTGGCAGAGGTAGATGAACAAAGGTAATTTTTAGTATTACCCAGCCAGACAAAATTATTAATTACTGTGATTCACCAATTAGAATAAAATGCAGACTCATTTATTAGACGCCTTCCAAGACTGAAGACACAAGTCCAGACACCTTGAAAGACATAAAAAGGTGAAGTTCTGTCTAATATGTCAGATTGAGTATCAACTCTTTCAAAGTATCCTGGCTGGGTCTTTCGAGTAGCACCGAACCCCAGAACTGAAATACTGACCTAAAACTCATCTCTCCATTTCAGAAGTGGGCAAAAACAAAAGTCTAAACCTGGGTAATACCAGAAGTATTAACACTTGGAAAGGCAATTTTCCTAAATCCTAAAGTTTGGGCACTTTTCCTGTTGCATTTGCTGCTCCCTTTTCATTTTCTTCAAGTGCCATCAATGAATATATCATGGTATTATCTACTTACCCATGTATTTCTACAGTATAGAAGTAGCCTGATGGTTTCGGTTGCCACTGTAGTATGGTTTTAAAATTGATTGAAGACCAAGTTATATTGACTGCTGTTGGTATTTCTTCATAGCCTTTAAATACAGAAAAGAGTGCCATTCGTCATGTTATATATAATTCCTGTTTCCCTGCAGTTATTGTTCAGTTAAATGAACTTGGAAACGTTTTCTTGGAGAAAACGGCTCAGCCCTGCCCTTACAAAAGGGCTGCTCATCTTAATAAAGGAATGTGTCCTGGCAGAAGTGAAAAATGAGAAGAAAATTATTTTCTGTCTTGTAACTCCAAAATTGATGAGTTAATTTGGAGTTCTGTTTAATGCTTCTTTTTTGATCCAAAACCACTGCAGAAAATACAAAAGCTTGAACATGCACGAGAATGTTCAAGCGCTGAACAAATGAGGCATAGTTCAAAATCATCCCTAGTCGTATCTGCTGCAGAAAGCGTTAGTTCTTAGATTCATTCGCCTTTACATATTTTGGAAAGATAAAGTCTTTTTAAAAAACAGTGGTTACCCTACACCTACAATATCTGAGAGGGCTGAACTCGTGTCCCCCTGAAGCAGATGGGATGCCAGCCACAGCCGCTTCGGGGAAATGCCTGCGACGAAGCTGGATGGGAAAACTCCTCGCAACCCTGTAACATCTGGAAACCCCTCACCGTTTACCTTCTCTACCTCTCCGACAGACTCGGAGGGGAACAAGGGGAGGAAATCTTGCGCCTTCACTGCAGCTGCCGACCCCCGAGGCCGCCCCGCTCCCCAGCACGGCCGCGGCCAGCGAGGACCCGAACCAGCCCGGCTGAGCAGGGCGGGCTAATGTCGCTGTCCCCTTCCCGCCAGGGCTCCCTCAGGGACACCCCTCCCTGGGGCTCCGAGGGACAGGCCCCCGGCTCCGATCCCTCCCATGCCGCCCGCGGGCCGTCACTCACCGGCGGCGGTCAGGCGCCACAGCAGAGCGCTGAGCAGCAGCGCCGGCCTCGTCAGCATCCTGGGCGCCGTGAGCGAGCTGCAGGAGGGCGCTCGGAGGCTGCATATATATATATATGGAGGAGAGGCGGGACAGGCCGCACCCCGCTCCGGCAGCGCCGGGTTGAGCAAGCACAGCGGGGGAATCTTCCAGGAAAGAAGGGAGGGAGGGAGGGAGGGAGGGAGAGAGGGAGGGAGGGAGGGGCGCTGAGGGACGGACGGGTCCTGCGGGCTCCAGCCCCGCCGCCACTCCTACGAGAGGGGACACCTGGACGTGCCTGCGGTCCCTCTGCCGGTTTGCTCATCAGGCACTTGTACCACCCCTCCCTTCTCTTCTAGGAATACTGGTGAAGCTGGACACCTCTGGATAGCCGTCTTCATCCGCTGCAAACCTTTAGCGGCTGTCGAGGGACACCCCAGCTCGGAAGTGGCTGCTCTGTGGGGAAGCTGGTCATGCAGAAGAGATGTTGAGTTAAGTAACTCTGATCCCGTACATTCTGAAGGGCTGAATATGTCCGTCCTTGCCTCAACGCACAGGACATTGGACACAACTGCTCAGCGAGATCCCATCCCGTGTCCCCTCACACCGTGCGCAGTGCGCCCTGCCAGGGCTCGTTCCTCACACAGACACAAAGTAAGTTTCGGTGTTCAGAGCCCAGTACCTCACCTCTCCTACAAACCAGGGGCTGTTAGCCCTTTTCCTACAAGGTCACATTGCAAAGGTGTGCCCCTTTCAGAGGAACGGGAAATCTTTCTGACGGAAGGTTTTCCGAGTCTCGGCCGTGGCGGTGGCGGTGTCCCCGCAGGCCTGTCCCGGGCGGGGGCCGTGGCTCTGTCCGTGTAATGCTCGGGCTCCAGAGGGAACTGTGCTCGCAGGAGGGCAGGACTGCCGCACGAAGGTGGCAAACAGACCATGCAGTAGAATCTGTGTCATGATCCACGAGGACATATGCGTTTATAGTCTTAGAGACCGACTCTTCTTTCTATTTTGATGCTGACTTGGTACAATGTACGTGGAACATGTAGGTAAGAGAAGAAGACTAATATTAGGAGAAGTTGCATACTTAATTACCTTTAATTTTCATGGTTGACACATACTTGTCTGCCAGCATCGGTTCTCTCTCATAATGCAAAATAAATGCATATGGAGCAAACTACAATATACATGCAACCAGAGTCTGCATCAGAATTCATATAATTCTAAGATGCACCTAAATCCTTGATTTTTAAGTTATTGGCATACCTTCATTAAAATCCAGGCATACACCTTCTCATTTTCCTGCTTTGTTTTTGATCAAATTTAAGCACTGTCTGTATGTAATTGTATGCCAACATTACATCAGCCAAAAATATTGCCTGCTTTGAACTTGGTGTAGAATACAGATCTCATGCGTCCAGCTTTTCAAGACAGTGACCTTATAAGATCACAGTTGATTTTCAAAGGACTTTAAAAAGAGAAACAGTACTCACATGTTTAAAGAAAGAGATGCTTGTATAAAACTTTAAAATCACCTTTAGGGTTTAATTCCACTTAATTTCATGTAGTTAACTCACAAAAGATGGAAAGTGAGTCAGCGGTGGTTTCCAGTTTTTATACAGGTAATCATGGGATCCCTTTCTCCTGCCCATTCCTTCCTATTCACATCTCTTCTGTCAAGAGCTCCCACACTTGAGATAGGTGAGGAACTATCCAGACCTTGTCCAGACTAACCAGTGTGACCACTGATACCTTATTCCGGTTTCCAGCAAGGTATTTCAGTGTTCACTAACACCAGGCTCTTAGATGCTCTCCTTGCTGCAGCATGAGAGAAGGAGGACACCAGTTGGCCAGAGCTGATCATGTTGGTATGGCAAGGGCGTGATGGAAAAGGGAGAAGCACTGAGATGAGGAGCTGCTGCTGCCACCTCTGCTCTTCTTTCTTTTCTTTGGCCAAGAGCAGATTTGACTATAGAATGAGAACTGCGCAGCACTGCCTGGCTCCAGCCATCAACCACCATGGGAGATGAGAGGAGAGGAACCTCACACAGCCTGGCATAGGCTGAAGCCTCTGAAGTCTGCTCAGCAGCCAGTGACTTAATGGTGACATTCTGGTCACATTTCCAGCCCACTTTATGGTGTTTGAACAGCTCATTTAACAAAGAAAAATTGTGCCTTATTTCAAACATATGTTGCTTCATGCAGGCGAGCCTTCTGCTGACGTGGAGCTCTGGCAATTTGTCTAGAAACTTAGTGTTTGGCTCTCAGAGTGGAATGCCAAACTGTAGGCATTGTCTCTGTACATGCCTCTAACCCATTTAGTCATTATGTGCTCATTTTACAATCAGCTGAGAAAAATTCATTCCTAAGGTGAAGTACATATTTTCCTAGTGTAGGCATCTAAAGCAAGTCAAATGAATCTATTTCAATGTAGAAATAAATGGAGCATTTTTATTGATGGAGATGAAGATCTTACTGTGACTTTTTAGAATATGTGGGAGACACTGAAGAGCACAAGCCTGGCTGCACAATTTACTTTAGATTACCTCCTCCACTCTGTGGCATCATTCTGATGAGCTGGCTGGAATCATGGTTGCTCCTCATTTGGACAGTTTGCCAGAATGCCAGCAGATTATATAGATTTTCTTTCCTTGATATGTATGCTATGGAACCAACTGATCATGGGAAAAGTGAGGAGAAAAGAAAAACTAATTCTGTGAAACTCCATTTTTTTTTTAAGAGATGCATGTATTTTTTTTTTACATATGACCTACCAAATCTCTAAACAACTGGTTTGCTTAGAGAGACCTACAAATAATTCTTTGCTTAGCAAAGCAATTGCCACATCATGTTTTCTGTACCATCATATATAACTATTGAAGTGGAATGCCTCAGGTGTCATCAGTGACAGATTGGTTTCTTTACGCTGATGGTTTTGCAAGACTGTGAGTAAAATTTTGTAATAGTAATTAATGTTTTGAAATTTTGTAGTGCTAAAAAACGTTCATCACTCTGTGCTAACATCAAAGTCAGCAATATCATCATATCCCATAGTGTAAAATTTACTTGTGTTAGCAGGATGTGAAATCACTGTGAACTTTTTCCACAATTGCTCCTGATATTTATCTTAAATTTAGATCTTTGTTTAATTTTTCTTAATGACCCATATGATTGGGTAAATAATGTAATTGTACAATTAATTATATTTCATTAGAAACCCCAGAAGTTTAGGTAACAACCTGTGACTTGTTACCTGCTTTCATAAATATCCTAGCATTTCTCTTGCAGAGCTACTTTATCAAATACTGTGTTAGAAATGCATACACAAACTCACAAATACCTCTAAAAAATAGTATTTGTAATCAATAGGACTTGTATTATGTTGTAAAATTAGTTACTATGTTCCCCTTTTGATGCAGGATGAGAACTTAATTAGTATAGTTTCCCTTCAGTGAGCAAAGTCTTTAAACCAGTGTAATGGAGTGAAGAATCAACTTCTATACCTAAAAAGTGTGTTTTTCCCTGAAATCTCCCTACCACTGAAAGTCCCAGTATCGTGGATTCCTTGTGAATCCCTGATTTTCCTATTATCTCAACTATTATAAACCATTCTGTGATTCTAAAGCTACCTTGTGATTTTATAAAATCACATGTAGCTTAACAGAAAATCGTAAAATTTCACTGGGATAAAACTAGTTAAGAATTTAAATCCAGTTCTGAAATTAATGGATCTTCCTTTCACTTGTTGAAAAAAAGTAATGAATAAACAAAATTTATAGAAAAATTGAAATCAGTAAAGAGATTTCTTACAGGAGAATCACAGGTACAGTATGAATTTCTTGTTGATAGTAGAAATCCTGAAGTGATTATTTGTATTTTTTTCTGATATTCTGCTTTCAGAATTTGTGTTGTTACCACATTGGTCTTAACCACTTCTTATTTATCATATGGATAGGTTAAAAAGAGACACCAGCACAGGAACAAATCTCGTGGGAGTTTTTGGGTGTGGATGGGCTCTGGGATCCTGTCTGGAATTGATGCTTGCTTGGGAGGCAGGACAGGCATCCCAAAGAGGGAGGCTTTGAGCCTTTTCCTCTCTGAAAATTTGTGTCAACGTTGCTTTGGTGTTACGTCCAATTTCTTGTCTCTCACTCACAGAATGATGCATTTATTATCCTTTTCAAAATCTTGTTTTGCAGCACTATTTAATGAAAAATAATTTGACCAGCTTATTTATGTGTATTTTATCTCTGTGGTCTTCAGCAATGCCTTGGGGTAAATAAGATCCTGTAAATGAAAATCGAAACCGTGCTTTGGTGGTGCATGGGAGACTCCGAAGGCGAGTGGCTGCAGCCATAGCACAGCTGTGCTGTGAGGAGTGCCAGGGTGCTGCTCTGGGGCTGTGAACAGCTGGGTTTGTTTACTAATGATGCTCTCCTGCTAGAGGACAAGCAGTTACAAAAGTAGTAATAAATGTCACTGGAGCACAACAGAAACTAGGGAGATAGAGACACTAAATGGTGTTGGTTCCTTCTGTTCCCACATCGTTTAGCCAAACCAAAGAGTTACAAGATTGAATCTGTTGTTTGACACCATGATGGCTTCCCTCTATTCCAGGTCTTCCATCTCAGCTGTGAAGTATCCTCTTGGGGTGTTCAGCTTACCCTGTTTTATCTTACTGACACAAATTAATCTATGGTTCTTCCTAATAAGATTTATTTTTCCCAAGTGTTGTTAGTGTAACTACCAGATCTTATTTATTTAGGTTTTCTTCTCATGCCTGAGTTTGTAAGGAAGACACCAAACTTTAAAAAACCCCAAAAAAGAAACATAAATATTACAGTAATTTCACGAATACAAGCAGCACAAATTTGACCAAAATTTTGGTGGAAACCCGGAAGTGCGGCTAATATTCCGGGGCGGCTAATACATTAACAAAATTCTAAAAGCTGCCAACACGGAAGTGAGAGCCCGCGGCAGCCCCAAGCCAAGCTGGAGCCCGGCCGGCCCCGGCAGAGGTGGGAAAGCCTGGCAGAGGCGGGGCCAGCAGAGTAGGGGGCGGGCGGCAGAGCCTGAGCCAGCAGGGCGGGGCAGGGGGGGCGGCAGAGCCCGGGCCAGCAGGGTGGGGGAGCCCGGGAGAACTGGGGCTAGCAGTGCAGGGGAGCATGGCAGAAGCAGGAAGGCCGGCGGGTGGGGCTGCCTGGCAGCGGGGGAAGCCCAGCAGAACCGGGGCCAGCAGCGTGGGGGAGCCCGGCGGTGCGGGGGCCTGCAGTGCCGGCCAGGGTGAGGAAATGCGGCGGCGGTGCAGACGGGAGGGGGCGGCTGGCGAGCCCGGCGGCGGCAGCCCTGCCGGCTGGGCTAGCGAACGCGGCAGCGGGGCGGTGCTGACGGGAGACGGGGGCCAGCGAGCCCGGCGGCGGCGGCAGCACCACCCGGCCAGCCCCGCCGAGCCGTGGCGCTGAGCTGGGCCACCCGGCCCCGTCGGCAACCATGAGCGGGCCGAGCCTGCCTGGCCCCGCCCTGAGCCAGTAAAGCCCGCTATGCCGCGATCCTGTTACTAATTGGCCAATTTGTGAAAGCTGCGCACGGATTCTCGCGACGAACGAAAGTGCGGCTAATATTCGGGGTGCGGCTTATCTATTGACAAAGACATCAACATTGTCGAGGCACCAGAAGTGCGGCTTATAATCCGTGCGGCTTGTATTCGTGAAACTACTGTAAATAAAAATAAATGAAACTTTTTTTAAAAGAGGTGAGTATGTTAAGAGTAGCTCCTTTTTTTAATATTTAATCCAGTCTCAGCCCATGACTCCTTTAATTTCAGGACTGAAATAAATCCACAATTATTTTAACTGTTACTTAAACTTGTTCAACTTTCTCATAGATTGTTTAAAAATATGGACTTATTAATATTAGATGTGGCATATATAACTTCTCAGTGAAGGTACTGCTAGTCAAATTCAGTGTTCTTTAAAAATATTTGGTATGAGCACACCTTGAAGGTTAGGCAATTACATGGGTAAAGTAAACAATGCTGCAGTTTGAACAAATGTGGTCCCTAGGTTGTCATTAAACCTATTCATAGGAACTGTGAGAGAGGAAAAGGTAAACAGCACCATGTTTGACTTTGCTATTGTAATGTTTAATCTCTGTGTAAAATTGCTTTCTCTTTAGAAGAAATTTGATGCAACAAAAACCTTGTTCTCTACTAAGCAGCAAAATTAAATTGAATTTCTTTAATTTTCTGCATCTCCGTTTTTTGACATTACTTTGTTGATGCTGCCTTTTTTGGTGAGCTGGGAGTCAGTAGATTAAAGATAATTGAAAAATGGATCAGGTTAGCTATTGGAGAATAATTCTGGATTTGATAATCTGACATAATCTGCATGCTATTCCAATAGAGCACTATCCAAAGGCTACATGAATTATCTATTTAACTTGACATAATTGCTCACAGCTTACTGAATAATTAAATATCGCTGTAAAGTTGCATTTTTAAAAAGTGGTACAACACCACAAACAAGACATAATATCTACTGAAATTAGTATACTTGTGCCCCAGTGCCAGACTTGAAATTTTATTTTCAAGGAACAAAGTTAATATTAAAATACTTAAAAGGCTAATGCAGCACAATTTCAGCAGAGTTCATTAGCATGACAAAAAAAGAGTGGATTTTACTTCACTGTAAAATGTGAAGTATTTTACTGTGGGATAGAGGGATTTGGTTCTTACTGTCCTTTGATGCCAGTTATTATTGACAAAACACTGCCAGAGATCTTATCACTTACTAGATACTTTCTGCTGCTTTGGGCTACTTGTCAACTCAAACTGTAGAAGTCAGTGTAAATAACTTGAAATTTTAGCCCTGACAAAAAAATACATGCAAAGGGAGGGGTATTACTGCTGTTAATCAATATAAAGGGAAAGAAACATCTTAGATCTGATTGAAGGACAAGTTCTGAAGGAATTTTCTTAAGTGTCCCTACACTGCTTTTTACAGACATTCTCTGTCTTTGAATGCAAGAACAATTTTAACTCAGCCAGTTTAAGGGCAAAATGACTACAGCATAAAAACTGGTGCTCACTGAGGCATTACATTCCTGCCTGTGGAGCAAGCCTCCGGTAGCAGCCAGCACCCGAACACATTCTTTCACCATATCAGGGGCACAGAGTGCACTTCTAGTGACTGTGAGAGCTGAATTAGGAGTGAGTGAAGAAGGGCTGAGGAGAAACAGTAACCAGCATTCAGTGAGAAAAGCTGTGTGGTTTGTGTCAAAGGGCTGAATGTGGAACCTTGAAAGTCTCATTATATTTTGTATTTTGATGTGTTAGGAGTCAAGTTAGGGTCTCTTGTAAAGCTTGAATGCTGGCATTCCAAACTAATCCAACAGTTTCACTGCCTTTGAACATGTAGCTGTTTGATTAGCAGTGCTTATATCTTTGTGAGTGTAATTGAAAAGAATGTAAAGTACATAGAGGAAATAAGTTCTTACATTGAGTGTTTTCCTTACAACAGAGAAAAACTACAAATTAGTAACACTGATCAGTTATGTGCACTTTCATCTTACTTTATTAACCACTAAATAGTGTTGGATTTTAAGTTTGAAAAACTGATTTTATTTTAGTCCAGTTATCTTGTTCTTTCCCCAAGATATTTAACTTCAAAATAACATCAGATCAGTTTTTGTTTCCTGTCTGCATTATCTAAACCACAGTGACTCCTCTTGATACTCACAGGAACATCTTGGACTACATATCTCTTCCTCCTACATCCTATTTGGTTCCTTCAGATTTGGTTCCAAACAGTGAGGTTGGTATCTGTCTGGTTCAACAGTTGTTAGAATAGAAGGAAAAGTGTCTTTCAAATGAAAAGTACTCCTTGGCAATCTAAGACATCTAGAAAGTCAAAGCCATCCTCCTGTAAGGTTCCAGTTACAAACTTAGGCTCCTTGGTGCTTTGCTGAAGCAGTAGTAAGAGGCGTGTCTGCTGGTGGCAGGTACCCAGCTTAGTGCAAACTCTGAAGTACTGTTGCTTTTCCAAATGCTGCATGCTTTAAGGGGTTTTATAAACTTAAAGCTAACTTGCATTTAGACAAAAATCAGAACTATATACTTTTAAAATAGGATATGTAGCATAAGATATAAGAAAAATGAAAATTCTTCTTAAAATTGTGTACTCATTCTTTCCTACAAAACACAGTCCTTTCCTCTTAGGTTGACGTTTTTCCCCACAGTCTTTCATGGGCTGCTGTAAACTTGAAGAGTTTTTTTAGGTCCCTAGGAAAAAAATAAATAAACCAGTTGGAGAATTGGCTTTACATTAATTTCCTGATCTTCTCAGCATTCTTCTATTCTCTTCTTTTACTGCAGGCTCCTCCTTGCTATGTCTCTCGTTCATTCTTTTTCTTATTTTCTTTTTAGCAGAACAAGATGTACAAGACACAAATAGGACTGCTAGGACTGCTAGACTTTCCTTTTCTAACTTCTCAGGAAACCAATAATACTAATGTCTAAAAAGTATGCAAAGCAGGGATAGTCTTCCCCTATTAATCAGTGCAACTATTTTCACTTTGTCTTTTAGCAGAGGGACACAAGAAGGAAGAAGGAAATAGAGCAAGGTTGAGCCTGATAGTAAAGGAGAAGCACATTTGCATTCACTCAGGTGTATAGATACAGTGCAGTGCCTCATTCTGAGTCACATACCTCCATGCCCAGAAGTTCATGTTGTTGGAGGTAGTTCCCATTTTCTAGTGCAAGTCCTAGATGCAGGGGCAAAAACTGACTGTACTGCTTGAATAGCTTCTGCATGGAAGATGCCTTTGTGCCAATAAGGGTCGGGGTGACCACTGCCTGTGCTAGCAGCACATTCATTTTTGAAAGATATAGAAAAATTTGGAAAAGTTTAGCTAGATATAGGTAGCTTTGCCCTTGTTTGTGAATAATCTATAGCATCTGTGCTGATCTTTTCCTTTATCAAATACAATATTGTGCAATATTGCAAAACACTGAAGGCAGATAACAGTGTACTGATTAATTAGCAGTCCCAAGAATAGCAAAAAATCTTTGGACCTGCTAGAGCAGTCCTTGATAGTGTTTCTATTTTCCTGCCTTTTTTGTTTCATGATCAGCCTTGATAAATTTTCCTGAAATGCTTTAGAAAAAAGAAGCCTATATTATCGTCTAGATTACCCAATTCCAATCTTAAATATTACTTTATTTTGTTAATAACTTTGTTGGAGCTTTAAGATCTTCAAAGTATTTCAATTAAACTTGAAACCTGGCTAGGCAAACAAAATCTTGAACTGCATTTTTCAAATGTTTCACAGGATGCTTTCCTCCCTCTCTCCTCTTATTGAGAAGCATGCTTGACACAGTCACCTTTGACAAAACAGCAGAGGCTTGAGCTGAGATTGTATCACCTTGGAATTTTAAAATCTCAGGAGGAATTTGAACTCGGGGTGTTACCTTTGCAATGTACTGCCAGGCAGAGACAGATATTCAGTGGGGGAGGTGGAATTCCAGTTCAAGAGGCCAGAATTGGCTGAATTTCAGCTTCCAAACTCTTTTAATATAGTATTTAAACTCTTACTGCACAATTCTGCTTAAACACAGATTTTTCTATCTTGTCTTGAGTCCGAAGCTGTGTTCCCAGAATCTGAAAGATTGCATCCAATTCTTCTGTTCTTCTGGCTTCAATATTTATAAATACTTTGTAGATTCTCCTCCAAACCCCAAACTTGTTCAAAGTTCAGAGTTTATTCCTTGTTACTTGTTTGAAAAGACCGAATGAATTAATTGGGAAGACATGTGTAGCGGTGTGGAAAATACATAACTAACAGTTTTGATTCTTAGCAAGGTTTTTTGAATTCAGAAGGCACTGAGAACTTTCTTTCATTAGTTGTGCTAATTCCTAAGCCTCTTTATGATAAAGATTATGCTACTTCCATTTTCTGGGAAAGAAAGGAGGGTGCACTAAGAACTGGAACTCAGACACTTTCAGAATTTAAATCTGGCCTGCTTTTCTCACGAATTGACTAATGCATTGTTTGGTGATTCACTTGAACCAGGATTCTGAGTAACAAAAAATACTAGACTCACAAAGGCTTTTATGTGCTACTTGAAAGGAAGAAAGGGGTCAGACACTTTTTTGGACTAAAACTTGATGACACAGGAGAAATTTAAAGTCAAAAGAAACTAACAGAAGTATGCAGGGAAACATATTTTTTTGCTGCCAGGAAAGAAACAGGCAAGTTTTGTTCTGCCTCTTTATATATTTTGCCAGCAATTGGTAGTGTAGACTCCCATTTGAGAAAGGCAGGCAGAGGACCAGCTTTTATCATTCTCTTTTGCTACCTCCCCCCTCACTGTCTCCTGTAACTTGCATTCATAACTTGTTCTAATTTAATTCTGACGGAAAATTGTTTTTAAGAAGGAAAATTGGAGCTAAAATGCTCTTGAGTTAAGCTGTCACCCTAGTGTCCATAACAGCTCTATATTTTACCTTGATCACTTGACAAATACAGCGTGTTTTCCATGTATCCATAGGTGTTGCCCAGCAACTAATTCCCCTACTAGTTGTGGGTTTTAATTGCCTTTGCCCAGCTAGGTTCTCCATCTCCTTTCAGGTTTGTTCCACCGACCCTCCCAGTTCTCTCTCTGTCAGTAGCAAAGGGGCCAGTAACAGAGACTGTTAAGTGCAATGGAGACACTGTTAACATTTGGTTATTTTTGTATCCTAAACTTAATTTATCCTTTGAGTCATCCTAGGCAAAATGTTGTATAAGAGCTTGCTTTCAGAGACAGGCATAATTATTATAGGAAAAGGATACCAAACCTTTATTTATTACACATATTTTTAACCTGTTTTTCTTTTCCTGTGTAACTTACTTGTGCAGATAGGAGAACTGATCTATAACAGCAATATGGCTAGAGTATGCAGAAAGCTCTACAGAAATCTTTTTACCAAGAAAATTACACAGGTTTAACTGTATTACAAAAATTTTCATCATAAATCCAGCTTCACAGTCAAAGTATTTGTCTGTTCAGAGGCTTCATTTTCTCTTAATGACATTTTTTAATTGCAAAAAATATATTTGAACTGGATATACTCAGAGACCCAACTCCAGCTTTGTAAGTATTTTTGTCATCAGTCCTGGAAGTTTTCTGCAATGTATAATGGCCTTTTTTGTTTTGTTTTCTTTCAAGTGTCTTTTATTTGAAGATGAGTGACCTAACCCTTTACTAATTTTGCTTCAACAGCGCTTCCAGAGGAAAGACAGCAAATAAAAGTCAGTTGCTTGTGTCTTCCTTCAGGTTCAGAGATTTTCCTTTACATAACTGAAGTGTTTATTACTAAGGCAGATCAAAAACTACCTTATGTTACTAAAGAAGCATTAATTCTCTCTAGATCTGAGAGAAGTTGCTAGAAGATTTTTCCATTGCAACCTAGATTTATAATTTGATGGTATGCAGTTCATGACAAGTCTGAACCTGTAGAACCTGAAACTTCTAGATCATTTAGTTCTAATTAATTTGCATTTACTTGTAAGCCTTGTCTAGTTGTGCAACTCTATTAAAAGGACACATATTCTAATCTTGTTTACACTGTCTGTATAGTAATTTAAGCTTTATGGATTTAATTTGATGATAGAAAGGAGAGGAAGATCAGGTTCAAAGAGCATGAGATTTAGACCTGCATGTGTCAGCAATAGTATCTACCTTGTTGGCAGGCTTTAGCAGACACACATAGGTTTTGTCTCCTTCTCAAGACCAGTACCTCTGTGTCAAGGGATCATCAGCTAATGTCATCTTCTCACAGCCAGCTCAGTGGATATCGCATCAATCTTCCTTTAAATTTGCCTACTAAACTTTTCTGCTTATATCCATAGTTAAAATATTAGAGGTGATCATTTCCAGATAGGAAATAGCTGCACTCCCTACTGCTGACCCGAGTGGGGTGGCAGGTTATGAGCACAGCACAGCTGTATCTTATGGACTTTCCAAGCCTTTGTTGTCTTGTGTGTCTCTGTGGTAGCATAAAAGTACACAAACCTGCCTCTGCATTTTCATGTTTGCTACTACAAGTAAGGATGCACTGCTACAGGTGAAAAGGAAGGAAACTTTCATTCTTTTTTAATATGGGCTTAATTATGATTGCATTTACTTTGGGATAGAACCTAACCCAAGGACCAGCTCTTTTTTGTTTCCTAAGTGGGTACCTGTGTTAACACAGATTGCACTAAGCTATTGCTAGGTAGCACTTTCAGCTTGACAGAGGAGCTTTGTGCAAAACATCCATTTCAAATGTTCTGATATTGATACTCTGAAATTTTACAGCACATATTTTAATGTATCTGAAGGACCAAATTATCTCACTTTATTCTTCTCAGACTCTAGCCAGCACCAGTAATCAGCACCAGAACTGGGTAATAAGGTTTTGTTTCAAAACTCTGTTTTTTGTTCTCATTTGGTGTCTATTTGAGGCCAAGTTAATTTTTCCTTTTTGTGCCTTGAGCTGTGGTGTTGCATGATATACTTCCTCATGTGCAGCAGCAAGTGAAAAGTACATGAGAGACAGAGAAAGGATTTCTGAAGAAAAGGATGTGACATCAGAAAAAGGGAAGTTTGGAAATTGTAGCTTTTCAGTGCATTAAGGCGCTCTTGTCATGCCATGATGCAATGCTAATGATCCTAGTTTAAACTGATTTATGCTATGCCTGTTACCATTCCCTCATGTAATCAACACCCTCTCAGAAACAGTAGTGCATATGCAAACCTCCTATTACTAAGTTTTGATTATGACATTTACAATTTTGGTTCTGTGGTGTTGTCACCTGCTTCTAAATGTATAAATGGCTTTACAAGCAGTGAGACATGGAAGAAACGGGCCTCGTTTTATTAATGTCTGTGAAAATTAGTAAGAAACTCTATCTAGCTGATTCAGCTTGAACTATTTTATTTTTTGCTTTTCTATGCTGCAGGCCATAAAGCATAGGAATTTTTTATATGTTTTGCATTGGTGATAGTGGTATTATTTGTGATGTGGTTTTATTCTTCCTTATTTTTACTTCTGTTTGCTACTAGTAGTCCTTGTTATCTTTTCTTAAAAAGGCAATTTTAAAATGACAAAAAAGGGCAGCTCCCCATGAATAACCTCTTGATTTATGTGGGTGTTTTCAGACATAAAAATAAACTGATATAATTCAAAGGCAAGAGTTCCCAGGAATATATCCAAAAGTGACATTATTCACATGTGTGATCAATATTATTTAGCTGAAGACTGCCAAGACCAAACTGTCATTCTCTTTTTAGTAGCACTGTGAATATACAGCTAAGAGTTTCCCCTACTTTGCTGGAATTCTGATTTGATAAAAACAAAGAAAATGCTTTTAGTGATATGGTTCATTTCATTGTATTTATCCCAGCGGTTTTGGTCTTGCACTCTTCTCCAGAATTCCAGACTTATGCTCAATTAACAATGTTATTAGCAGAGGGCCTTCAGAAGCTGAGCTCATGACTGACTTGGTCTCTCCATACAGTACAAGTGATACAGGGAAACCAGCCATTTTTCAGGAGTTCTTTTGCTCAGAAATCTTGATTTTGATACAAATTTTGTTTTTAAATCACTGAACTAAGTCTATTAATTTATAAGAGCTTGAAAATCTTTATGTAATATGACTTGTAAAACTCAACCCATTAATTCAGCTATTATTACAGCATACAGTTTTGAAGAACAAACTTCAAAAAAGAGACCAAAAAACCCAAAGGAGAACAGCTAATACCATCACTGGGAATTTTAACTAAGGAATGTGACCCCCTTATTAAAAAAAACATTAAACTGAGAAATGTGCAAGTAATTTCAGAATATAATCTGCTCAAATAATTAATTCTTACATGTTCTTAATACTGTATGAAAACAACCGGAACACATTTTTGAAATTATAGCAAGCTTTTAGAGGAGGCAAGGTTTGTGTAAAATGAGCATTGTGTTTTCCCTTGTTGAGCACTTGTAGATTTTCTAGGAATTTTATGGATGACATACAAAGTGCAGAAGCTGTGAAGGAAGCATCATGTGTACAAATGGAATGATGGATCTAACCTAGCTGTTGCTGACTGTTCTTTCTCAGCATTCCTACTGCTGTGGCATACTGTAGGAATGCATAGCACTGGTAAATTTTCTTAGCTTCAAATCTGCACCATATTTAATGTTTTTCTTTTTTTGCTTGATTTGGGTATTTTTTGAAATAATACCCGTCCTATAATATCCACTAGCAATCTCCTCACCCTCAATTTGCAATTAAAATGCTAGGGCTCAGTCACGTCTGTACAAGTTTTCTTGCTTCATTCAGTAAAATGACACAAACTTAAATTCAATGGTAACTTCAAAAATTTCACAATAATAGGAAATAGGTTCAGCCAATACTGCAATTATAAGGCTTTTGATTACTTCTGATAAATCTGAATGTTATCTAGGGTTATTTGCTTCCTGAGTGACATTTGTAGCTCCAGTCTCGGCATGTTGATAAAATTGAAAACAATAATTTTCATCACTCTGATCGAAATTGTATATTTGTAGTAAGGCACAGCCAGTTGACCCATGTGACGAAAGTAAGCTGAAGCCCAAGGAATTCTGGATCACCTGAGATAAAATACTAAAGCAGTATGACAAAACAATGAGCTTGTGTCTCACTATGCAGCAAGACAAATAAACCAATAGGAAATGCTTCATCTTAGTAAGATAGAGAAATTGTATTTACTTAGTAATGCTAATTGGGATTCATAACTCCAGTGAGTGAGACACTTCTGGGTGTGTACTGTTATAACAAATACACACATTTCCACTGAAGGGATTAAAGAGATTGGCGCTAATAAAGAAAGTGATCAAGGTAGCATTTATTGCTTAATGACGTGTCTGCTGCATCTGTTCAGAGGTACTAGCTTGCCCTTCAGTAAAACTTGCAACAGGTACTCTGGAGATATGTATGGGTATGGGTGGGTACATGAGCAAGTCTCTCTCCAGTCTTGCTTCATGACTCTCACAAGGACACGTCGAAAGCCAAGTACGGGACTGAAGAACATTTTTTTCCAGTGAACAAATAATAAAGTACACCAGACAGACTAAGGCTTGTCAAATCCAAGTACCCCAGCTTTCCTCACCTTGGGAGACAGGATGAGAAGGGCCAGTTTCAGAGCCTCACAAAGACTATGCAACTGATGGTGTGGTGACCATTGCTTGATAAAATGCAGCTAAGTCACACCCTCAAAACGGGCCTCAATGTAAATTGTACAGTCTAGCCCAAAATGCCTGGCTGCGGTTTGCTAACTCAGGTTCCTTTTAGATTTTATTTCCTGGTTGTTTGTTTGCCATGCAGCTCTCTCATCATGTCTTTGTCTCTCTTTCCTCAGAATTATGTGTTTTGTTGCTTGCTTTGGCACTGATCTCCATAGTCAGTGGTATGATTTTCCAGTGTACTGTTATTTATTTTTTCTTGTATGTATTGCAGTTGCTATAGCTGGTCAAGTGTGTGCCCTTCCTCAGAATTATTTTTCCACTGGGATGAGGGTGGGAGTAGGAGATACAGCCTTATTTTGACTCTAAAAGCCTATCTTTTAATTGGTATTCTTATACATAGTCTATAGTATTGGTAACTCAGATTAAAATAGTAAATATCATTTAGTTAGCTTCATTGTGATATGTAAAAATAAGCAGTCACACCTGCTTATACACCAAATAATCAAATAGCAAGTAAAATGCGGTATCTAAGTACCTTGCCTCTCCTTGGAGTACCTGAGAGAGCCTGATAAAGACAGATAAAGAGTTAAAGAGAAAACCAATGAATCCGATGACTGCTGAAACACTGGAATTACAACTGAGGCTGGTAAAAAGGAGTTCAATGGAACTTGTCCTGAAATAGAATTTTCTGGCAGCATTTCAAAACAAGAAAGGACTTAATGTAATCCTACTGTTAATTTGATTTCTAATGTTTTCTTTGTCTTCAGTACTTCATGAATAACCTTTCAGTTTCAAATACCTTCCCTATTCTTCAGCATAGCCTAATTGTGATCCTGGCCACTTTAGTTTACTAATGGTAATACTTTAAAGGTACATATTGGAAATCTAACAAATGAGATTTGTTATAACACTACTTTTCCCTTGATTCATAATATGATTTTAATCCCATGTGTACTTTTCCTAAAAACTTTGACAGAAGACAGCTGTAAGTGTACTTGCTATGACTCTAAGCTTGTGATGAATATGTTTTTATACAATGTCAGTATACTGGAATGTATATCAAAGAATAGTTGGAACACAGAGCTGTGGGAATTTGAGACTATTGCAGATACCAAATCATGTAATCTTTCATAAAATACTTAATTATTTAGTCTGAACTTTTTGTTTTGTTTTGTTTTTCCCTCACTATAGGACTCCTCGAAATTGTAACTAATAGTTACTTAATTCCTTTGAAAATCAGCCTAAGAGTACCGATAGTCACCTTATACTCAAATTTGGTTTTAACCTGAACAGCTTTTTTAAAGCTTGTCTTTGTTTTATCTCTGTGCACATGGCACAGAGATCATAGTTTGGGAGTTTCCATGTGTTACTCTTAAACAAGGTAAGCTCTCTGCGGTTTTGCTGTCAGCTGGGATATCTGATCCCCTGGTCAAACTATTAGCTCCTTTTAGCACTTGTGGAACCTTCAGTTCCCTTGTCATTAATGTGGGTGATGACTTGCACAAAGCTACTAATAATTCTCTGTTGGAAATAACTCTTCTCACATATCACAGTGTCACAGATGTCTCATCCAGACAGGAACAGTTTGAGAGCCTTACAGCCTGGTTGCCATTCTGGGATTAGTGAATATCCTAGGGGGTTTCATCCTACAGTTTGTTTCCAGTAAGGCTCTTTTATGCCTAAGGACTGGGCCTTTGGTGGGATGTCTGTTAGTGATTATGTTTGTTTGTTTATTTTTATGGGTGGAGTTTTTTACATTTTTCCTGTCTATTCTGAAACCTTACAAAAGATTAAAGTAGGACTTAATGACCGGTACTTGTCAATTTACCATTTTATGTAGATATGGTGAAAGTACAGTGAAACCCAATAGGTTTGCTAAAACTGTTAGAAAGAAGTGAGATATATTGGATTGTTTCATCATAACCTTTTTTTCATCTGACCTTGGAATAACATTTCTGGAGTTAATACCAGTGTTTCTGGCAAGGTAACTACAACATACAGAACATATAAAACTCTGTGACCCTTTTCAATCCGATTTGGGTATCTTCAATTGCCATTGAAATACAGTGGCTACTTTGAATGAAAAATGAAGAATTAATGTGTGTTTAAAATAAAGTGGATCAGGATGGATGTGAGTAACAATACTGAATGTACCTCAGACATGAGGATAAGAAAATATTCATGTGGTTTGTCTTTATACTTTTAACATTAAGTATTGAGATCAGGAGTTTCAGTTTCACCTCAGCCCCTTTTCAGGCAGTGGAGACAGAACACACCTGTGCTCTGAATGGCCCTGAATGGCAAAATTTATTTTTAATGGTTATACAGGAAGATGAAAGAGAGAAGGCTCATCATTTAGGCTAAAGTTGAATCATACACATATCTGAAATACACATATCTGTTCAATCCACTGATTGGTACTGTAATATTGACTTTGTAATGTAGGGCAGGGCAGAGCAGGAGTGAGTTATGATTGCTATTCTTTGTGTGCAAATCCACAAACTTAGCTAGGCGTATAAGGCAAGGAAAGAGTATGATAAGAATTCAGAAGTTTGGTCTGAAGCTTTCAATATCAAAATTCAAATACATATGTCTATATGAAGTAGCTGAATTCTATCTACAGCCAAGAAGGAACTTATTTAGGTAAAATACAAAAAGATACTATCACTGTATTACTAGAGTTGCATTTGTCTTAGAAAAGGATTTATTGTTACTCTCTTAGGTATTCTGGGGAATGTCCATAGAAATTACCTGGACAGCAGTCAGAACATAACATGAAAGCATTTGTAACTAAAATGGGCTAGTTCTTTAGTCTTAGAATTTGCAGTTTGCAATCTGCCATCACTGTGAAAATTACATCACTTCAGAAATGAGGGAAAGAGAGCAACTCAAGAAGTTTCAGGAAGTTTGCACAGAAAACAACTCTTGCTTTGCTTGTAATGACATGACATTGTGAGTGTGGTCTTATTACAGGGAAATTGGTTTAACTCAGAAGTTTTTCATTTCAGGCAGTGAGAGACACATGCTAGAAGATTTCTTTACTAATGCTGTCAACTGATTATAGTTACTGCTATGAAAAACTCTGTGGAAATACTGAAATTGTTTTTCAAGCATCTTAGGTAGACTTGCTGCAAGATGCAGTCTGCTATAAGGGCACTAGTTATGGACAGAATACTCCATTGTAAGTGGTGAATACAATATTGTAACTGATATGCTTCATTGTCTAATGGTAAGGAGAGACATGGAAGATAAACTTGCACTGACTTCTCAGTGTTGGAATATACTAAGAAAGGGGGCTAGTACTGAAAAATGAAATGAGAAATGGGGCTGTGGATATGACTACATGTGCTAAGTGGATTGGGCTTAAGCATGGCAGGTCACATGCAGCTACTGTAATGAGCACAGTGGGCTCAGAGCAGAGGAAACAAAACCAGGGGATTTAGGAACTGCACAAAAAACTACTCAGCTACTGAACTTGTGACCTGCAGCTTACACTGGACAACATTATTTTAGTAACATAATGTGACAAAGAGAGAAAGCTGATCAAATATTTTAATTTAAAATGTCAAGATATCTTTGTTTGAAACTCTACTGATACTGGGAGGAGGAGGGTTGTTGAGAGACGTTAGTATGCCTGTAATACTGATCAATTTTTCCTCTAGTTAAAAATATCTGAGGCCTTAGAAGTTCTTTTCCAAACAAATAGATATACTAACTTTATGATTTTTCCATTTGAAAATAGTAATATTGCTGAAGGAATATGCTGATCCTCAGGTTCCTTTGTTTAGAATTAGTAAATAGATTCTTATGTGACGTGTAAACTGTGCCACTGCATGCATTATATGAAGGCAATGATGACACTGCCTGTGAGCATTGAGAGTACTTCCTCCGGGGTTTGACATATGGCTTTCTAAGTCCGGAAGATTGCACAATTTCTTCAGAAATAGGAAAATATGTCTTCATTTAAATACCACTCTTTTACCTTCTTGTAGTATTCTGTCACGTAAAGCAACGTATGCAAAAATTTTTCAAGATTTTGAAATTTCAAAAAAAAAAAAATTATTTCCCCAATTTCAAAACATCATCAGAGCAAAAAAATTACATAAAATCGAAATTCACAGATGGTTATTTCCCCATATCATTATCATCTTGATCCTCAGATGAAATAAATTCATGGTAGTTCCATTGCTTTCTGCAGTTATACAACTTCATATGAGCTAAAAATTTATTTCAATATTTTAAATTTAAAATGTCTCTAGAATTTTAAAATGGATTTGTAGTTGTGTAGTCCTTTGAAGTTCTTGTTATTAAAACACTGTTATGAAAACATTGACTGTTATTCCTCTTTAGACTTTCCAACTGTCTCAAACATTTGCAATTACTGCTGCTAATACATAAGGTATTACGTATTAACATCATGCATAATATAAACATATAAGGAAAAATACTAAAAAATGCTTAAATCAAAACACTGAGAATTATATTGAAAGAGATAGATCTATTTACCTATGAGTGAAGAGATATTAAATTGATATTAAATGGAGCAGTTAAAAACTAAATGTGTTAAGCACTTGTAACTTTCCACTACTTTGATCTGTTCCATAAATGTTCTAGGTTAAGGGATGTGTGATGTACAAACACTGTGTAGTGAGTATATTGTTTAGTTTGGGTCAAAGCCCAGTCTGACATGACATAAAGACTTTATGATATTTTCTTTAGTGGATAGTTTGGTCAGAAATCCAAACAGGGTCAGTAAAATGCCAATGCCAGTCGAGCTTGGTTTTGGTTTTCCCTGTTTTTCTGTAATTTGTGTTGAGGTTAGCATCTCTGTGAGAAGCTTAGAAAGGTTCTTTTGGGCTGCAAGAATTCCCCTGGCTCGGGCACTCAGAGCTTTTAGAAACTACAACAGAATGCTGTAAACAAAAGAGCACTAAAGCCAATTGTCCCTGTTCTGTTTTCTGTCCCTGGGTCTTTCACCAGGCTGAGCAGCGGTTGACATGTGGCATGTGAGGACAGGAGGCCTCCGAAAGGGAGCGGAAGAGCCCAGTGAGGGGTTTTGAGGAGGCACAAGGGGGAGCCCAGGGCCTGTGCTGTGCCTCCTGCTCTGCTGGAGTTGTATGACCCCTCTCCCAGCTGGTTGCACTGTATGTTGCATGCAGAGCCATTTTTAATATAAACCCAAGATTTAATGCTCCTGGAAGAGTTCCTTGTCTCCCTTGGTGTTTCACATATTGTTAGTGGTGGAAGGAGCCAGAGGAGGAAATGCAGCAGGGCTGAGCCAGGCATGAGGCACCAAGGAGTGAAGTTCTACAGGGGCCAAGATGGAGGGGGAGGATAAGACAGCAGGCGAGGGGATAGTCCTGTACTGAGGTCTGGAGAAAAAGAGGATGAGGATGAGGAAGATGTTGAGAGGCAGCAAGGTAGAGGTGGGAACCCCTATCCAGTCACAAAACCACAGCCACCTCCACAGTTACACAGTTCATTGTGAGTCTAAGGCAACATCTGAACCTCCTTCTCCTGGAGAAGCTCTGTCAACCTTTGTCAGCCCTGTGACAACTCCTAGCATACCCCAAAGACCCCATTTACTGCACCAAGGCTATTCAGACCTGGCTAGCCCCTCATAGATTCATTATTGGAATCTTCTGCCAAAGCTGAAAGTTGCTTTTCACTCCTGAGGCAGTAAGAGTGATTTTGACCTAGGTTTTTTCTAAAGTTTTGAACTTTCCCAATATGTTATGTTTCTTTAGTTTCTATAACATCATTGCTGCAAGTACACTAAGAAGCAAGGTTAGAGTTAACTCACACATCTCTAGCTGATTGCTGGATTTGCCTTGCTGGAAAGAACCTAGAGCAAAAATCATTGTCATCTGCAAGGGCATTCTTGTTGTACAGAGTAAATAGATTCATAAGAGATGCTTTCATTTGCAGATGTTAGAATCAGATCAATCCTACAGTGAAACTGCAGCTCCAGAATGACTTCAGCCAAGTTAATTTAGTTTTGCCACAGCCCTATTTACTTACGTGTTTTGACATAAACATTTGGTGTAACAATTTTGATAGATAAACTGCCAAAAAACTGATAACATGAAGTAGTAATTTTCTACTAGCTTAACTCCTAGAGTTGACTCACCATAGATCAGAGCATGGTACCACCATACATTTAAAACATTTCTGCACTGCACTAGAGGCACAATTAATGCTAGTGATTACAAGAGAAATAATTGTAGTCCTTCCTTTCAGCCGGAGAGTAAAAGGAAAAAGAACAAAGCATTACGTTTTGTAATACCTTTAGTCTCTTTCCTGGCCAGACAGATGAACTGATCTGAGTCATAGAATCAGAAAAATTATGATCTCTTTCAATTGTTTAACTTTCTCTAATTACTCAGTGATTCCAATCATTTTAGTCACTATACAGTGTCACTTTTAAAAACAATGAGCAATAAAGAGTTTAACTATTTATTTTTACTGTAATAACAAAAGCAATTAGTATAATAACAGAAATAGAATAGAAAGCTATGCCTTCCTTTCATAATAACTTTAATTGATCATAACTTAGTTCTACCCCTTTGCTTGTTGACGTGAAGAACAAGAAACAGCTGCTGCTAGCCTAAAAGAAACTGCCTGCCGAAGAGGTGACTCTTTTAAGTCACAAACACACTTATGATGCCAGATAGTGCTTGAAAATTAAAGCTAGACAATCTAGGCATCAGTAATAAGATGCAATTTTTCAACAGCCACTGCGAAACAGAACACTGAGATTATTCACAATGACAAAATATCTTTATGAGGCAGATGCTATTACTCAGAGACTTCATTAAGCTGCAAGTTTAAAAGCTCTAGGACTGGTCTGGGCTGCTTTCTTCACATAAATGGCTTTAGTGACACCTTTCATGTGAGTTAATCTCAGATAAATGAAAAAAAAAATCTGATCATGCATTTTGCATCTTCTCTATGAACCTAATGGAACCTGTGTCATTTGGGCAAAGGTGCCATATACAACTAACAAGGCTTCATAGTTTATGGGCAAATCACTCAAAATGTTGTAGAAAGGCAGAGAGTAAAAACAACTTGTGTGGTTGAAAGTTTCATGACAAATACTGAGATCTTGGAAATGTAATTTAGTAATTAGTCTATTTTAATCAGGAAGACTAAGTGTGAAAGGCTTAGTCCTGAGCTGATATGGCTCAACAAGGTAGTGAATTAGAGTTGTAATGACCTATGGCATCCCAGCTGTCTCCTGTGGTAAAGCCCATTAAGCTACAGGCTTTATCAGTACCTCTTCTTCCTCACAGTTTCTCTCTTCTCTAAGTGGGGGTCATTTGTTCAATCTTGGGCAGACTGAATCCCACCAACCAAGAGGAAGGACAAGTCATTGGAAATCTTTTCTTTGCCCTGTCCTTAAGGGAGAGCTCAAGGCCTGATTATGCTTTGCTGCTTTCTCTCTGCTCATTTTCCCCTTGCACTTTGGGAAATGTCCCAGTGTATGTTTCTGTGCCTGCTCATAGGTGGGTACAGCTTGTTCCTTTTGCATAACTTCTGTGGTGCACTCCTTGACCTCTGTTACCTGTACAGATGAACCCACATCAGCTCATTTTTCAAGGGATTTTACAGTGCAGCTGCATTTGAAGTTGTTTGCTGTATCAGGTTCCTGTACTGATGACTGATGAACATATTGACATAGTAAATGCCACTCCTCTTGGCATGATCAAGTTTCTTGTCCTTGGCCACATTAAATCTTTGTGCAGCTCCATTGCTGAAAATCTCTGGAGTGAATGTATCACAACATGTCCTGTTCACAAGACAATCTTCCAATAACTTAATTTCTGCGGAAATTAGTCATTAATTATTTTTAGTTATTTGTGCTAGTACTTCTCTCCTAAGGTCTAGTGTGCTTCATCAGAGTAAGCAGAAATAGATGGAATTATTTTTTTTTTCTTCTTGTAGCCTATGCAATGACAAGGTGGAAGAAAAAAGAACCAATTATAACAAAACCCCCAAACTACCAGTTTCTGTATTCCTGTGATCAAATTGGCTGTGCAAGGGCAACAAGGCTCAAAGTTGATACAGTGTTAGGAGACCGAATCTGGTTGTTAGCAGACCAGCTGATGAAGTCTTCTATTACTGATGACAAAGGCTTTTAAACTGAAATAGTTTGCTTCTCTTTTCTTCAACAGTGATCAAGATCTAAGAAAAAGCCGTAGTGAAAGAGCCAAAGTTGCTTCATTCTAAAAATGAAATCAGATAAACACATGCTGATTTCAAAATGTTTATAAAATACATTTGCATTTTTCTGATTAGATAAATTAGTTCACATCTTCTGCTATTAGAGAGGATATAAGCTGAAAACTCTCTTATCCTCAGATATGAATTCATGGATAAGATTTTTGACACTGTTTCCTGTAATTCACCTCTTCAATGATCAGTATATAGAGATACTTCCTTCTCATTTTGCTGTGAGCTTGACTTTTAGTGCCAGAATTTCCATTTCTCATTTCCTTGTTTTATCATTGCATCATAGAATGAATGGTGAGAGCTGGCTGCACAAAAAAAAAGGTCTGGAATTTTTAATTGATACTAAATACAATTTCTTTGTGTTTGTGAGTTTAGTAATGCAATGGAATTATCTTGAATATTGCTACAAATGTAGCAGCTCAGGATTCCTGAGGTACTAGTTCATTAAGGGAAGGACAATATGGCTGTTCTCCAGGTGACTGACAAATCCACTTTGAATCTTACAGTCTGTAGTCTTATCTTTTCAGTAAGCCACAAAACATCCTCATGGGTATAGAAAATAGGAAAACACAATATTGAGCTGTGCTAGTCAGAGATGTGAGGAGGGCCTGAGGCCCTTCCGTGACACATCTGCTTTTTCCTTTAAGATAGGTTGTACATCATTAGAATTGTATACCATTAGCTATACAAATAACAAACCAGAATAATGTAAATCTGTAATGATAGAAAACACCATTCTGCTGTGTTTTGCTCCTGGACATTCCATATCTGCCCAGCTATAGCTGGGCTTTATGGTCACAGCACTATTCTAGAACTTGTCTGTAAAACCACTGTAGATATCTGGTCTGCAGGACCAACTGAACAGGTGCACTCCTACCTTGCATCATTAAAGCTGCCTTCTACCCATCATGGGTGATACTGGCACTAGAGCTGCTCCCTACAGCAGGTGAGTCCCCTTCTCACAGGACTCTCCTGGTCTATATGGATTTCTCACTTACTGTCTTCCTCTCGCTGCCCCAGGCAGCCTTTCCACCCTGAGCATGCCCAGTTGCTGTCAGGATGGGGTGCTCTCCTTTCCCAGGCAAACAGGCAGCTGTTCTTCATCTGGTCACAGGACTTGTTTAGCAGAATGCTCGATATGTCTCTGTTAAGTGAGCCCAGAATTCAGATGTTACTGCCCTGGAAGCACTGGCAGGTTTTTGGCATTGAATGTAGTTCATAAGCATAGCCAGCAGATACCCCAGTGTTAAGTGGAAAAATCAGATTTTGCATGCACCTGTTTCTAGGCATGGCTGGAATGGGAATAATGGAGCCTTCTTTGCAAAAACATTATAGTATTGAGAGGGGCTTGGGAGCTATACAGCTGTCTTCCAAAATATGGCATTAATGTAAATAAGCTTGGCAACACCTCTGAACAGAACAGTGGGGAGGAAGGACCTCTGCCACTAAAGAAAGGGACTGGAAATTAGTCAGCCTGAAAGGTTAGAAGCTGCTGGCTTTTCTCATACAAGCTTCCATAAAATGACATTATATCAGATGATTTATAGGGAAGCTTGGATATTTCATTGTTTTTGGGGAAATGAGCGAACAGTTGAGAAGAAAAGCACATCTGAACAAACAGAGGATTGCACAGTTGGATCCTTTAACACAAGGATCCAAAGTGTAGCTTTAAGTTACACTACTCTTATGTGAAGTTTAGCTTTGATGCTGGTGGGAAGTGACTGATCAAAAGTAGAACTGGTATAGGGGATATAATTTGGATCAACAGCAAAGAAATAACTAAAGTTGAGCGATGTTAAGTCTGACCCCACTGAGTCACTTAAGTTCACTGGCATCATCATCCTTAGTGACTTTCTGTGTCATATGCTATAATAACATTCTCATTATCTTGTTTACTGAAACAAATGGAATCATTGATTAAGATACAGTTTTCCTTTCTAATTCAACATTCAAAATCTGTTGGATTAAAGTGTTTTAATCCAACAGTAGAGGACAAGAATTGTCCTGGCAACATAAAAAATATGCTTGCAATGGCAAGGTGCTGAACTGCTAAAACTGTCACAGATATTTTTTTTCTTTTCACATTAAGGTGTTGTCACATGAAGGGTAATTTCCTGCTTTTCAAATTCCTAGTCAGGACTGTCTCATTTACCAGAGGATGTGTCTGCTAATTCTTGACTGGAAATAATAGCCGTGTACATCTACACTAAAAACTCCTCCTGAAAACAGCATGGTCCACAGACTTTCCATGTTCCCCCATTGTCTGGCTGCCAGTATTCCTGAGGAACTTCAGTGAACATTATAAGAAGTACAGCAACTTTTGCTGACTATGGAACCAGGGTAGAAAAATATATTGGTGTTTCTTCTTTTTATAAAAGTTTGCTAGCCTTGTTCTTAACAGAAGCATCGAACATAACTGAAAAATAGGCACGAGATTTTGGACTGCAGTACTAAATCTGAAAGTATTTGAAGTACAAGTTTTCCTGGTACTTACAATCAGGCCATTCTAGAAGCAGCTTTATGTAGATTCCTATTAAGAGAGAATGAGAGCAGGTTAAAAAAGAGTGTGAGAAATCAAGGACTATTGGAGGAAGAGAGAGGTGGCTCATGAATTCTTAGGAGTAGGGATGAAATTTTACTAAGAGGGGAAGTACTCAAAAGAGGAGGCAGTACAGGAGAAGAAGAAACACACATTGGAATGGACAAGAAAGACTGGAGGGCAGAGGAAATGACCCTAGAACCCAGAGACCAGAGGGGAGAAGACGAACAGGAGTCCAGCTGAACAGCCCTAATCAGCAAAAGGACAAGTGTATTCAGAGGGTTAATGTGAAAAATTGTTAAGCATTGAAGGGGATTTGTGAACTCTGGCATATTTCTGTGTTTCACATAAGCTACACCCAAGTCCAAAAAAGAAGGCCACTATTGTCCTGAATCCTATGTGTTGCTGTGGAGATAGTGTGCCCTTCCTCCACACTTTCTCATCTATACAGCTTTTCACAGCTGAAGCATCTTTCTACAGCTAGTGTGAAGGCTGAGGTTTTGGTGTTCTCTAAGATAATTAGGCATTTTGAAAAAAAAATGTAGAAATTATATAGAGAGGGATAGTGTATGATCAGAAGAACCTATGTATGTATGTGGTATAGATAAAGATTTTTTTTAGCTATCCACCAGTTTTTTACAATGAGATATTACCATGATCTTTCTTTATTTCCCTCCATAGTCTGGATAAAACAGCTCTTCAGAAGAACTGAAAAATATACTTGTATAGGAGTATAATTAAAGTATCCTAAAGCAACATGACTGGAATAGAATACATTAGGAGGTACAGGCTTTGTGAAAGTAGTTATTTTTACCTTCTGCATTGTACCCATAGTTACTATTACATACAGCTAAAATTTATAAACCATGTATTTGTGCTTGTTCAGATGGAGGCTGTTCCCCAGTTTGAAGGAGCATTTACTTGGAATATGCAGATTCTGACTATAATAAGAAGCAGAAAGTGGAATGAAGCTTTTGTAGAATCCCAGAATATGCTGAGTTGGAAGGGACACATTACAACCATCGAGTTCAACTCCTGGCCCTGTGCAGCACACCCTGAGAGTCACACCATGTGTCTGAGAGTGTTGTCCAAGTGCTTCTTGAGCTCTGCCAGGCTGGAGCTGTATCCACTGCCTGGGGAGCTGTTCCAGTGGCCCATGGGGTGAAGAACTTTTCCTGATACCAGCCTAAACCTCCTCTGACACAGCTTCAGGCCATTGCCTTGGGTTCTATCACTGGTCAAGAAAGTGAAGAGGTCAGTGTCTGCCCCTGTGCTTCCCCTCACAAGGATGCTGAAAACAGCAATGCTGTTTCCCCTCAGTCTCCTCTTCTCTGGGCTGAACCTATGACTCTGTTTATTCTCTAAAATCTTTATTATTCTCATTAAGTGAAAAGATAAAGACTCAAGAATCTCTCATAATAAACCAAATTGAGCCATGCCACTGGAGACTATAGCTATTTTTTTTCGTTTATGTGTTTAAAACCCTACATCGCTTAATCCCTGCAAGCCTTTTCCTCATCTTACATCTGCAGGGTTTGAGTTACTTAACTTTTTATTGCATACAGATCATGCAAAACCATCTCAGAAAAATATGCTGAGGACCAAGCCAGGGCAATACCTTATAAGGCATTTCATAGCAGTTCCAACATGTGTCTCAGAACACAGCTGTGAGCACAGAGTGCTTTCTACTCATCATCATAGTATGTGATCAAATCTGCAATGTCATGGGAGAGGAGCTATTTCTTAATATGTGTATGAAATTAAAAGGGATTTGAGAGAAACTGTCCTCTAAAAATGGAGATATTTCTTTGTCACTGTGAAGATCATTTAATTAGTTTCATTTGTAGCAAAACCAAAAACCATACAGAAAATTCAAACCGATGTTTAAACATTAGCAAAATATATTCAGATATTTTGTTATGCCACCTGTCTAGGAAAATATTTTTTCTTACTTAAAAAAAAGGGAATGAAGAGACATCTGAATTTTTCTAAACCTGAGGGTTTCATTTAAACAAATTGAAACCAAATAATGTATAAAAAATTTTGGTTTAGTCAACTAAAATCGAAATGTTACTGACTTAGATTTTCTGCTTTGATTGCAGGCAAGCCATTAGTTAAACTTTTTAGTTTATAGGTGATCTTCCCCGTCCCCTCACCACTCCAGTGCATTATATGTATGGCAATCAAATGGGTTAAGTTTTTAAAAAGGCACAAATAACCTATGCCCTTAAGGTGCCTGTAGGTGTGGTGCTTGATTCAGCCATTAGTGGGGGTCAGCTGCACAATTCAGACCTTAGTTAGTACATCCCCAAAATATGTGAAGAATTTGGGCCTGGAATTTAAGTTTCAATTCCTTTCAAATTCATTGTTTTTCAGAGAAGTGAGGAAGGGGTCCTGTACTACAGGGTGAAAAGAATCCTTTGGAGTTGGAAACCTCTGAAGTTAACATTAGTCATTTTCAAATTATTTCTTCAATGAGCTTTAGACCTGACCATTTCATAGTCTTTTGACATTCTTCATGCCTTGCTGGTAAAAACACAATATAACAGAAATGTGATATCATCGGCGACATGCTGAGAATAATGCAGTAAGCACAGGGTTAGGAGAGGCTCCTTTCTGCTGTTTTAAGAACCATTCCCAGCAGAAGCCATGGGAATCTGATATAGAAACCAGAGTGCTTTCTGCAGAACTATAATTATTAACAGATTTTTGCAATAAAGAATACGTGTGGTGAGTTCCAAAAGAAGACAGACTTGGAAAGGGACTGAAACTTTGACAGAAATTGTTACCATCTCCTTCCTACCATTGCCTCCCACACTAACCACTAAAAGCTAAATTTCTTTGTGGGAGCTCAGGACAGCAAATCCAATATTTATTTTTTTTTAACTACTTTATATACTTGCATTTTTGTAAGTTTTAACAAGTGATATTTGAACCAGCCATGTGTTCAAGTTGCTGTTAATTCCTTAAGGAAGATCTCCCTCTGAAAGTGTCTGATAAGTTTTGCTAGTTCAAAAAAAAATAGGAATTAGACTATTTATAGCTCTAGTGACTAAGCATATGGACTACAACACTCATATGTGAGAGGAATCTCATGATGTGAGCCCATCTGGTGCTCTGTGAGGGAGGCTAAAGGCGGTTTTCAGTACACATCTGTAAGCCATCAGGTCCTGCATACCCCTTCCAGAAAGAAGAGGTGCTTTCCTAAAAATTGCATGAGGCTTCATTTCAGAAATGAACATTGTGTTCTTAGGTTGCTATCCACATAGGATGTTTTGTCTATATGGTAGCACAGACTTTAAGGATGGTCCTTACTTCTTTTAAACAAGGTTTAGAACTGGGTGAATTGGTATATGCTCTTAAAATAGAGCACAAAATTAAAATTAGATCTATTCTTTATGGCATAAAGTCAATAGATGGTGCAGCTCTTGATGTGTGCCTGTTAGAGATACTGAATAGAGATTAATAGAGTATAAAAATTAATGATTTTGGTTTCATAACACTGGAGGAAGACTTGGAATGTGAGATTTCCATTCCTGTCCATTCATCTGACTAGGTTTTTATTGCTTTAGCTTTTTAGTTTTAGTTGGATCTGCTGCATCTTATTTTGAAAGGCCAAGTGGAACAAATTATGCAAGAAATAATGTTTCTTCCAACTGTGAATGGAGGCCTTATAAAAAAGCAATAGTAGGAATGTCATCAATTTTCTATCAGATAAGTTCTCACTAATAAACTGTGATTTATTTAAATATTTAATTGGCAAAGAATATATATATATATATTTATATATTGTAAAGGGCTTGTGATATCATGCAGTACCTTAGAGAGCCTTGTCTGCTTCCTTTCTAGCTCATTCGGCTTGCAGCTGTGGAGCATTGGCTTTCAGAACTTCACATCTGGGGAATATCTGCAATCTGTTTCAGGACTGAAGATTACTAAACTGGTTCTAGTTCCCAAGTGCGAACTTCCTCCTTCAGGTACAGTTCTAAGGATGTTCTCGTCCCTGGGACTCACCTTCTCAGCTGATCATTCTTTCATAGGGGTGAAAAACCATAACCCAGCACTCAAGTTTGCTCCATCATAAAAGCAGTGTGCACTCCCCAGTATTTCTTCTGGGTATTCTGTTTTTATTTGGTTCCTTCAGGGGTACAATAGAAATGGCAGGAATATCCATCAAGTCACATTGCTTAGCCCTCAAAATTAGGAGGGAAAGAAAGTTGCCTTTCAACTAAATTTCTTTCTTCTTGCTTTTGAATTCTAGATGGTGTAAATGGAGTTCAAATTCTACTTAGACAAAAAAGCAAAGTTTGTAGGCAAAAATGCTCTATTATTTTACTTTTTTTAAACAATTCCATTTAAACTGCTAGACAGGTTTTTTAGCAAAATTCCTGTGTTTTTGTGTTGTGAAACAGATTAGAACAATAAGCTGGAGTTTGTGTTTTAGCATGGGTATAATTCTGTGTCTCAAAGGGGAAGAAAAAAAGAGCAGAATTTAGTTTGCTATCAGGTTCTTCCTTTGAAGGTTTGAATTGTATTACTTTATGGAATATGTTTTGCAATGAAAATGTAACAATCTTTTGCCCTAAGGCCTCTGGAAACTCTAATCAGCTCTATTAGATAGACAGCCATCTTAGATGGAGTTAACATGTCCTGTATGTGCATTTCAGATATTTTATACAAACTTTTATTTCCTTCTTATCACATGAAATGGTGAAGATTTTATGATTCTAATCATCATCATCTGCAAGCAATATGCTGAAGGAAGAGGATGCCAGGGTTGCATTCCATTGCTGTTTCTGGCCTGTGAGCACTATTCCAAGAAAAATACTGTCAGAGAGCCCAGTTTTACTATGTATGTATTCATTGGAATAAGGAGTAAGTTCACATTGTGCCACTGAACTCCACAGTCTATTCAAAAGTGTTTAGTGAGAAATTAAAAAGCAATAGAATGCTAGGAAATACCGAAAGTTAGGTAAATTTTACATGTGGCAAAGAAAGAACAAGCATCTCTTGAAAGCAATATGTGCAAGTTTTTCTCAGTGAGCTTATATTGACTGCACTACATACATACAGTAAAGGAGGAATTATGTCAGCCACCAAGTAGCAACCAAAATCCCACAGGAGTAGGAACACCATTTAGAAGCACCCAGCTAGAGAGTAAACTCTTGAATGCTCTATAATTGCTTTGCATCTTGCAAGTGCATCTCTACAGATCATCTCTATACTGCAGTGTTATTCTGCTTTCACATTGTGGGCAAATCACATAATGGTTTCATGTTTATTGAAACTGTCCCAAAAATTTCCTTTGTTGCTTTCTAGAACAGGAGAAAATCAGAACAGTAAAATTCTTACCTGACCTAAAGAGGGCTTATCTTAATTCTTGATGAAATGCAGTTTAATTCTTCAGGCTTTACCTCACGTGTTTTGTCTATTCGTGCCTGACCTGACATTTAGCTAAGTTGACATGGAGGCTGCTGGGCAGTTTGCACATTCTGCAAAAGCTCTGCTCTGGCTGTAAAATTGTTAGAGACTGTCAAGGTGTATCACCTGGCTGGAAATTAGTTTCTAAAATATTACTGGGATTCTCTCTAAACAGGAGAATGAACCAGTCAGGGCCTAGAATGCGCACCGACTAGCTCTGGATTCTGGCATCCATGCTGTTTGCAGTGTTGTTGTGCTGATATAATATCATGCCTTCCTGAACCCCTCTAGTGTTTCATCCATCCAGGATGTTAAGTAAACATAGATCTGGATGCTGCATTTACTACCAAAGACAAAAGAACAAACAGACCGTCTGACCATATTCCCAGAAGGACTCCAGTATTTTTCTGGGCTGCCTTCCACACAGTCATTCAAATGGTGAAAAGCCCAAAGAACATATTGTTTCTTCTTGGGTGCTTTCAATTCCCTGTCCACTGTGTCAGGGATTTTCATCCCCAGGAAACCTCAGAATAAAGGAAGCAAATCAACCATCTGCTGAACAGCATGCGCAAAACACAAGGTTTTCTGACCTCGGAAAAGTCTGTCTTGCTTCCAGAGAGTCAGTCACAGAGGGTTTGCAGGAGTGGTCTCACTCCCGAGATATTTCCCCAGGCCTTTGGTACTACACATTGCTCCAAGGCTTTTTATTCCCCCCCCACTCAGGTTCCTCTAGGCTACAGACATGTCCCTGCTGTCTCAGGTCTGTTTTCAGCAGGATGCTGGCTAAGGACCAGCAAATGAGGGTCAGGACAGTATTTTTCCACTGAATGTTTCAAGACTCTTTTCAGGAGGCAGGCCCGTGCAGCCCAATCTTCGGTCCACGTTACTGGGTACCACAGTTGCTTAGCCATGGTTAATACTTCACTTGTCTTCCTATGCATGGACTGGAAAGGTGCCTCATCACAGAGGCTGCCAGCATACATACAGACATGACAAACAGCATTATCTAGTGGGTCTTCCCTAGGCTCTGAAATACAGAATCAGATGAGGCAGCCTCTGATTTTGTCATCTCCTGATAACAAGACAAAAAAAAGACCTTTCTTTTCATCCATGTTCCTCTTCAAACTGGTAAGTCTTCACGTTGTCTGACAACACTCAGGATCTCTTAAGCCAAACTGTGCCAAAAGCTATTAACATTTTTGTTCGCACCCTACAAGATGCTTTGCTCTCCCAACTCTCAGTTGGTAGCCCAGTACCATTTCCAAGTAATTTTTCATCAGATATTTTTGCTTTTTGGATGTCTAATGGGTCCAAGTTCTGTCTCAAAGATACATTGTTGCTCCTGCCCCTTTACCACCGTTTCAGGATTATTGTATTCCCATGTTACTGAATGTGGTTCCTAGAGCAAGAAAGAGAATTTATTCAAGGAAATCATAGGTTCAAATAGTATACATTGTGCAAAAAAATTTACAGACAGTTCATCGGACCCAGGACTAACATCCTTTTAAAAACACACTACACTACAGGTGTATAATCTTTGTTTTAGGGTTCTCATCCTTGAGAGACCAGAGAGCAATTTTAGGGTTCTCATCCTTGAGAGGCCAGAGAGTGAAGTTCAAGCAGCCTGAGAAAACCCCTGGATGCTTTCTTGATTCCCAGCTGACATACCTACAGCAGTTGTTTATGTTTTCCACTGCAGTCGGGTAACCCAGCCCAAGCAGTGTTTGTCACAGCTCCAACAGAAAACTTTTCTGCCCTTATTGCTAGTCAGACCAGAAGGAATGAAGTGATTCAGCTGACTGCATGAAAAAAATAAATAATCTTCTTAGGCCAGTCTGGGGACTAACAAGGAGGAAATAAGCCTCAGTGCCTGCCCCTATGTCCAATCCCTTGCACTGATACTGCTGTGACAGTGGCCATCCCTGGGGACTGGGACCTTAGCCAGCACTTGGCAGTGTCTGTGTGCAGCTCCTGTCCCATCAGCCTCTCCACTCTATCACACTGGGAGAGGTTCCATGTGCCCTGCTGAAATTCTCCCAGTTACAGTGCCCTGGATACTTAACTTTTCATATGCGAAGGAAGTATTTTGAAATCTCAGGTGTTAACACGTTTAATAGTGGACATCACTGTATAAACTTTGCCTTGGTAAGGACAGACCTCCCATATATACAATAAAGTCAAATAAATAATTAAAACTATCTAGTAATGAAAAAAAATGATGACAGATGGCTCAAGTCACATACATTACTGCAGTCTAGTGTAACAGTTCAAAATATCAAAAAGGGGTTCCTTCTTTTCCAAAATAGAGTTGTCTTTGAGTACAAACATTAAATTAAGCGATTGCACTATTTTGAGCATAAAAATCGATTTTTAGCCAAAAGAAAATTTCTATTTTACTTCCGTAATTATCAGCCTAATTAATATTTACATATATACACATAATTTAATATAGAAATATCCAAACTATTATTTAAAAAACAGGCCTCAGTAAGTGTGCATTTATTTTATTAGGTGTAGTTAATTCAGTTGTTACTTGTGTTGGTTTCTCTCGTATTAATTTTAAGCGTGTCTAGGTGAGTACATGTTTAAAGCAGTACACCAAATACAGAAATTCACACAGACCCATTGAACACAGCTGGGATTTCTTGTTCCCAAATAGTTTTCATTTTTCCCAGGATATTCTACCTCCTCCTTGCAGAATGGTTTGGCCATGATTTCTAATTGTGTGAGTCAGATGTTCTTCCTGTTCCATAGCCTCCCACTTTTGTATCAATCTTTTCCAGATTCATGGAGCAGAGAAATAAAAAGCATTTGAGTGATGTAATGAAAAATTCTGAATTTCAAAAAATAGTAGTCTTTTATCTTTGAAAATAAACTGGCTAGTTTGTGAATTGAAAGTGTACAATTACCAAAAAGCAAGCTACAGGTATTTTTTGATACAAAGAGATTGTCTTTCTGTAAATATGAATTTTAATTTAATAACTTTCCAGTCATTTTCTTGGCTTAGATTTTAAGCCACAGATGAGACATTTAATTAATTTTTTTCTATTCCCTAGCACACAGAATTCCAATTAAATTACTCCCTTGCATCGAATAGTCAGACTTGAGGGACCAGCACTGAAGTCAGAAGAGTTTCTTTTCCCACACTGGTGAAAGCAAAAATCTAATTGGAGACAAATTATTATGGCAGAATGTGTTTCCCCTAATATTCCCCAATGCAGTAAGTGTTTGGATAAAAGAAAGCTGAACAAAGCAATTTGATCCCTTCTTCTGCTGCCTATAGGGCCAGCACTTCAGCTTGTTAGTTTCTTAGAAACCCAGCGAGTCTGACAACAATTAGGTAGACCCAATCAGTGCCAGGAATGTACTGGTTTATTGCAGCTTTATTGGAAAAAGAAGCCAGATAAGTAACGAGGAGAAAGTGCACTAGCAGAAACTTTTGAAAAAGGAGGGGTTTGGTATCCAGTGACTTTTTTTTCAATTTCTTTAAATATGCCATCCAAATAGAGACTTGGAAATAGGTAAGTGAACTGATAAACTCTACTGCAGAGGAAAATAATCTGGCTTCTGACCTGTTATGCCTGGTTCTGTTCTAACGAGGAACTCTGAAAGCTCTTCGCTCAGAAACTCAAAAAGCAACAGCGAGCAGTGGAGAGCATGACACTGCCTCAGGGGGCCAAGCCCCACCAACAGGCTAATGACAGACATCTGTCTCAAATTAAATAAACATGCTGGAAATAAATGAAGACAGATGTTTTTTAAAGTCAAATATATGGCTGGAAATCTTCCCAAACTCATAGGAACTTTGCTCTTAATGTGTGATTCCTGTGTACTCAGAACTCTGCCAGAGGCCTCCCACTCCAACAGTCCATTCCAAGACCCTACAGGAAGACATTAAATATTGAGTTTCTGATTCTTCCAGAGTATTTGGAAATAACAGATTTCAAAACAAAATCTATTGGAAAAGTTGCTAAGTATTTATACAGAAAGATCTCTATTTATGTGGGAACATGAATGAAACAACTCTCTAACCCTGTTTTGGTACATAGCCTACTTTTATTCTGCCAGAGGAAATACAAGCCCCTAGTTCAGGTGGGCTGGGAGCCTGATGAGCTCTTGGTACCTGTATTGCTTAATACAGGTTTGGTAACCTCTCCTTCTGGTAAGGCACTTGTGTGTGAAAGATTAAGTCATGGAACAGCATGGCACCCTGGCTGGCAGCTGACACTGCTGCAAGGTGTGAGGGGGTGGGCACTGGGAATCGTGGACTGAGCAGGCATAGCTGTGCTTGTGTTCAGGGAGTCTGGATACACAGCTTAATTATAAAGCCATGCTTATGTTTAAACCACTAAATAAGCAAAGCTGTCAAAGTGTAGTCTGAATGTGTGGATAACAGATGCCACTTCAGGAGAAGTCAACATAATTCCCACCAACAAACGCTGTGCAAAAAGCCCACAAAAACAGACTCATGCCTTCAAAGTCAACAAGACCTTCTCAAAACAAATCTCCAAGCTGAGAGTTCTCTGTATCTATGACATTTTCATTGGCAAAAATGTGCTGGATGATTCCGGTCATCACAATACTGCATAAAGACAGATGTCCTGTAAGCCAGGCTTAGAGTGTCTAGCATGTAGATAGTCTCAAGCACTACCTGAAATAATGCTCAGAAATGAACAAAGAATAAATGCCATGCATTCTTTGTGGTTTGCATCATAAGGCGAACAGACACGTATCTTATAACATCATTACTAAACCATATTGTTCAAAAATTTAGTGGCTTGGGAAAGAGTACTTGAAATATTGCAATCTCGATTTTAATAGGCCATGACTGCGCAAAACTAATCCATATTAGTATTGTGTTAGTTGTACTATCTCATACCTTATTTGCATATGCTGCAAAGGGATTTAACAGACTAAACCAGAAACTTAGGACTTCTGACCAGCATCAAAACCAAAGGCATTGAAATTCCTTGAGAAATACTGTGCTTATGTTATTTCTATCTCCAGTAGAAGCAAATATGACTGTTATAAATGCTTTAGGGACAATAATCACTTTTCACAAGGTTTTCATCAGGTTTCAAAATTTTGGTAGGTTCCAAGTGTTTAAAGATACATTTAAAACCATCCTCAAATTTAAAGTTTTTAGGTGTCCCTGTCTCTGAACCCAAACTAATTATCTTCAAATAGTTCAGTACTGTAGTGATTACTAAGAATATTCCATAAATCACTTCCTTCCTGTGGCAGTGCACAGTAGGAAATGAAGAGATGTAAGGGTATTTAGTATCCTTTCCCTACTACCAGACCACTGATAAGAAGCATGTGTTTATGTATTTTCTTAGATTTAAAGGTATTTTGGAGAAAGCAAACCAAAGTAATTATACTAACAGCATTATCTTTTTTCAAATGAAATGCACTATAAAAGGAAGGTAGAGATTTAGGTGGTACTGTCTTTTATTCTTAGATAAGGAAAGTGGTTCATGGGAGCTAAGTGCCTTGGTCCAAGATACCTGCAAACTTTTATCTGTCAGCTCTGTTGACAGCTATGATGTTTTTGTTTATATGTACAAGCATGTATATCTTTATATTGCTGTAAAGATAAGTCATATCCTTTCCCATATTAGCTCAGCTCAAAAGTAGCTGTGAGATTTTGTCTCACAGTTGTGTAAAATGTCCCATGAAATAGAAATACCATCTGGTTGATTGTAGTGACATATCAAAGCAAGTGGCATAAAGTCATGTGCATAATAAGCAAAACTTCTGGGTCAGTGGGGAAAAGCCTTCAGCAAAGGGACTGAAATCAACAAGTATATGTCGATGGGGAGGTTAGAGAAAGTTTCTCTTGCATAAGAGACAATGGTTAAACCTTACATGACTTGAGAAGTTCCTCTATTAAAATACAAAACTGTTCTCTTATTGTCACAGTTGAATACATCCCAGATTTAGCTGCTGTTTCATATTCTAATACTTGAGATTTCACTGCATTTTCTGATAAATGTTATAAAATTAGGTTCATATTTTTATAAACCCGTTTCAGTGTGTTCAGAGGTTATGTACTAGATAGAATATGATCCATAGTTTCCACATCTTACTGTGCTTCTGGACTTCTTTATTCATGAAACTGTTTAACCAACAAAAGAAATAAGACCTGGAAGATCATTGATTGTACAAATTCTTTTTGTAAACATGCCATCATCTCTCTGTTCTAGCGTCCTAAAATAACTGCTGTGGTCATGTCAATATTCATTCACAAATCTGTATTGATAGATTTTTAAAATCCCAACTTTCACTTTACTGTGCTTTTTCAACTTTGATAGGAATTTAAGGCTCACAAGAAATGCAGATACAGTACATTTTTAGTAAGGTAGGTAGAGAGCAGCTTCTCCCTTTAGATTTCACTGTTATTTTTCTGCATGAAGTTATCTTTTCCATGACACAAAAATAACTCTTTTGGTATTTATTTCTGCCTTCTTACCAGTAGGTATTAAACTCTAAAATGTGTCTCTAGTCCTTTATGTAAGATATTATATGCAGGTTATAGGACACATGAACTGTAACATTCAGAAATACCATATTTTGGGTCATTAGAGCAGTGTGTATATGTATTGAGATAAATACATGTCTAAATTGGTATCTATAGCTATACCATCTATATCTCTGTATACATATGCTTACCAGATACGTATGTGTATTCATGCATATAAATAGGCATGCACCACACAAGGGAAAAATCTCGATTAGGAATTACTCTTCTTCTTTCTGAAGAAGGGTTACTGCTCAGTGCTAAGGAATGTAACATTCCTATTCATAGCAATTTCTGACACAGCGTTTAGTATAACCATACACAGACATAACAAGCAAAAGAACTGGAAAATATTTGTATAGTCATTAAAGCTAATAAAGCTGATAGCGAGCACAACTACCACAGACATTATGCAACATGGAGTAGTAAGGTCTGTTTATAAAGGATGTGGTTGGCAGGAGTTGGAGTAGAATTTTTTTAAGGGCTAACATTACTCAGCAAGTTTCATATTTTGGAGTCAACTCTTTTCTCTGGGGATTTTAGATGCTAAATTTTAGCTTGTCATAGGGAGTATATAATTCATGTTTGCTTTTTAAGTTAGGGAAAGAACATATTTTGGAGAAAGAAAAGGCATAGTAGTAATAAAAGCATTAATAATGATGCCAACTATTTCAGTTCTGCAGTTTAAAATAATTTAGAAATGTAATTTGTCCCATGGCAGATGAGATATTAAAAGCAACCCTTCAGCTTCAGAAAATCTATTAGGCTGCAGTCTCCTGCCTTGCCCTGTGGTGTGCTGAAGGCAATGTTTGCCCCTCAGATATGTTGTTGTCACTTGACACAGATCACTGTAGACAGCAACCCATGTTTGCCAAGTGTTTCCAGGCAGGATCATGGGACAGAGCATGTTACCGCTTGCTCTGTGTGAGCTCTTGCTTTATCCTTCCTCTTTATCATGGTGTGGGCACAGACCCAAGGTCTGGGCATTTCGACATTCCACAGCCTCTCGCCTGTGCTCTTCGTGTTCTCACCGCGCCCCGGCCGCCACGCCTGTGCCTGTCCTGCCCCTGGCCAGCAGCCCTGCAGGCCTGTCACTGTCCCTCGAGCCCCAGAGCTCAGCCAGCGCCTGTGCTGCTGGGGAATGGCTTCTCTGTAGCCCTGCCAGGGACTCGCTGTCATTCTGGCCCATCCTAGTGGCTCTCCTCAGCCCAAAGCCCCACACCTCCATGCCTGCCCCCATCTGAAGAAGTGTCATGAGCTGCACCTCCTCATTATGCTCAAGGTTCATTCTCATGTTCCTCCCTTGCCCCAGGTCTCCTTCGTCCCTGCTTTGTTCCTGGAACCCTGCCCTGCCATCTGCCTTCTTACCACACCTGGTTCAAATCACCCTCCCAGCCCCAAAGCTTTACCCCACCAAACTCACTCTGCTTCCAAAACAACACGAGGTCACAGCTCCCCAGTGCTGCCCTGCCTCTCCTACCACCTCTCTCAGCCCCCAAAACTCTGTGCTGCCCCCACACTTCTACCACACCTCCTACCAGTTCTGTAGATTCCATGTCTCCTGTCTGCCTTTCCACAAACTGAGCTCAGTCCCATGTCCTATATCATGACTGCTTGGTGGCACATAAAAAACTCAACACAGACACTGGCCAAACCTCAGTAATTTGTGGTTTATTCTCTAAAGATGAACATTCAGTTCATCTTTACTGAGTAGAGAAATCTATTTGTCAATCTGTGAATGAAATGAAGTGCAGTACAAGATTTCAAGTATCACAACGCTCAGATGGTTCCAGGGATGGCAGGTCTCTACACCGACCTGCTATGACTCACTCTCTATATCTTCTGTAGCTAGCTTCATACGATTGTTTTCTAAATTTTTCTTTTTATGGCCTGATCTTCTTAGACTTAGACTGAGTCCACTAACAATTGTGGTTATCATTATTCCTAAGCTATCAAAACTCTTAAGCTATGCGAAATTTATTTTTCTGAAGTTCTTCTTATCGTTATGGCATTAAGTAAATTTGACATATTTTTCCTAATTTTCTTTCCTTTTTTTTCCTTTTTGCTTAAGTAAGTGAAAGTGTGCAAAATGAAGTCCTTTCTAGTTTCAGATTTGATATCATAACCTCATATACTATCTAAGCACATATGTTTTTGATTCTCAGAAAGAAATAAAAAATCTTTATTTCTGGTCATAGAATCTCTGACATACACCAGAAAAACATCTTCTTGTCGACAGTGTCTTGAAAACAAAACATCGTCTTCTCATCTTGTTTTGATATGCCCGTATGCTACTTCTAATTACTTATTTAAAATGAGGATTGTCAAATCAATTATTAGGGTCTGGAGTGCAGTTCCAGCAGAGTCTGGATCCTTGTTAATAAATAGCTACAGTTACAGTCTCAAAACTCAGATGCAAATCCACATCTCCTTCAAAATCTGAGACTTAGGTGGCAGAGGAGAGTTTCAGTTAAGTTTCAGACTGTACAGACTTTGAGAGAGCATAAATAATACATTTTTATTTTAGAAAAACACACCTGGAGTGAGAATATCAATTCTACTTATAGTGTTTTGTTAGTGCATTGAGAACATTTTCATATAAACAGAAATATTTAATGAACATTTACATCTTAAAATACTTTGGCTGCAGACTTCCTAAAACAGTGTAGATCCATGTCAATTCACCCAGTAATGCAAGAATCAGAATGGAGAACACCATCACTGAAATGTATTTTCATTACAGTGAAATATTGACTTTTCATAAAAGAGTTCTGAAAAAATAAGAACCAGAATCCCAAAATATTGCATTTTGACATCATCAGAAAAAATCCTTCACATTGAAATATTCATGATTCTAAAACATTAATATCCACTTACTTATGTTTCAAATTGATTCAGTGTGATCAGTATTTCCTTCAATGTCTTCAGGGAGGGGGAGTTTGAGGAGTTTTCATGTCCCCATTTTCTGAAACATTCCAGTAAAAAAATTCATTAAAATGCAGCACACAATGATTTCAAAAGGCATCATCCTTGCAAGTTTCATTATTTGCATCCTGCAAGAAACAGCACTGGCTCTGAAGCCAGGCATGAATCTGCAGCATCTGCAATGAACTGAGTGCCATCAGGACTGTTTATAAACATGCATTATTAGTTTGGAAGGACATTTTTGTCTTTGCAGGATAAATACAACTTGTCAGAAGCCTGCATTATTTACATATGTTCTTCAAGCCTCTCTTCTCATACTGTGTTCAGACAGCAATGTCCTGCAAATGGCAAAGCAGATAATGATTGTGATCACCCCTCACATGTCTGAAAAGAGGGCACATCTCGTGTTAGCAGCACCTCTCCCATCTGAGACATCTTCTGTGTCTGGTTAAGTTAGACAAGTCAATAACTCGATATCGCAACGACTTTTTCAGGGCTCCATACATGATGTGATATAAACATTTTGTATTTACTGCTACTAATCACTGATAAAATTGTTATTTTTGGCAGATCTCCCCAGAGGAATGAAAACTTTCATTAAATTGAAAACACAGGACTCTCTATAGTATAAATGAAGGAGAATTAGCCATGTCTCTTGTTTCCACTTTTATGGGTTTACTTTCTGCTAACTTTAAGCCATCATTAGAGAAGACTGTTTGGAGCAGCTGCTTCCTTTAGAGATGATTGTTAAGTAAATATTTTGTAATGCGAAGAACTGCATAGCTCCTTCCTGCGTTGCTTACAGACTTTCAGCCCCGTTGACTTCAGACATTTTTACAGTATTTTCTGCATCAGTCAACAGCTAACTGACAGAGGGAGTAAGATGATTACTGACAATTATGCCAATGGAATAGCACCATAACAGCAATAATAGAATGGGGAAGAAAGACTTGTAGGCTAATTCTAGTAAATAAATAATCCACAGTAGAATGACAGAATAACATCTTTAATACCAAAGGGGTATCCTGTGAAAGTGCCAAAACCTTGGTCATTTCACCTCGGTCAACACTGATTCACATCCAACTGTTCATGTCTGGCATTGTCTTAAAGTCTTAGAGCAGAACAATTAGCACAGCAAATACATTTTATACAGTTTGAGAAATGTATGCTCAGTTAGATTACCCAGAGTTACCAGATTTTAGACTAGATGCTACATTTTCAAAGCACAATGGCTTGGAGGAGCTGGAGCATGACGAATCTTTCTGTTCCCTTGCATAGAGGCGAAGTCAACTCCTGGAATATATCCTGGGGCCCCTTCTCTGTCTCATAAGGACCCTTGCAGCAGGGCAAGCATTGGTCTGGTGCTGTGTCCCATCACTTCAGGGGTGAACACACTATTTAGTCTAGACTGGTTTTGGCTGCCTTTTCTGGTAAAGTGACCAACTGCAATGGGGAAAAGCCATTGTGTAACCTACTACTATTTGGTATTTCAAGGGAAGATAAATAAATTCTAGTTGTTTGGGTAAGCACACTGTTATTGATTGCTTCACAGTATGACAGCTTAGCTGCTCTACGTGTATTAGTGAAAAACACAGGGAGTATAGACATAATGTGACTTTTGAGCCTGTAGGAGCCTGTGGGCAGTCTGTGTCTGCTAGGAAGCACTGACACAATGCTGCTAACTGCACACACTGCTGTGCCTGTGTGAAATGGACAAAGGAATAAACTTTTTGCAGTGATTTTGCAGTTTGCATTGTGTTGTCTTGCTGACCTGCAGGGGTGCCTCTCAGTAACAGGCTGAGTACTGTCTGCCTAGGGTTCAGCTGGAAGTACAGGAATACACACAAGATTAATTTTTAATACTTTACTACATATATTTGTCCACTTCATCTCTTAGTACAACTGGCTTTAGTAAATTTTAATTATTACAGAAATTCCAGCTTGGCAGTTACAGAGACATTTTCTGTCTGTCCAATAGGCTGTAACTACAGGGCTACTCCCATTTAGACCACCTGAATTCTGCAAGCCTCATTTTATGGGGCTGTGAATCACAGTGAGTCAGCCTCTATCACTCATTTTTCCTTTATCTACTTTTAATTTGTTTTCTCTTTTTCAATAGTGGTGTAATGGGCTGGGAAAAAAACGTTAAATAAATCACAAAAGGAGTATATTAGAGACCAAAAAAAAGAAGTGTTGCATATTCTATTTTCTGTCTTCCTTACATTGCTTCTTTTCAGAAGGAAACAAAGCAATGACTGCCCATCTTTCATTGTGCCTGTGCCACTCATTTCTATGAATCAAGGCACAGATGGATAGTTTAGCACTGCCTGCTCATCTGTCCATTGTCTGCTCATATATCCACCCCTCCTTACTGCTCTTTCAGCTGTTCACATTCATGCTGAAGGTTCACAATCTTGTGACCTAACAATTCACATTACAGTTTAGAGAACTGTACAAAGTAC